>NC_055688.1:9634854-10834854 GCF_017639745.1 Melanotaenia boesemani
ACCCCCCCTTTTTTTCACAATTTTAGCTTAAGTTTCTTGTAATTGTTGCTACAGGAAATTCAAAGTGATCTCATGCTCTAAGAGAATGTAAAATTATTATGTTGAAGGATTAGGAAATTATATATATAACAAAGAAGAAGAATTAAAAAAGAAGTTAGCTTAAAGAATTTCAAGTAATCATATTTTTTTAATTATTTACTTATTGCAGAGAGGAATTAAATACACAAGGAAACACATCTTTCTGCATATTTTGCCCACTTTACTTCAACATTTATCTCCCTTGCAGATGGAACATAATCACATGTACCTGCTTTCCTGAGTTTCCTGTTCCTGAACACGGACACGATAACCAGCAAGTTTCCGATAACATCCACCACGATGGTCGTGATCAGGACGCCGGCCATCAGGGTCACCACCCAGGGGAAGGAATGGTGCTGATGACCCGGAGCCCCTTCTTCTCCTGTCGGCGTGGAGTTGCGGGGCTCCAAGGTTCCTTCCACCAAGGTGGGCTCATGGTCCTCTAGGGACATTAGTTGCGGAAGGTGCCTCGGGTCTACGAGTCGCATCGGGTCGTGGCCACGGAAGGTCGGTCCATTCAGCATAACGCGCGGAGGTCAGACTAGGCGCACCCTAAAAGCTGTGCGCATGGCTGCGCGCAATGGTACCGTGGCGATTTGACCTTTATACGCCCACGTAGTTTACGAATGAGTAGCAGGACATTTTGGCGGCAGTAGTTTAAGTTCTTTCTCTGGTTATTTCCGCTGGACACTTGTAATTATATTTTCTTTAAAAAAAAAAAGGTCTACTTGTCACTGATCTGAGGGAGGAGACGCCGGAGGAAATCAAAGAACAGCAGACATCTCAGTCAGTCAGATATTTCCCATCTAAACAGGAAAAATAAAGGTGGGAATCTGCTCATGGCATTCCCTTCATGTTGGGAATCGTGTCCTTTAGCGCAGCTGGAGGATGTTTCCATTCTGAGGCTTCATTCTCAAATCTGCTCCGTTATTCATGACACCAGCTTCTTTCAGCTTCAGACGCCGCTCTGTCTGTCACTCCACCGGCTTCACATCATGATTCAGTCTCCGGCGTGAAGGAATCAACTCAGAGCGTCTGAGTCCGGGTGGAGGGAGATTACGCGCCTTTAAGCATCCAACAGAGACCTGCTCTCTCTCTCTCTCTCTCTCTCTCTCTCTCTCTCCTTTACTCTTCCCTCTCCCTGTGCTCGCAGTGTGCACGTGCTTCTCTGACATTCATTTGGTCCGTGGACGGTGTGATCCATCAGAGATGCGCTCTTCCTTTCTTAACTTTATTTTATTTTATTTTAATTTCCCTGATTTGTGTGTGTGTTTAGGCGTGTGTGTGTGTGTGTGTGTGTGTGTGTGTGTGTGTGTGTGTGTCGGATTACTGTCAGATTAGGAATTTCATGAATTACAAAATCTTACATAGTCATGTTTGATAAGGTTTCATTTAAAACTGCATCCCTGTTGATGCCTGTTAAGAATGCATGAAAGCTTTTCCTGATCCCATGCAAACTTGCCTCTGCATTTTTTTTTCATCAAACTAAGTAGGAATTGGACTTTTTAGGTGATTTTTAGCTGATGCAGTTTGAGTTGCTAAAAGCAGTGTTGCATTCTTATAATATGACATAAATCCCTGGTTCCTTTGTAGGTCGGATGGCAAGTGGAGACACAAACTGTCCGTAGATAAACGGATATTGTCCTGGCAGAAAATTACCAGGACATTTTACACTAAAAAACTGCTAATCCAAAAACATAAAATTCTGTCCTTCCGCAGTATAAGCTGTTGCACCGACAGAATGATCCCACACTGAGCAAAAGAAAAAATGGTTGAATGAAAATAAAAGACTTTCTTGGTATGAGCGTCAAGCAGGGGTGGATCCTCCGGGGTGGATTCCAGCACCTCCCCCACCACCCCCACCCCAATTGTCATAAAAACAATCTTTGGCCCCTCAAAAACTTAGTTACAGCCCTGCATCAAACAGCGTCTGCCTCCGTGGCCACGTGGTGGTGCATCACACACATGTAGGAGATAATCTGTCTGCAACCGGACAGAGTGGAAAGACTGAACCACCAACTTTCTCCAGGTGAAGTCAGTCTGGTTCAGTTTGTTCATTAAGTGCTTGATGACTTGTGTGTGATTTATTGGAGCTTTTTTCTTGTTAATTTTGTTTCCATTAAACACAAAAACAGTTTATAAAGATTTAGAAATGTGTTTCAGGGGCTGAAGTTTCAGTGACAGTTGCACCATTAAACCACCTTACATCCTGACTGTCAGACTGGATAAATAACAAATAGGCTTGGATAAGAACGAGGAGTCTAAATAAAAACTGTTCACACCACTTATTTCCATGTCAGGAATAATTTCTGGTTTCATGTTATTCTTAAAAGTGGAGACAATAGTTTCTTGTTGAAAAAAAATGAGAAGGAAAGAGAGAGAAATGAAGAAAGAATGGTAGAGAGGGCAGGAGGATCTGAGTTAAAGAGGGAACTGAGAGAGCAACACCTAAAGAAGAAAGAGAAGATGAGGACAAAGATGTGAGGAATGAAGAAGAGATTTCAGATTCAGAAGCAGAGTGAGGAGGAGGCAGATGAAGGCGAGAATGATGAGTCAGAGAATCCATCCTTTATTCCAGCTGGACGACATGGGACATTTTTATTCTCTCTATGAATTCCAGTGAAATTACATTAGATGCTACAATGTAACAACACTTTCATTAAAAGCCTTTAGGTGTGATTAAAGGTTAGATATATTAAGATTTACTAACGTAGCCAATTTCTTCAATCAGTATTTATGATTCAAACTAATTATGGAGCAAATCCTACAACAGATAAACAATTTCAAACTGTAAAATATCATTCTAATAGTCATCTATCTGTATATATTTTTTTAGATATATCAAAAGCAAAGTCAGATCATCTGAGCAATCTTGTCCCCAGCACTGAGAAACAGCATAGAAAAGAATGAGATTTGAATGTTTGTGAAACATTTTGCTGTACAACACAATAATAGTCTTCAGCTCTCCAAAAAGAGATGCTGATATCTGTCCCGTACTTAGATTTAAGTTATTGTGCTTATTTTAAATTTATGCCTAAATGTTCTTTGTTTTCTTAGGATGATAATGATAGAGTAGCCCACATAGTTTTAAAGGGTTTTTCTGGATCTCTTTTTTTATTCCATTTACATTTAGCAGATTTTAAAATGCTGCAATGAGCACTTCTAACGCCCCTCTGCCGAGACCTTCTGCCACTCTTTTGCCACCACATGTGAAATTTTCTATATCCTAATGGAACATTGAGATAATATTTTACTTAAAACAAGAGTCAGTGGTAATAGTGTGTCTTTCCCTGTACTGCTCACCACACTGATGGGGCCACCTTTAACGTAAACATAACGCATACAAAGCACAGAACTTAAATTTAGAGGTTAACAATCACAAAACATTATATCTCTGCTGAATATGAACTTCCCATAAGCCTTTGCAGACTTTGCACACTGGATCTGTGAATCTGGAGAAAAGTGTGTCGTACCAAACCTAATTGTAGAGGTTTGAGAGTAGAAACTAATCTCAGATGACTTCAGAACACAGGACTGCAAATATGGTCAAGTTTAAGCAGATTTTTTTTGGCCCCATTTTTACTGACTTTTCTTAGAGTGCAGTGAACAAAACAGAAAGGACAGCTTCATGGTCTGAACAGGTTTCTGTGTTTCATTAGCTGATTCGAATGAGTAAATTTGGAAATTAATGATTTTTAATCCATGACGTAGAGGTGATAATGAGAAACTCTACCACAATGGAAACTACGACATGTCTGGTGACATCAATAGAAAATATGAATCTGTGCCCACAGATTACTAATACATGGGAACGAGATCATTTATTCATGGCCGTGCATTCGTTATGCATGGGAAGTGATAAAACTGTGGCCGCAAGATAATGTGAGTTCCTTTTATGGTTATAGCATGCTTACAACATGGATAAAGCTGATTTAATTTAGTTTTAATCTGTCAAAAAATTATAAGGATTTAAATACGTTTAAGGGGATGTCCCTAACTGAAGAAAGAAGACATAAACACCAGGTACACCGTTTAACGCTGAATCTGCCACTTTATTGTTCCTCAAAAACTACAGATCTCACAAATCTCCTACTTATAAAACACCAAAATATAAAAAAACAAGATAATGTGTTAGGATATCCTGCAATGGCTTACGATTATTTACAATGTCATCATTAGTAAGAGATGTTTGTGACACTAATTCTGCTTAATTGCACGGCTTGAAACAAAACAGTGGACAAGTTGTCGATGCATTAGTGGCATGTGGCCACAACTTAATTATCTCATTCCCATGCATTTGTGATCCTGGCAATAAAAATAAAATAAAATAAAAAATCTGATATCACTACATACGCTCCTAAGTAAATGCAGAAGTAGAAATGACCTACAGTATAGTTCAGATCAAAATGAAAATGAGTGCTGCAGTGGTCATGAGAGTGAAAAGCCAAATTGGCATCCATTAAGGTGATGGTGGCATAGTATAACAGATGGGTTGTATTTTTAAAAAATGGCTTTTTAACCCAGAACTTGTAGTTGTGATTGTAATTCCTGCCCAAGTAAGGTTCTGTGTGAACCCACCCAAAGATGAAATCAGTATTTTAATAAACTTGTCAAGTTATGTGATTGAATCTGACCCAGAAGGTTAAAAACTTTTATTGTACCTGTGTGACAAACTTATGTCTCATGGTTGAAGGTGTTGTGTGTAGCTACACCATTCATCCCTGTTCCTTCCTTCTTAAATGATTTTGTGGCTTATTGAAGGAGCACTACTAAATTCTGGCAGATTTTCTCAGCCCCTTAATGACAGCTAATTCTACATTCATCCTGAATCCTAACTCAACAGTGAGCTTTCTCCAGCAAGTTAAAGTCAGGGTGATGCTGATTCTTGTCTTATCTCTTGCTCTATCTCTTTCTCTCTTTCTTTTCATCTCTCCTCGCGGCTACATCGCTGTTTCCGTCCGACCTCCACAACATGTCACCTCACACCGGGAGCATGTCTGACGCAGAGCCCCCACAATGGCGGGCTGCGTAGCTGGATCCACAAGATCACAGAATAATTGGAGAATCTTGTTATTCTTCAGACATGGAAAATCATTCATATCAAAGATATTGAACTGATTTACCAGTGGGAAGAGACAGGTTCCCTGTCCCTGGTTCTTCTTCTGAGCCCTGACCTGGGTCCATGGCTCAGGTTGCGGTGGAATTAAGCAAGCCAGGGTTTTGGGTTTAGTCCCAAGCTGGTGTCAGTGGTCATCGCTGGACTCCTGTGAACCTCCAGCAGTGGAGTTGGTAAATGGAGCAGGGCTTGAGCACCCATGCAGAGGCAGGTGGAGCAGTAGCCAGGTCAGATAGAGGGCCGTCAGCAAAGGATATACTGGACTGCATCAGCTGGGAAGGAGCACTGGCTTGAGGTTTAGGAGTGTCCATGGATTAAGATAGTGTGTCAGCTAGCTGAGTGCTAGAAGCTGGATGTTGAGTCTGGCCAAGAATGACTGAATCCAAGTGAAGCACAGGTGCCTGGATCTTCAGGTATGGCGATCTCTTTACTGAGAATGCCCCAGCTCTCACAACTGGACAGAGAGGTAAGTGAAGCGTTAGCTCTCAGAGGAAACTTCTGTCCAGGGGTCTTTATGTCCAGGAGACTGACCAGTTAAAAATGCCCCCTGTGGTAAAATCACAGTTGATAAAATAAAGGCCTAAAGTAAAACTTTAAAGAAAAGTCAGATTTAAGAGACCACCCTTAACTATTAGATTTATCAATAAGGAAGGTATTAAGTCTAATCTTAAAGGTAGAGAGGGTCTCTGCCAGGGGCTTTCCCAGCCTTTAAGGACATCCTGGGCTGAGCCCAGACTGAAAGTAAATTTAAAGATGAGCTACTGATTATTACTTTTTTCAGATATAAAAAAAAGTGTTAGTAGACAATAGCTCAAATAGTAGTAGACATTTAAATGCCTACATTATAATTTAATGTCCAGATGCATGCATGTTAAAACAGTACGATGTCCCATCTAATGTATGATGATGTATGAAGTGACATCTAATGTTCAATGTAATATCTAATGTTTGAGTTTTGAAACATTTCATTTGATGTAAAAAAAACAAAAAAACAAAAAACAAAACAAAACAAAAAGAAGAAAAAGAAAAAAAGGTTTCTCTTTCTTTATCTCTCTTCACCTGCTCCTGATGTAGTCTCTTCTTTCTTCTTCACCTGATTGCTTGTTCCTCTTTCCCTTTTCTCTTCACTTGTTCTGTCTCTCGCCTTCCACCAGAGAGCAACAAAAAGACAATAAAATGTTTAACATTAGACTGCTCAAAAGAGCAAAATAAATAAACAATTCACCATGGTCAACAACAATAAAAGCATTCAGCTTTCCTGGCTGTCTAGAGCAGTGGTTCTCAAATGGGGGAACTACGATGTGCTGCAGGAGGTACTTAAGATAAATAAAATATCAGAAAATAAAAACTTTAAGTCCAAGAATAATTAGGAATAATAATATCAACAGAAAAGTAAGAAATAAACCACATATATGACTTTTTTGTTCCCTGGTCAGAGGGTGCTCAGCTGAAAAAATGTTTAATAGGAGTACAGTACTGAAACAAGTTTGAGTAGAGCATGAGCTATAACGATTAGATAGAATTAAGAGAGTTATGGCTGCTACTACTGTAAAAAAACGACACTCAAACTTTGACTTGCAACTCAAGTGTAACCCCTAAAGAAGTCCTGATAACCCTGAGAGCTTTGAGACTATCTTGGTTGGTTAAATACCATTTAAAAAGTACTTCCCATATGTTTGGTATAACTTTTTCATCACAACCTCTGATCTTTGTTTTCCCACTTTAACCTACATTATTATGAACATATTGGGCCCAAAATACACAGAAATTTTAATCAAATATCTTTATCACAATAAAACCTGCAAACACTTTTCTGTTTAGTAAAATGACAAAACGGAAAAATACATCAAATACAAAAATACATCCCAGCTTCATGCTAGGATAGATATTTTGTTTTATTAAAATCCAAGCCTCATATCTCTGGTTTTATATGGTCTATCAACATCAAACAAAAACTGGAAGACTTTCAGATCTTTCCAGTGAAGCTGACAGGAGCCCTGGGTGACCTAGTTTTTCTGTTGCAGTGCTAGGAAAATGATCTGATCATCTATACATCCTTATTTGTTTGAAAAATATCTGGTTACTTAAAAATCATGCTAAAACTGACCAGCTAGTTAGTGCCTTTATCACTGTTAAACTTGGATCTGTGATCACGCTGGCATGATTGGATCACGTAACATTCTTACAGCACCTTAACAAAAAAGATCTCCTGGAGCTGCAATGGTCACTGAAAATTTGCAATAGCATTAACTAAAGATAGCTAGTTATATGAAAGCTAGTTAAGGAGTCGCTAATGCATGCTTGTTCTTTTATTAAGTTCTTTTATTAGTTTATAAATACCTTAATGGCTCTGGGCCTTTTCTTTCAGATCCTGAGATCCTCTAGCACTGGTCTTCTAATCCTTCCTAAAGCCAGAGCTCACTCCCATAGGAAGCACCTTTAAATATCACGGCCCCCACCTCTGGAATAGCCTGCCAGAGGACCTCCGGGCTGCAGACAACATTCATGCTTTTAAGAGCAGGCCCAAAACTCACCATTTAATTTGGCTTTTACTTAGTATTTATTGTTATAGTGTGGATATTTAATTTATTTTTTGTAAGCTGGTTTCTTCTAGAGGCATTTTATTTTATATTAATACATTTTATATATTAATAACAATACATTTTTATCATACGTCTTTTTAATTCTTTTTAGTCTTTACTGTTTTTATGTATTTTATTATTTTTGCGCAATTTCCAGTGTATGTCAGAAGGAGGCCTCTGCCCCGGGGGCCATGTCAGCGGGGGAGGGGGGGGGGGGGGGGGGGGGGGGCTTTTATGGTATTGGTCTTTTGGCTGGTGCCCGTGTCGGGCTCTGGTCTCTGTGGTCCGGTCATGTGTATACGTATATGTGTACGTATATGTATGTGTGCTGATGAAGATGTGGTGTTGGGTCTATGGTGGAAGGGGGGGTTGATGTGCTATGCTTTTTAATTATTTTTTAAAATCCGTAAAGCACTTTGTGCTATATTTTATTGTATGAAAAATGCTTCATAAATAAATTTTAATTAATTGATTGACAGAAATGCTGTAAAAGCCAGAATGATAGTCAGCCTGTGTGGAATATTATTAAGTTTTCCACAGATGGTTTCTTATCTTTTAATGTTCTTCTGAAGAGTATGTCCTGTTTTATTTATTTATTTTTTATTTAATATACATATTACGTTGTGTTGTTTTAATAAAATTAGATAATTTGACGGTTTGCTGCTCAGCTGTTCTGCACATGTGCATGCTCAACACAGACCTGGTTAGGGGAGGGGAGGGGTGTGTATTTCTGGCGCTATTTTAGCGATGTGGTATAACCTGATACCCAGTATCGTCAGTGCTGATCAGCCACCTCTTCATCCTCCACCTCAGCCAGCTCTGTGGTGTAGCTCCGGTTATGAATGAGTGACTGAGAAAGCCTGTGGCCAATTAGAAACAACAAAACAGAGCGACTGGAAAAAAAGGTGGCTGTTAAGTTTAACAAGGTTGCAAGGTTGTTGCCATGGTGACTGCCCTTGTCTGACTGGCTGGGGGTCCTGCACTGCAGCCATGTGACTGTGGTGTGGATCCCAGCCTGCCCTGATCTGGATGGTTCCTGTGGTGGCGCCCATGGCTAACTTCCTGTGTGATTGGATCCTCAAGATATTGTTTCCTCACAGCAGTGTCAAGCCAGATGTTTTCTTCTTCTTTTTTTTTGTCTTTTTTTTTTATTATTATTTTTGTACTTACATTCAGTTAAGAAAACTGAATGTAAGTATAAAAAATAATTAAAGAGAACTAGCAGGAAGCCAATGAAAAGCAGATAAAGTTGGAGAAATATGATCTCTTCTGCTAGTTCTCATCAGGACGCTTGGTATAGCATTTTTGGAGACTTCTCAGGGTATTTGTGGGATAGCCCAAGAATAAGGAATTGCAGAAGACCAATCCAGAAGTAATGAAAGAATGGACTAGTTGTTCTGCTTTACTTTGTGACATGATGTCCCTAATTTGAGTAATATCACTTAAGTGGAAGAAAACAGTTTTAGAAAGCTGTTTTATATGCAAGTCAAAGGACAAATCCTGGTCTGTGGTACTGGAAGCCAAACTAATGCTTTCCAGAGTCATTACATAACTAGGCAGTTATGTCTTTAGTCTTGTCTGAATTTAGAAGGAGAAAATTATTTATTATAAAATATTATATATTATAATATACAAATATTATATATATATATATATATATACACACACACACACACACAAACATACTGTGTGGTTACCATATATCACCAGGTGACACTGAGGCTGTGTGGATCTGCAGTCTGTAGAGGATGAAGTGCAGCGGTGAGAGCATGCAGCCTTGAGGCGGTCCACCAGGTAAGCAAGGTCAACAGGTTACAATGGAGGCTGCACGCAGACTGATAGGAAGGGAGAAAGACCTTGGCTCTTCTATTGACAGGCAGAGATGAAAAGAAAAAAAGTGCTCAAAGATAAACACAGAATCAACACATAGACATAAAACTTGGTAGTATGGAAAGACTAAAAGAAGATAAAAATAAGATTTAAAAAAAAAAAGTAACTACTGCTCTACAAACTGTCGGGTCGACCACAAGAGCAGTGACCTGGAATATGGAAGACCCTGATTCAGTGGGAACAGAAGTTATCCCACATTAAACAATATATAAACAAGTTTTCCTCTATGTTGTTTGTCTTGTCCTCTAGGTTGTTTATCCGTTAATAATTCTTGATGCAGCACAGCCTCTGATGAGAATGTGAATAAATAAAAAGGTCTGATAATTTGAGAGAGTTCATTGTGAAAGCAAACTTGGGTCGGATGAATGTTCTGATTACCAATCGAACCAAGTCCCCAACTGTACTGAGTCTACCAGACTATTAGCTGTTAATGCAGCCTTAGAGTCTTTCATGGCCTCTGCTTCTCACAGCTACTGGTTGATTATCAGAGTACAGGGTACAGACCCTGTTTTTTGAAGTGGAAAAATTTACATTATACATAGCTCATCGATTCAGAATACTGTGATAACTTGTTTCCTTTGTTACTAATTGATCTGCCTCATGTATACTTGTTCTTAAAGCAGTTTTCCAACGTTAAACGTCTGTGTATTATGTGATCATAATGTCTGCACCTAAATGCCTGACACCCAGATATGTCAATGCAACCAGCCTATGAGGCTCCTGACAACCAGTCAACATGTGATGCTTTGGTGGTGAGAACACGTTGACCACCACATAATGTGTTGTTAAAGAGGTCATATACTTAAAAATTTCTGTAATATCAGGCTTAACATCGCAAGTTTGAAAAACACAAAGCAAAACAAAAACATTTAGATTTTCATGCTTTACATATTTTGTTATACATGCATATTTAATTAATTAACATTGTTATATAAGCACATCAAGAACCAAATTTCAGTATAATCAATTATATTATTAAAATACTGTTGGATATTTCAATTTTAAACCCAAATGTTTGGATAACCAGCTAATAAAGTTGATCCATTCAATAACTTTTTTCCCCCCTTCATATCTTTAATCTACAGTAAATTCCAACTTTCACACCATTACTGGTAAGAGTTAAAAGATTATTGACTCATTCTTATTTTCGGTTAATTTTTAATCTTTGCCTTGAGGTAAAACAAGAACATAGAGTTCAAAGTGTTCTTTGATGACAGCATGTTCATACATGAATGATCTAAAGAATATAAGCTTGTTTGCAAAGCTGCTGTGTAAGAGTGATAGATACTCAAAAACAAATACGTTGGCATGGTTTGTCTGTGTCCTCTTTTCATCATCTGTTCCAGCTATGCAACTACTTCCTATATCTTGTTTTCCTTCATAACTTTGTGGTATATTCTGATAGCATCATTGTGTCCCTTATTTCATGCTTAAATTTATTTCATTCAGGCTGCTTGAGACCTTCTACATCGGTCTCTAGAGGAGAAGGAGAAGTTTTACAGTCTCTGTAACATCTCAAACAATTTCACACCTCTTGGCCCCTAGTCTCTTTATGTTGACTCCAAGTAAATTTATGGAGTGAGCTTTGGTGTACATAATCTATATTGGGATTTATCTTTTTTCAGATGCATTTGAATTCCATTATACTCTCCAGACACATTACTGGCTTTGGGCTTCAGCGGTTGACAGCCCCTAACAAAAGCTGTATAAACATAATCAATACAATCTAAACCACCACAAAAAAGATGTTCAACATATCTTACTTCCTGCTTAACAAATCTGAAAAAATAATTAGGTTAAGGTCTTTATATTAGGTAAAACACAACCTCATACAAACATACTGAACCATTCACTGTGTCATTATTTGTTGAACAAAAACTTAGCCAAGATTCAGAAGCAGTGTGTAAAAATCTCAGTCTACACACCACGATTCAGCAGCTTATAGAGGACTTTTAGTACCAATAATTTGTTTGTTTGCAAGGGTTTGCTGTTTGATGTGATCAATTTCTTACATGGTTGTTAAGGAATTTTGTCCACTCTTTGCAGTTTTTATTTGGGGTTTGCAGCATTGCTTTCTACACAGCTTTCTAAAGGTCCTGTCAAAGCTTTTCAATCAGGTTGAGGTCTGAACGTTGGATCATGTCAACACCTTCATTCTTTCCTTTATTTTAAATCTGTTGTAGATTTACGGCTGTTTGGGATACCGGTTTATAATATGTTTTAGCCAAGCTTCAGCTGTTGGACAAATGGCCCCACATCTGGCACGTCTGCACTGATGTACCCGACGACAGCTGCCAGTTTTTCGTACCTGAGCCTGAACTGGGTGCTAATGTTGTCGTCTCAGACGGTGATGCTGCTGAGCAGCTGAGCCGCTGTCAATCTTTCCGATTCCTCCACACTATGCTGTAAACAGTACCAAGAGCCCAGGCACATTCCACCACCCCGAACCGAGCAAGTTCTGTACCGCAGCCGTCCTGGATCAAAGTAGTGTGTCGCCATGTTGATCATAGAGGACCAAACCAAGCTGCCTCACAACCACCTCTACCAATTTTTTTGTCATTTTAAAGCTTTGAGGGCTTTGAGGGCTTTGAGACATGAGGCTCTGGACCATCCAGGCGGTAATTTGGCTGCTTCAACTTCGGGAGCTGTGTCATTCAGTGATGCAGCTCCTACCACGGCACTGTCAGACACCACCGGGCTGATATCTTTTGTTCACAGCCATAGTGGATGAAGTGGCTCACTGCTTCACTAAGAAGTGGAATTGCTGAAAGCTGCTGAAGGAAGCTGTAATCAGTCACTCCTGTGCTGGTCCTTCTTCTACTGAATTTGGGGAGGACCGGGTCCGAACCTTCCAACCCAGGCTGTCTGGTGTAGTTTTTGCAAAGGATTCTGAACATTCACTGTATATTCTAAGAAACTCTTTCTCTTCTTCTCACCTTCATTTCCCACTAACAAGAATGATATTAGGAGACAATAATTAGGAACACTTGTTTCTTTATTGCAATAACACACTGTTTTCCAGGTGCAACAGTTTCCAGTTATTTTAGGCAAACTTTTAGATTTGCTGCCTTCACTCCCAGTCTCTGTCAAGAGAGTAGTTGTTCATGTTGGGACCAATGATGTAATCTGTCAGGTGTCCAAGTGCACAAAAAAGGATTTTAACCTTTTTGATGTTTTGAAACATACTGGAAAGTCCATTTTTATCTCAGGCCCCATCCCTACCTTAGGTCATGGGGCTGACCCATTTCGTAGACTTCTTAAGGCCCATTTAAGCTCCCTTACATACGTAATAGGTACGTCCGTTTCAAGCATTGTCATATGTCGCTGCCATGTGTCTTTTCCGTTGCTATGGTAACTCACCAGTGGGCAATGGTGAGTTCAGTGTTCACTCTTGCGATCCAACCTCAGCTTCAGACACCAGTCAGCAACAGTAATGCACAGCTACAAAGTTTTTTCCAACCGCCCAACATGCCCTAAATACTCGCATATAATCTTTCTTCAAAAGCTCGTGCAATTTCCACAGTTGTTTAGTTATTTATTTATTTCTCACATGGCTATGCACAAGCAACACAGAATTATAAGAAAACAAATCAAAACACATCTTAAGGCACAACCATGCTTGAAAAGGAGCAGGAAGAAGAAAACTTATAATGCCTGCCCCTTTTTAAAACACAATACACCAATAGATAATTTATCAGTTACCTATCAGTCCTCAATGGAATTACTCATATATGTTACATAATAGCTGTCATTCAGCAGATTCATACTCTCCAATTATGTTTATAATATACACATGTATATTCACACACATACACACATATATTCATATACTTATATGTACATACTCATATACACATGCATATACACATACATGTATATATTTATAAATATACACAGATACATACATGCATAGGCATGCACGTACATATACATACACATACTAGCACTCAGGCATACATACATCAAAATGCTTCTGTCCTATATTTATGTAGTATATGATTTTTCAAAGTACTTTTAAGTTTATTAAGAGTTTGACATGATTTCATTTCATCACTTAAAGTGTTCCATAGCTTAACTCCTTTAGTTGTAATACAATGATATTTTGTTTTCGTTTGTACCATAAATGTTTTTAGCATACTTGTACCTCGTAGAGCATATGTACTTTCCCTTATCTGAAACAACCCCTGGATACTTTGTGGTGCTTTTTGATGAATTACTAAATACATAAATTGTATTATTTTAAAGTCAACTAGATCTCTGAATTTGAGCGCTTTCAAATTGACAAAGAGTTGGTTTGTGGGTTGTCTGTACGGAGCATTACAAACGATTCTTATTGCTTTTTTCTGAATAATATATATGAGTTCTGTATTTGTTTTGTAGGTGTTACCCCAAAGTTCCACACAATAAGTCAGGTATGGGAGTATGAAGGAGCAGTACAAAGTATATAGTGAATTTGAATTTATAAGATTTTTGGCTCTAAGTAATATTGCAATTGATTTGGATATCTTTGACTTGATGTAGCTTATATGTGATTTCCAATTTAATTTATCATCAATTATTACTCCAAGAAACTTGATAGCTGTTACTCTTTCTATTTCTATTTTGTTTATTCTTAGTTTCTTGTTTGAGTTAATTTGACGATTTCCAAAAATGACATATTTTGTTTTATTTAAATTCAATGTCAATTTATTGTTGTCAAACCATCTCTTCAATATTGAGACTTCTCTTTCCACTGTATCCAGGAGCAGTTGCAGATTCTCCCCTGTCACGAATCAGCAAACTGGACCACAAATAAATTTGAGCTGAGGAATAGGTGAGAATAGTTTTATTGAGGTGATGTGAACTTCAGCAGGGAAATCAGGTCTGGTTTGTGCAGTCAGCTTAGCCTGCAGGTGGAAGAACTCAGGTGAGGATCCCGCCAGTATAAACAGGAATGTACGAAAAATATTGTTCACGTACCAGCGGCGGGGATGGAAACCAACAGGATGGTTTTCAGGAACCGTGAGGCTGTGATAGTAGCTTCTGCCGGGGCTGTGGGAACTGCAGAACCAGAAAGATAGTTAGTTGCTCTGATAATGACAAAGGGGGTGATCCAGGCTGAATAAGATCCTCGGGAATCCTCCAGAGGTCTCCAATGGCCAGGGGCAAATCCGTAATCCAAATTCCAAATCCTGGGGACAGTCCAAGGGTCAGAGTACCGGGCAGAATGAATCACAGGCAGAATCAACAGACAGGGAGCAGGCAGAATCGGGTTTTCCAGGTCGAAATACTGGTCAATGATCAGAGGCAGAGTTGCAGGGTTTTACCAGACAGGGAGCAGGCTGAGTCGGGAAATCCAGGTCCAAAAAACGGGTCACAGGTCAGATATCAGATAAGCAGGCAGGAGAGAAGGGCTGGAAGCGTACAAGGAAAAAACCAAGACGATCTGGCAGAGAAGAGTTGTCACAGACAGGTATATATGGAGCCCAGACCAGGTGGAGCGCATCAGTAATCAGCAGAGTTGGAGAGAGAATACATTCAGGGGTGGCTGGGAAAACTCAGCGCTGATCATGCACTGTGACAGTACCCCCCCCCCCCAAGGGGCGGCTCAAGACGACCCACCCGGCTGATCAGGATGGCAACGATGGAAGCGGGACAGCAGAGTCGGATCCACCACAAAGCGAGCCGGAACCCAGGAACGCTCCTCAGGACCATAACCCTCCCAGTCCACAAGATACTGGAGAGAGCGACCAGAACGGCGGGAGCGCAGGATGCGGCGCACAGTAAACACCGGCCCGTCATCAAGAACCCGGGCGGGCGGAGGGGGTCTGGAGGCGGGAACCAACGGACAGGTGAGTACAGGCTTGACCCGAGAGACGTGGAACGTTGGATGAACACGAAGAGTCCTGGGAAGCCGCAGACGCACAGCCACAGGATTGACCACCTTAGTGATGGGGAACGGGCCTATGAAACGGGGAGCCAGTTTCCGATTCTCCAGACGCAGAGGAAGGTCCTTAGCAGACAGCCAAACACGCTGACCCACCCGGTAGGAAGGAGCCGCGGACCGCCGGCGGTTGGCCGACAACTGGTACCGGGCAGAGGTCCGCAACAAAGCCGACCGAGCCTGCCGCCAGACGCGCAGACACCGGCGCACGGCTGCATGAGCAGACGGGACCCGCACCTCCTCCTCCTGAGGTCCGAACAGCGGAGGCCGAAACCCGTGGACCACCTGGAACGGTGGGAGCCCAGTGGCCGAGGACGGAAAAGAGTTATGGGCGTATTCCACCCAGGCCAGGTTCCGAGCCCAAGTGGACGGGTTCTCAGAGCAGAGGCAGCGCAGACAGGTCTCCAGCACCTGGTTGGCTCGTTCAGATTGCCCATCAGACTGCGGATGAAACCCAGAGGAGAGACTGATGCTGATGCCCATCAACCGGCAGAACTCAGTCCAAAAACGGGAGGTGAATTGGGGGCCGCGGTCGGAAACCACATCCTGAGGGAGGCCGTGCAGCCTGAAAACATGCACCGCCAGGAGGTCAGCCATCTCCCGGGCTGTGGGCAATTTAGGAAGCGCCACAAAATGGGCCATCTTGGAAAAACGGTCCACTACCGTCATAACAACCGTCTTGCCGTCCGAGGAAGGAAGACCAGTTACGAAGTCCATAGAGATGTGGGACCATGGTCGATGAGGAATGGACAGAGGATGCAGAAGTCCAGCCGGGCGCTGACGAGAGGACTTAGACCGTGCACAGACCGGACAGGCCGAGACAAAACTCCTAACATCCCGGCGGCGAGTGGGCCACCAAAACCGTTGGGATACCAGGTGATGAGTCCTTTCAGTTCCGGGGTGGCAGGCCAGACGGGAGGAGTGGCAGAGAACGAGGACCTTGGACCGGAGATTGGGGGGAACATACAAACTCCCCGCTGGACACCCTGCGGGGATGACGGTGGAATGCTGTGCCTGCTCCACCTCCGTCTCCACCTGGACACGACTCACCCTCAACCGGACGTGGGAGGGAAGGATGAAATCGTCTGCATCGTCCGAATCAGCCTCAGGAGGAACAGCCTGTCGGGACAGAGCATCAGGTTTAGTGTTTTTTGCTCCTGGCCGGTAAGCCAGAGAGAAATCAAACCTGGAGAAGAACAGAGCCCAACGGGCTTGTCGGGGGTTCAGTCTCTTGGCTGTCTTCAGGTACTCCAAGTTCTTATGGTCAGTCCAGACTATAAAGGGCTGGGCCGCCCCCTCCAACCAGTGACGCCACTCTTCTAGTGCAAGCTTCACCGCCAGGAGCTCCCGATCACCGATGTCATAGTTGCGTTCAGAGGATGACAGACCTTTAGAAAAAAAAGCACAGGGGTGAAGCCTAGAGTCGTCAGGGGACCGTTGAGACAGGATAGCCCCGACCCCATAGTCGGAAGCGTCCACTTCCACGATGAATTGTCTGGCAGGGTCCGGCATGTGAAGGATGGGAGCCGAAGTAAAGCGATGCTTTAACGAGGAGAATGCTGCGTCGGCCTCGTCAGTCCAGATGTAAGACTGCTTGGGTGACGTTAACCGGTGCAATGGGGCAGATATGGAGCTGTAGTTCCTGATGAACTTCCTGTAGAAATTGGCGAACCCCAGGAACTGTTGCAGAGCCTTACGGTTCTTGGGTGTGGGCCACTCACTGACAGCCGAAACCTTGGCTGGGTCCATCCCGAACCCTCCGGCTGAGATAACGTGGCCCAAAAAAGAGACGGTGGGACTGTGGAACTCACACTTCTCTGCCTTTACATAGAGCTGATGTTTAAGGAGACGCTGTAAAACAGTGCGGACCTGGAAAACATGTTCCTCCAGGTTCCGAGAGAAAATAAGGATATCATCAAGATAGACGAAGACAAATTTATTCAGCATGTCTCTCAGAACGTCATTTACAAGTGCCTGGAAAACTGCAGGGGCGTTAGTTAGACCAAATGGCATCACCAAATATTCATAATGTCCTGTAGGTGTGTTAAAAGCAGTCTTCCACTCGTCCCCCTCCTTGTTGCGCACCAGGTGGTAAGCGTTCCGTAAGTCCAGCTTTGTGAAGATTGTGGCGTTCTGCAGAAGATCCAATGCGGTGGACATGAGGGGTAAAGGGTAGCGGTTCTTGATGGTGATGTTATTCAGACCACGATAATCAATGCAGGGACGAAGTGTTCCTTCCTTTTTCTTAACAAAGAAAAAACCCGCCCCCGCTGGAGACGAGGAGGATCGAATCAGACCCGACGAAAGGGACTCAGAAATATACTTGTCCATAGCTTCCTTCTCAGGGGCGGACAGAGAGTAAACACCACCGCGAGGTGGAATGGAACCAGGGAAAAGATCAATGGCACAGTCGTATGGGCGATGCGGGGGCAAAGAGGAGGCACGAACCTTATTAAAAACCTCTTTAAGGTCGTGATACTGCGGAGGAACTTGAGTCAGACTGGGGTAGCTGGTTTCAGACGGTTCAGGTGTCAGATCTGGGGTTGCGGGGAAAGAACGCAAGCAGGTAGTCAGGCAGGTTACACCCCAGTTTATTATCCAGCCCTCTCGCCAGTCGATGTGTGGGTTATGTTGTTGGAGCCAGGTTATGCCGAGAATCACAGGAATCTGAGGTGAATCAATGACTAAGAAGCTGATGGTTTCACGGTGATTCTGATCGATGATGACAGGAACCGGTCGCGTTCTCATGACGACTTTGTGTAACAGATGGTTATCCAAAGCGCGAACGGTGAGAGGGTTCGATAGAGGAGTGAAACTAATACCTAGTTGTTCTGCCACCTGTCGGTCAATGAATTCGGCGTCAGCCCCGGAATCGATGAAAGCTGCGATTGTGTGTTCCTGATCCGCGGCCGTGATCAGAATGGGGAAGGCGGGACGAGGGGTTGTTGTATCTAGCAGAGTCCGGCTCAGCAGGGTCCTCCCGGCCCCTGCTGAGCCCCCCCTTTTACTGGACAGGATCGAACTATGTGCCCAGGTTGACCACAATATAAGCAGAGTCTATGGGTTATTCTCCGGTCTCGTTCAGCCAGAGACAGCTTGGACCGACCGATCTGCATAGGCTCGTGATGATCTGAAGCTGAGGGGACTTTGTCTGTGACTGCCTGCGTTGGGAACCTTTCTGTGGGTCTGGTTCTGCTCACTCCGTCACTTCTACGTCTCTCTCTCTTTCTCTCTCTGAATCGCTGGTCGATCCGTGTCACGAGGTCCATGAGGGAATTTAAGTTCTCGGGGGGATCTCTGGCGGCGAGTTCATCTTTAATGTGTTCAGATAGTCCTTGGTGAAATGCATCGAACAAAGCAGAGTCATTCCACTTGCTGTCAGCAGCCAATGTGCGGAACTCAATTATGTAATCTGTGACTGACCTGTCTGCCTGAGAGAGAGAGAGCAGGTTCCTTGAAGCCTCCCGTTCTGGTCTTATTGGATCAAAAACCCGACGAAGTTCCTCTGAGAAGGTCTTAAAAGTGGTTATGGCAGGGGAACCCCTCTCCCATTCTGCTGTGCCCCAAAGTCTGGCCTTACCGGTTAGCAGGGAGACCACATAGGCGACCTTCGCCTTCTCAGATGGGAATGAGGAGGGCTGTAATTCAAACAACAGAGAACACTGGACCAGGAAGGCCCGACACTGCCCCGGTTCGCCTGAGTATCGTTCTGGGGGCGCCATCCGAGGTTCATGTCCCGGGTTAACTGGAGGGGTGGTAGGAGGAGGCGACGGGCTTGTTCCTGTGGGGTCAGAGGTAGTTAGGGTAGCGAGCTGCCTCGAAATGTTTTTGACTCCAGCGACTAGTTCACCCAAACCGGCCTCCTGTTGCATGATGGCGGTTTCCACACGGGCACGCCAGTCCGCAGCTCCCGAAGGGTCCATAATGCTGGCCAGATCGTACTGTCACGAATCAGCAAACTGGACCACAAATAAATTTGAGCTGAGGAATAGGTGAGAATAGTTTTATTGAGGTGATGTGAACTTCAGCAGGGAAATCAGGTCTGGTTTGTGCAGTCAGCTTAGCCTGCAGGTGGAAGAACTCAGGTGATCCCGCCAGTATAAACAGGAATGTACGAAAAATATTGTTCACGTACCAGCGGCGGGGATGGAAACCAACAGGATGGTTTTCAGGAACCGTGAGGCTGTGATAGTAGCTTCTGCCGGGGCTGTGGGAACTGCAGAACCAGAAAGATAGTTAGTTGCTCTGATAATGACAAAGGGGGTGATCCAGGCTGAATAAGATCCTCGGGAATCCTCCAGAGGTCTCCAATGGCCAGGGGCAAATCCGTAATCCAAATTCCAAATCCTGGGGACAGTCCAAGGGTCAGAGTACCGGGCAGAATGAATCACAGGCAGAATCAACAGACAGGGAGCAGGCAGAATCGGGTTTTCCAGGTCGAAATACTGGTCAATGATCAGAGGCAGAGTTGCAGGGTTTTACCAGACAGGGAGCAGGCTGAGTCGGGAAATCCAGGTCCAAAAAACGGGTCACAGGTCAGATATCAGATAAGCAGGCAGGAGAGAAGGGCTGGAAGCGTACAAGGAAAAAACCAAGACGATCTGGCAGAGAAGAGTTGTCACAGACAGGTATATATGGAGCCCAGACCAGGTGGAGCGCATCAGTAATCAGCAGAGTTGGAGAGAGAATACATTCAGGGGTGGCTGGGAAAACTCAGCGCTGATCATGCACTGTGACACTCCCCGCTACAAAATAAATTTGTGTCGTCTGCAAATAATATTGGTTTCAGGTTTTTACAGGATTCTTTTAGAATATTTATATACAAAATAAACAGAAAAGGGCCCAGTACTGACCCCTGGGGGACCCCACAGGTAAGATTCTGTATTTCAGACTTGACTTCTTGTAGTTGTACATATTGTTTTCTGCCCTGTAAATAACTTCTAATCCAGTTTTGTGCTGTCCCTCTAATTCCATATTTTTGTAATTTTTTAATTAATAGTTCATGGTCAACAGTATCGAAAGCTTTTTTTTCAAATCTAAAAATACCCCTATTGCATATTCTTCTTTTCTATAGCTGCGGCTATCTTCTCTGTAAAGTCTACAAGTGCATGTGTAGTTGTCCTGTCTGCTCTGAATCCATATTGCTGATCACACAGTATGTTGTGCTTTGTAATAAATTTCTCCAGTCTATTGAGGAATATTTTCTCCAGTATTTTTGACAGTTGTGGCAACAATGAAATGGGCCTGTAATTTGATAGCATCTGCTTGTCACCTGTTTCATAGATGGGTATAACTTTGGCTAATTTCATTTTCTGGGGAAATTCTCCTGTTATCAGGGACTGATTACAGATATGTGTGAAAGGTTTGACGATGTATTCGATTATATCTTTAATCAGTGACATGTGAAATCCATCACAGTCGATAGATTTTTTTACTTTTGTGTTTTCTGACTATGTCAATGATCTCCTCTTCATCTGTTCCCTTTATAAACATGGTTTCTTTAATACTTGTACTTTCCCCCTCTAGTGTCTGTTCATCTCCGGTGTTTACAATGTCCTTAGCCAGATTAGGACCAACACTTACAAAGAAATGATTAAATTCATTAGCAGCTGTATTTAAGTTGTTGGTTACAGCATTTTTTTTTATCCAGAAATTTTTGGGGATAATCTGTTTTCCCACTTCTCTTTTTAATAATATTATTGAGTATGTTACATGTACCTTTAATGTTGTTTCTATTGTTCTCTATCAATTTACTATCATAATCCTTTTTACAGGTTTTCATTATTATAGTTAATTTATTTTTGTATTTCTTATATGTTTGTTCTGCCTTCACAGTTCTTTTCCGCAAGAATTCTTTATATAGCACATTTTTCTTTTTACAGGCACTAAGTATTCCTTTAGTTATCCAAGGCTTCTGTACATAGTTTTGTTTAATCCTCTTTCCTATAAGTGGGCAATTTTTTTCATACAAAGGTAACAGGATGGACAAAAAGGATTCATAGGCTTCATCAGCACTTTCTACATACACACTATTCCAATCCTGCTTTCTTAACTCTTCTTTAAGATTATTAATGTCTCTCTGTGTCATTTGTCTCGTTATTTTAAAGATTTTGTTTTTCTTGGTCCTGATACTGTTATGAAGAATAACAAACTCCGGGAGATGATCACTAGCATCATTGATTATTAGTCCACTTTTATTTCCCTGCCCAGGACATTGGTAAATATATTATCGATAAGTGTTGCACTATGTGTTGTTATTCTGCTTGGACGCGTTATGGTAGGATAAAGACCCAGACTATACATGGCATTGATGTACTCTGCTGTTATGTTATGTTCTTGGGGATTTAACAAGTCAATGTTAAAATCACCACAAATGAAAACTGTTTTCATATTACCAATATTGTTTGTTAATTTGAATAACCTCTCCTTAAATGTGTTGATACAAGAACCAGGTTTTCTATAAATACAGCTTATTACGACATTTTTTGTACTGCCCATATCTATTTCTACTGTAACACATTCCATGATACTGTCTATCACAAATGACATACTGCAGATGAGATGACTTTGATAACTTTTATCTATATATAAAGCAACTCCCCCTCCCTTTGTTGCTGGTCTATTTATAAAGTAGCTCTTATATCCTGTAATCTGTACCATATCAACTTGTTCCTCATTCAGCCAGGTTTCTGATATTGCTATTATTGTAAATTTTGTGCCCAATTGCCGTAGACAGTATTTAATTTTTGAAAGGTTTAAATTTAGACTCCTACTGTTGAAGTGTATAATTGATATGGCATCATCAGTATTCATATTTCTTTTCATGAATTGGTCTTCTGTATAGTATTTGCATTCATTGTAGTTATTGTTGTAAAAGTGATTTTCTGGGTCAACATCGTTTTCAAAGTCCTGTGATTTATGATCAGAGTAACTGAAGGTTTCCAAATTCAGTTTTTCATAGTCTGTTAAATGTTCAATCATGTTTTGTTGAGTGTTGTATTAGAGTCCATTATTTTATGCAGTTTCCCTTTAAGTACAGTACTTCCCTCCTCAAATCATGCTTCATACCTGTCCAGATCACTGATGTCTCTGATGACGTGCACTTTTGCTTCCTCTGGTGTTGATCCATTTTGCTTGATATAAATCTTGCAGTTTGCTGTCCACGTTGCTTGAATCTTTTTAAGTTTCCTCAGCATTCGAGCTTTTCGAGCAATATCCGCGTTCTTTTTGGTTAAGTGCTCATTAATTGTTGTTTTTTTTTTCCACCTTTTCTTAATCTCCTGGTTTGTTTTTTCGCTGGTTGCATGTCAGCTATTCTGCCCTCGTCATTTCTGACGGTACTGCTCCGTTATCTGCGTCAAGCGACAGTTTGCTAAGCTCTGTGAAAACAGATCAAATTATGTGCGTGACTGAAGGAGGAGATGGACTAAACTGTCCGTTTGTCTGCCTATCTGTTTTATGCGTCGAGCATTAATGGAGCTTTAGCCTCACTACTTGTGCAGTCTGCCAGCAGAACCCAAAACATTGGCTTTATTGATAATTTTAACCTGTTCTAGGATCGAGCCTCTTTTCTTCAATAAGATGTGACCCATCCTAACAAATGGCAAAGTCATATGCTTGCTCCTAAGCTACCGCACGCTGTGCAGTTCTTTTCGTGTAACTAACTACAGTTTACATGCTCCATGCATGCTTCAGAGGCCTTTTCTTCTTTTTCTTCTGTTCACTCAATAGTTCCCATTCCAGACTGCATTGCCTCTGATTCTCCCAAGACATCATCCCATGGCTCAGGTTTCTGTTCCATTGTTTTCCTCTTTGGAGACAGAGGAACAGGTACTTTGTACTTGTCCATTGGGCACTTTTAAGCCAGTTTTTAGGTCCAACTTTGACCTTTCTATCCATTAATGATCATCCTCATATTCCTGTTACCATTTCTGATAGACCTTACATTAAAAATTCAGTGAAACAACATAAAGGAAGGGAGGCAACGTCAACTACAAACGCTCCTCCCACGTGAAAATCTAAGAGTAAACATCCTTGAAGATGGTGGTGCCGAATGTTCTTGCCATTGTCAACAAATCTTTTATGTTGAATGACCTCATTAAATACAAAAATCTGGATTTTCTGTTTGTGACTAAAGCTTGGAAAAGGGCTATGGATTATGCTTTCATTAGTTCATCAAGGATTTCAGGCCGTGGTGGTCTTGCTGTAGTTTTTAGAGCTAGTTTTTCTTGTTGGTTGGTGAATACTGATTCATATTCTTCTTTTCAACTTCACACTATTAGAGTAGGTCAAACTAATCCTTTTTATTGCATTTTAGTCTACCGCCCACCTGGATTTAGTAGTATGTTTTTAGTATGAGTTTAGTGATTTTTATCATCTATTTTGAAGTTATCTAGACTTGTTGTCCTTGGTGATTTTAATATTCATGCTGGCAATGACTCAGATCAAAGGGCTTTTGTGATCTTACTGAGTCTTTTAATCTTTCCCAGCATGTGACTGGCCCAACTCACATTAGAGGGCATACTTTAGCTCTTGTTTTTAGTCATGGTTTAAATATTTATTCTGTTTCCTCTGAGGATATTTTTTATTTTGTCACTGTCGTCACTGCTAAAGATTTTACCTTCTTGCCATGTTGTTAACTCTCAATTCTTCAATTAGGAATGCTGGCTATTATAAGAGCCCTATCAGTTTTCTATCTTCATAAACTAATATTGATTAGCAAGTGTAGTCTTCTAATGATCATTGTCTCTCCTTATTAGACTGTGTTGCTTCCCAAAAAATAGACTAGTCTCCACAGTCAATTCCTCTCCCTGGAATTATGATAATATTTGTGCTTCGAAACGTACATGTCTTAAACTAAACTTATGAAAATCAACAGAGCCAAGAATTTTTCTGATATTATTTCAAATATTCAACATAATCCTAAAATTCTTTTCAACACCATCAACAATATAGTTTCTCTTAGATCATCCCCTGTCTCAGTTTCCTCTTGAAAAAGCAATAATTTTCTTTATTTCTTTGTGAACAAGATAAAGGACATCAGAGATCTTAATTAGCTGGTTGACTCCGCGAGAACACTTCAAGTCCCCTTGATTTTATACCTATTCCCTTTTTTAAGGTTGTCTTTAATTGTATTGGCTCTTATGTCCTCACAATAATTCATAACTCTCTGACCTTTGGGTGTGTTCCCACATATTTCAAGCCAGTTGCGGTTCAATCACTTAAACAAAAACAACCATGATCCTGCCTTGCCACATAATTACGGGTCAATTTCCAAATTGCCTTTTATGGCAAAGATCCTGGGAAAAGTAGCTGCTAAGCAGCTTATCAATGTCCTAGAGGAACTAATGTCTTTGACACTTTTCAGTCTGGTTTCCGTCATTTGCATTCAACTGAAAACAGCTCTGCTTATGCACATGATGCAGGAGACTTTCTGTTCTGTTGCTACTTGATATCAGCTCTCATGATTTGTTGATTGATAGACTCAGGCAGTGGGTTGAAATATGAGGAGCAGCTCTTGAGTGGTTCTCATCACCCTTTTTGGTAGATCCTTTTTAGTCAATGCTGGCTGTTTCACATCATCCTCTGAACACTTGTCTTCAGGTGTTCCCCAGGGTTCTTTCCTGGGTACGCTGCTATTTGCCTTGTATATGCTTCTTCTGGGTCATTAAATAAGAACTTTTGAAGGTATATCTTATCACTGTTATGCTAGTGATGTTTAGTTATGTTTCTTTTGAACCTAATGACTTCTTTAAATTATTTGTCCTATTAAACTGCATCAAGTCCATCAAACTGTTACTTTTTGAAACTTAATGCTGATAAAACGGAGGTCCTCTTCTCTGTTCCATCTTTTGGCTTCAAGTATAATAAAGAAACGCGATTTTTTATCTTCTGCGGTAAACCCTGCTCTAAGTAATCTTGATGTCTCTTTGAGTCTGGACCAACATCTAAATAATTTGGTTCGCTCCTGTTTTTATCAGCTGAGAAATATTGCCAAGACCAGTTGTTACTTCAATGGAGACAGAAAAGATCATTCACACCTTTATTTACTCCCGTTTAGATTACTGCATTTCTCTTTTCACAGGTCTGAGCAGTTCATCTCTGAACTGCCTGCAGGTACTCAGAATGCTGCTGCCAGACTTTTGCACAGAAGGGCTCACATCACTCCAGTCTTCCTTACATGGGCTCCACATCAGATCTAAAATTCTATTAAAATCTTAGTTCTTGCTTTCAGTGCCTTGCATAGCTAATCCTCCATTTGCATCACAAGTCTGCTGCAGCCTTACCATAGCGGCAGGGCTCTGGGATCTTCTGATGAAGGTTTGCTGGTTGGCCCTCAATCATGACTTAGAACAAAAGATCTGTGGACACTTTTAAAAAGCAGATTAAACCTTTTTATTTCAGTTGACCTTTTCATGATTTTTACTTTTTATATATGTTTTATTAAATTTATTCTCTCATTTTTTGATTGTGTGTTTTTATTATTGTAAAGCACTTTGTGACATTTATGCTTGAAAAATGAAAATAAAAATAAATATATAAATAAATATATAAAAGTAAATAAAATGTACTTACATGTGACTTCAATACTTTGGTATACAGTTTATTGTGCACTCAGTGACTGTAAGGTGTCCAGGTTCTGTGGGGTGCAAAACTACACGAAATCATCAGCCATCCACCACTGAAATGGTGCTGATATGCTGCATTTAGATTTCTTCAATCATGCTGCTGTAAATTATAACTAAACATTTTCACATTGGTTTGGACACCAGAAGTCTTGTGGTTGGTTCAGATGCTGATTGACAAACCTGAGCCATGCTGCCAAGTCTTTTATAGAGAGATAAAACATTTTTCTTCAACCTTTCCAAGGAAACCAGATTTATATTGACTTTTTAACTGTATTAGAATAGAATAGAATAGAATAGAATAGAATAGAATAAGAAAACTTTATTAGTCCCTCAGTTGGGAAATTGCTTGGTTGCAACAGTGCAGGTGCAATAGCAGAAGCACACAGGTGATATCAAAAAGAACACACACACACACACACACACACACACACACACACACACACACACACACACACACACACACACGCACACACACACACACACACACAAATAATAAATACTGTACAGGTAGGATGTAAGATGGATGCCTAATTAGCCATCAATAAGGGGCACATCACAGAGAAAATCTGCAAAAGTTCCAAAGTGCATCTTTAAAGGTAAGCTTAAGGTCAAGCACAGACTAATCGGTTCTTTAAATTTCTTTGTTTCTCCTTCAGATGCTTTGAAAGGACCTTGCTACATTTGTTGTTGGTGTCTAGCATTGCTGTGACTGGTGTGTCCCATCATCAATGTCAAGGGAAAATGTGTGCTTATCTCTGAGACACCAGGAGCTTTGAGAGATCAGACATTTTTGAGGCATGGGTTGCAGCATCAATGCAGTCAAGGGGTAGAAAGAACAGCGCGAAGAGTGGTGCATATTTCAACAATTATAGTGAGTTGTGAGGACTTACTTGTAGAAACTGTTTCGACCTTGAATTTGTCTGTCTGGGCTGTTTATAAAAAAAACCTGTTTTAAACCTCGCCTCCTCAGTTTTACATTTGACAAAGAGCTCTGTGAGACTGACATACAAACTAATTTAAAAGCTTAGTTTTGTGTGTGTGTTGGATTAAGAGAAAGGCTCTGGTGAAAAATGCTTAAAAAATAAAAAAATAAATATCATTAAATTAGTCCTAATCCAATCTTAAAGCACAAAGGCAGGCATTGTCAAAGACAAAGAAGTGTCCTTTGATAGAGCCTTGCTAAACAAATAGGTAGCTACAGACTGTCTGCAGGAGAGTGTGGAGAGGGTTTAACTTTGCATCGCATAATAAAAGACACACGCTTTTAAGGAAGGCCATTTATTCATTTTCTGGCTTCCTGCAATGACGGAGAAATGAAAAGGTGACAAAATCTTAATAATATGATCTCTTTTCCTGCAACTGTAATATCAAGAAGAGAGTCACAAATGCTCCATTCTAGCATTACAGTCTCAGCAGTACACATTGTAAATGAAAGCTACACTGCAGCCCCACATTTCACTTTTACACATTTCTCCCTGAATTAGGAAATCTGTTCAAAACAACAGACCAAAGCAATAACAGTCCAAGTTTCAGAAAGGACTGTCTGAGGGATGCATGAAGAAGGAAATGTTGTTGTTCTACACACCCAAGTTTGGCAGAAAAAAAGCTTGAAAAAAGGAAACAGAGATAAACTGACACCATAAAAAGCAGCATAGCCATACTAAGTGAAATGATTAATTCTGATAGAATGGGTCGGAAAAGTTTCTTTAGGTCCACAAGGATTAGCAGAACAATGCAACTTTTTTATTACTTATCTGAGTTACAGACAAAAGCTAATAAGTAAGTTTGAATAAAATTCCCAGAATGATAAAATATTTGGCCAAAATATGGCCCCCATTTTCATTTTTGCTTGGCTCATTTTTCTGCTTGACGTGTTGACTCCACATGAGCGCGTCTGCCAAAACTCAGCCACATGACCAACTCATGCGACCCACAAGGAAATTGCTGTAGTCTATGTCCAGGCCAATTCCTCGTAATTGAACCACCTCTGGCCCACAAAACACTTGCCGTAATCCAAGTCCAAGCCAACAACTGACATCTGGACCACATTTGGCCCACAAAATACTTTCTGTAACCCACATCAAAGCCAGAAACTGACACTTGGGTCACATCTGGCCCAAGCAACACTTGCAAATAATGTAACTGAGCTGTAAATGCACTAAGTAGCCTGGATTATGCCCACATGTCTACTATTTGGGTTCAGCTGCTAATTTTTTTTTAGGGGGATTTCAGTAGAATGCTGACTGTTAAGTTTACATTAATTAAAAAATAGCATTCTTTCCTAAAATCCTCCCAACTTCAGATAGATGTTGTCTCACTAAAAACTAAAAAACAGTCTGCACTTACACATAAGTTCTACAGATATATTTGACTATAATAAGATATGGCTCTGCAGGTGAACTGTGTAAGAATTACTAACATCTAGTGGTTAAGATTGGTACAGTACTGTCTTCTTCTATGTTTTTTTAAGATGTTACTTATACCAAAAGGTGCGCTTGCAGTATTGCAGTTTTATAGCTCAAAGGATTTTCACTTCACACAGTTTTTTTGTCCATTTAGGGACAAAGTTGTAAAAATGGTGGCACAATAGTGGCTGCCATGTACTGTATGTGGAGCCCTGGCAAGTAGATATAGATGTCTCGTTCTAAGAGTAAAAACTTAACAGCTATTTGGAAGAGTTTCAGTATGCAAAGACAAGGGAGCAAGCCTGAATTAGACACCCATGACCTCAGATCCCTCAAACAGCAATGCATTTAGAATCATTATTCATCAATAGAACCACATGAACAACGGATTACTGTGGGAAACTTTCATCAAGGTGTTAATCTCGTCAGAGGCGGTGTAGACTTCTCTGGGTTTGGAAGCATCTGAGATGGACCACCACACAGTAGAAATGCGGATTGTGGTCCAACCAATTAGTATTCTGGATTAGAAATGAAGGAAAAGGAGGATCCAGACTGCTGTCAGCAAAAAGTCCAAAAGCCTATTTCTATGACGGTACAGGGTGGTAAAATGCAATACTTAGTTATGTTTTGTTATTTTTTAAGTAGAGATTGCAGATATGTTCTCGTAAATACAATGTTTCTGCAACATTGCTTCATCTATCAAATCTGATTCCAAATAAATACGTAGAAAAATGAATGAAAGTAGTGACAGGATGAGGCCATGGTTTATGGTGTTTTGGAGGCCCTTGAGCAAAATGCAGTGGATTAAAGGAGCTTATGGATGCTAGATGAAATTTCATGCTTTTGGCCTCATCCACCTGATTTTGAGGAAGATTTATTGCTGTTGTATTTGATATTGAGCCTCAGAAATCCCAAAAGATTAGTTTTTTATCCTTATGCACAAGATTGGAACTTATTCCCTCATATAATTATCTTGCGCATACAAAACATAAATTATTCATCTTTTGTTACTCAGAGGTTTCTGCTTGTTGGCTCAAGATTTTGTTTTTAACTGTAGCTCTTGGTCAGAAACATGCATTTGTGCAATGGGGTGTTATGTAGCTTCAGGGGGAAATTACACTGTTAGATCTCTCTCTCGCTTTTGTCACACTTTTCCCAACTTGCTTTTATAAACATATAAATAACAGGCAAAATACTTAGAAAGATAAATTAAAGAAAGGAGCTTAAGTCCATCTGAATCAGGAATTTACTTATCTGATCCCGTTCAACGCCTGTCGTACAGCTTCATCTTCCAAAAAGTTGAAAAAATGTAAATATAAACAGATTGTAATGAATTGCAAATGACTGAAACTTGAAACTAATTAAAAGTGGAACAAAGAGAACATATTAGACGTAAAAACTGAGAAAGTTTAACCACAACCACATTCTGAACTGTTTGCCAGCAATATGTTTGAAAAAAAACTTTGATGATAGGACAGGACAACTGCTGCAGGTTTGTTGGCTGCACATCCATGATGAGAATCTCCCGTTCCACCACATCCCTTCTGGACTGAGATCTGGTGACTTTGGAGCCCATTGGAGTACAGTGAACTCCTTGTCATATTCTAGAAACCAGTTGGAGATGATCTAAGTTTTGTGACATGGTGCATTATCCTGCTGGAAGTAGCCATCAGAAGATGCTTACACAGTGGTCATAAAGGGATGGAAAACAATACTCAGACTGTGGAGGTTAAACCATGCCATGTTGGTACTAAGGGGCACAGACTGTGCCAAGAAAATGTCCCCCACACCATTACACCAGCACCAGCCTGAACAATATAAAAAAGGCTGGATGTTCACCACCAAATTCCAGCCCTACTATCTGAATGTTGCAGCTGAAATGGAGACTTATCAGACCAGGCAACATTTTTCTACTCTTCCATTGTCCAGTTTTTGTGATCCTGTGTGTAAATTGTAGCCTTAGTTTCCTGTTCTTATGAAATCTGTAATCCACATTCAGGCTGATAACTGACATCTAGATTACATCTGGCCCATACCACACTTGCCAGTAAGAAAACTGCGCCTTAAAAGGCAAACGAAGTCTGGATTAGGCCCAAATACGTCTGCTATCTGAGATAAAGCCCAGACCTCCACAAAGTTATTGTAATTTATTATTATTTTCATTGTTATTATTTATTTATTTATTTATTTTTTCAATGATTGTGAATATTAGTGTCTGAGTTAGTGGTAAAATATGGTAAAATGATCTTCTTCCTATGAGCAGGCGCAAACCCACGTCACAACCTGGTGACCCTGAACAACTTGCTGGTGAAACCAAACCCTGCATCTTACCAGCGTCCCTGTTGAAGTGTGCAATTTCTTCTCATAATTTTACGTTTTCTCCATTGGATTTTGATAGAAAATAATAATGTCATACAGGTATTTTGATAGCCTCAGTGTCAAGGCTAGGAAAAGATATGAGGTGAAGCTAGTGGAAGTAGGACTGAACGAATGCCTTAAGTTTATACACCATCACATTGTGAAGGAGCTGCTAACACTAAGAACGTCACAAAAACCACAAAATATGGTTGTTATTGTAAATGTAACCAGCCATTTCATGGTGTTTTTGGCATCTATACAAAACTCATAAGTTTTAAACAGTCACAAAATGATCTGAACAAATTTTTGAATATTTGCAGGAATGAAAAGTCTTTAGCATTAACCAGCTTGATCGTCGCTAGCCAGTTATCACATCTTTCTGGGCTTTTGTGTCTTTTCAGTTGTCATCTGTGGAACAGCTATGTTTATGGCAGCCACCACAACACAACTTTCTGACTTAAAGGAAACTCTTCGAAAGTCCAAATCCTTTTTGTTTTTACTGGTGAAAGACTCAGATTTGACAAAGTTCACGGGTTTTCCCAGGTGTTTGCACTTGTTGCGCCTGTAAAGAATCCTTTAAAAAATTCCTGCTGACGGCACTCAAAGCATTTTATAGAAAATTCATTGTTCATTCTCTCCTTATTCATTCTTGGTGCAACCACAGCTACATATGCACCATGTGGCAGACTGAAAAAAACGTGGCAGCTAATCTGCACCAACGGCTTGTCCGACCACTGAAAATTCACACACATTCATATTAAAACAATGGCGTCACTGGGGGGACACTGAGGACCTGCTCCACCAAATGAACCATTACTGCCCATGATGTGCTGTCCTTATACTGTTCAAGTTTAAAGTATTTGAAACTTATTGCAAACTGCTTATATTTTCATATTAATTCCTGCTGTTTTAGAAATATAAATTGTTTGTCTGAATGTTGATTTCCAACAGCTACATACATGATCTAGTTTGATGACTACACTACAAACACATACAAAAAGAAAGAAATATGCAGACTTTTGTGACAATCAGGACTTTAATAAAATCAAATCAAATTATATTTATAAAGTGCTTTTCATCTCTGTTTGGAGACTGGCCCTGTATAATGTTCTCAGCACTTCTTGTAGTTTTATTCTTCCCTCAAAGTGGCAGTTCCTTATCTTTTCTACTGCACTCTCACCTGCAGATGGTAAGGGATTGAATTATAATGTACACAGTCTGGTCTACATGCTGCAAAATACACGGTTTGACGATTATGGAAATCTCCATGATTATGGCTAATATATCTTTATATTCATGAGTCCAGAATCCCACCGTGTCTCGTGAACTCTGCCCCTTTTAAAACAACAGCCTGGAGAAACATTACCATCTCACAATTTTCCTCAATGTACTGTGGCAGTAATACATATTAAACAAGTAGAAAAATGCTCTTATACATGCTTTTTTTTTTTCTTTGTTGAGACTGAGCTGCATCTAAACAAATAACTAAAATCTCTATGTTTCAAAACCTTTTAAAAAAGTTGAATACGCCTCGAAAGCTTAACTGAACTTGAAGGAACAATCAAGGTTTAAGATTAGGTTTTAAATTTTCCTTTTCAGTAAAGCTTATAGTTTGGGATAGCTTAGGTGATTCTTTACCCTCCTTGAATTACATTGCTAGAGGTGCAGACTGCTGTGAGAGGTCCGGACCATCAGGTTGAGAAACACTACTATAGACAGCTAAATTCATTCTGTTAGATCTGAGCTAACCCTGGGGCAATCCTTCGTTATGTATTTCTTACGTCATCTTAAAAAAAAAAAAGTTCAGAAAAAGGTTTTTTACTTGCATATTTAATACCAAGTTACAATCCACTAGGGCACTGAAAAACACGTAAAAAAAAAAACAAAAAAAAAACTAGCTTATAGGTCAAGAAAACCTCAACCATACAGTGCAGCTATTCAAGTTATTGACTTGAGTTTGATCCATAAAACTATCCAGCTTCATCAACTCTTTTCTTTAAACTGTAACAACTTACTCAGAGCTTGTGATCCATAGACTCACCCATTTCTTTTCTGCATATGGGAAGCATATAAGGCTGGAGTTGGATTCATCAGTAGTGATGATAACATTAAAACTGTGTTTGTGGTTCACACCGAAACCCAGGTGGATATTTTGATTCAAAGCTTTGCTCTGAGATTTATATGAGGAGGAGAATGTCACATGACAACAGCCAGTGCTGCTGCCATTTTGGGATACCCACCCCCTGTTTTTCAGACACCACAGTTGTTTCAAATCAGTGAAGCACAAGCTGTGATCTCGTCATTCTGTTTCGATAATAAATACAAAACTGCTATTACGCAATATGAAAATGCATAATATATGCACAATATATACATATTTACACTTTTTATGTAAAATAATGTTTTGCGTCCTTGCATGATATGCTGCTAATTCATCACCCGACATGCATAAAACATGGAGTAGAAAGTGTTCCAGCTTAGCTGTCTGTTCCAGCTGACCAAGACATAGCGCTCCATTGCAACCACACCAGTGCCTTAGGAGAGAATTTTCTCAAAAGCAGAAAAATGAGAATATTTAATTTATTTTTTTCATTCAGCCTTTATTTAACCAGGAAGTTTCCTGAGATAAAATGTCTTTTGAGAGGGACCTGATCAAGAGGCAAATTGGTGTAATACAACAGAGAAAAACAGAAAAACTTAGATACAAACACAATTAAAACATCTTAAAATCATTTGACATCAGTTCAAGAAAAGCAGTCACACTCTGATAAACAGTTTAAAGTTTTTAATTCAAGTATGGAAAAAAAAACTTTGGAGGTATAGATATTTTTCAAGATCATTCCAAGATCAAGGTGTAATGTAGGAAAAGGGCCTTTTTTTCTGATGTCTGAGGGACACCTTTATATCGGGAAATATATATCCACTCCTTGCTAGAGACATGAGGTGACAGATATGGAAAAAGTTTTCCTAATACAGCCTTATACATAAATGCAGGCCAGTACTGTAATGACACTCACAGCGATGGGTCCTGGAGTTTGTAATAAAACCTAAAACAATGTGAAAGACGAATTCATGTAAATAATGTCCCCATAATCCAACAGTCAGGAACGTTGCCTGTACAAAATTTGAACAGTCTCAGCACTGTTACTGTTTTTCTGTATAAAAATATTTAAATGTACACAAGCACCCCCTAATAACACTGACTGAAACAAAATATCCTTTCATATAAATACTAGAAAGCCCAAAAAAGAAAGAAAAAAAAACAGTTAAAAGAGACAAAAGACTTGAAAACAATCCTAAATGTGAGTGCAATATTTTAAAATCACATTTTTTTTGGTCCTCAGATGTTGCGGTGGTGTAATGTTTAATATTTTTAAAAGATTATTTGTTTTTCTCAATCAGTTGTACCAAATGATTCGAACGCTCCAACTTTCTTAGTTATCAGTGCAGTTATATGAAAGCGTAAGACGTCACCTCCTGTCTCACTCTGACTCAAAGCCTCTTTAGTTTTTAATGCCTTGCAACGCTTTCTCTGTGATGTTTTAGTTAAAATAAAACTTGAGCAAAAATAAAAATAACATCTACTTTTTGCCAAAACTGAACCACAAATAGAACAAGAAATGAAGGAGACATAAATAACACCACAGCAACTGGGACGTGCACAGAGGACTGAAGAAGGAGATAAATGTAGACCACTGGCCTTACTCCAAAATAGAGGAGGAAGACAAAGGTAGGAAGATGGAGCCCAGAGAATCTGAATCATTCATTTCCACATTAAACACAACATTCACCAACTCTTTGGATTTTCATCCAAGCAGGGCAAACACTCTTGTCTCGTTCATCTGACGTGCACTTTAAAACACTCAAGTCTCCACTGTGAATAATGAGTTTCAGTGAGTGTAAGTATCTGCACACATTGGTCTGAAAATATGCAAATACACCTGAGTTTCTTTGGGATGGTTGGCCAAACACTGTGAGGTCAGCTTTGTACTGTAAAAGATTGTTGATCAGAGGACACAGTCCTGTGTGAGGCGCAGGAAACCTTGTCTTTTAGCAGACATATACAAAGAAACATGGCCTCAGACTGGTTGTGCTTTATTTACATATTCCATCTCTTCATGCATCACGCATAAATAAGTCCAACACCAATTTGTGTGCACGTTCACATGCAGCATGTACTGAATAGTTTATTTAGACCCTGAGGCATTCACTCCATGAGTTCAGTCAACAAGCAGCACAGAGACTCACCTGGAAATAGGACAGATGTGATGACCATCAGCTGGGCATGATAAGAAGAACAAGAACAGCCTGGGCTCATTAAAAGTTTATTTTAAATAAAACATAGGAGGAATATGGAGGCGTAGATTCTCAGTCATCCAGGTCGTGGTAATCCCTTAGAGCTAATGGACTCCTTTTTCTTGATTTTTGAAGACATAATATGCCTCTTGTTGTGGAACCACCCAGGGAAGAGAGTGGAGGCAGCATTGTAGGTGCTGGAAAAGAGATACCTGAGGCTACCAATCTGTTCAGAGATGTTTTTTCCAGTTTACATGAATGACTCCCTTGATACCTCTCTAAAACCACCCGTCTTTGTCCAGAATGTGGACATTACTGTCTGAGATGCAGGTAGTCTTGACCTGTAGTCACTATCCTGTGTTGTGCCACAACACAGCAGTTGTTTGATGTTTGATGTTTGATGTTTTGATAATTGTTGTAGCACTAGAGGGAGTGCCAGTACTATGCTTACCAAAGTTTGAGAACCATGACATTACATGATCCACATTAGTCCAATTTATAAAAAGTGAGTTCATATTGGCTAGTTTATCCATCCATCCTGTTTCTTCCACTTATCCGGGTCGGGTCGTGGGGACAGCTGCCTAAGCAGGGAAGCCCAGACTTCCCGCTACCCAGCCACATTCATCAGCTCACCTGGGGGAATCCCAAGCCAGCCAAGAGATGTAGTCCCTCCAAGGTCTCCTGGGCTTTTTCCTAGGGCCTCCTCCTGGTGGAATACCCAGAACACCTTACCAGGGAGGCATCCAGGGGGCATCCTGACCAAATGCCCGAGCCACCTCATCTTGCTCCTCTCAATGCGGAGGAGCAGCGACTCTACTCTGAGCCCCTCCCAGATCACCAAGCTTCTCATCGTATCTCTAAGGGAGAGCGAGGCCACCCTGCAAAGAAAACTCATGTCGGCCACCTGTATTCTCGATCTCATTTATTCGGTCACTATCTACATCTCATGACCATAGGTGAGGGAAGCAGCGTAGACCAGTAAATCGAGAGCTTTGTCTTCTTCACCACAACAAACCAATGCAGAGTCTGCATCAAGACAAATGCCGCAACGATCTGCCGGTTGATCTCCTGCTCCATCCTGCTTACCTCACTCGTTAACAAGACTCTGAAATACTTGAACTCCTCCACTTGGAGCAGGACCTCATTCTCAACCTGTAGAAAGCACTCCACCCTTTTCCGGCTGAGGACCATGGTCTTGGATTTGGACGTGCTGATTCTCATCCCAGGTGCTTCACACTTGGCTGAGAATCGCCCCAGCGAGACCTGAAGATCACAACCCAGTGAAGCCAACAGAACCACATCATCTGAGTCAAAAGCAGAAACCCAATCTTGTGACCACCAAACTGGATCTCCTCAATGCCATGGCTGTGCCTAGAAATTCTGTCCATAAAAGTTATGAACACAATCTGTGACAAAGGGCAGCCTTGGCTGAGTCCAACCCTCAATGGAGCACCCCCCACAGGAGTGCCTGGGGGACAAGGTTGAACTGCTTCTCCAAGTTTACAAAGCACATGTAGACTGGTTGGGAAAACTGTCATGCCCCCTCCAAGACCCTGAAGAGGGGGTAGAGCTGGTCCACTGTTCCACGACCAGGACGAAAACCATACTGCTCTTCCTTAATCCTAGGTTTCAACTATCCGACGGACCCTCCTCTCCAGGACCCCTGAATTGACTTTACCAGGGAGGCTGCAGAGTGTGACCCCTTTGTAGTTGGAGCACACCCACAACGTCGAGGTCGAGGTCAGCAGTCCCCCATCCCCACTGTACACAGTGTTAATGTAGCATTGCTTTCCCCCTCCTGAGTCACCGGATATAGACCAGAATCTTCTTGAAGCCGTCTGGAAGTCATTCTCCATGGCCTCTGCAAACTCCTCCCATGCCCGAGTTTTTACCTTAGCGACCACCAAAGCCACGTTCCACTTAGCTTACCGATATCCATCAGCTGGCTCCAGAGTCCTACAGGCCATAAAGGGCCAATTGAATTCCTTCTTCAGCTTGACTGCATCCCTTACTTCTGGTGTCCACCAACGAATTTGGGGATTTCAGCTACAACAGGCACCAACAACCTAATGGCCACAGCTCCAGTTGGCAGCTTCAACAAAAGAGGCATGGAACACAGCCTCTTCACCCGAGTGTCCAAGGCATGCAGCTGCAAGTCTGATAATACGACTACAAAGTAGAAGTTTTAATGACTGGACCTGAAGCTGAGAGAGAGAAACTGGAGGCCAAACTGAAAACAGTAGCACTCAACCATTTTAATCAAGTAAAAAACCTGGGAGTGATTTTAGATGCAGATCTCAGTTTTGAGCCACATATTAAAAACATAACTAAGACTGCTTTTTATCATCTGAAGAACATCTCCCGCATCAGGCCGTTTCTCTCTCGAGCCAGTGCAGAGACACTTATTCATGCTTTTATCACATCAAGATTAGATTACTGCAATGCTCTTCTTTCTGGTCTTCCAAAGAGGTACCTGAACCAGCTGCACCTTGTACAGAATGCAGCTGCATGTCTGTTGACAAAGACCAGAAAGAGGGCCCACATTTCACCAATTTTAAAGTGGCTCCCCGTCAGCTTCAGAATTGATTTTAAGATTCTCTTATTGGTTTTTAAGTCTCTTAATGGTCTTAGCCCACCTTATTTATCTGATTTGCTTTTATCTTATGAGCCCACTAGACCCCTCAGGTCCTCTGGTACTGGCCTTTTAACTGTTCCCAGAGTAAAAACAAAAACCCACGGCGAGTCCTCCTTTTATTTCTACGGCCCTCGTATGTGGAACAGCCTGCCTGAGGACGTGAGGGGAGCACCTAGTGTGGATATTTTTAAAAACAGACTCAAGACCCACCTTTTTAGTTTAGCATTTTAATCATTACTTTTATTATTACTATTGTATTTATTTATTCTTAACACACAGGCTGTATTAAGCTTCTATTTATTTTTCATTTATGTATTTGTTTTATCATTCTGATTCTCTTATTTTACGGGTTCTCTTATTTTATGGGTCTTAGCAATATTACTATTACTTTTATACCCAGGCTGGTTTTTAGATTGGTTTAGATTTGGTTTTACAGTGTTTTATCTCAGTGTTTCCCCACACCACTAGACCCCAGAATTTACGACAGCGTTTCCTTGGTCCTTTTAACTTGCTTTTACCCTCTGTGATGTGTGTGTGTGTTTGATGGGGGGGGGGGGGGGGGCTTGCTGCTATTGGGTTGGGGTTCTGGGGGATTTTACTATCTGTAAAGCACCTTGAGTTGCTATTTTTATGTATGAAAGGTGCTATATAAATAAAGTTTGATTTGATTTGATTTAGATCATCGAACTGTGGCCTAGAGTGTCCTGATGCCAAGTACACTTGGGGCCTGAACATGGTGTTCGTTATGGACAATCCATGATGAGCACAGAAGTCCAATAACAAAACACCACTTGGATTCAGATCATGGGGACCATTCCTCCAATTTACACCCCTCCAGGTTTCACTGTCATTGCCCATGTGAGCATTGAAGTCCCCCAGCAGAACGAGGGAGTCCTTGGAAGGAGTGCTGTCCAATACCCCATCCAAGGACTCCAAAAAGGGTGGGTACTCTGAACTGCTGTTCGGTGCATAAGCACAAACAACAGTCAGGACCTGTTCCACCACCTGGAGGCTGAGGGAGGCTACCCTCTCGTTCACCTTGATAAATCTCCACCGTACAGGTGCCAAGTCGGGAGACAATGAGTATGTCCACACCTGCTTGGCGCCTCTAAACAAGAGCAACACCAGAATGGAAGAGGGTCTAGCCCTTCTTGAAGACAATGGTTCCAGAGCCCAAGCCATGTGTCTAGGTGAGTCCAATATATATATCTAGCCAGAACCACTCAAACTCGCACACAAGTTAAGTCTCCTTCCTCGCCATGGAGGTGACATTCCATATCTCTAGAGCTAGCTTCTGCAGCTGAGGATCAGACCGCCAGGGTCCCCACCTTCGGCCGGTGCCCAGCTCACACTTCATACAACCCCTATGGCCCCTCCTGCAGGTGGTGAGGCCACAGGAGCCCAGCCTTTTGACCTGGCCCTATGGGCAAAGGCCCAGCAACCAGGCACTCGCCTCCATGCCCCACCTCCAGGCCTGGCGGTGGGGCCCCAGTAACCCATGTTCGGGCATTTTTGGAACAGAGCAATAATAAGGAATTGCTGTTATTCAATCTAGGTCTACTGCAATTCTAGTAGTGTTACTGTAGTGCTACCCTTCCAATAGTAATGCTGATTGTTTAATAAGATTTTCTGAGGACACCACTTGATTTATGGTCCATTCAATATCAAATAGCAAATATTTTGTACATAACATGGGTTTTTCTATTACTTTTACAGACAAGTGAAATGAAAAGTTTATATTGCCTATATTTTGGAGTTATTTATGTTAAATATTAATTAACAGCAGCTTAAGAGCCAGTTTTGCAGAGGAAAAGTTACCAAAGGCATTTATGTTGTTTGTGGATGTTGGAAAACATAATAAAGGAAGCGTTTACTTGACAAATTTCTTCACTGTTTTTCTTCACTGCAATTTCTCATTGCTTCCAGTGCATATAGGTGGTTTGGAGACCAGGCGCTAGTTTGTAATCCAGAGCCAAAGCAAAAGACTAAAGTTCAGAGTGCTGACTGCAGAGATAACATGTTATTTTAGTGTTGTTTACAGATCACAGCAGCCTGCATGTTGTTTGCAGGTAAACTACTCCACAGTTCTGCCTTATTGATCCCATGTATTTTATGTAATTCAGGACAATTTTGCTGCAGTAAATCCCCTGTTGTTTCCATTGTCTTCAGCCCATAGTAGCAGAACAATGAGGTGCATTTTTAGACCAAAAATTCCCAGAAATCCCTGCAGCCTGGTATGAGCTTGGTGGAGCTGGGAAATAGGTTTCTGCCCACCTTTGAACCTTCCTTCTTTCCTCTTGGGTCATTATAGCACAACGATGGTGTGCATGAATTACAGTGCTGTTTCCAAACACCAGATAAAAGACACACAAAGAGGCATACCGGCAAAAACACACATTCCCACAGATACATGTGACTGTAGCGCTTTTTGGGTCACATGAGGGATGTATGATTGAACTGATATCCAGGTATCAGTGTAGATATGTGTGTGTGTGTGTGTGTGTGTGTGGGTGTGTGTGTGTGTGTGTGTGTGTGTGTGTGTGTTAACATATTAAATTAAAACATAAAAAAGGATATAGTTTTACAATCTGAAATCTGAAGACAAGTCCAAATCTATATGTTCATGAACATTCTTTACACTGTGTGTCATTCAGAATCAGACTTTTAAATGTACCTAATAATGTGTCTAGGTGTTTTAATCCTACATCCACACACCAGAAGCAAGTATGTAAGTATCTGTGACAAATTTAAAGCTAAACATGAATAAATTTGGAGAAATAAATTTTTTATTGGGTATAATGTGACTTCTACAGCCTTCACAGTCACCTTATCACTACCTGACAAGAAGAATTTAGTTAACTTCTGACCTGCAGTATCATCAAAATCATTTTATAAAATTTCTTTACTTGTATAATTTAATTATTGTGTTAACCTTTAAAAACTGTTGATAAGCAGCTTTTCGTAGTGTTATAGTGCTGGAAGTGATGCTATGAACTGCAGGGCATAAACCAAAGGGGATGTTATAAGATGGGCAGCTGATCAGTGATCTAAAATATGCTCTGATGTTCCATGGGATTGCAGACAAGAGATTTAGATGATAGTTCCCAAATGGTTAATCACTAACAGGAGTTTACCAAAATATTGCCTGAAAGCTCTTTACGCTAAGGAACTCTGGGCGGACCTCATCCACCCCCAGGGCCTTGCTACTGATGAGCTTTTTAACCACCTCAGCGACCTCAGCCACAGAGATGGGAGAGCCATCACCAGCTACCCCAGACTCTGCCTTCTCATCAGAAGACATGTTGGTGGGGTCTTCAAAGTATTCCCTCCACCGCCTTACAACATCCCAAGTCAAAGTCAACAGCCCCCCATCCCCACTCTACACAGTGTTGACGGAGCACTGCTTTCCCTTCCTGAGCCGCCGGATGGTGGACCAGAATCTCCTCGAAGCCATCCGGAAGTCATTCTCCATGGCCTCTCCAAACTCCTCCCATGCCCAAGTTTTTTCCTTAGTGACCGCCGAAGCTGTGGTCCGCTTAGTCCGCCGATACCCATCAGCTGCCTCTGCCTCCAAAAAGGCCCAATAGGACTCCTTCTTCAGCTTGACGACATCACTTACTGCTGGTGTCCACCAACGAGTTTGGGTGTTACCGCCACGACAATAGAGGCACGGAACACATCCCACTCAGACTGAACGTCCCCTGCCTCACCTGCCGGAGATGGGAGTAGAAACGTTTTCTGACAGGGTACTCTGCCTAAAGTTACAGTAGACCCTAACAATACGCTTGGGTCGGCCAGGTATGACCGGCATCCCCCCCCCCCCCCAGAGTGTCCTGATGCCAAGTGCACTTGGGGCCTGAACATGGTGTTCGTTATGGACAATCCATGATGAGCACAGAAGTCCAATAACAAAACACCACTTGGATTCAGATCATGGGGACCATTCCTCCAATTTACACCCCTCCAGGTTTCACTGTCATTGCCCATGCGAGCATTGAAGTCCCCCAGCAGAACGAGGGAGTCCACGGAAGGAGCGCTCTTCAACACCCCCTCCAAGAACTCCAAAAAGGGTGGGTACTCTGAACTGCTGTTTGGTGCATAAGCACAAACAACAGTCAGGACCCGTACCCCCACTTGAAAGCGGAGGGAGGCTACTCTTTCATCCACCGAGGTAAACCCCAACGTACAGGCGCCAAGTCGGGGGGCAATGAGCATGCCCACACCTGCTTGGCACCTCTCACCGGGAGCAACTCCAGAATGGAAGAGGGTCCAGCCCCTCTCCCAAGCCATGTGTCAAGGTGAGTCCAACTATATCTAGCTGGAACCGCTCAACCTCGCGCACCAGCTCAGGCTCCTTCCCCGCCAGAGAGGGGATGTTCCATGTCCCTAGAGCTAGCTTTTGCAGCTTATGATCAGACCGCCAGTGTCCCCGCCTTCTCTCCGGGTACCCCGGCTTCCTCCCACCATCCAAAGACATGCATGTTAGGTTAACTGATTACTCCAAGTTCTCCCTAGGAGTGTGTGAGAGTGTGAATGGTTGTTTGTCCCTGTCTGTGTTGGCCCTGCGATGGATTGGTGAACTGTCCAGGCAGATAAAGGCTTCAAGTGGGTTTGTCCGCAATTTCCATAGTGGCCACCCCTGTGTTTGCCCATATGGGTTTCAAGTTGGCTCTGACTGGCTTTCAGCTGGGGCCCAACTTTGTGCTAGCCCATGTATGGCCCTATTTAAATTGATCCTGTTTATGCCCATGCCCACTTAGCCCACCTACATCTCTTACAGGGCTCATACAGCCAGCCAACATGTAACTGGCTGTATGAGCCCATGTAACTGAAACCACATGGAACCTGCAAAAGTTGCCGAGTTCAAGCCAGTACGCACTCAGTACTTACATAGCCCATTTTTAACTCTTGTGGTTCCCACATGGACAGGCTGGTTTGGTAAGATTTGTTACGGGCAGCTGGTCTGGAAACATTTGGACAAAACTTTTGGTTTTATAGCTTTTTACCAATACATATACAAATTACATTTATTGCTGCCAATGGCAAACTCTCTTAGTCAAGGGATAATATGTAAATAGACAAATGAACATAACTATATATCCAATTTTAATGTTTAATACTATGTTGGGAGCCCTTTGAAGTCTGGAAACCTCAGACATCAAAGAATGTGTTTTGTCCTGTGTGATGCTCTGCCAGGCCTTTACTGCAGCTGTCATATGCAATGATCTGATCAGACTAAGATCAGGTGTAGGATTCTGTCACTGCAGATAATTCCTCTTCTCCAACTTCAAATACTCCTTGGTTGTTTTCAATCTATGTTTTGGGCCACCTCCCATCCATACTGTGAAGCTCTGCCCCATCAGTTCTGCTGCATCTGATCTGAAGAGCAGCAGAATACTCCTGTATGTGTATGTGTCATGAATGGGGGCGGAGGTACCCAAATGCAGGCAGTCGAGACTGGAGGCAGAACTGTGCAGGTTTATTTTCCATTAAACTTAGGACAAGGAACCACACAAGACATGGATAAACCACAAGGATCTGACTGGGAAGAACTGAAACCGTTGGGTATATGTACACAGAGAAACAAATGGAGAACAGACGAAGTGAATCAAAATCAAACCAGGTGAGCTAATGAGCCAGGGACAGAAAAGACAGCACATGAGGGAAAACTGAAATAACACAACAAAACCAAAAACCTAAACCATGATCTAAACAGAAACTAAACATGACAAAAAACAGAAATAAAAACAAAATCATAACAGAACTAAAACACAATGAGACAGTGAAACATGACAGTACGTGAAGCCAAAAGACACTCTCACTTCTAAAGTTGTATCCGGTAGGATACAATTAAAAAACATCTGGTCTTGTCCAGGTCTTAGAGTAAGTTAAATATGACATTAGGTGAACTAACATCAATATTACATGTGTTGTGATTTATCGGAAAAATTCATAAACTGTGATTCCTCATGATCCAGCAGCTTATAGAACCCTTAGCTACAATAAGCTGAAGTAAATATTTTCTTCATTATGTTATCAGTCCCTCACATGGTTGTGGGAGAATTTTGGTCCACTCTTTTCCAGTGTTGCTTCAGTTCATTGAGGTTTGCAGCATTCATTTCTACACAGCTCTCTGACAGTCCCACCACAGCCTCCACTAGAGGGGCACATTAGAAAACTCATACTAGATAGAGTTGCCGAATTGGTAGAGTAAAGAAAACAATAAACATTGGGACAATAGAGGAGGTTCTTGTGAACTTTGAGATCATGGCAGAAAAAACTATAGCAGCCATATAGTAGACAGTATACAAGACCTCAAAAATAAGCATATTGTGTATAGAAATTTTCAGTCATTTTTACCACTATTGATCTTCTTACCTTACTTCTGGTTAAATTAGTCACAACTAGTGATTACTGTGAAGAAAAATAAGAAGAAATAACTAGAAGCACTCAGAGAGTGCAGGCCTCCACCAAGCCATTGTAATTTCTTTTACCAATCATTGTGAGCATTATTTTTGAGTTAGAAGCTCTTATAGCTAAATTATCCCCATCCCCCATAGTAAAGATCCTTTTTAAAAAAAATCCTGGATCCAGGTCGTGATGCAGATTACCCTGAAAATCTAGCCACTTGTTCCTTTGAGATTTCCTGAAAATTTAATCTGTCCAGTACTTTTTGAGTTATGTTGCTAACAGACAGACAGATAGACAAACCAGCGCTGCCGAATACATTAACTCCCTCCTTGGTAATAAGTACTGGGTATTCTCACTGGGAGAACAGGAGATTCAGAATTTTGTCACAATGAATTAGCTGTTGCACAGCATGGGGACATTTCAGTTGCTGCTCAGCAAGCACACATGCTTTGACACAGGAGAAAAAAGATACTGGCACCACTGGCAAGAGTACGCTACACCCTGCTGGTTTGCCTTTTAGCATTTTATAGAATGACTAGGAAATGTATGAAATATCTAAATATTTCTTACTTTTTTATACTTCATGCTGTGCCACTGGAAGCCGTGCATGTCCATCTCACCACACTACCATTTAAATCTTTTACATAAAATGTTGTTGCTTTATATCGTTAGTTGACTTATCTTGGACTTAGAAAATTATATGTCTACCTCCTGAAGAGTGTTCCTCACCCGCCTGGATGTTTTCTTTCTGTCACTGATATGTGATCATCTACTACTGTTGACTTATTTTAGGGTCCTGTTTTATGGTCGCCATATGCGTGATCAAATCTGTCAACCACCTTTGATTTAAAGAATTGAACAACTCTATTTTAAATTTTTTTTTTATTTAAATTTTTGTCTGGCAACTTCCCCATTGCATGCTTCATTGCCTGAAAAGAGAAACAGTTCATTATACATTGTCATCATTCATTTTGGCCTTTTCTTATCTTTAGTTTTAAATATTCAATTTCCAGGTTTGCCTGTGCAATCTGGCGCTGTAGGTGGATATTATAGAGTTACTTTACTGTCATCTGGGCCCAGTTCTGATGATGTTAACCCCCCAGGATGCCCCTCATCATCAGGTGGTCCTCATGATGCTCATTGCAAGCTCCTCCACAGGGATGACAGGTTATTGCGGTCGCCTTGAACCTGTCTTCCATCCCTCCGACGTCATCTTATTAGCTGTGAAATAGGTATATCCATTTGCACTGAGTGACAAGGGCCACATATTCCTTTCTGGAATACCCTTCAGGTTGAGTTTTCTGTTGTGTTTACTTTTTGTTCCCATTTTACACCTGAGGCCTGTACTACAAATCGGGATTAGCATATCTGGGATATCTCTCTGTTACAATATAAACGGACATTACTGATTACTCAATTTTACTTTATCACAGCACAGACGTTTCAGACAGAGCGCTACCTCAGTGCCCTCCCTTTCCTTTTATATTTTCCATTGAGTTCTTTAGAGGCTCGGCAGCACCTGTGGGAGTGAGTTTTGTGTTGGAATATTATTTCCTCACTGTGATGACACAAGTAGTTGTGTGTTCCATAAATTCATGGCTCTGCAGTTATGCCATGTGCGACTATTATTATTAACCTCAGTATTTCAGATGCAACCCTAGTGGAACTAAATGAACTTGGGAACCAGTCAAAAACAAGTACAAAAACATACTTCAAGACGGTCAGTTAAGGCTTTATTTCGTCACACGCTCTCGGTTTGGATGAAATCAAAAGAATTTTACTTGATTTTGCAGTCAATCAGTTGACAAATGTACCACAGTCTATCCAATGAAAATCTGTATCTTTTGCATAGGGTGTCACTGGGGACGTCAAAGGGATGCAACTATTCTTAAAGACTTTTTCTCTCCTAAGAGCTCCTCGCACACCAACGTCGACATGATGTTCTGAAAATTTGCTGGCCATTTTCCAAGAGAACTGACTGGTCAGGAGGCGTTACTTTTATACTCAATCTCTGATCCAGAACATAACCTGCTCCAGTGCAGTTTACCATGGTGATTTACCCTGGTAGTGAACCAACGTTTTAGGACGGAAAACCCAGGGTTAACCCTGAAGTTACCTCAAAAAGATTAAATCTAGATTCGTAGTACAGTAGTAGATCTTTGTTTATCGTGTCCCAGTTTTTAACAATATTTGTGCTGCTGGTTTTTTTGTCCTTCCATCCAACATATGCTTTCACCTGAACATTAGCTTTTTGTTCATTTTCTAATTTAGTTCCCAAAACATCTTATCTTTGTAGAGCTTTTTTTTTCTAAGTTTATCATAAGTCCTTTTTCCTGTCTCTTGTCATCCAATGTTTTAGAGCTAAGCAGATCAATCCGAATATCAATACTATTGATACCAAGGCCAGTATCAGTATCATTTAATACCACCGTGATAATGGTGGTATGGTGCTTTGGGGGATAAAAAGCCAGATAATGTGAATAAGAGCCAACCAATAGTAGGTTTTGCTTTTGTTTATCTAATTCACACTGTTGACTTTATTTTTCCCAAACACTTGTGTGTGATAAAAGGGAATAAACGAGTTATTCATTAATTATTGTTTACAAACAACAAAAAAAAGCTCAAATGAAAAGTTCTCGGTTCTGCCTTTCAGTTTGTTAATAAACCATGTTTTATTTGACAAAAGTATTAGTACTGTATTTTGTTATGATCATAATCATCATCATTAATTAAAGGCAACTCATTAAACAATTGTGAAATTTTAAGCAAAAAGTAACGGTATCGTATCTGTAATACTTGTCATGGATTTATTTTGTTTGTGATCATTTTTAACATTTGCAGCATCGCCCCGCCCTTCGTACGTTTAGCTCCTTCGTTCTCGTCATCTCTCTTCACGCCTCATGACGGCTTTGGTCAACAGCAGATGGATTTTATTTTGTACAAACTAACTCCACATTAAGCTTTCAAACGCTCTTAAATCTAGTCACAGATCATTTAAAAAATGTCTCTCCTCCCTGAAACAGCGATGACATTGTTAACTCATCTCACACACACTCACACACAGCGGTTGTAAGTGGATAATGAGAACGACACCTGGGGTGCTGAAATAATTGAAGCTGTTTGATGTCTCGTCAGATATCATTCATGCACACAAGTTTGACACACACCCTCACACACTCTCACGTTAACCTTTCTCTGTAATTATAATGAACACTAAAATACACACGTCAGCAGGAACACAGTGACAGTTCACACACATATACCACGCTTAATATGCCTCACCCTGAGAGTTTTCCAGGGAAAGTCAGTAAACAGATGTAATACGATTTGATAGGAGTATGTTAAATGCATGTACATGTCTCTGTGTGTGTGTGTTTGTAAAATAAAAAAAGACAATATACATGCTTAAATAACCCTACTTTTTTTAATTTTCCTGTTTGCATTAGGGATGAGTCCAGTTCAATACACATCCTGATACGCTACCAGCGATACGATACATTAACAATACAGTAAGCCCCCGTTCACCCTGTTTATGTAACGATGCAATTTATTAATGACTTGATAATGATTTGACTTTATACAAAGCATTTCGATTCAGTATGATTCATGATGTGATTCAACACAATACAGGGAAATCTCAAGCACACATCTAATTTCTAAATATCATCAGAATTAGCTTGTCCTCTTTCTTTCCCTGTAAAGGGCATAGTTGATATCTGACTGCTTTCTATAAAGCAAACCAATAAATCCAACTTAAGAATAAGATGTAATTCAATATGGTTCAGAGGATTGTTTTATTCCCAGTAATTACTAAATCATAAACAAAAAAAATGTTTTTATTACATTTCTTTTAGTCTAATTTTTACTTATACAATACATTTATTTAGGCCATTTATTTTGGGCCTCTTAATAATACAAAAAACAAACAAAAAAATTAATAAAATAAAATAAAAATAAAATAAAATAAAATATAACATGAACCATTCACAAACAGTCCTTATTAAAGGTCCCTTTACTAATAATGTTTTCTCTTTGGAATTTTACAATGTTTCACCCATAGAAGTTAAATAATAAGCATTTCCCAGCATAAACATTGTGCAAATAACTTCATCATAGTGCAATGCCCCTTCCTTCTGCCTATCACACGTGCTGTAGCTGACACTCTGCTAGTTTTCCATCTTCCTTCTTAAAAAATACAAACGATTACCAAACTTTTGATGTGCATCTTCAGAGGTGAGTTGAATATCGCCTCTTACCTGTTTTCTCGCTTCCCTCCAGGTTTGCTTTAAACTGACTGCGGCTGCGCCATCCAAGTCCTGTATGTTTCAACAACAAAACACCAAATTATAGTGATGCGTTCAAGCCACCTCGAAAACATGGATGCTGAGGAGATAAACTATGTAATAATGGATGCAACCACGAGTTTTACTGATGCATACACACTAAGAAATATACATTGCGCATTTAGCCTGCAGCTGTATCTGATGTACACTGAAGCTACCGGTGCACTTGCATCGAAAACGTCTGTCTCGGAACACAAATTCAAACCTGTGAATCTCTCCATCCCTAGTTTGCATGTATTTGGCAGAGTTGGTAAATACATAACGTGGACAAAAAACATGGCACATAAGATCCTTAAGTAGTGTCCTTATATAAAAAAGAAAAACACACTAGTTAAATTGTTTGCTTTAAGCATGGCTTATACACTCACTTGTCATTTTATCAGGTCCACTTTGCTAACACTGGGTTGGACCCCCTTAATTGAAGTTTTGGAAACATTCCTCAGAGATTTTGTTCCGTATTGCCTTGATAGCATCACACAGTTGCTGTAGGTTCACATCCATAAAGAGAAACTCCCGTTCCATCACATCCCAAAGGTGCTCTATTGGTTTGAGACATGGTGACTGTGGAGGCCGTTGGAGTACTGTGACCTAATTGTGATGTTCAAGAAAGCAGTTGAAGATGGCTTGAGCTTTGTGGCATGGTGCATTATCTTGCTGGAAGTAGCCATCAAAAGATGCTACACTGTGGTCATAAAGGGATGGACATGGTCAACAATACTCAGGTAGGCTGTGGTGGTTAAACCAGACCGTGTTGGTACTAAGGGGCCAAAAGTTAATATCCCCCACACTTTTACACCACCACCAGAAGCCTGAATTTTTGATGAAAGGCAGGATATTTTTCCCCAAATTCTGACCCTACCTGCAGCTGAAATGAAGACTCATCTGACCGAGCAAAGTTTGTCCATTTTCTACTGTTCAGTTCAGTCAGACAAGTGATGTCGCGATCCTACAGTGACTGTGGATGCAACCACTGTTCGGAGTGGCTGCAACCACCACACTGAATTTTCGTGGCCACAGAACAGTTGGACGCTGCAACTGCTTTCACCGCTTTACCACTTTGAGATTGATAGGCTCTGCATCTGTTAGAATGATTTATAAAACATGCTACCACGTTCAGAATGTTCACAGCCACTTTGAAGTTGGATGATTAAAGTTGCTGCCATTGACGGACTGGTCACGACCAGTGTCAGTTTCCGCGACCACTCTGTCAAGGATTGGTTGGACACCTGCTGCTGCTTTCAGAATTGTTAATAGAGATGTGACGTTCATGAACGAATCAATTCTTTTGAACGACTCTTTTAAATGAACGATGGGAACCGATTCACAGCTGTGAGCCGTTTATTTGTGAGCCATTCTTTTTATATACAAATTTTTGACACTGCTTTCATCAAACCAAAAATCAAATCAAACTTTATTCATAAAGTGCTCTTCATGCCATAGGCAACACAAAGTTCTTTACATGATTAAAACCATTTATGCATATCTCAGTTCATATCTCATTGTTTAATAAAACAAGTCTTTACATACATCAAAGTAGAATAAGAATAAAAACACTCAATGAAATCTTTCACACAGTCACACACACACACGTTTACACACACACGCCAAGCCCAACCCCCTTTCCAGCTAAAAAAGACTTAAGACTTAATGAATAAATGAACAAATAATTAAATAAGAGGTAGTAAAGTTGAGTCAAATGAAAATAAAATAAATAACATTTGTGACGTAGTAGTCTGATGTCCAACAAGCTCCATTCATGTGAAGCATGTTTGGAAACAAATACTGTGAGTTCTATCTAAAATATTTACTAGAATTTGCACTAACTGCTCAGGTTTATCCTTTATTATCTATATTTTTCCTTTAATTTTTTTAATCTTGTAGAGTAGATTTTAAATAGGTACATATTTTGATTTTTTGTCATTCTTATATATTGTGAAATTTTGTAAGATATTGTGAGAACAAGCCAGTCTTTTGAATGGCTCTTTGAAAGGAACGGCTCCTCAAGATCCGGCTCCCTTCAAAGAGCCATAAATCCCATCTCTAATTGTTAATAAATGTTGCAACCGCTGGGAGAATGGTGACCTGGGGGGCCGAAAAGGGGGGGTAAAGGGGAAGGACTCTCGGGGCCCATGACTGACAGGGGGCCCAGAAGGGCCCTCAATACAATTGTAATACTAACAAAATTATCTAATACTCAATGATAAACCTATAATCACACCAATATTTTAGTTACAATGCATTGGTATCACTAAGTTTCTTTGTTTTGGAAGCATTTCTGAACACCCACCCCCCCTCTATGTTTCACTTAAATGGTTCAGTCCTCCTGCTCCTTCAGCTGCGGAGCAGCGCAACAGACAGACAGCCAGTGGATGCGAAGACAGCCAATGGATGCGAAGACGGCAGGATGCCTCCAAAATAGGGAAGTTTAAAAAGAAAAGAAAAAAGCTGAAACTGGAGAGAGAACAGAGGGGTGGACAGTACGTCACCCAGTTCTTTCGGAGGCGAGGTGGTCAGTTAGCTCGTCTGATGGAAAGTTGTGGAACATCAGCTTGTTGTCTCTCTTAAACTTTGTCCATATAAACTAGCTCACTTTGCTCCCATATTAGCTCATATTTATGAATAAAACTATGGATTTTATTTAATTTCACTGTTGTTTTAATCAAATAATCAAGGCAGGCAGACGATTAGCAAGGTGCTCTGCAAGAGCATGACTCAGCAATAGTATACCTTTAACACTCCTTGATATCTTATTACACAAAGTTCTACCTTTTAAAATGTGATTATTTAATTTTAAAGAAGTTCCCAGCCATTGTTTGGCTGTAAATCTCCACAGTGGTTTGCTTGTGACCTGTTTTACATTCAGTTCATATAAAACAATAAACCATGTGAGGTCCTGCTATTTTTTGTTTCTGAGCTTACCTAATTTATTTTACCATTTGCTTCTAATTTAATGATGGTAATGTCGCCAATATAATAAATCATAAAAAATGAGTGGCCTTTTTGTTTTTGATGGTGTTTTAGCTGAGATTTGATTTGTTTCTCCACAGATTATAAATGCATTTCATTTTCATGGAAAAGGTTATTTTGTATTTAAGTTTTGCATTTGTAATTTGTTTTGTAATTATCATGAGATAATTAGTTAAGTTTTTAAAAAAAAGATAGATGCGTTTTTAAATATGAAATATCCATCTTGCGGCAAATATTTGAATCTAAATTAACTTCGTTGTATTTTTAGTGCTTCCCTTGCCAACTAGCCTGTCACGTTTTTCTTTTAATTTCTTTTAATTTAATTTCTTTTAATGCTATTTTGATGATCAAAATAGCATTAAAATTGCAAATTGGATGTATTACACCATTAAAAATTTCAAGGGGGGGGGGGGGGTACACTCAGTTTCTTTTCATGGGGCCCAAAATCTCTAGCAGTGCCCCTGATGGTGACTTCTGTTGTGTATGTATTCAAAACTGTCTGAGTTCTTTATCGCCCTAAAGGAACACATTACACCAGGATTCAACAAATGCATCAAGCTAGTGACATGCTATCACCCCTTCAGTTTCTGCCCTGATCATGGCTCCTTTTAGGTAGGCTTTTAGGCAACAGGGGATTTCTTTCAGCTGCTCCTACAACAAATCCCACTTATTCCAGCCATAGTCACCTGCAGTGGGATGCTTCAGACCTCCACACTTTAGCACCAATGTCCAGTCCCTCTCCCTCCAGAATGTCTCCTTTGATGCCATGGCTCTTCCTTCTCCTCGGTCGTCAGCCACGCCCACTGCATCCCACTCATGGACTCTTTCTGTACTTGATCCCTGTGTGTCTTTGCTTTCTTATCTCATCTCCCCCTGATTCCTGTCTTCACTGGATACATAAACTCCAGCTGGGCATCACTGCTTTCACCAAAAATGTGATTTCTGGCTGTTCTACCACTTATAGTTTAGCCATAGCAGATTGCTTTTGTCCGTCCTGCTCCTTTTCCCTGTATCAACAGCTTAACACCATTGTTAATGGTGTTGAGCTGCCTGGGGAAGTGCAACCATCTCTCCATCCCTCCATGATGGCATCAGCTGCACTGGTCCAGGCAAAAACTGGACTTGCATATTTGGCAGCATTTCTCACCTTTGTGTAATATTTTTTTCCTTCCTTTCCTCCCTCCCTTGTTTATCCCCCCTCTGTTTGTCACTCCTCGCCCTCCATGTTTATCCCTCCTTCCCTCGTTGTAAATGTCCCCTCTTTCCCATTCTTTGGTTTATTCCTTCTTTCTGCCATCTTCTGTTCTTCTTTCCGTCACTCCCTTTTCCGTTTGAACTACCTGAAAGTACAGAGTCCAGCAACAACAGATGTGATTAAAAAAAGGACATATACCCAGAATATAGAGAGTAGCACAGACAACAGATCTGTTTTACTCTTCTTAAAAGCATATCTTTGGTCCCTTTGATTTTTGTCTTTCCGAAAAGAAGAGCACAACTAAAGGACTGATAACAGCATCAACACATTTAAGAGCAGCTTGCATCTCCAAGTGTTCCATGTTTTTCTGAAACTGTTCCCCAGTGGCAGCAAAATGAACATGCAGATGAGCATTTGCTTAGTTCCCAAACAAAGAGACAGATTCATGTTTAAAGTTTAATCTGCCACCAAAGTTGAAGGAGTTGTTGCATTCTCCTTTCCTAACAATGTCTCTACAGTAAGCAGTGCAAGCCAGTCCTGGACTGTGTTACAGGAGGGAAAGTTAATCAGATACCTGGACTGATATGTGAGCTGAACTGGCACAAACAAAAACTAACAGAGTGAAATTAGCTAGATGATGTTATGTCTCAAATGAAAACATTTTACAGTGTGGGATATAAAAACATTACTATCCACCCAACACCATCAACTCAGAGTCAAGGCGACGTTATGTAAATGAATAAACCTTAACCTCACATTACCTACAAAAATAATACACAAATATGAATCTATGGGTAAATAATCAAAACTTTATTCATGAAATACAGTTAATTAGGAAGCAGTTTGTGATCATTAGTTTACACCAGCAAAAGTATAGCCTGCTCAGCTTTTCAGCTATGTCAGTTTAGTCAAGTTTTTTAAAAAGTTGTTTTCATTTTTTATTATTGTGCATTTGTATTATATGCAATATTTTGGTTAAACTATAATTGCTTTAAATGTGCTTTGTAAATAATGAAATTTGATTTGATTAAAACAGTTTAGATTTAAGACCTCTGGTTGCATGCACCATGACTGCACAAAGTCATGGTGCATGCAACCAAACAGATTTAATCATCATAATTCAAATGCCTGCATGATCATTTTGCAGAGCAAAGATATGCATGAAGAGTGGTGATGGTTTTCTAAGGCTCTGAGTGAAAGGAAACCTAACTAACAAGGGTAATGTGCTGTTTGTGTGGTATTTGCTGCAACTATACTTGACATACAATGTGCAGACAAGAACAGGGGTCATTGCCTTCGGTTCCTCTGGCCTCTGGTTGATGTGGCAGTGAAAACACGGAACACAGCAGGGACAACAGGGGCAGATTAATTCAGCTATGCTAACAGCAGAGACGAACAGTGAAATAAAAAGGAAATGACACATATCAGTAATTACTGTATGTCAGCCCCCAGCTTGTACAGATAAACACATGAATCAAATGCTTTGTATGTACAGACACCTTCCCTTCTTCTCTTATATCTTAGTAACCTTTAAATTATCACATGACTTAATCTGTTGCCATTTAAGTCATAACAACTAAGAAAAGTGCAGTTTGTCCGAGAGACAGTTTCTAGATTTGGGATTAATCTAATTTAAGGTCAAGATAATCATTATTATCCCTGACTGATTTGTTTCTCAGCTGGCATTAAATACAATTATCATGGACTTTAATCACAGACTCACATCACATGAAAGAGGAGAAGGACATCATGTTATTTAAAAAGGTCAACAACAGCAGGGACAAATAACTTTGTAAATCTCTTGTTCTTTCATCTTGGTATGACGTGTCAGTGACCAAATGAAGGCATGTGAATGGAATAAAATGGAGTGACCAAGATCTGTGTGGGTGAGTTTTGACTGTGTACATTTTGAAGAGGCCTCTCAGAGTTGTGGAGAATTTTTCAGCACATTTAAACAACCCCAAACCTGCTCCTGTATTTCAGTACAAGGGATCCAAACTAGTGAATGAAGGACAAGGTTAACTTCTGAGCTTCTCATAAAAGTACAGGTTCTGATGCAGTTTTGTAAAGGCTGCATTAGCATTTACATTTATAATCAGTGATTGTCCTCCGATATGTTTAATAAGAGCAGGAGGAACAGCAGGAGGCCTCCTCATTAAGTCAGTTATCGTTTCCTTTGTTAAAGTCTCCATGTAATTGCAAGCAAACGGCTAATTGCCCACCATTTCTAATGTAATTTAGCTAATGTTTGCTAAAAACAAGTAACTAAATGTCACTAGAGGACATCATACGCTAATTAGCATATTCATAAAATCATCATCACATTCTGTTTGGTTCAAGCCCCTAAAATATGTTTTCTCCTCTGCTGCTCCCTTTGCTCACACATACCATACAAATACTGTTTTTTTTTTTCTTTTAATATGAGATAGATCAGACTAAAATGCTGCAACATCAAATTTTGATTTCATGAGAACTTTACAATCACTTAATTCATCTAGTGCTGGACTACAATAAGTTTTAATCATTACTGAGCTGTGACAAAATAATTACCACTGTGGGAAGGCAGTGGAAAATAAAATACTATGAAACTTATTTCTACTTAACCTTTATGAAACGTATCAGTTTCACAGCAAAGATATCAACAGATTCATTTTGAGTCAGTGTTGCAGGGTCGGCAAAGTCCATGTGATAAAATCTGAGGTTGTATACGGTTATATGCTGACATGACATAAAGAAAAAGCTGTCATATAAAATTTGTTTTACCATCCAGACAGGAGCACCATTGGTCCTCTTATTGGTGCTTGATCATTTCATACACTGTAAATATAGTCCCTCACCATGCATTTGCATTATTTGTTCTTAGCTTACATCATACTGGTGTCACTCTGGCTGTAGTTTTTAACCTTAATGGTGTAAAAAGTCTTTGACTTCTTCCATCAAAGATTCTCAGATTCTCTTCTGCACAAAAAACTAGGCATGCACTGTATGACAAGGCAGCAGGAACTGATTAACTAGAATTATTTGCACATTAACCCTGAAATTTTCATGATTTACAAAAAGATTGTGTGGCTGTGCTGTAAAAGTGAAATGTGTCCTGGAGTCTTGCTATGGTTCCGGGACTGTATGTAATAAATGTCACTGTGCCATCAAAACAAGTCAGAAGCACATACCTTTAAGGTCAGAAAATCACATAATGCTACTTTAAAGGGAGCATAAATGATGCTTTAGACAGTTCTTCAACTCCTGTCGTTGAGGGACACTTCTCTGTAGGTTTTAGATCTTTCTCTGGTTCAACACACCCGGTTCAAATCAAAGCAAGGCAAGGCAGTTTATTTGTATAGCATATTTCATGTGCAATTTAAAGTGCTTAACATAAAACAAAAGCATTACAGATATTAAGAAATAGTAAAAGGCAGCAACACATAGAAGAATCACAATAAAATCATAAATTACAGTAAAGTAATTAAAAGCATGATAAGTTAAAAAGTTAAAATGCAGATTTCATACATAGGCTCATGAGAAAATAAATGTTTTTAACCTGGATTTAAAAGTGTCTACATTTGGTGAAAGTTTAATCTCCACTGGTAGTTTGTTCCACTTGTTTTTAGCATAACAGCTAAATGCGACTTCTCCATATTTAGTCTGGACTCTGGTCTGGACTAGTTGACCAGAGTCTTTGGATCTAAGGGCTCTGCTAGTTTTATTTTCTCTGAACATATCATAGATGTATTCTGGGCCTGAACCATTCTGGGATTTGTAAACAATCAGAAGGGTTAAACTGGAAGGGTTTACACTGGAAGCCAGTATAACGATTTCAAAACTGGTGCGATGTGTTCAGATCTTTTAATCCTGGTTAAAACTCTAGCAGCAGTGTTTTGGATGAGCTGCAGATGTTTAATGCTCTTTTTAGGAAGTCCTGTTAAAAGACCATTACAGTAATCCAGCCTACTGGAGATGAATGCATGGATGAGTTTCTCTTGGTCTTTCTGAGAGACTAAACTTTTAATTCTGTTGATGTTTCTGAGCTGGTAAAAAGCTTCTTTAATGTGGCTGCTGAAAGTCAGGTCTGAGTCTATCAACACTCCAAGGTTACGAACTTGGTCTGTGATTTTTAGAGCTCAAGTCTCCAGGTGTTTACCAATGCTGACCCTCTTCTCTTTGCTACCAAACAGAATAATCTCAGTTTTGTCTTCATTTAATTTTAGAAAATTCTCCTTCATCCAGGTGTTTATTTGTTCCAGACACTGACACAAGAAGTCTATTGGACTGCAGACATCTGGTGACAGAGACACATAAAGTTGTGTATCATCAGCATAACTTTGATAACTAATGCTATAGTTCTGTAATATTTTACCCAAAGGGAGCACATACAAGTTGAAAAGAAAAGGTCCAAGGACTGACCCCTGGGGGACTCCACAAGTCATGGCCACTCGCTCAGATTCATAGCTGCCGATCGTAACAAAATAACTCCGGCCTTCTAAATAGGACCTGAACCAGTTAAGGACCGCTCCAGAAAGTCCAACCCAGTTTTCCAGCCTGTGCAACAGGATTCTGTGATCTACAGTATCAAATGCAGCACTGAGATCCAACAGAACCAGGACTGATACTTGACCATAATCAGTATTCAACCTAATGTCATTTAGCACTTTGACCAGAGCTGTTTCAGTGCTGTGATGAGGTCGGAAGCCGGACTGAAATATATCAAGATTCCCACTTTCATTTAAAAATCTTGGAAATAAAAGAGAGGTAAAAGACAGGTCTATAGTTGTTCACTATAGAGGCGTCTAGAGTCCTTTTCTTTAGGAGTGGCTTAATAGCAGCCATCTTTAGTGACTTGGGGAAAATGCCTGATGCCAGTGAGCTGTTAACTATCAGTAGGAGATCACTTTCTACTGAGGTAAAAACTGTTTTTAAAAAGTCGGATGGTATCATGTCCAGAGTGCATGTTGTTGATTTAAATGCCAAACTGTTTCTTGTAGGATTTTTAAATCAACCATATTAAATTGCGACATAACATCAGAATTATTTCCGGGTTTTACACACAGACTAGTTTTCTTGTGTGACTGTGTGGAATTAATATTTTGCCTAATTGTTTTAATTTTTTGGCTAAAAAAGTTGGCAAATTGGTTGCATTTCTCAGTGGAAAGGAGCTCTGGGCTTATCTGTTTAGGAGGATTTGTAAGTTTTTCAATCATAGCAAACAGAGTGCAAGAATTGTTGGCATTCTTGTTAATTTCAGATAAATGCAGCTCTCTGACCTTGCACAGCTCATTGTTGTAGTTACACAGGCTTTGTTTCTACAGCTCATAGTGAATTAGAAGCTCAGTTTTTCTGCATTCTTTCTCCATGGTGTTTTCTGTTTGCTCAAGTTGCTCTTGATTCTTATCAGTGCAACAGCATCCATTACATTCAAGACTTTCAGATTGAAATTATCCAGGAGTCCATCAACTGACTCTGCACTGGTTGTTGGTAACATAGCTATGGCCTCCACAAACTTAGCACTTGTTCTTTCATTAATGTACCTCTTCCTAACAGAGAAGCAGGTTGGTTGAACATTCTGAGTGATCAATAAATCAAACAAAATACAAAAATGGTCAGACAAGGCCAAGTCAGTGACCGCAAGAAATATCAACACCCTTTGAAATAACCAGGTCCAGAATGTGACCTCGAATGTGGGTCGGTTCCTTTACATGTTGCCACAAACCAAACATGTCCAGTATAGAAAAAATTCCTTGACATTTCCATCCGTCATGTTATCTAAGTGAATGTTAAAATCCCCAGTTAAGATGAAATGGTTAAAATCAGTAGAGATAACAACAATCTTTTAGAAAATTCATCAATAAAATTTGCACAATGTCCTGGACGTCTGTAGATGATTAGAAATAGGATTTTAGGAATGCCCCTTAAAATAAAACTAAGATATTCAAAATACGTAAAATCACCAAATGAAATTTGTTTACACTGGAATGAATCTTTAAAAAAGACAGCTTCTCCTGCCCCTTTCCTCCCGTTTCAACATTTATTCATAAAACTAAAATGAGGGGGTGCTGTTTCATTAAGAACTGTAGCACTTGTGTCTTCCGTTAACCATGTTTCTGTCAGAAAAAGAAAATCTAAACTGTGAGAAATGATGAAGTCATTAACTAAGAGTGACTTGTTGGACAGAGATCTAACATTAAGTACAGCTAGCTTTATGAAGTTTACACTGGTCTCTGTTGTATTCTGAGTTATACAAGGTATAGTTAACAGATTTGATCGATTCACCCTACAAGCTGACAGGAATCCTACTGGGTCCAGACTTGATCTCAGAACAGCTGTCAGTAGTAGCAAAACTACAGCAAGGACCCTGAATGCATCATGGCATGTTATCTTTGTTGTGAATTCTGCTGCTGCTCTGTGAACCTCCTGCACATCCTCCAGTGCCCTGTACCAGGGCAGAGGATCTAAGAATGAAGCTGATCTCCTCAACAGCTTCTTCTCCAGTTCTGTGGAAGCCTGTTAATGAGGCATTCATTTGAGTCAGGTGAGTACAAACAGGGAAACATCTGAAACCTGCAGGGTTCAGAGATGAATAAGCCCCCCCCCTCTTTTCAAAGCTTCATTTATGCTCCCTTTAGAGTGGCTCTATGTACCATGGTTGGGTTGAAGCACCCTGACTTAGTCCATATAGTTTATAATTTGAACAGAGTAAAGATGTTTTGAAGGTTCTCTGTTTTCAGATGTTTTAACTTAGAAGAAAAGTAACACCCTAACATTTAACATATAAGATTATCTACAGTCAGTTTACCAAACTTGAAGCTTACCAACATAGAACATGTTTAAACTATTCCAGGCCATATATTATGTCAAAATACTGTATGAACATCTTACCAATCTCCAGTAGGCAACCAGGTAGTTGTGTGTTGCTATTAATATTAATAGATTAAAGCCGCTCTGTCTGTCGTTGTTCATGAAGAAACATGGTGAACGATGACAAATTTACTAGCTGTTATTTCTTATTATGTTATAATGTTATAATGGCAAAGCATATATATTTTTTTTTATTCAAACAGTTTAGGTTGTTGATGATCATTGTTGTGAATAAAACTTTACAGCATTTCTTTTGTTCTTAAAAAAACCCTCGTCCCCTTGTTTTATTATTCAGCTATAATTGGTTTAGCCTTCAGCACAGAAAATAGTATTTTATTGCAAGTTTACACTGAGGTTGAGTCCGGTGAAAAAATGATAAAGTGTAATCCTTGTTGGTTCAGGTACTTTCATGTCATGGAACAAATGCAACCGTCAAAACATGTATTGTTGTTTCTCCTGCCTGTTCTCTTCTGTGAACTTATCACCTGTGACACTAACAAGCGAGCTGTCTCACACCACTGATTTTATGTGTGTTCTCTGTGTTTGCTGCTTTATGAAAGACAGGGATGGAAAGCGTGATTGACAGTTGGTAGGAGAGGATAGTCAGCTCCGCAGCTGGGGTCTAAACACAAGAACTGGTATTGCACACTTCCGCTGTGTAGGTATGTATATGTGGGCTTAAACTGTAAATACTAGGCTTTGGATATGATCCATAAACTGTACATAAGAAGAGCTGTTTGCCTCAAACATGTGTCAAACAATATCTCAGTTAATAAGCAAAAAAAAGTCTGTAGCTGCTGTGATAATTGTTTCTTCAGGAAGTGCTAATTGCACCGTTTGTCATGTGAGGATGGGGTATGTTTTTGTGTTTTGCATCCGTATAAACAGAATGTCTAAAGGTTTTGTTTAGCCAGATGGTTGGACAAAATAAAACGTTCATGTGTGAAATGATAACACATTCGTGCTCTTCTTTTACATTTTCACCTTGTTACGTTGGGCAGATGCAAAAAGGTCGGCCCAACGCAGACCTTGCACTCATTCCCAGTAGCATTTAGCATTCAATGATTTCAAATGTGAAAACAATGAAAAAGAACTATATGATGACAGAGGTTATGGTGCTAATTCTACAAGTTGAATCAGCACCATAAACTCTGCATCATAAAATTTCTGCTGCACCATGTAAACATGAATGCAACCTGTTGAATTTGAATGATTCTACAAGTTGTCTAAAGTGCATAGAACAGAACAGAAATGTTTCTGTTTTCATTACATATTATTAATAGCAGATGAGTTTCCTTGTTGTATTGATATTAGTAGTGTATATGTGTCAAGCACATCCGTAATAATAAGTGGAAAGCAGCATGCAGGTTAGCAGAAAGGAAAATGATGCAGCAACATTTCTCTGAACTCCAATATGTGAAAATGGCTTCAGTAATATATTTCAGACTTCCAGGTAACAGAAATTAGAGCAGTGGAAGGTGTGTATGCAGTCTTTTATACATAGCTTGTTACAGCTACGTCCAAACACACACACACCTTATCCTTTGATGTCCCGGTTTAGCAGAAAGCTGCTTACTGGGTCAGATAAGAACTGTGTCTGTTATTAGTTTCAAAAACAGGGACACCAACTGGTGCAACTTTGTCTCAGCACCTCCATCTCTCACACAAACACACATTATTTCCTCCTGTCACACTTTAATGTTCACAGAATCTCAGCCTACCAGATGTTTCACGTTGTCATTTTTCCTTTATCTCATTTTCACTCCACAGCATGTCTGACATCCACTGACCTCAACTGTTCTCCTCATTTTTAATTGTCCGTCTTTGAGACATTTGATTATTGTTGCAGCTTCAACTCACTTTCATCTTTTTCTAAGTTTCACATCCTTTGTGTGTTTTGAGATAGTTAGCAAAAGAAAATTAAAAAATGAGATACGTGCAACAAACTCACCAAAGCTGAATTGATCTTCTAAATCACTGTATCTACACAAGGAAACCGTTCTGTGCATTGACTCTGGAAAATGCAGTTTTACTGTGTCTCTGTGATGATTCAATGAGTTTGGATCCAACCATGCATAGGACTGCTATACAGGATTATAATGCATCTCCCTTGAAATACTAAACAAACTAGTTTGTTTGGACTCATTCGTGTAAGTTTCATACATGTAATGTACATACAAGTTTAATGAACAGGGATGTAAATCTGGGCAACCTTAAAATCAGCTCTGCTGAATCATTCAAGGACTCTGTAGCTGTAACAGACTATCCATTATAGAATTATAGTGTGAAAATAACACACCTGTGATAATGACAAAATCATTTAAACATCATGTAACAGCTACATTCAGTTGTGAAGTCACATTGTCACTTTTACAAATCTTATTGTAGACTGATTTTCTTTCAGAAATAACACTGCCAAGAAACAGAAAGAGGCAGAAAAAAATGCAACTTTTTAAATGTCCCCATGAAGTGAATAAAGACTGAATAACTCAGTGAAGTCGCTCTAAATATTCTTAAAGTTTGGATCTCAGATAATGTGTTGACATTAATAAAACCTACAAAGAATACTGGATTGATTTTCAGCCATTACAGGAATGATTACACTGAAGGTTGCCTAGCTGTGTGTTCCCATGATAGATATGCAGTTCTGTCAGTGAAAATGGCACGTTTTTAAAACGTATTGTTTGTTTAAGAGCGCAGGTAGGTACTAGATAAAGGTAAGTTTCCTCAAGCTAAGAAAATCCCTGAATATCCTTGACATTTTGATCCACCTAGTAGAGTTTAGCTTGTAATAGCATATTAGCTAGTAAGAGATTTTTCTTTTTAACTGCTCTACAGTTTGTTAGCTTTCAACTCAAGTGATGATTTTTCTCGTTGTAGAATACTGAGCTTTAATTTTGATTAAGATGATTCACTAAGTCACTAAAAACAATTCTTCAGCCTCAAAACCAACTTCATCCAACGTTAAGCTAACAGTGTTTGCTAGCAAACGTGTTCGTCCAATGTTTTTATGTATAAATTAGTCTAGATTATTTTAACTTTGTTTGCTGTAGAGTGTAATTTATGCCAGCAAATTGAACATAGTCCTGTTACATTAATAGATTCATTACATAGACAAGCTCATGAAACTTCATCAGGAACTCTGTTGGAAGTTTTTTTTTTCGAGGTAGTAAATCAGTCCAGGGTCACATGTTCAACCATAGACAATATGAGGACAGGCGTCTTCTGTTTGCTGCTAATGGTTGGGAAAAGAGTTGAAGGAAAAGTAGCCTGACAAATAGGTCATGTTAAAACAAACTGGTAACAGTGGTTAAAGTGGGGATGTAGACTGTTCCGAGTGCCTGACCAGGACTTCAGTCCTGTGTCAAGTCGTCACTTTTCTTGTTTCTTATTGGCTTCTGATGTACCTATGAGTGTTTTGCTGTTGTGGGTTGTTGTAAAAATTATAACACTTATTATCTAATAACCATTTACAGTGTGAAGTATACTCACCTGTTTTCTACCTCCATTTTGACACAACCTAAGAACACAAAAATCAGCCAAGTCCAATCAGGTCAAATATGTCCAGTGTTTCTAGAAGATATTAGCTTTATTCATAGTCTCTTTACAATATTGGAAAACAACAAAAGGAACCACATCATCTTAATAAAATCTCTCACAGAGAAACTGAGAAAAACATGGGGAGGCCCACATTGATACAAAAATAAACTTTATAAATGATACAGAACATATCTAAAAACATTCAAGTGGTACATATTCTGTACAACAACAACACACAGATACTGACTTTTTGAACAACACAATACTTGTAGATTTTAAGATTTATTTTGTACAGAGGACTTAAATTGTTAAAACTATAACGGCAGTCAGTCGAACCATCAGTGGCAGATATATTCTACTTAACCCACTGTGATCTCTTGAGTTCCTCCCAGTGTTTCCAATTTGAATCCAGTCTATATCAGACAGATGTACCAGAAAAAAAAGATGACTAGAAGAGGACTGTTGATAATGGAGGGCATTTCAGCATGGAGACATTTAACACTATCTTCCAAAATCAAGTTCATGTTGCTTAGAAATCCCCAGAAAACCCTAAAAAGGTAGCAGAAACACAATAGAATCTATGATAGGGAAAGAGGACGGTTGAAGTGTTTATTATCAACAGTCGAATCAGTCAATGTTCTCCTTCTCCTAAAATTTCTAATGCATTTTTTATTGCTAGGAGTTGGATAAGAACATTGTGTGTTCTGTTCTACATGTAAGTGTGAGTGTGGGGTTTGCCACATCTATTTGCCTTACCCAGCCATCCCTCACAACCATCCATTCAACTGTGTTGAACTTTTCACATCAGTGGAAATGACATCTTTCCACTTCTTGCTTTTCTGCATTAACCACGCCCAATCTGGGTGATTGTTGTTGGACACCACATGAGTAAAAGGTTCTGCCCATGATGTAAAGAAGCTGTAAGAACTCCTAAACCAGGGCTGCAAAGGAAAAAATGCCCTTTTCTTGCAGTCCTGGGAGTTCTTGCAGAATATGTTCAGGCCTTTATCGTAGCACAGAAGTGAAAGCAGCTATTAAAGATTTGCATAAAAAATGTACTTGTGGAAAGAAAGAAGCTGGGTTTGCATTTATGAACAAATAAAATCTGGTGTTTTTTTTTTTTTTTAAAGAACAAAAAAATGTTCATTTGTTTTAAAGTGGCCAATAGAAACTGAACAACTAGTGGTACCAAGTATGGGCTATGATGCAAGTAGTTGTCATAAATATATTTTCAGAGGGAGGAAATTAAACTATTGTAGTGGGCACCTTCAAGAGTATAATGATGGAAGCTTCTTACTTTTTTTAATCTGTTGGAATATCACAAAAATTACACCATATCCAGAAAGACAGATGTTTTTAAGTGATTTATATTTCTTTTAGCACCAATTGATGCACATTTAAAACAGGAAAAAAAGAAAAGCAAGCATATATGTATATTTGCAGCCGTTTCCTCCACCTTTTTGTATTAACGTCTGCAAATATGAATCAAACCTGACCAGTGAGACAGTGTAATTAAAGTGTCCAACAACTCCAATGAAACCAATAGGGCCTCTGTAAAACTTGCAAAAACTACTTGTGGTTGTTTTCTGTACTAAATCTAATCTACCTGTGTTTCTGGTTAATTTAATAAATTATTTTTTTTAACATGACATTTTTAAGTGTTATTTATAATTTGTTTATGATTATTAAACCAACCATAGTTGTGGCTTTGATGTAGTGACTCTCAATGTTTGCTTAAAATTTTAATAAGCAGAAATACTGGACACTTAGACTTTTCAGTGTGTTAGTTTTTTGTATCTTACATTAAAATTAATTCCGGGAAGAAAATAAATTTTTACAGCAACAGTCCAAATATAACTGCAAGCTTGATTCTTAGCAGAAGAGATGTTTAATATTTTAGTTTCAATAAGTGAGACAGCTGATGTGAAATATTGCTGTTTAGGCTAAACGTGGACTCTACACATTCACTTTCCAATGTGCTGTACACAGCATAACTATCTTTTGACTTAAACAAGCATTTCTTTTATGTGAGGCTTGTATATTTACACCATTTAAAATGGCTGCATAGACTATTTACTGCTTCTACATTCAGTGTTTCCTCAAACATCAAGGGCAGGAACACTGCAGAGCAGAGGTTGATCACAAACACTAACATCCCGCCGAAGCTAAATCTGTAAACTATTCCACACTCATTAAAATCCAGGAGGCGCTCATAGACTCAATATCTGCTGAACTTTACTGTATTGACAATTGTAGAACACTTAGTTAAAAATACATCCACTTCACAAATAACATCACCTAATCACTACGTCTTTTTTTTAAATGAGGATCCAGCCCTCTTCATTGTGACAGGCATCAATATACATTAGTAACAGCAGAGCTGAAATGTTTATACTACATGAAATGTTTGTATTGTTTGAATGTTTTTTAACTTTTCTTTCAAACCTGGGTTCTGTTGCCACTCTTGCAGTGAGTTTGTAAGACATTTCGCAAGTGGGAACAGAGATGAAATATGTCCTTGGTGATTTACTTTTTGTTCAGTGCATTACAGAGCAGTTGCCTCATCAGACTTATGTGGTGAAATGACAGAGAAAGTGTGCTGCACATTGATTTTTAACATGTTTTGAATGATGTTTCCTCTTCTGCGAGGCAGATTCTTCCATCCTTGAGCTTTAAAAAGTCTCATTTAGTCTCATTTGGATTTTGAAACAGTGCACAGTCAAGGCTGTAATACTGTTCAAGATTTCACAACCTTATTAAGTATGCAAGTGCTCCCAGCAGTGTCCCTAAAAAAAACGATGAACTTCTGCTGAACTTTTTCTGCAGAGGTAACCTCTGTTTAGTCTGGCACAGTAAGACAACATTACTTTAAAAAAATCAAACAAAATCAAAGATATCTGAACTGTTGTTTGCCACGGCGCTTTCATTTCTAGAGGGGAGGAAAAAAAAAAGATTACATCTCACACTGGGAGCCTCCTGAGCAGATGCTCGGTTGCAGTAGAGATCTGTTTTAGGAGTGTTTGTACACAAAGCTGCCTTAAATCGTGGTAGATTTAATCCTAAAACATGACCTCCTCGCAGCTCCCGTAATCACTCTCCACCATGCTCGACCCATCGTAGCAACGTGGATTCTGCCCTACAGGTCGTCTATGAGGCTGTGCAGGCTTTGGTGCTGGTGCTGGGTTCACCTGCTCTGCATATGATGGCATAGCCACGCTCAGTCGCATGCTGAGTCTTTTATAGCCTCCTGACACGTTGTCCAGGCTGCGGGTGTGCTGCGTGGGGTAGTAGCTGATGGCAGTATATTCATTAGGGCACTGAGAGCTAGGAAGAGGAAGCCCGTCAGGACCTAAAAAGTCATCCAGGTTCTGGTTGCTGTAGCATGGTGGCAGGGGTGCGCGCCGATCACATCGATCCAGCGGGAACGGGAAGCCTCCAAACCGAGAGTTCCTGCGAGAGTCTATAGTAGAGGTGGAGTAGGTGTCCTCTACAATGTCAAACTGGGGGAACTCCTGGACTGTCGGGCGGCCATAGTAGTCGGGGTCAGCCGGGTAGACTGAGGACAAAAACAGAAGTGGAAAATGTCACGATCAGTTGTCCTGGTATTTTTCTAACATCACAGGCATTATGTGTTGTCGTGCTGCGGTAAAACCACTTTAGACAATATCACCTTGAAAAGCTGACCAAGTTGCTTTAACTTGTGAGTAAATGTCAGTTTTCACAACATAATCATAAGTGATTACAAATACAGAAGAAGAATTTGTAATTTGGATTAAGTGGGGACAGAAAATGGATGTATTATTTTAAAAAAACAAGGTAGTAAAGAAATTCATGATTTCTGGATTTGAACTGACCAGATGATAAACCTGACAATCCTCAGTTAGGATACATTATTAAATAAAGCACTTATTAGACTTTGCAAGACAAGTAAAAAACAAATAAAACAACTCACTCATATTTACCAATACATTTTCAATTATCTAAACTGTATCTGTCAATATATATTAATTCAGTGGTTAAAAGTAGAGCCCAACTGATATTGATTTTTTGAGGTTGATACCGATTCTGATATTTGGCAGAAAAATATTCCGATAACTGATTAATTGCCTGATTTATTTAAAAAATATACATGAATAAAAACAAAAAACTTTTATTATTAGTTTAATTATTTTACATTTGCATTGTGATTTTTTTTCCATGCCGCATGCATTAATATAATTACCAATTGTACTGGTCATAGGTGTATGCTATACAGTGGTCCCTCGCTATAAGGCAGTCCACCTTTCGCGGCCTTGCAGTTTGGAGGTTTTTTTTAATGCAATCTTGCATGTTTTTTTTTTTTGTTTTTTTTTTAACAACTCATTGTGTTCTGTGTCCTGAACTTTGAGGGAGTTTAAACAAGAGAAAAAAAGTGAGAAAATGTTAATATCTGTCTGACAAAAAATGTGTAGTGAGCGGTTTTGCAGCCTTAAAACATCTATAATAACTGTAAAAAAATAAAGCTGACTGATTCGTGGATTTCACCTATTGCAGGTTATTTTTAGAATGTAACTCCCGCGATTAATGAGGGACCACTATGAGTGAAGTTAATGGCAAAACAATTTTAATGCAGCTCCATGACACCCTTTAATGTTAAATCTAATTTCTCTACTTCATTATTCTCTTGGCCATGAAGGCATGACTCATATGAACCAAAATAAAAACCAGGGACGCTTTTCCCAGATGTCAAAACGTGTCATCTTTGGCAAAGTTGCATTTAAAAAACAAAAAAATGGTTAAAAACAGTCTGGCACTTGTTACTCCACAACCACACAGTGAGTTGCTGTTACAGCCTGAGTCACATACTAATATTTTCTGACAAAGTAAAACTAAGAGTGACAGAACATCAGTTGCAGTTGAGGTTTGTTCATCATTTTAATGTTCCCCACTCCCCTCTGCGATCATATCGCTTCTCCTTAAATGCGTCTCAACACACAGCTGACGGAGTGATGAACGCTCGTAAGTTATGCTCAAATACTGTGTATGTTTACGTTATTTCTGCAGTTATTTAGCACAAATTTCAGTAACTGAAAGAGTACTCAACCAAAATGATGCTCACATAACTGAACTGAGATCCGTTCAGTGAGACCAAAAAAAGAAAACATTGAATGTAAAAAGAAAAACAAGGAGCTTGAACAATCGCTTCAAAGCTGCCATAAAAACTTGTCAAAACACAAACCTCATTGAAGGCGGTGAAACAGATTCATAATGAATCGAAACACTCACTCCAGAAATCTCTGCATTTAGTGCAGGATCTGAAACTTTAAGTCTTGATATGATAAACATCTGGTTGCCAAGCAGAAACAAGCTTTGCAAGGACAGTTAGCTGAAGTTAAAGATAAGCTAAACATAGCTTATCAGCAGAAGGAATACTTATCAGAGGAACTGATTGGGGTCAGAAGAGAGCTGCATCAGTCCTTTGAGACTGGAGATAGGCAAGACATTCTTTATGAAAACAAAAATAGATCCTTTCAACAAATCAGACCTTTGATTTCAGTTCAGTAGAAGGCCCAGTTGTGGAGATTCAACACTGGAGGACCAGGCTGGATACAGTTATTTTCTGTTTTTATTTAAAATGAATTTATTCATCGTTGCAATGCACTATTTTTAATGTTTTATTTTGCACCCCACTGTAATGTTTATAATGTTTTATGTAAAGGCTATGTGAGCATGTGGTTAAATACAGCTCCGACCCAACATTCATGTGCATCCGAACCTGCTGCTAAAATATCAGTTTGACTTTTTTCTTGTTACATTTATACATTAATTACAAATATAAAAACATCTTTTGTTTGGAACAAAAACGTCAGGACAACCCACTATATGCTAAATTCATGGTACTGCTTCCACACTTGGGTTGTAAAAACAACCAATGATGAACAAAAAAGCTAAGCTAGATTGTGGGACTGCTCTGCTCACATTGTGTAACAGGCAGGGAACATGGCGATGAAGATGGGAGGTCAAGTTAAAAATAAAGATTCTTGTGGCTTAGCACTTCACATTCCTGTACTTAATCCCAAAGTCTCCTATTAACAATTATACACTGTGTTCAAACATGGCTACACTAAAAACCTCCTGCTGTCACTTTACCTGGAGACAATACCAAGCAGACCTCCATCTGCTCTTATTGTGCTGCAGAGATTAAATATGAGGCAAAGAGGTTGGGGAATTGCAATGGAGGTGGTTGAAACAAAACTAATGGGAGACACCGAGCAACTTAGAAGCAGGCAGAGAAAGTAAGGCTGGGAGACAGATGGTGAAAGAAGAGAGACAAAGGAGTAAAACATGATGGGAGACTAAATGAAGGGGCGCAGAACAAGCAGGGAAAAAATACAGCAGACGTAGAGAAGAAGGAGGGAAAGAAACCAAATGTGAAAGATGGATGATGAGAGAAAAGCAAAAATGACAGAAAGAAGCAGAGAAGTGAAAGATGTTGAAATTGAGTGTTTATACAGCAAAGATGTTTTTAGAGGAGGTGATAGAAACCTGACAGCTTAGTTGTCATTTATTCTTCAGACTAAGTCCTTGTTTACTGCAATAAACACGTATCTTGTAATTTTAACTGCTAAGAAGAGATGGCTGGAGTGGAGCAAAACTGGCTAATGTCAACAGATGTTTACATACATGGTTTTAAATTAACCATTTCTGTTAAATATCTTTACCAAAGCATGTCAAAAATCATTCTTTTATGCCTAAGGGAACTTGTAAGATTATAAGAAAAGGCTCAGAATATTGCTCCTTCAAAGCACAGGATGAGATGCTCTCATATGACTTACAGACTAGTTGTGAACTGGCTTATTTATATTATTAAGGTTGCTGGTATGCTGATGATTTCATGAAGAAAAAGGTGTTGAGCAAACTTAGTTGAAAAATGTGTCACAACATTTACGTGTTTATTGTAATATTGATGATTTGCAATTTGCAGTACTTAGGTACTTCTTGTTTTGGATAGTAATTTCACATTTTAAAATTTGTCTATAGGATAAGATGTACTGTGCTCTGCTGTTTCATGTGTTTTCATTTGAGCTGATCTGAGATCTGTCAATCAGCGTGTTATGAGGACGCATCTACAGTGTTGTAGAAAACACAGCGGCTCTCCAGAACTAGTTTTATTTATCTGATTCTTGTGTTAATCATTCATGCATAGTTTTTTACATTTAACTAAGTTCAGTCTCCAACTTCTTTTGCTGACATTTTCTTACAATTATCAATAAATGGTGTAAAAGAATGCAACAATCAGACCTGAAGGTTTGTAACGTTATAAATTAATTGGTCATTTTAAAAACTCGTTTCCAAACTCAGATCCAGGAGGGAATCTCGTTTAAGGCCTCAATAAATAAAATAGCTAATAGTTTTTATGTAATTAATTTTTTGTATTTTGCCAAGGAGTTATAATTAAATATATTAAATCACATTAGTATTAAACAGCCTTGAAAAGACATAGAAAACATTCTTTGTAAATGTTGAAATGAACCATATTTAGTACCATTGATAAATTTCTTTTAGATTAAAATGAAACAGCTACATGAACAAAATTAAATTATGATTTAAATTAATTTACAATCTTGTTTCCAATAGAGTATTACTTGACTCTTGGATGTTTTTAAAAGAGCTATTAATATGTTACTGTTGATAGTCTATATGGCTTACAGCTCAACAAGTCCTTGCAATGAAATGATTTTCTACCTATTAAAAAATGGAAATGTTCAGGGGACAAAGGCACCGTTAAACCTGCCTCTTCAGCCTCTAATTATTCTGTACTGCACTGATGTACTCCAACATAATTTAGACTGTTTACATATCCATAAGTTGGATTTCTCAGACAGTGGATTCCCTCAATCTCCTTGTAAGACGTGAGATCTGATCAATAATAAGAGATAATTTAGTAGCAAATCTAAAGCAAAGTGTTGCGGATTCTGATGCTGTCCCCTTTAACAATGAGGCAGATAACAAGTGAAGTAGTATAGGATGTGTCCTTTATTCTCCCTGATAAGGTCAGGCAGATAAATGACCTGCCATCCCGCTATTGCCTGGGGAGCAACGGCATGACGAACGCCTGATCTGCTTCTCTTTATCTGTCTAAAGAACATAGCAGTGGATGTATGAGTCACATTTAAGTTGTATTGATCTGCATATAAAAGGAGAAATAACCAGGGTGGGATGTTTGTATAAAAATGAAGACTGCAAGCTATGTATGCTTTAGCAATAGCATTAAAACCACAAATGGGTAATTTTCTACCAACGCAATGTTTTGCTGATGAAAGCTGCATCGTGGCATACACGTGGATATCACTTTGACACTTGCCACCTTGTCACACACCTCTCATACCTCTCTAAGACGAACAGTAGTGGACAGGGGCAGACTGGAACAAAAAAAAAAGATTGGCCCCAGCATTTTGGCCCAGATCGGCCCGCATATGATCATGCAAACCATAAAGTTTATGTCAACCCTGCAGCTTCCTAAAACCACTAAACCTATGCAAGTTTCTTGCAGGAATCCGTGAAACCAGACATGTTAAATACTCCCAAAAAGTTCCATGTGTTAATAAAATAAACATCTATACTCCAGCACAGATATGGATATTAGATATTCATCCTACTTTGTCTATGAGGGAGAAAAGAAATGGAAGGAAGAGACACGAGAAATGGTGGATCAGATGAAAACTGTTCCTGGACAAAGTGCAGAAACAGTGTCTCTGTTGCTGTTCTTCTCTTCTAGAGATGTTACCTCAACCAGGTTTAACGGAAGACTGAATGGAGATATTTTTTTTTAACATAATGATGCAGTCACGTCCAGAATTATTGGATTATCTGATAATGGGGAAAACAGATGCAGCTGAATGTAGATAAGATAATGTAGATTCATTGTCCATAAAGTCCTACACAGAAGCTCCCTCTAACCCAAAAGTAGCCGATCAGCCCACAATCAATAACATAAAGACTATTAAAGATAAAGCAGAAATCTGCTGATTCACAGTTAAGGTTGATGAATGATGCTTACAAATAATTTTCTCACTTTCAATAATGCAATTTAGTTCAAGAAGTTTATAAAATAAATCAATTAAAGATCAGCTATTTTAACCAGTAAACACAACTAGGTTACTGCCCGTTTCCCTTTTAAGATGTATTTCATTATCTAATTATTACCTCTGCTTGGTGGCGGTTTTGTTTTTGGCATCTGTCTGTCTGTCTGTTAGCAACATAACTCAAAAAGTAAAGCTCAGATTTTGATGAAATTTTCAGGAAACCTCTGAAATGGAATTAGGAAACAGTAATAAGATTTTGGGGGTGATCCAGATCACAATGAGATTACAGTTTACAAACCACATTTGCATCCTAAGCGTCCCGTCCTGACCCGACCTGCACCCGCTAGGAGGAACGAGGCTTTTGAGCCACACTTTGTCTGGTTCCTCACCAGGGGAGCTGTTTATCTTGGGTGACTTTACCAGGGGCGCAATGCCCCCAACAGCATAGCTCTTTAGGTGCACTGGGACATGCTCACCCCTCCACCTCGGTAAGGTGGTTTGGGGAGGGAAGCATAAATGCTGTGAATACCAAGAAATGCCTGAAGGAGAAAGTGTAAATATGTAAATAGTTTCTGTTGTAATTGTTTCAAAGCCAATTGTTTCAAAGCCAACGTATGTGTTTCTACAAAATATTTTTGGTAATAAATTCCAGTTAGTTTTTTGGTTGGTCTTTATGATGCTTTATCCATCGATATGTCCATTTTTCACCATTTTAGCCCTATAATCTGACAGCTGAGGCTAATGTATGTTGACCGTACTTCCAAAAATTGAGGTTCTACATGTAATTTTACATTAAAAAAACCACCAGCTAAAATATAATCATATGTATTTTCTATAATAAATTGACACACACACGCAAGAAACTGGTGGGAAACAGTAAACGGTACTTTTTACTGCTTTATTCAATGCTCGACTGAAAACAGATGCTGCTCGTTGAGCTGGAATGAGGCCTACATTTACATGCTGAGTAGCTGCAAATTGAGGTTATTTGGCCTTTGAAGACCGATCTCTCAGTTTTGTCCACAATGGGACAAATTGGGAGTACAAGCATTATGGACACTTTCACAATGTTTGTATCGTGTAACCAGAGGAACAGACCTTAGAATCACTGGAAACAAGCTGTGAAATTAAATTTAAGTTAAAGCAGTATAAACTTGAATTTGTGAATGTTGAACCACAAAATATTTTAATTTAGTTATCATCAACCAATCTCAAGTGTAATGTCTTGACAGGAGAAACTAGAAAAAATGGACCAGAGCTAGATGGAGACTAACATGTAGAAGGGTAAAAAGAAAAGAGAGAAAGACACAAAATGACAGAGGGTGAATAGTAATGGCAAGGTTGCAGTGGGCCTCAAGCAAGAACATTTTTGATATTTTAATCTAAAATCCCTTTTATCAGAAATTAAAGCAAATAAGAAAACTGAAATTCACCCAATTTTTTCAAAATGCTTTTGTCTCAACACACGTACCACCTAGTCATTGGTGAGCATTCAAGAATTTTTTTTTCATAAGCAAAATTAGTTAAAATAGTTGAAGAATATCCGTCTGCATGACCAAAGGAAGTGGGAGGGCTGGAGAAAAGGAAGGACAGATTAAGAGTGACCCGAGAAAAAACAAAGAAAAGGTGGGTGGAAGGATATTTTGAAAAAAAATTGTGGAGGGAAACAAGGGAGAAGCATGACAGATGATTGATGTAGTCACAGAAAGAAAGTGGAAAATAAAGACAGGCAACAATAAAAGACAGATATATTTTTTCTGATGTAATCGTGTCCAGTAGGCCTCGTCCATGAATGTTTCATTGTCCTGAGATAAGTGTCTCATGTAGACAAACTACGTGGTGATGCTTCACTCCGCATCACAATTAAATCTTGTTTACCCTGAATGACTGAATTATTCATCCTGTTGTAACCTTTTGTATCTGGAGAGGATGTTTAGGTGACTTTCAGTCAAGTTATTCAAATTAAATGTTTAACAATTTGGCTGCTGGAAAATTCAGTAATCACCACTTTTCAATTCATAGGAGTTTTTCTTTCTTTCTAAGAATCAAACATTCAAGTAAGATAAGTTGTATAGTTCAGCTGTGTCCATGTTTCAGTTTAAGGAAATTCTAGATTTTTTTTGCTTATAAAACAGCAGCTTTAAATAAAAACTATTTTAAAACTTTAATATTAGATATTCAATAATAATCATACAGCTGTGATAAATCCTACGACTGTATTGGCAGTTTCCACTTATCGTTTAAATAAACTGATAAATACGCACCTTCGTAGTCCATGTCCCAGTGGCTCTTTCTGATGGAGTCATTATCGGAGCTTGATGGTGGTCTGGCTGGAAGATTCGGTGCTACACTGCACACAACTGGCCCCTGCGTCTTTGGAGATCTGCCTCCCAATGAACCAATTTGGCTCTGAGACCTTGGAGACCTGAATGGTACGTGGTCCAGGTTATTGGTGGGGCTGACCAGTGAGCTCATCTCCATGGGGGTGACTTCTTGAGGGCCCGCTTTGAGGGTCTTGGCCAGACTGTGTTGGAAATAGCTGTGGGTATCAACAGATGTTTCAGTTTCATTTAATTATATGTGTCATGACAGGCACTTTCATACCTGTACGGTTTGGTCTGATCAAAATATAAAAAAATAAACAGGTTCAGATCAAACTGAACATTGCTTTGGTTTGTTTCATCACTTTTGGACCATTCACTGAAGTCATTGTGTTTTTTTTTTGGTCACATTTGGGGAGCAGAGAGAACATTAATTAATGTCATGTTCTTCGAAAAGAAAAAAAAAAAGGTAGACTTCTGCTCACTTTCTCAATCTCGCCTAGAAGGAGGAGGTGCCATCGTCTCTATGTGTCATTTGGCAAATTGAAACTAGCCTTGAATAATTTTTCTTCATCTTTCCAGCCCACCAGGCCAGGTTGAGCTTGTTTCTAAACCTTTAAGTTTAAAGTAACACCTATGACGCTAAATCAGAGATCACCTAATCATGATGGAAGATCTTACATGAGGTTTATCATGTTGCTGTAGAAATAAACTGGCTTCAGATGAGCACATCATTATTATTATTATTTTTTTTTTGCTGGTCTTGTCTTTACACTTAAATTCACACAAACATTGATTCAGCCCACCCATTTGAATCCTGGACACAGACAGGCTTTTTCTTCTTCTGATGAACATATCGTTTCCTGATGCAAACGAAGATGCCGACCAAGAAGAGTAATCCAAGCACGCTGGCACAGATCTCCATGATTTCCAAATAATGAACTGATGAAGATACCTGAAATGATGATGATGACAGATTGAGGAATTTTCATTTCCTGCACAAATGTGTCAAATCTTCATGAACTTGTGCTGCTCTGACTGACCTGAGGCAGCGGATCACAGTGGATGGAGCCATCTGTAACTTTACAGTCAAACCCTACAGGACACGGATTGGGCTCGCAGACTTCAATCTCATTGTGGCATCTAAGACAGATTTAAGGAGAGAAAATATTTAAATTTCTAGGATGATAAATTGAGCCTAAAACAGTAAATTTATTGTCCGTCTAAACTCTAATAACAAGATCTGAGATTTTCAGTCAGATTTGAAAGCTCTGAAGAAGACGTGGAACAAGAGTAAACGCTGCTTTGTTAACTGGTTTAATTTATAAGGGCTTGTTTTGTGTAGTAGGAATGTAATGAAGTTACTGTTTATTTACAATGAAAATGAAATTAAAAATGACAAAAGATTTCCATTAGAGTGGCAAAAGTTTTTCCTTCCCTCGTTTGGGTTTTCTATCCATGTAACTTGTCAAAAGTGCAGCCAGAAATCACGTCTCTCTTTTAAATATTTGAATAACTTAATCTAACAAACTGCTGTGGGCCAGTGTGTCTGTGAATACAGAGCGTGAACAGGAGCGCTACAGCGACGAGCAGCACAAAGGCTGCCACCTTGGCCCAGAGGTGATGGTTACATTTGCCTGATACCAAAAGCTTCACTGCAGCCCCTCATCTTCCCAGCCCAGGCACGAACCGAACTACTGGCACAGCTCTGATTGCTAAGTGCCAGTGCTGCGACACTGACAAAACCTTTTTTTTAAACATAAAACTGCTCGCTGTTCAGCTTTAATCACTCATGTCTCATGCGCCTTGATGTATTTCAATAAAATCGTATTCAACACCTAAGAGAAAAATACAGATAATTTATTTTTCCTTCAACAGGGATTTAGTTTCAAAAGCAAAAATGTTGAAGCTGATGAGTTTCTTTGTATTAAATGCTTTTTTGATGGATGACTGCACTTCACATAGGTGGTATTTAATCATCTACGGCATGTGTAACCTTAATTCAGTTTCCTGGTATGTGCTGCTGTCCACATCACTGCTTGATTAGGACACATACCAACATGATAAAACATGTCTGCATGTTTTATAAGTCATACATAAATCTCCCACGTCCAACATTTATGATCCACAATCAGCCATTTTTCATTCATTCAGTTAATCAAAGCCCCACCTGGAACATGGGCTGCTGTCAGCCGCCGTGAGGAGCAGCGTAATTCCACAGACAGATTAAATGAAAGGAAAAAAATGCAGATGCTGCTGTAATGCTGCAGCTCTGTTTGATGGCTGTCGGTGGTGCGAGGAGAATACAACGAGCTGTTTAAAGGGTGATGAGTAAATATGTGTTTGTGTGTTGTAGTATGGAAGTCCAATCACATACACATGCAAATTCAAGGCTGTACACATTTTGTTTGCAAATGTTCTTCTGTGATGTTTCATACATGGGAATCACTGCAACAAATATGTAAATGATATATTACTGAGAAAAATACAAAAAAATCTGTAAATGAACCGTGTTCATGTATTTACCGTGCTTCAATGTTGTCCAGTGAGCAGTTGCACATGTAACCTTGAGTCTTCGGTATACACACCCTGCCGTGGGCACATGGCTGGGAGGCGCACGGGTTGTCGACTAGCTCGCATCGGGCGCCGTGGAAGAGTCCTGCACACGTGCAGTGCGGCTCTGCAGAGTAAATAAAACACCCAGACATCTGAGACAGAGGCGACTGATCAAAGCCACGGTGAGTTTCCCCATCAGACAGGAATTAATCACAGCAAAGGTCAAGTTGATGCAGCCCGAGAACACAGGAGTGTGTTTGATATTTAAAAGGGAAAAATCTGCCCAAAAACACTTAACATGTGACAAATTCAGAAACTTAAAAGTTGGCTGATAACAGAAATGGCTCGATCTACCGTGTAAACATGAAGAATAAAAAAGCTTCTACCCTGATGTGCAATTTTATATTAACGTTCAACAATCAACCAAAGAGAAAAAGAAAATATTTCTACAACTACAGAGGCAAGAAAAAAGCAGAACGTAATACAAGAAGGACAAACTGTTTCCTCTGGAGAGGGCATGGCTGTCATACTTGCACCAATTCTGTCTATTCTCTTCTATGAAGAAAGAATATTTTCTTTGATGTTTAAAGATTTTGAACTAAAAGTTCAAGTAAAGAAGCTTCTGGTTGAATACACACTGAAAAGTCATCAAGATGCATTTAAAAGGTGCAAAATTCTGGGAAGCCAGACTGTTGACTGCAGTCTTGTCCTCCTTTCTGTGGAAAGTTTTCCTTTAGTGCATGAACTGTTTTCTTCAGTCTACTTTTATAACAGCTCCTTGTACACTTTCTGTGTCCTCGTGGTTTATTATATTAGGTTTTGGTTGCTGTGCAATATAGTGAAGGTACACAGATGTTAGCTTCATTAATGAATTAAGAATTAGTCAGCTCCCCCAGAGCAACATGAGGGATGTGTGGTCAAGAATAAAAAAACATCACTGGCTTCAAGTTAAAGGGGGATCAGACTTATGGAAGTCTGGATGAAACTAATAAGCTCAACACGTTCTCCAGCCCAACAGCAGACAGCTTTCCTGTCACACATCCATTCTGTCATCCTGCAGCTCAGTCATGGACTTTGACACGGCCTCATCTCCCTCAACTTCAGAACATACTCAGACCTCCTCTGCTTCCACCTCTAGCCTGTCTGTCTCCCGCAGTCAGGTGAAGAAACAACGGGAGACACTAAACCAAAACAAGGCTGCAGGTCCAGATGGTGTCAGCACTATGTCAGATTCTTCAGCAACTTTTCAACACCAGCCTGAAGCAGAAAACATCAGTTTTGGGAAACATCCTATCTTGTTCCAGTATACAAAAAATCCCAACTATCTGAACTAAATGACTACAGAATGTTGCCGTAACATCTCATTTCATGAAAGTCCTTGAGAGGCTGTTACTGGCTCACCACAATAAGTACATGAACACCTTTTAGGACCCATTACAATTTGCTTATCATAATTGGCTTAGGGTTAAAGACGCCATAATCTACCTGCTTCAGAGACTCCACTCTCATCTGGCAGCACTTTGAGGATCATGTTCAAGTGCTTTTAATACAATTCAGCTGCTCTGTTCTGTGGGAAACTTCATATATTCCAGGTGGATACCTCCACAGCCACCTGGAGTTATGACTACCTAACAATCAGACCAGTTTGTGAAACTGAAAGGTTATTTGTCTGAGATGGTGGTCGGCAACACTGGATTACCTAAAGATACTCTTCCCTTTACCATTTCTCTTCACACTGTACACCTCAGACATTTATTTCAACTCTGAGTCCTGTCATCTGCAGAAATACTTGATTACTGTGCAGTTGTTGGGTGTATCAGTGATGGACAAGAAGCTGAGAAGAGAACTGGTCAGTCAGTTTGTGAGATGGTGGGGACGCAATCACTTCATCTTAAATACAAACAAAACAAAAGAGATGATTTTTGACTTCTGGAGGAAGAAGGCTGCACAAGCTACTGGAAATAATGTACGATTCTTCAGATCTACTACACAACACAGTGAAGAAACAACAAAGTGTGTTCCATGAGAGACTTCTTCACCTCCAATGCAAGACAGAAAGGTACAGGATACCTGAAACAAGGCACCACTATTACTTTGTAAAAAAAAAAAAACAAAAAAAAAAAATTACTACAACATTTTCTACTACTACAATTTTCCTGTCAGATTAAAAAAGTATTTTTCTATTTTTTTCCCAATTAAAACTCGTTTTCACTTTAGCATAGATTTACTGATGTCTATTTCCTTGTATTTCAATTTTATTAGAAAGTACTTTGATGTGCTCTTTCAAATAAAATGACCATAGGAAATTATTATTATAAGCGTAAACAATACAAACCACAGGTTAGCAGGTATAGCTAAGTTTTTATTCTCTCTCTCTCTCTTCTTTATTTTTATTTCTTTTTTTTTTTACCCAAAACCCATTTAAGAGAGTTTTTAATGAACTTCACTTTGTCTCTAAAAATGACTGTGCCAACCACTCTGTCCAGAAATGAGTATTATATTTAGTTATTTCCTCTTAACTCTCTCAGGACGGGAATTCTCCAGTGAAAAATTAACCTTGACACTCTGCATTGTTTTCACCACCATTGTTTACATTGCTCTTTTGGGAAATAAAATGTATTTGTTATTTAAAGCAAAGCACCTGTGGAATAACTGAAACACGATGCTGCATAATGAATCAAATCTGAGAAATGCTGTATAACACTTATCTGTGCAGAGTGTCCAAAAGAGGACTAACTGCTAGCTGCAGCACTCTGTTAGCAGTACGCTTTGTTTCATATACATCAAACGTGTTGCCTGTATTTGTTGCCACAGTTTCAGTCTCTATATGTAGCATCCGGGTTACTGACATATCCTAAAGCCACTGTCTCAGATTGCAGATCAATACTTCTAGTCTATGGCAAAATATGCCAAGATGCACCTTTGAATTATTAACATTAAAATGTGTATTTACAAGTTCACAGTTAAATTAGTTTTGGATTTAAAAATATTGAATCTGGAACAAGCCTTTTATATGAACTTTCCTTGACATAGAGTCAGTGTGATTTAGTCTTTATGTGAAAAAACGAAACGATCTGTGTTAATCTGACTCAAGAGGGTGAGTTCAAACAACTAGGAGGTATAAGGAAAATTAATTAAACTAATAGTTTTTAGTAAAGACTAATGATCGCCTATGTGGATTCAACTTAACCTCTTTAGTTTAAGCATTTGTAAAAACTAAGTTAAGTGGTTTTGTAGAACAAGTTTCCAGACAAATTTCTAGTAAATGTAACTAAATTTAAAGTTAATCATCATTAGAGCTATGCATGTCACATTTGCAGGTCTTGTTGTATCCCTGTGACTAAAATATTGTCATGAGAGGATATATTATATCCTCTATTATATATTATACAGCAGGAGCACCACTATGTATGTGTTGAAAAACCAAAACTGAATTTACATAAATGTTGTGAACCACCATGTACACAATTCATCTTTACAGGGACATAAAGAATTTTGAAAAAGAAAAATTTGGCTTTTGGAGACACTTTTTTATGCATGTGTGGAACCTCCTCCACGTATAGAGTAGTCCCAACAACACGCGTGTAGAACATCAGTGTTATTTACATTTACAGCGTGGAGCTGAGGGCTGAGCTGGTGGTGTAATGATTTACATGAATGTAGCCAGATTAATTTGTTCACCCCTGATTTGCAGCATGTTGGACGATACATCACACTCTTTTCTAATATTTGTTCGAGCTGTGGTATTTCATCCTCTAACGCCTTTTAAATTATGTATGTCGTGAGCTTATTTTAGTGATGAAATTATGAAGTTGTGCATCATAATGAGAAAGCTGACATCATTGTGTTTGTTGGTCATTTCACTTTGTGTAAGTAATTCATTTGCTTTACGTGATCTTTGCAGTTCCTGGGATGTAACTTGTGATGTGTTTGAGCACAAGGGGACAGTTTATTTACTATAAATTATATTTTCTACCTCAACATTTTATTTAATGGAAGTGAAGAAAAAAAGGTTTAATTAAATGATATATATATATATATATATATATATATTTTTTTTTTTTTTTTTTAACAAATTAGTTACTGATAACTTTTTTAAAAGTTTTATTTAAATAGCATTTAAACTGACTGAGCAAACGACTTCTCTCTTGAATTTGAACCATGATTAAATAGTCTGAACCAGAGCCGGCCCAAGGTATAAGTAAATTAAGCAGCTGCTTAAGGGCCCCCTGTGCCACCAAGAAGCCCCCAAGTACAATTGAAAAGCCACGATATTTTGATTTTAAAGAAATAAAAATAATAATTGACATACAACATTGAGTAATTTAAATAAAACGGGTAGTACAAAAACTCAGTTTTCTTCCTGGTTGCATGAAAAAATACTTATTTATTCAATTACTCTTGCAGGCCACTGTCTGTTGTACGATGCATGTGGTATAATTTTAATATTTATTTTATTTCTATTGCACCATGGAGTCCTTTAGAAGTCAAGGAAAAATCAGCGATGGGTTTAGTCTATTTTGTGAGGAAGATTACATCTTTTTAACTTAAGTCTAAATATCTGCTGATGATTTCTGTTACTTTCAGAGACTATTTCTGACTGGTTGTCCTCACGTAATCTAAAAACCTTAAACACACTGGTTCCAAATGTTGCGTATCAACCAGTAGACCCATTAAGATCCCACACTGGTGGTGCTGGTTTTATATGCTTTTGTTGTGTGATGCATTTTTTAATTTTATATAGAACGTATTTGAAAAATGGATGCAGTGATCAGACATGACTGCTTGAACTTTAGTCCTTGGTTAATTTGGTTTAAAGAAAAAAAAAATGTCATTGTCCTTCTGTGACATTCAGTCCAATTTCACTTGGTTTCTGCTGTAAATGTAAAAGACTCACAGACTAAGGACATTGTTCTTAGTAGGTGAAATGACAAACCTGAAACATTTGATGCTTTGCGTACTTGAATCAGTGAGACAGCGGAGCACTGCTGAGGGTTCGTGGTAATGAAGACACATTACCGGCTGCAACATAGCTCACTGGCTCACTGATGTGATTTTGGACTGGTTCTTGGAAACTCTGAAGCTCTGAACACATCAGGCTTTAGATCTGGTTTCAGCAGCAGTGGAGATTACTGACAAACCAAAGTCATATTTTAACTGGAGAAATCCTTGTGTGCAGTGGGTGTTTATTATTTTTCTTTTAATTTATTTTGGTGCTTTTGTGGATAAAATATGAAACTTAGTGATGAAGTAGAATTCAGAATAAGGTCATTGAATAGTTCACATTTCAGACATCTGTGCTTCATGAATTGTGTTTGATTTTAAAATTGTTCTTATTACTGTCGTCAAAGAAAAGGGTTTATACATCTTTGTACCTGTTTTGCAAGTTAATTTAGTATGTAGAAAATATAAATTTAAAAAGCTTTTTTTTTTTTTAATTAACTTACCCCTAACAGCGTCCTCTTTGCAGACTCCTCCATTCTGGCAGGGGTTGTTGTCACAAGCTCCATCCCCACTGCAGCACTGATACACCCCGAACACCCTCCTGCTCCCTGACCCTGTCCACTCTGCCGTGTCTCCCGCTACGATTGGCTCCCCATTTAGCTTCAAGCCTTCTAGGCAGCCAATGAAACTACGTGGGTGATGGCTGACGTCTTGGGTGGAGTCCCGAGAGAGAGAAGCGAATAGCAAAGCACCATGGGAATGCATCAACCGGCACGGTTCAGTCAGGATCATGGAAGCTGGATGCTGCTGGTCTAGGCTCAGTCTCATGGAGGTGTAGTTCACCTCCAGCAGCACATTGTGCCACTGACCGTCAGATACTGGATCAGATCTAATCAGCAGTGTGCCCGGGGGGGCGTTTCCACATCTGTATCTGAACTGCAGCTCTCCGTTGGTCACCTGGGGAGGGAAAATAAGGGTTATTGAGTGGTCCAACAACAATCAACAAATACTATACAATAAAATTGACTAGATGGAATAAAAAGTGGCATATTGGGTTAATTATTTAATTATATAATGCTGTTCACATTTAGACATAATCAGACCAAGACAACATGAAACACATGACCAGTTATTGACACACTTACATTTATTTTGTGCTTTAGCCACCACTGTTATTGAATTAAGATAAAGGAATTACCATTGCATGGTTCTACTGAAATGCTCTACATTCATGTTGTGATGTCAATGTAACAAACTCTTTACATTTTCTGTAAATTTCATTCGTTCGTTGAACATCCTAAACATTTTGTGAGTAGGTGTATTAATAATGACATTCAAAGTGCAATTTATCTGCTTCAAGCAATAACTGTTGAGTTTATGTTTCTACCCTCAAGGTCGTTTTAATAGTACATTTCATTTTCTTTGGTTTGAACTTCTTTGATTTATAAGGGTTTGAGAGAGAAAAACATTTTCAAAGAATGAACAAAAAATATCAACAGAAATTTAATGTTTGGCTTTTTGACATTTCCAACTTATGAAAATGGACATTTAAACTTAATTTCAGTCTTTATTTTTTGTATGTGAATCAGGTATCAGTGGTTCTAGTCATTATTGTTGGTGTTGTTACTTTCCTGGAAACACTGATTATACAGTTAGAAGATGTTTAGTCAGCCTGTTTAAAACTAGGAAATATCTAAAGTGTTTCAAAGGTTTAAATAGATGCTAAATGTTTACACACTAATAAAGGAAATCACACTCATTGTTTAATTGAAAGGGCTTGTGTGTTACAGAAATGATGGGCTGCTAACAGGTTCTCATGTTGCTGTTGTTCCACCTGTTCAGCACGGTGCAGGTCAGACCCTCACACATTTCTATAATCAGCTGAAGGTTTGCACTATTTCTGCTCGCTCAGCGCTGCCAAACAGTAACAAACCAGCAGCTTTTATCTGCTTGCATTTGCTTTCATAGAATACTCCACAACTTCTGTAATAAACATACACAAATATTTACTTTTGCAAACCACTAAGCATCACCCCATCATGCACCGCAGCCTGTGATGCATTATTGATACCCGTGTGCCTGATTCCTGGTTTTTTCATCATTACAGTTGATGAGGTTCTATTTTAAAAAAGGTGGTTAAGTTTTGCATTTTTCTGTCCAAGTTTTATCGTGGACGTGTTTCTTTAGTCTTTTTGCTTTGTGTCTCTGCTTGAGGTTTCTGTTTGATTTCCTCAGTCTGGAACCATTTTTTAAAAAAATTATTTTACATGACGTGGTGTAACCTCTTATGTGTTTTATGGTGGATGTTTAAAGAGAGATAGTAGAGTTTGATGCACTGAAGATTTTACAGTATCAGCACAGCTGATGTAGCACAGGAACCATGTCAAGTCAAACCCCCTCAGGGATTCAAGCGCTTCGGCATCAGTGTTTCATGACTTTATTAATCACCATCACAAATGCTGCAGGTCTCCTGCAGGGAGCTTTAATGCTGCCGGGCAAAGCTTAGGATGAAGCCACAGCAGCAACTCTCATGTTTTCTGCTAACATGTTATTTACATGCAGATACACACCAGCGCAGGTATTGTATTAAGTGAAGGCAAGACGCAGAGCTGCACCCCTGCTGTGATCAAACGCAGACTTGGTTTGTTGTACGTGAGACTGTGCAAGATAGGGGTGGCTTCATGGCTATGTATACAAATTATGCATACAAATTACATCAAACTAAACCTGAGGCACAGAGCATATATAAAGTCTTTATGACTGCAAAGTTTTCAACCTGTTTATGGATGGAAACGTTACCAACTTTAGCTGTTCCATCAACAGCTAAATGACAAGCTCTTCCTGAAGATGTAATCCAAGCTGACAAAAGATGAACCCAAACAAACACCGGACACTGATCCACTGATTTTCCTTTTTTTAATGACTTGGCCTGTATGAACAGATTTAAATTAGACTAATGTGGGTTTGTTTTAATTGGATCACAATTAAATTGGCTTAAACTGATTACGTCTGTAAAGTGCCTTAAGATGACTTCATTGTGAACTGGGGCTGTACAAATCAAGATGAATTGATTTGAGAGAGAAAAACGTCAATAACATCTAAAGTTATTATTCTTTTCCCTGTTTTAATCAAACAATGCATCTCATTTCACAAGATTATCATAATCTCTGTGCATTTCAGAAGTACAATAAAAGCAATCTGCTTCAGTGTTTCAGACAGATTAAATTTGTTGCTAGATTTTTTTTCTGTTTACTGAATCCAGTGTAGTGAGTGTAAAGTACATATTGATGTCAACTTCAGAGGTGTGTTGGATTTTAAGCCCAGAAGTAAGAATGTGTTTGAGAGGCTGATGCTTAAAACCGTGGAATAAAAAAATAAAACAGTAACTGACTGAGCGAAGCAGCACAGGGCCACAGATCAAGCTGGCTGAGCTGGAGGACTTTCTTTTAAATAAGAGAGCTGCTCTCAGCAAAATATCCCTTAGTCTGTGGGAGGCTGGAGTCAAGTAGAGTCGAGCATCTTTAGTTAAGCATGTCAACATTCATATGTACACTGCCCATCCAAAAAGTCAAACACTAATATTTCATTGGACCGCCTTTAGCTTTGTCTAAAGTACAAGTTCGCCGTGGCATAGTTTTTACTGTGTTACTGTTCAAATAAAGTAAAATCATCATCATGAGAAATGAACCATCACCAAGATCACTAATCATTCGGTGGTTGTACATTATTCTGCGCAACATTATGTGGTGGACTGAACTAAAGTAGCAGACCACCTAACAGAAGGAGTGAAAGGTCGACACTGTGATTCAGAGTCATCTTGTTGGGAATACTAACAACCAAACCCAGACCGATGTTGTTGGGATCTGGTAACAGCTACCCTGCTAGCACAGCCTCCCTGCTAAGTGAAATGTCACAAGTCTTTAAGCAAGAATTCCCTCCTGCTCAGCAGCTGCAATAAAAGCCTGAACTGACATCCAAGTCAGGTTGTGTTACTGCAGCAGGGATGAGGACTGAGTGCTGGTCCAGTGATTCCACATCAGTGTGTGTCCGCAGCCTTGTTCCCTGTCCAATGTGCAAACTGGTCTGCTGTCAGGTCTCAGCTGTCACTCCACATCAAGGACAGGGGTTTTCCTTCCATTGACAAGTCACCTTTACTCGCTCTTCACAGCTGAGCGTGGCAGCTTCTTATCCAAGCAGCCACAATCTCCATCTTAAAGGTCATGATTCAATTTAGACGATGATGTGTGCACACATGCAACAAACTAGCAGCAGAAAACAGGTGTCAACTTGATTTTTTGGTGCAAAGGTGATTCTTTCGCATACTGATGAGATTTGGTGGTTTGTAATCATCCATGAGATGATGGGGGCTTGTGCTCCAATGGGAATCAAATGCACAAACAGTATTTTCCATCATCCTCACAAACCCCCAGGTGGGAGCCCACTCAGATGTCTAGAAATTCATTTTGAAGTCGTTTCTGCATTGACCAACACAAGCCGTGATCCAGAACCCAGAAAGTGAACGCTACTTCTGAAGCTTTCAAGAATCAGAATAATTGAATATTCAGCTCCAGATCATGTAGATGTCTCAAATGAAAAGCACTCACAAGGGGAGGCATCTCACAGAATATCAAATCAATATTAAGCCCTTTTTCTTTTTTAAAAAAAATAATCTGCTCAAAGAATAGTCTGTGGTTCTCATGAGAAAACATTCTCAATTATTCTCTTTCTCTCTTGTACAGTGCACCTTGTACTGTAGCAGCAACATGAATCTTCCATTCCCTGGACGGTTCTACAGAAATCAATCAATAAAGCTCGACAACAGCCAGTGTTTTTCTTTTTCTTTTCAGAACTCCTGCAGAATGTTGTCATTTTCTTCAGAGTGCATTTTGAGGGAGAAGAGCAACGTCTGGCTGTGAGGGAGTTGTTATCACAGCGTGAGATGAAATTACATTAAAGCTAAAGCATCATTAAGTGTGAAACTTCAACAACAGAGGTAACTGTTGCTTCTAATATTTAATAAGCTAGTTGGCGAATCTGTCCCATAACAACGTGATCATCTTCTGAAAGTACAATACAGACAATCCTGTTTTAAAAGACTCACTAAAGAGACTAAACCAGACAACAAAAGGCTATCCTCACGTTTGCTCCTGTTGTCAGCACAGGAATGTGAAAAGGCCTCGGACGCAGCTGGAATTTCACAGTGAATAAGGGCACCTTGTCTGAAATGTCAACGTTGCAACAAAAGAGCAAATTTAAATCAAGTTGATTTTATTTGTCGGGTTTCACAGTGTCAACAGGTACTGTGTGATGCTGACAGCGTTGACCCAGATACACAGCAGAACCTACCGCTATTCTGGGATTTGTTGCCGTAAACTCACCAAAAGGACAAACAGATTACAAGAAAAACGTGAGACCGGCTCCCAAGATATCCAGTAGTTCAAGAACATGACAGCTGCATGACGAATGCTCACACAAAGAAGCAAATAAAAAATCTGGCATGTGAGATCCTTTTGGTTCGTAAAGTTATATTTGAGGAAATATTTTGTAATGAAAAGCTTTATCCGCCATCTCCTTTCCCCCCCAGTGAGAACTGCCTTTGATTAAATAAGCAGCTCCTCGATTTTATCTTTTTTGCTGTAAATTAGTGCCAAACAACAACATTACAATAACAGCATCTGACAATTAGGCAGAGATTTTATCTCTCTATGGCAGCAAAACTCGAAGAGCAAATGAATGACTTCCTAGCTCCGGGGAGAACACAGTCCTTACACAACCTATAAATAAATAGAAATAATGATTCTCTCATTCCTCTAGTTGTAATTAACTTACTGTCTCTGTGTTGCTGTTTCTTCTCATTTTACCTCCCTGTGCTATTGTGGCTTTTCAAAGTAAGAAACAATGAGCTGCTGTTGTCTTGTGGGTAAAATAAACACTGAAATGTCTGTCTTCTCTCCCGGTTTGGCCTTGGACACATTGCACATGAACACAGGAGTGGGTGAGAGTGTGAGTGCAAAAAAAAAAAAGAAAAACAAAACAAAACAAAACAAAAAAAAAACACAGATGACTGAATTCAAGTAAGATTCAGGGCCTGAGGACTTCCCATGATGTATGCATGTTGCAGATGTGTGTGTGCCACCAGAATATAATCAAAATTAATGTAGCTGTGGTTCTGATTTAGTACAGGTAAAAAAAAATAAATATGTTGTAAATGAAATTAATTCAAATGCCAGTGTTCATAAATATACAAAAAAGATTAAAAAGTAAAAAAAGACAACAGTCACATGATTTAAGCGAGGACCTGTTTTCTGATCCTGTTATTAAACAGTAAGGAGCATAAATACCTGTAAAGCTCCCCAGTTGTTGGTGCTGTTTGTGGACATGATGAGGCCTTGCTCCTGGAAAGTCTTGAACCTCAGTGAGAGTCTGAAATCCTGGTTGTCCTCATCCATCCCATGAAGATATTTAAGGTAGGACTTGCTGTCAAACCTCAGAGCAGACTCTAAAACACAAAAACATGAAATAATATCTTTAGTTCGAGAGAAAAAAGCAAATATTTGCAGGTTTCATGCAGAAGGACTTTTCATTTTGCTCAATATCATCAAAAAATTAAGTGTCTTTGTGTTTTGGACGGAAGCATCATGTTTGCTTTTTACACTTTATTTAGTTTATCACCGTTCAGCAGGTTCAGTCATTTTGGAAAGTGTAAATTTTTTTATCCCATAATTACAGAGCATTTTTCTTCCATAACTTTTTCTGTATTTGAACCTAATTTATATACTTAAGTTTGGTATTATTTTTCTGTAAATAAATAGGCATTTTTTTTCTTCTTATTATTATTATTTCTGTTTTATTTTAATTTGTATGTGTCTATTGTCATTTTATTTTTTTCTTAATTGATTATTATTTGTGCTGCCATCTTGGGTTAGGGCACCATTGTTGAAGAGGTTCTTGCCTCATTTAGTCGGTATCTCTGAGAAAATAAAGGTTACATAAAAAAATGGTCATTGGTCATTTAAAAAGAGGCGGGGTCACCTCACCAGTATTCCCAGAGTAAACAATGCATATGTCAACCGGAGCCAGTAGACATTTTCAGATAAAGTATTCTCTTTAAATCAAATAAAAATATCTTCTATAATATCTAACTTAATCCCCCCCGCCAAAAAAAAAAAAAAAAATCCTTTTAAAAACGTTCCTGGGAGCCCCCGTGGCTGCAGTGTTTTTAGTCTGAGGATGAAACGTGGTGAAAACTTAATGTTTGATTTCTACTCTGACAGAAATGTTTGCAAGGAAAGAAAAATAATTTTAAAAGAGATGACTAAACATCGCACAAAGTTCCTTTGATCTTGGAAAAGTAAATTTCTCAAAAGCAGAAGAAGTAAAAGAAATAAATAAATAAAAGAGAAACCTGCAGCAAATAAACAACCGAGTCATTAGGAAGGTGTCAACGGCAGGAGAAAGTGGAGACCGGTAAGGTTGAATGATTTCATGGATGGACAATCATTCATGAATGCAGCAGTAAAAAGGTTGAATTGGTGTAGAAACAAATCTTTATTGGTTCTAAGATGAAACTTTAATGATGCCTGTGGGGAGGTGTAGTACCAGCATGTTCCCAAAATCTGCTGGATAAACAACTTTCCCTGAAGGGTTTCTGAACCCAGTAACTTTAACTGCCTGCTCCACAGTTCTGTCTGAAGGAAAGTAAACACCAACAGAAAGGATGTAGATGAAACGATAAAGACAGAATCCAACCGTCCTCCAAACGAAATGTAAAGAAATGGGACCTTGTCATGTTATAATGTGTTCATTTTATTGTTAAAACGTGAAACACAAAGTGGCCTTTTGTCTTTCGCATCCCCCGGCACCGGAGTTTAATTTCCAGTTTGATGGGTGTAATGTCAGGTCTGTAATGTAACTATAGATGTGTGGTAGACGAAGAAAGCTCAGAATCCCAGCTAAACAATTCAAAGAGCAAATAAACAAAGTCCGTAAAGATATACGAATTCTGTGTCCACCCGACGGTATGCACAGGGACAAATGCCTCCTCTACGGAAAGCACAAGTCTCGCTACAAAACGGTAAGTTTTATCTCACTATGATCAAGATTTACCAAACCAGAGGCACGTCTTGCCTCCAACATTTGTATTCACTGGGATAAAATTGCATTTAATTAAAACTGTTTCCTCTTGCGCTTTGGAAGCAGTTTCGCGTCCAATATCACAATTTTCTGCCCGGTTACATGAGTCTGATTGGACAGCAGCAGGAGTCAGTCATCTGCGTCACAGATCTCCTCCTTGTTGATGATTGTTGGATGTAAACATGGTGCTATCAGTGTAATTCTACTGGATGGCATGATGAAACGGAGGGGTGAATCATGAAAATCGTCTAAATCTATAAACATATGACTGCAGACCCGCAGATCCAGACCTGCAGTACTGGACCCCTTGTCTAAGATGGGAGGGTAAGCGACGAACGTGAATCTCATCCCAATCGCTGTTGCTTAATTGTGATTTGGAAAGTGGTGGATTGTATGTGGCCTCTTAGTTTTGCCGTTGAGCCTTTGAGGCATTTTGCTTGCTTCGGTAAACCTTGTGAATTCTGTGTAGCGTAATTGTTGTTCGGGCCAAGTTTACACCTTTCATAGCAGTTTGTCTGATTACTAATTTTAGTGCAGCAGCTTCCGGTTGTAGTTTAGTCCGTAATCAGTCCAGTCAGCCAGGTTTTGTTTCTTTGTGTTGAACATTGATTAGTTAAATAGAATACATATTTACTTGTTAGACCCTTTTGTTTAGTTTGTTTCTTTGATTTGAATAGCACCACCCACCCATCCCTCCTGTTTGCTTCTGTTTGTTTGTATTCTGAAGCCACTTGGAACAATAAACTCCCTGTTACTATGCTTTACATCTGGGCATCATTATTTTATGTTACGTCCCCGTTCCCCGGCCAAGCTCATATAAAAATGATGTATATGATACGTATGATAAGTAAATGATAAGTATATGCAAAGCTGGCACAATAAAGCTGTCGACACAAAGTTTTGTCTGGTTGCAGTTTTGTTTGGTTTAAGGGTGTAACGTCAACATGACAGTGTCCTCCAAGTATAACAGCAGAACCTCTCCATGTCTTGGCCCAGTATGAAGTGCAGCTTCATCACATTTTGTAACTGAGACATTTCTATGATCTACAGCAGGCAAAATTTCTTCATTTAAAGATGAGAACAAGTCAGTTTACCTTCTACATTTTTACAATATATCTACATGTTACATCGTGATGAGGTCCAAATTTTCCAACATTAATGGTTGACTTGTTGACCCAAACAAAAGAGAGAAGTTTCAGTTGTCCCATCACGAAATTCAAAATGCAGAAGCTTTATTTCTTTTTCCTTATTTTAAAATGTTTTTTGTTGTTCCTTGAAGTTTTGTATTACTTCGCTCACTACGTCTTGTGCTGATTTTAAACACAGAATAATTAAATTAAATTGAATTAAAGGAAATTTGCGGGGTTTGGGTTTACATTTTATTCAGTAACCTAAGCTTAAATTTTCTGGATAAAAGACAATAAAACAAAATGAGAAGAAAAAAAGGAAGAACACATGACAATTTAGGAAATTCCTCCAGAGGTTGGAAAAGGTTTGCTGCATGCCCTGGAATCTGGAAAATGACACATTTTATGTAACTTCATAAATCAAACAAACTAGAATAAAATCTATGTGGAGCTCATTATTTACAGGATGGTTTTTGAATTTAAACTGTGGTCATTTTAAATTAAAATATAAACTACGAGCATTCAGAGCGCAGACCTTCGTCAAGCCATTGTAATTTTTTTTTCCATTGATTGTGGCCTTAATTTTTCAGTTAGAAGCTCTAATGGCAAAATTATTCCAACAGCCCACCCAGTACTCCCTACATATTGCACCTTCTGGATCACCAGAATATCGACATGATCCGGGTCAAACCTTGTCGGATTATAACATCTACCCTGATTCAACTTGTTTTTTTTTTTATATGTTTTTTTTTCTTTTGCCAAGGATTGGGGGAATTATCTAATAAGTTAGAAACTGTAATAGCAAAATTATCCCCATCTACCCGGCCAGGTTTTTCAAACGTAATCCGATGGGATTTTGGTTACTGGATGGGATAAAATGGTTGTTCAAAAGCGAAATCTGGATTCCAAAATCGGTTTGGATCATGTAATCCAATCCTGGCTGTTATCCAGATAAAACCCTCAGTTTGGGTTGTTCAAAACGTCTGAGTAGGATCTGGATAACTTTGATCCAAGAAAACAGGATTATCCTGATCCCAACAGAGGGTAGGATTACAAGGCGGATTTCAGGAAACTGTGGTCAAACCTCAGATTTGAACAAATCTTTTTCGTCAGTGCGTATATGAATATTTATATGTTGCACCTCACTTGTTTAACCGTTACAGGGATAAAGTGGTTAAAATAGGCATAGGCTACCTATTAAGCCTTTCAGGATAGTAAAGCAAAAATAAAACATAACATCATCTTGCCCCCACGAAATACACCCCCAAACAAGTTCAATAACAAACACATATAATAATCGATTTTTCTGTCAGTCAGCACTGCATAATCAGAAAAGAACTGGCTCTTCTACCTGTTCTTCTTCACATGGAAGCTGAATGTTGTTTTAAAACCCAGATTTGGTGATTCTGGATCAGGGGGATCCAATCCAATGTTGCTTTGAACAACCAGGATAAAAGTAAGCTGGATTACGTGATCCGCCGTCCTGAAAAATTGAATTTCCAAATCCGGATAACTTCTATTAATTAATTACATTTTTTTAACACCCGTAAATGGTAAAGAATCCTTTTAAAAATTCTTGGATCCAAGCGGTGATCTGGATCACCCCAAAAAATCTAATCAATTGTTCCAAATTTAATCAAAATTCACCCATAACTTTTTGAGGTATGTTGCTAACAGACAGACCAATGCCACTAAGAAGATAATCTCCACCTTGGTGAAAGCAGTAAACAGATGCGGACACAAAACATTGATTTGATGCCCGAAACTATCAGCAATAAATCATTTTTGAAAACAACTTTCAAATGACATGAAAACAAGAGGGGACAAACGCATCCACCCCCAGTCGGTGTTGTAAATCTAGATTGCAGATTCAGTTTAGTGTTGCCGTGTCTGCGTGAAGTTACTACAGGAGTTTCACCTTCACTGAGTTGACCACAATCTTTACGCTGTAAATACGTCTGTTTAACAAGCAGAGTAACATCCTGACTTGCATATCTCATTGATGGTTCCCTCACTTTTGCTCACGTTCAATCTTCTAATATGTTTTTATGCCGTTATTTTCTAACATGTACTGTGGAATATGTTTCCATGTGAACCTCTGAATTTAATTCCCCAGTCTTTAACCAGAGAAGAAGCTAGGTTTGGAGAATTGAGCAAAAACCACTGCCCTGTCAGTTTCTTCAGACCTTTAAGACCAAAGAGGAATGCAGTCCAGTCAAAATATGAAGGTGAAACAATCAGAAAGCAATGATTAAGATTGCTCTTAATCCTTAATCATCGGATCATTTCCTCTTCCAGAGAAATTTTAATCCAAACAAAAGAATGAGCATCTATCCAGCTAAGCCCCTGACTGAGAAAAACACTAATCTCCATAAGAATAGCAACACAAATCATTGAAGATGATTCAACGTGGTGGCACAGTCCTCAGTGTTTTACAGGTCTGCTGGCTGTAATCAATTTTTAACTGAGCAAGTCTTAATTTTTCACAACTAAAAGAGTGATTCATCTTGAATGTGGGGGATCTAACTGTTAGTTTTCTTTGTGTAACAGGAACATTATGAAGAAAGAAGAAGACATCTTTACCCAGCTGCCTGAAAATACAAGTGTCTGTACAAGTCTTCTTCCAGGGAAAGCTGAAATTTGAAAGATGGGCATTTAAGCTTAAAGGTCAAGCAGGACTGATGGCAATTAAGAGGACAGGCTCCTGCCTTTAGATACTGCAACTTCCTTTAATGACTGCTACAAAAACTACTGGCCTCATACTCATCTGATTTATCCTGGAGCTAAAATGTTAAGACTCCAAAAGCATGCTGCTGAAAACAGACATGACAGCTCTAAGCCCCGGCCTTTGGCTGGCAGATACTTTGGCACCTAAATGCCATCCTGCTCGTGTAAAGGCCCTGAAAACCAGACTGAAACTGCTGTATCGTGTTTTGATGTCAGTCTACAATGATTTGTCTATGGAAATCAGGTCAGTCAAGTATTTTCTCAAAACATTTTCTTTTTTTCTATGAGCATTTCTATTAACTTTTACTCTTATTTATTTTTATGCTGTTAGTTTTACTCATGTTAGTTCCTGACTGATCTAATGGCATGCTGCTTATTTTTCTTTATGATGCTGCTTTTCTGACAAATGCTGGTGCTTCTTCAAACTTAGTGCTGTTTATATTTTTATTTAGTCGTCTCTTTTGCTGCTTCTTCTTGTTTGTATTCTTTTTCTTCTATAGACATTGAGTTGCCTTTTGTATGAAATGTGCTAAGTAAATAAATTTGCCTGCCTATGCAGACAATGTCTTTGTCAGTTTTTCCAACAACTTTTCAGGTTATTTCTGTATCATAGTTGGATGGAAGTCAGCTGAGGACAGCATGCCCTCCGTGTTCTGGCTGTAATTACTCTGCTGAAGCCCCCATCGTACTTATTTTTCTTCAGTTTTGAAGCGGATCAGCTGTAAAAGCTTTTGCTGCCTCTGAGGCTGCAGACTCGTCCCGATCTTCAGACACAGTGTTCACAAACTTCAATATTTTCATTTCTGTACAAGGAAAAAAGAAAAAACCACAACACTCTCTGGTTCACACACTCTGACATTAATACCCACATACACACTCAGCCATCAATGTCTCTAAAGTTCAGGCAGTCACACACACACACACACAAACACACACAGTACGTACTGTTACAGGGGCACACACTCTCCCAGGTGTGCTGTGGGGTGATGTAACCAGCTCTGGCGGTAGTGAAATGGTTCAGTCTCTCTCCTGACAGCAGCACAGCGTTCCTGCAGCCTCGTGGTGGACAGCCGGAACCCAAACACCCGTTGTGGCTCATCCTGAGAATACTGAGGCCCAAAGATTCCTCGATCTCCGATATAATCCCTACATCAAAGAGTTGGAGTCCACAAGTTTTCCACATTGCTATGATCACAGATTTGACAAATAGGTCATTATGCTGATTGCTCACCTGCGAGTCTGTTGGTTGGTAAGGAGCGGATAAGTCCATCCTGAGTCCTCCAGATCAGCAGGACCTCCAGAACCAGGGTGCTGGGCAGCTGCTGCAGGCTGGCCAGATGAAGCTCTTGTCTGGGTAGACTTAAGAGTTCACCTAGATTGCGCTGAAGGCCTCTCCAGTGATCCCCCAAGAACTCCTCTGGTGACATCCCGGCCATCTGCAGCGTCAGGCCGGAATCCAGCACTCTCTGATTGGCTGGCCACACATGAATTTTTACGCCTGTCCAGACGCTGAACTTCCCATCGCTCACACTGACGTTTAGGGCATATGAGCCCTCTTCCAGGTTTTCTTCAGCCCAGATTTTACCGTCAGCCAGGTCAATAGAGAACCTTTTCCCGTCTGGGTTTTCTGACACCAGCTTGTAGGACAGGACGTCCTGCAGGTCCTGGTCTGATGCGTGGAGCCTGCCAATGACCCGATTTGCAAACAGTCCTCCAGAGGTTGTTATGAAGACCTCCAGGGGCACGACAGTGGGAGGATACTTGCTCTGCTCTGTGACATTGATGTTGATTACACAGATGGAAGACAGGGGAGGGTAGCCGCTATCTGTCACCTGGGAGAAAAAAATATATATTTCTGTAAAATACTGTACTTCACACCATGAAGTTTATCAAGTTAATGAGCATTTATCTGGGGAGAAGCAATACTTAAGGACTTGAACAGTTGCTGCTGGATTTATCTGAAATGTGAAGCATTTTCACTTCTTTTTTTTATGTTATTTATTTTTTAACTATTCCATCAAGTGTAAATCTTTAAAAACAAAGTTTCAGTATGACTGTGATAAGGCTGAAAACTGTTTTCCACCAGCCAATTAAATCCATGCAAACTAATATTTACATTCAGCTTTTTCCGTCTTCAACACCACCTACAAAACTTCCCCTTTAGATACGTTTCGAGCGGAGAGCAGCGACTTGGACACATCTGTCAGCAAAAAAATCCTAAAGCGCATCCAGTTAAAATGCTGGAACTGGATGTTTGCGTGAACAGGTGGAGAGTCTGTTACTGAAACAGTAAGAGGAGGAAGGAGACTAAACTCAAACATAAAAACAAACATTTCAGCTCTCTGAAGTCAGATTATTGGCTCATGGTTGGACTTAGCTGCTGATCCACAGCACACAGTCAAACTGACTTTGTTACCACTTTTCTCATGTTTGCCAGCGTGATGACAGCTCTGATGACAGCTCTGTCGGGAGCGTGGGCCGACAGGGACCCTTAGCAGTGTTTCTCCATGTTGCAGCTGCAGTGGCAAGACAATGCACTCTTTTCTTAGTTTCTCTCATGGTGTGACAACTGGAGAGATTTCTGTTATTGTCAAGAGAATCCAACAACGGGATGAAGCTTTGAATCTCGGGGGTGAGGTGTGAGATTTGACAGAGATGACAGAATTTTCTTTTTATTCTTTCCCCTGGGTGAACACAGCTCGGGAGGAAAGTGACAGACACAAGTGGAAGGTCAAAGCACATTGAAAAGCAGGTGAGTGGAAACTTGATGGCTGCTGAACAGCAGTCTTACCTGTATCTTGAGCTGATGGTGGGGTTTGATCTTCTTCCTGAGAGGGGCAGAGAGCGACAGCAGACCACCTTGGTCAATATGGAAACGACGGTCCTCGTTGCCGCTGACGATGTGGAAAGAGAAAGGCGGGCCATTTTTAGGTGTGTCTTTGTCGGTGACCACCAGCTGGAGGATGGTGCTGCCGATTGACTCGCCCTCCTAAAGGAGAAGAGTTAATTCAGCTTTAATCAGCTGCAGTTCAGCAGCTTCATCAGGGTTAATGTTCCAACTCTGGGCTAAATCCAGCATCCACCTCAGGCTCCATGTTTAACTGCTGTTTATCTTCTGAATTTCACTTCTGAAACACACATCTCTTAAAAATATGTTAAAAAAATCAGGTTTATGACTTCAGAAACTTAGACCCCCCCCCTTATCCCCCCTACCTGCTACCACAAAAAACACAAACAAAAAACTTGTGATGAATTACCTCACCCATCTAAGAGGAGCTGTAAGTTTTCACTCTGGACTGATATTAATAGGAACCACCGGTCCCTTACATAATGGGTTATCAATCTAAAAACAAAGCATGCTTTAGGACATGGATGGCAGGAAGGAGAAAGGTGTATACGGTCTGAAGTTAATGGGATAAAACAAACACCACCTCATGTGAAGCCTTAGAAATTTCAATTACAGCACACATCACAAGCCAGTGAGGTTGTGAAAGTTTCATCAGACGGTGAAGTACAAGAAGTCAGAGTCAGACAGTTTTATTTGCTTTCACTGCACGGCCGTGACCACATGTGGAGAATAAACGCTGACCAATCAAGACAAAGCGAGAGAGGGCGTGAAGTCGGAGTGAATCAGAGACACCCGAGCCTGTTCCTACTCCTACCCTCTACGTTTGTGTCCTCCACCCCTCTGAGTGCTTCATCATGTGGAAAACTCCTGTGGTGCAGCATCTACATGAACCCCCCTATCCAACCAGTTGTCCCTAGAATAAACTCGAAAAGGTAGACATTTAGAAAAGTTTGAACAGTTTTCATGTACTTTTAATGGTACCTGTGGCTCTGATCACTTTCTGCCTCAAAGATCTGGGAACTGAAATGATGCTGGGATGTGAAATGTTTATAACATTTTATATATATATATATATATATTTTTTTTAAAAATCTTTATGATCCAGTCTTACTCTGCAGCCTCTGTCTCAGACTAAGCCAGCTGTTGGCCATGTTTTGGACAGTATGTTTACAGTAGGTCTAATATCTCTTGAATCAGGACACCTGGACATTGGTACTAATTGAGCCCAGTGAAACTAAAGCTACCATATCACAAATTCTCACTTCAGGAAATCAAAATCAGCCAACCGACTTCATATAATGGGATTATTCAGCTTACATTTTCCACACATCTAAATGAAAATGAACTCTGAACTATACTTTCTTGACTGCCAACGGTTGTATGCACATTTAATATAAGGTCCTGATTTCATGCAGACCTCTTGATAAATTTTAGTGGAGTTCTATTACTTTCTAATTCAGCCTCTTCTACAGAAGCTCTAAACAGAAGCATGGCCAGACCACCTCAGGAGAAGCTAATCATTTTTAATTTGGAGTATGAAACTCCCTCATGGGGAAACGTCATGTTTCACAGTTGAGGATGTCAGAAGGAACGCCTCCAGAACGTGCTGCTCATCGTCACAGTTGCCTCCTGATTTATAGCTGTATTACGTGTTGCTGCATCCTTTGTGGATGTTCTGCAAACATAATGAATAACCCATCCATCTGCTGCTTTTACAGAAACCCTTCAATTCAGCTGCAGCCTGATGTGGCACTCCTGCTTTGCTACGACAGATGTGCCACTCACACAAGCAGGCGTCTGATGGTGACAAATAGTCAAACCAAGTCCTGTAATCGCTACAGGAGAGAGAACGCAAGCTCCTGCCGACCTGCAACACCTGTCGGAAAAAATGACTATTCCTTTGCGCCGCTTCAGCACCACCCATCTGCTCAATGCAGAGTTCCTTCATCAGCCAGAGCTGGCTGTGGAGACATTAGCAGATGGGATCATTTCACAGAGTTTGAATTCATCGCCACAACGTTTGGCAAAGTTTTGTCTTATGAACAAGCTCTTCTGTGACTGGATGAGAGTATCTGAGCTGGCAGATCTGCAGCTGTGAGGGTAAGAGCTGGCAGGAAAAATGCTGACAGTGAGCAACAGGTGGTGTGGATGAAACATTTTGATAACACTGCACAAACACAGGCATGTAGACAACTTCTTCAAAAACCTTGCGGCAATATGAGCTTTCACAGGCAGTAAAGTGAAAGTAAATTGCCCATTAAAAAGTTTTTCTGTGCCAGCAGACTTCGTGGAGTAATAAAAGGTTTTAAGTTAAAGGTGGCATTGATGTCCTGCGAGCAACAAATCATGCCAGATGATCTTCCTGCTGCTTTGATCCTCACAAAGTTGTGAAACCAGGCTCTGTTTTTTTTTTCTCTCTGAGCTCTCAGCACATAGGTTTAATGAGCTGTGGGTGCTTCAGTTATGATGGAGCAGCACTTACAGGTCAGCATATTTCAGGGGGTTGGAGGAACTGGAATGGAGAAAAAAAGATGGCTATAGCACGATGATCTCTGGTGATTTCTCTATAATTATCTCCAGTTTTTAGTTCATCTGTCTTCATTATCACCCTGTTAGGCTGTCAGGGGCCGAGCAGGTGGAGGTTTACTCCATTACTGACAGTCTTTGGCTGCTTTTTAGGAATACTTCCTGCTCTATTCACTCTTTTAAATTAATAAGGCAAATGGAGTACTGTGCAGACTTTTTGCAAAGAGATGCAATTTCTGCTCATACTGTGCATGTTTTCTCATGAAATTATAAAATATCACACATGGGTGCAGCTGGTGCATCCCTCTGCATTAGTAGAAGTTGGATACTCTGTTTTTTTTTTTTAATCATCTGTTTTTTGGCGAGGCAGTGGTTTGTGTCAGGTTGTCAGTTTGTTTTATTTTGTTGCTGCAGACAGGCAGCTTTTTATTTTAAAACCACAACAGCTTGGAAAGAATCACAGATTCCTAAAAAGGTGCTGCAAGATTAAGATGATTTATTACTAAAAAGAATTGTGCATAAACCAGGATTCCAGTGACTGTAATATTTATTATTTCTCTGTTGTACTAGTGTGCATACTGTTGTGCATACATTGCACTGGCCAGACTTGTCCATTTATGTCTGTAGCACACAGAATTCATCATCCAGACAGAATGCAGAGCAGTAAACTGGTGCCAGTTCAGAAAGCCAACAGATGAAAACAAAAAATAAATAAAATTTGGGAGCTGGTGCACTTCTGGATGCCACAGCTTTGTGGGGCTTTACGCCTGATCTCAGCAGTTCCACCAGACTGACGGACACTGACACAAAAACTTGAAAGAGAATATAAGAGAATCTCCCTCCATGAACTGGAACACAGACACAGAAAAACTGTGTTATCATGATTCAGTTTGTTCTCATCAATCTGTCATACATGTAACTTGCATATAGGCTTAATAAAGAGGGGATGCTACTGTCAGCAGCCTTAAAACCAGCTGTGAAATCTGTAGCTGTAACAGGTGACTTACCCATTACAGAATCAAACGACAATGACTAAATCATTTAAACACTATCTGATGGCTACACTCAGCTGTGAAGTTGAGTCACATTTTCATAACTCAGACTAATTTTCACTCACTGACTGAAATGCTGCCATAAAAAAGACCAAGGACATAAAAAAGTTTAGCTTTTGAAATGTCTAGATGAAATAAAATTCAGATCTCAGATATGTTGTCACCATAGACTGTATATAAAAGATGGACAGAGCCTCCGTGACGTCACCCACAGGTAAGAGCAAAAGTGAAGCTTGTTGGGCGGTTCCTACCATCGGCATCTTGGCAGCGTCACGTCTGCTGTTGCTCCCGGAAAATATAAAAATGGGCAAAGTAGCAGAGCTGAGAGGGCGGGCTATGAGCGTGGGGGTGGATGACTGACATCTATTAAACTCCGAGCTGCATGTAGCTAAGAGCTAACTGAGCCAACTCTGATCTAACGTGAGCTAACCAGCTAATGAAGGTAGGCGGGCTAAAACTAAAGTGTGCTGTTAGCTGGTTAAAAACTGCGTTTGTGCTACACTCTTCCTTCTTGCCCTGGATATTGGATACATGTCAATCAAAAGGACACGCCCCTAATTATGCTGAATTTCAAGATTAATAATATCTAAACAGATGAGTTAGAAAAATTCTCCCTCCTCACAGCTGTCATGAAGGTAAACTTGACCTATTAATCCTAAAATGGATTTTGTACCAGGCTTTAAAACATGTTTATTTCTGCTGTGAAGTTGGTCTTTTTAACATGGGAGTCTATGGGGGTTTGCTGCGTTTTGGAGCCAGCCCCTAGCGGATGAGAGGTGAACTGCATTTTTTTGCATTACTGCATAGGCCAGGGGTGCCTAAAGTCGGTCCACGAGGGCCGCTGTCCTGCAGATTTTCCAGTGTTTCCTGCATCAACACACCTGGCTCAAATGAAACAAATCCAACAGACTATTAAGTTTTGCACAATGACTAATCAATTTGAGTCAGGTGGTTTTGGAGCAGGGACACATCAAAAACCTGCAGGATTGTGGCCCTTGAGGACTGGAGCTTGGCACGCCTGGCATAGGCTTCACATTTTACTGCCGGAGGTTGCCACTTTGTGGTCACTAATAAAACCTACAAGGAATACTCGATCCATAATAATACGTCTCAGAAACAACTACAGTGATGAGAAGATTCTGCTTGTTTAGCTCTGCAAGCTCCTGTAATAGACATGCAGTTCTGCGCATGAGAAACATGAGCGTTTCCATCTTCATCACCCTGGGAGAGGGAGAAGTGTTTTTGGACACACTCTGTCCAGTAGTAGGAGTGTGCTCACCAGTGTGTGTGAGTGAGGAAATCACTGTCCAGATAAATAACATCAAACTGTTCAGTGTTTTAAACAAAAGGATAAAAAATACAGACCCATTGTACAGGAAAGGGAACCTTAACGACTTCTATTGGTGATTTTGTGCTTTATATATTTTTGGGGGATGCTGTTGTGTTCTGTGCAGCATTGTCTACTGTGGTGATGTTTACCTTGTAAAGTTGAGGGGTTCAATTGGCAGGAAAGAATTTTCTCTAGTGGAAAATAAAGTCTAAAGTCTAAAAAAAGTTTAAAAATTAGATTAAATAAAAGTATCTTGATTTTCTAGGGGGTAGGCAGCGCAGCTCCCTAACACCATGGTAGGGAGAACACTGGATTTCATGTTCCATGCACCAGTTTTACTTTGCAGCATTTCCAGACACTACAGATGCAGTTAAAGCAACAAAAGTGCTGCCTTGCTTTTTAGCATCAGATGCTGGGGTTGTCATACCTGCAGCAGCAGCCTGTGGTTAACCTGAGAGAAGATGGGGGGGTTGTCATTGACATCAGTGACAGTGATGGTGATGAGGACTGCTGACGACAGAGGAGGGTTGCCTTCATCAGCTGCCTGCACCGTCAGAGAGTAATGAGGGATCTGTAGAAGAGGTAAAACGGAGAGATTTAAGTTTGCTATTCTACCAACTAAAAAACTGCATCTCATCTCTTTTATTTGACTGACACAGACCTCTTCTCTGTCCAGCGCCGTACGAACAGTAATTTCACCGCTGCGAGGGTGAATAGAGAACTGCTGCTGTAGATCTCCGCTCACGATGGAGTAACGCAGCAGATTATTGATGGGACCATCCTGATCAGTGGCTGTTACCTGCACGTAAAGAAAGGCAGAGGGAAAAAGAGGTGATGAACTATTCTTAAGCGTAAGCAAGAAACAGAGTATTCAGTTTAGATCCACAGATTTCTGCTGACTTTTTAAAGATTTGGAACAAACCGTGTTGTTTATGAAAATCACTGATTTGTAAGTGATTTGCTGTCTTCTTGTAAGCGGAGTGTGGAGCAAGTAAAACTCCACAAACTGCATCAAAAGACCTACGTTTGTCCACCAAATTCTTAGAAAAAGATTCAACAGTCTTTAAGCCTGGATGACAAATAGCTTGAGTTCTCCAGCTGAATGCTTTTAATCGACCTCCTGTTTAACCTTTATTTGGCACAAAGAGCATCTACAGCAGTCAGGGCGGAATCTGACTAAAGGAAAATTTATCACATGAATACACAAGCAGCACATTCCTTAAATAAAATACACAATCACTTATAAACAGCTCTAGATCTTTGTGTTTTTATGATGTGGCGGTGACCAGATTCATTTATCAATTCACATACTCAGCTTTTTTTTTTCCTGCATACATATATATATATATATATATATATATATATATATATATGTGTGTGTCTCTGCGATGCATCACTCCTTTAAGATTAATTGTATAAGTAAACTTTTGTTCTATTGGTATTATTATTAAAGCAGTGACCTTGATACCTCACCCTAACTGTGATCCTTTTCTAACCTTAACTCTGATACTTCTTTAAGCTGAATCGCTGTTATATTAGGAAACGGTATTAATGAGCTGCTTTAACTTTTTCTTTTGGTTTGGCCAACAGTAGACTCAGATGTGATTATAATATTAACTTTTGTATTGTCCTGATTTGACTTCCATTCAGCTAAACAGTTCATCGGCTTTGTTTTCCACCAGATGATTTAAGTCCTCCTTTGCTTTAACAACAGTTAAGAGGTTTTCTTGCTCATTTGCTATTTTCTGTCGATCTTAACACAGAGATACACATTTCATCTAATAATATTTCATTATTAATTATGAAAATAAGCTTTTGTCCTTTAAGAAAAGGTAATAAAAGATACTACAACCCATCAAACATCATTCTCTTCCTCATTATCTCCATGGACTGAACAACAATAAAATTCACCATTTTTCTTTCCTTAAATATGAAAGATGGCATTTTTAATGTAAAACAGTGAGGAAGCAGAGATGGGGCCAGACGGCGGGCAGAGAGAAATGTCAGATGTAAAGCTGTGTGATTCCAGGCTCATCAGCCAGCTGTGGCGTGACCGCCAGCGGAGCCACTGAGCTGTGTTATTGCCGTGTTATCTGCTGCTGGCCTGACATGACAACTGACATGTTGTCAAATAAACGTGTGTGTATTTAATCAGATTTTCACGCAAGATCATCTCATGCCATCATGCTGTTATTGTACGTGTGATGTTATCATTCTAACTTGTTGCATGAGTTGAAATCTTCATATTTGTGTGTAATCTCATTTTCTTAGTCCAGCTGTCACACGCTGTCATAATAATGTGTGTGTGTGTGGATTTGTTGAGGGAAGGTCTGAGTGCATGTTCCTGCATAAAAATGAAACATTAGCGGGTCACACCTTTGATATCTGTGCTGGTACAAGTCATTTATGTGTGAACACGTGTGTGTTGGAGCTTGAAAGCAGGACAGAAAATTCTGCTTTGCATCAACATTTAACTGTTTCAACTCCACTGAAGAGCTTCAGTCAGGACTCGTGGGTCTGAAAAGTCACAGGAAAACTTAACCAACGATCTCCTTCCAGCTTCAGATAAAAGCCTGCTGTCTATCCTGGTCCTGCTGGATGTCATTGATGCCACTGATCACAAAACTGAACATTACTGGGAATAAAACAACTGCATTAGGCTGGTTTAAACCGTATTTATCAGATGGACTCCAGCTTGTTTCATGTAAACGATGAGCCTTTCTCACACACCACAGTAAATTTAAATTGGATTCTATAACAAAACCTTGAAATGATTTTGTCTTGAATAGGCACTAAATAAATATAGCCGAGTTGAATCAACTCCTGTGTTCTGCATGTATTTGTGTAACTTCATTATAAAATGATTTCTTCACAGTGACCTTCAATTCTTCAGTGAGATGCTCCATCTTGTGTTCAGTTACACAACCTAAACTTTTAACACTGAAAAACAAATTATTTTCTGCATAAACATAACCTTGTCCCTTAATTTAGTAAATTATTTAGAATCTACACTTGCATTGTAGATGCTGGTGCTCCTCTCTGTACGGCTCTTACCTTCATCACCAGGCTTCCGGGCGTCAGATCCTCTGATATCTCTGCACTGTAGTCGCCCTGTCCAAACACCGGCGGGTTGTCATTCACGTCTGTCACGTTGATGATCACCGTGGTGATGTCGGTGAGGGATGACTTGCCTCGGCTTCCCTCCACAGACAGGTAATACTCCCGAGAAACTTCAAAATCCAGTGGGGCCATAAGGGTCAGAAGACCTAAGAGACAAGGAAAAGAACAAGTCTTAGAGGAGTAGTTTTGGTTGGTCAACATAAGTAGTACAAGAATCTCCCGTCTGACACGGTGTTTGAATGTTAGTGTGCTCATGCGGTGGTTGGTGTTTCTACATTTGATGGGGTGGATCAAGTGCTTGAATTGTTAAGAACTTGTTACAGAAGTCAGCAACACAGAAACACGGACTTAGTTTAACGTGCAACCGTGCTGGTGGCTCTGACGATGGAGAATGAAGATGTTAAGATGTGGGCAGAAACTGAGGGCATTCGGTCTGGAAACGACATGATTGATAAATGTGAACCAAGAGAAATTAAATAAATATTTAGCCTAGAGCAGCTTGGCTCCCTTGAAAAGCAGACGAGCTCTGATAAAAGCATCCAGGTGACACACTATGGGAGAGCCAGTCCACTCTCAGGGTATATCTGAATTTCCATAAGGTTCCTGATGTTTCCTAAAAAGAATAGCGATGATTTATCAGTTATGTAAGTTTACTTACATACATTAGATAAAGAACATTTTCGGAACAACTGATTATTTCAGTTTATTTCATGGCCATGAACAGCTGCATTATTAGTTTCTTGTGCACCCGAGCCACCCGCACAGCAGCCACTTCATATGCTGCTTTGTGGTTGTTAACAGAACTTTTCGTCTCCATATGAGATGCTTATGATTGAATTAGCTTCATACAGCAGTAGCAGAATATTTTTGGCAGTGTGGATGTTTTTGAATGAGCTACCGTGCACTAATATATATGCACAAGCACATGGCGGGCAAAGCCCCAAATATAAGCCCCTGTGTAATTGGAGCCCTGGCTGAAATAACAACCATCAGTCTCTGGTATCGACTGTCAGAACGTTGACCCCAAAATTAACTCGAAGTGTCGTGCATGCACAGCTGATGCACAGCATCTCAAAAGGAACAAGACCAGAAATCTCCAGAACTCTTTTTTTTTTCTTGTCCTCAAACATTGTCTGAGTTCATTGTGGATTCTGTGATGGTGATTTTAAAGGCCCTGCTGCAGCAAACCAGGCCCGGACCATGACAGCTGCATCTTTACCCTGATTTTAAAACCTGATGTTTGCTCACAAATCACAGAGAAGTTTCAGCCCAGAATACATCTGTATTATGTTCAGAGGGTATAAACCTACTACAGTCCAGACTAAACAGAGAGAAGCAGGTTTATTTTACCATTTTAAATGTTTTTACATTTTATGATTTATGCACTACTTTTTAATTAGGGTCTTATTATGATTTTAATAGTTTCTGTTTCTCTTTACATGTTCTAAAGCACATTGAACTGATTTTATGTATGACATGCTCTATATAAATATACATGCCTTGCTCTCTGAAAAGCTTTAGTCTTCGTCCTGTTTTAATTATTTTTTTTTGTTTTGTTTTTACAGCAAATATCTCGTAATTTTAATGTCTTTTGATTGCCAATCACTTCTTTCTGAAGGTCTCAGATCCCTTTGGATCTCACCATGGTGTTACTAAACTGAAGAGAAAAACTAAAGTTTGTGGCTTAAATGAGGCAGACTCCTTAAAATGCCCAGTAGCAAGAATCTAATTATCCAATTACCCAATGCAGTGCATGATAGGTTAATTGATGACTCTAAATTCTCCCTCAGGGTGTGTGCAAGTGTGAATGGTTGTTTGTCCCCTATGTGTTGGCCTTGCGATGGACTGGTGACCTGTCCAGGGTGTACCCTACCTCTCACCTGTTTATATATATATATATATATGTGTGTGTGTGTGTATACAAATAATTTCAAGTAAATCTTTCTAATTGCTTTTATTTCTCAGTATTATTTAAAATGAGAATCAAACATCGACATGATGACGTGCTAGCAGACAGGTTGATGTGATGTGCCGTCCTAATGTAAAGCACCACATTTACCACAACTTTAAAAGGTCTCAGTGACACAGATCTTTATTCACACCTTATCCTACAAGTTTCCTTCCTGCTTCTCAGCTACAAATTTTTTACATTCATGTCATCAACCCCCTCCTCCTCTATGAAAGCTACTATTTTACCGCTCTGCTTGAACGCCCATGATACTGGAATGCAGTCAACATTACATACAGTGACAGACATTAGTGTCTTTAAATGGATGCTCTTGTGGCGAGGGGGGGGTGCTTTGGATGATAATATCCACCATAAATCAAACACATCATGTGTGTGGAATCATGTGACATGTCTTGTAAACTCTTACTTTTATCAGCTCGTGAGTTTAACCTTTCAGGTGCGATAAATCTCTCCACAGCTGGCTGCTGTCTTGATGTGTTAGCTGTCATCCACATGTGAAGCCTACTCTCAATTTATGGCAGCAATAAAAGATGTGTCAGAGTCAGAGGGATGCTCTGTGTCAAGTCCTCCCCCCCCTAAAGTCCTCCCTTCAGCTCAGATGTTTAGATAAACCTGGTAAACCTGTGGAGCTTTAACAGATAGACCTCATCACCTCCTGCTCGGTCCTCTGTTCATGTCTTCAGTGGAGCTTTGTTAGACTGTTTGCTTTCCTCTCATTATTAACGATGTCTCCATGTTGGATGACAAAGAAAATACACAATTTTTTTCTTTAGCAGACAAAGAATGAAGAAAGGAGCACTTTGGAAATCATTATTTAGTTGTCAGCTAGTGTATAAACAGTAATTTTAAGCTAATTTTTTTAAGTTAATGTGTCTTTACTACAGCTGCTCACACATGCTGCCTTCATCATCTGAATCATCTGTAATGCTCATTTTGTAGGATTTTATAGATTATTGGTGAAATAGTTCAATCCACAGATTGATTTTTAATATAGTTGCATTTTGTGGTTTGATTTAACAGGAGAAAGAGCACTAATTGTCAACAACCTAAACTTTTCTCTGAACCTTTTAAGTGAACAGATGGTGCCAGACTGTGCAGAAATGGCCTTTTGTCGAGACTAGGCCCAGTCTGTCTGCATTAAAACCTCTTTAATTTAGTTTTGCTTTACTTTATCAAGAGCTGGGTGTTGCAGTTTAGTGGTTAAGGAGCTACAAATGCATCTCTCCAGAGATTTTCATACTCATCCTAAAATTGTTTGCTTTCAGAGAGCCTTAAACTTTTTCCATCTGTGCTTTGTGTCATCTTCATTTAGTCTTCACCAGCAACACACATACTTATTTACAAATCTTAACAAATCTCACAAGTCTTCCCTTTACTATGACTCGATTTAAACAGACCTTGTGGTTTCATTATTGGTATGCAACTTTTGAACAAAGGCCTAAAAAGAATGGGCACAGGGCTCTAATGTTTAGTCAAAGATTGTTCATCCACCACTAAAACAATCATCAGCGCTTGCTTTGCACGGCTAACACAAGGGCTGCACGATATCAGGAAAACATGCGATATGAGATAAAGGTAACCATGGTTTGATAATCACTGAAATTAAAAAGGCATGGATTAATTTGTTAAACATCACAACTCCAACTGTGGGAAGCATCCTATTTTTAAGTTAATGGAAACTGGAAAGCAAATAACTTTGAGGAGTTGATTTGTTAGATATGCCAGTGTGACTAATGGTTTTTTTTTTTAACTTGTCCTGTCCAGCATCATAGCAAGCAAAATGATAATCTGGTTGCTGTATCGTGCTGAACAAATTTGCTCTACCAAGGGGAGGCCTATGGGTAAGGCTCCTCTTGATAATGTGATTAATTTATTTATTTATTTACTTTGAATCACGGAATCTATGTAATCTTGCTGGACCTGACCGGAGGGGACAGAAAAAGATGGAAAATAGCAAAAAGAGCAAAAGGGAAAGAAGAAAGGAGACAAAAAGATCACAGACAGAAGGCAACTACAACCTTCAATCCACACCATCACCAGACAACAAACTGTTACACCTGTACATGAACACACCAGAAAATTTCCTACAACTTTTACAAAAGCAGAAACACACACACAGAAAAAACAGGGCTGCTAGCTAGTCATTAAGAGTGTTTAAATAATAACCAAATCAAAAAGACATAACAGCGACCAGATACTAACTCACAGAAAAAAAAAAAAAAAAAAAGTATTAAAACCCACTAGACAACTCAGTGACTGTGTCAGCATGCAGAGCATGAGAAACAAGGAGTGATCAGTGATGAAGAGTGGTGAGTGAGATCATGCAAATGTGACCACGCCTCCACAGAGGCCAGAGGCAGACCAGGGCCATAGGCCTGGGCCCTCAGCAGCAGACCTGGAGCACCAACCCAAGCCACCCCACCACGAAGACGACTCCAGCCCCACCCGAAGGGTGGCAGAGGAGAGCCCCAGCAAGAGCCCCCCACGGTTCGTGGGCACAGTCCCAGTGGGCCAAGATCAGCAGCCGCCGGCCCCACCAGGGACCGGCCACCCAGGGCAGCCCAAGCAAAGGGTCCAGGGCCCCAGGAGCCCAGAGGCGGCCGCCCCACCCCCGAGAGGCAGAGGACCCGCAACATGCCTAGGAAGACCAGGCCCCCCCAGACAGCCACCCGGTGTAGGCCAGCACACACCCTGATGTCACAGCCACACACCCCGGGAACCAGGGTGCTATCTGCCCCCTCCCCCCACCTACTCCAATCTGCACCCCATATAACCCCACACTCACACCCTCCCCCCTCCCCTGCGCCGTACCCACAAGCATTCACCACCACACAGTCACTCCACACAACCCACCCACCATGCCCCGTGGGGGACACCCCAGGCGGACCAGAGGACAGCGAGCCCCAAGCAACCCCCCCCCCCCCGGCCGCCACCAGCCACAAACAGGGGGAACTGGGGTGTGAGAGGTCCCCAATACCCTCTCCGAGACACCAAAACACCAACACAAGAGGGAAGCAAACTTCCCTTTGGATGATGAGCCTCTAGCCTCTAGCGGCATTAGGCACCCCCCAGGGCAAGACAGGCCAGGAGAGGCCGCCCCCCACGACCGGGCCATTCAGGGACCACAGCCAGTGAGCTGTCACCAACTCCAGAAAGTACCCACCCTCCCACACCCCTAACGGGGAATGAGAGGATGGGGACAGCGGCAGACCCACTGCCCACCACCCCCAGGCCCGCCCAGCCCCCCCCCCCCCCGGCCAAACGAGTACACTTAACCCCCCCCCAACCACACATAGAAACACATGCACGCACCTATTTGCTTGCACACTCCCGCTCATCCTAACTCATATGCTAGTGTGACTAATGTACAGATCCATCGTCACTTCTTTGTAAGTTGAATATTTATGGACTTTTTTTTAGAGTTATAGGCCTTTTTTTAATTGTTAATTTAATTTAAAATGTATTAATTATTAATTGTTAATGTTTATGTGACAGTTAGCTGTAATTTAATGTTCACTAAAATGCAATAAAAAACAAATAAATTTAATTTAGTTACTAATAACTTCATATCATTTATCAACAATAATCCAGTACTATACTTTGAGGAAGAAGATCAACACATTTTAGTCCTTAATGAAGACCAGAAATACTAACAAAATGAAAAGTCATAATTACTTGCAGCTGACTGTGTCAGCTGCTGAAGTACTGTAAGCTATCACTCCTGGTGGAAACCAGATTTAAACCACAGATGTCGACAAACAAAATCTGAGCATGTAGTTTTTTAATGAGCTCACAGAAACAAGTGTTCATAGGTTCCATTGTTCGGGGATGGGGCGCCAACTGTAAAGGTTGTTACCTTGTCCTGTTTGTTACACTGAACAGGTCTGAAGAGACAAAATATCTCTTAGTGAGCTTATTATCCCACACAGAGCCTGAGCTATCTGCCCGCTGCAGCTCATCATATCCAGCAGAGTTAGAGTGTGTGGGTGAGACGTGCTCCCTGTTTTCCTAGGCTGCCAGCCAGTCTGCTGAACCACATTTCATTACGATAAAACAAAAACAGGATCCAACATAAACAACCATCTACCATTCCCTTCAAACTGAACACCTCCAGGTTTCACCAAGTAAATTATTTGCACCTCGTACACAGCGCAGGTCTCACTTTATCGATTTTCCTGAGATCACAGAGATTTCTGCAGCTGGTTCGAGTCAGAGAAATCCACCCGTTATTTATTCATTTGTTTTTTTCTATCAATTGTTGAGTTTTTTTTTTTACACTTTCCTAGTTTGAGAAAGCTGAGTGGAAACCAATTTTCTCTTGTTATCGATGCTCCACATCTCATTCACTCTCTTCTGTGCATTCTCACCAGGCTGACTCATCCACTTTATCATTTCATCAACATAAAGCTTAATGAGGCTCATTTATACACTTGATATGGTTACACAATAACTGTAGGTCGAGTGCATTGTGTAAGAGCGGTGAGTTTAGCTGATAAAACAGAACAAACTACTTTACATTCACATCCCAGGGGTGTCATATCTGACTCATTTATAAGCCTCAGATCAAAATGATGTGGAAGAGAAGCATGCACACCAAAAATCCCTGCTTCAAAGACAAACTTAAAACAGCTTTGTTATTTCTAATCGGAGTGGACACTGAGTTGTAAAGTGGTATGGTTAGTGTTTTATAGGAAGAATAAATTATTCTGTACAAGAGTTTGTCTCAGTGAGAAAACATAACAATTTAAATTCTTATTGACTCCGCAAGGACACACTGATGCACTAAATACCTTTTATACTGATATAAAACAGATTTGCATAACAGGCCACATAAAGTTTTATCTGAACTGATGAACAGCACTGAACTGTAGTGTTTTCCTGTTCACTGTTCCTGAAAACAAACTATGTAAATCCAAAGTCAGAGACTTTCACTGACATAAAAAAAGAAACATCAAAGACATGTTTGTTCTTGCCAAAGTTAAATTACGTGTGCTGTTTCTGGAGCTGACAATAGTTTCCTTAAAGCAACACGACACTGACTTTAAATCGCTGAGCTTCTCACTTGTTTTGATGACATATTGACATTCATTAAGCACATTCCTGGGGCAGTTGTTGCCCTGCAGCGTCCTGAGGCAGAGAAACCACACTTCACAACTTGTTTTCCAGCATGGAGCATCAATTTAAAGCAGCATCGTGCTTTAAAGCACCAAGCCTGAACTTCTGGTTTGATCTTTGTCCTTTTACCCTAAAAAGAAGTCTTTACTATTATAGATGATAAAGCAAAATAATTGTAATGTGAATGATTAAAGGTGAAGTGGTTGGCAGATATAGTTAAGAATAACTTTTTGACTAATATTAACATTGTATGTGAAACACAAGGCATGAAACATGAAAAATGTCTGTATTAGAAATCCATCAATATTTCATCAAAAGGAAATGAAATTGCAGACACCCTGTCAGAGGTCTGAGATGTCATTTTTATCTCAATCATGAAAACTTTCACAAACTAGAAGCACTCAGAGAGCGCAGACCTCCGCCAAGCCACTGGGTCACTGGCCTGATTCTGGGCATTATCTGATGTGATAGAAGCTCTAATGGCAAAATGATCCCTATCTCCCCCTAGTAAAGAATTCTTAAAAACATTCCTGGATCCAGCTCCTCATACTACAACAGGACCAAGATAGGAGTAGACATACTGGACGAGAAACTATACAGTTAGCTAGCAGGAATAAGTGTGAGTAGACATGTTAAATACTTCATATTGTAATTTGTTAACAAAATAAAAATGTATACTCGAGCACATTGATGGGCGTTAGAGCAGAATTCATCCTACTTTCTGTTTTAGGGAGCAAGAAAACAAAGAACAGACATGAGAAATGATGAATAAGAAGAAAACTATTTCTAGTTAGAAACCATGTATCTGTGTCTGCTGCTGCTCTTCTCTTCTATGTTATCTCAACCAGGTTTAACTAAAGAACACATAACACATTTTAAATCAAAAGTATTCAACTATCAGCCCACAACCAAAAACAAACTGATAAAGAAAATCAGAAATTTGCTGACTCACTGTTAATGGTGATGAATGATGGTTTTTTTAATTTCAATAAGATGATTTAGTTAATTAAAACAGTAATAAGACACTTTTTAAAATTAAAAGGTACTAAAACAGCTGTTTTATTGGCGTGTTTTCATCACTTCATCATAACTTTGTAAACAGCTAGCGTGTTTAAAGCTAACTGTTAGCGTGCTCCCTGCTAATTTAGTATGGATCATGCTTACTGGTTTAACTGGTCTCTTTACTCATAACAGAACATCAGTGATATGAAAGCAGTGCAGCTTTCCACAGCTTCAACCATCATCATCATCATCATCCACAGCAGCTGATGAAGGGCCTGCTGCCGTCGAACTGTCAATCATTTTAGGAACTTCGCTGGAGTTTTTTTTTTTTTTTTAACTGTATAGTTTCTCTGTGCCTTTCTCTCTCTTTCCACTCGTCGGGCCTGACTCATTGCTGCTTCCACAGAGTTTAAAGTAATTTTTATGCTGCGTCGGCAGGGTGTCGAAATGACCCCCTCTGGTGGTTCTAGGGGTAAGGAAATGTTAGGACTTCTAGTGTTAAAAAAATTCCTGAATCCAGGCAGTGATCCGGATCGTCCCCAAAATATAATTAGTTTTTCATTATTCCATTTCACATATTTCCTGAATATTTAATCAAAATCCGTCCATTACTTTTTGAGTTATGTTACTAACAGACAGTCGATGAAAACATAACCTCTGCCCTGGTGGAGGGAAAAATAATTAGAAACGCTTCAAGATTCAGATTTAGGGATTCTGTGGCGTGCAGCATTTTGGACCATCTGACAGGCAGCTTCAGTGTTATCAACCGTCTCTGATGCTTCCATAGAAATTCCTCTGTGCTGCAGCTGTTTGTGCAGGTACAGTAATTATGCTAATGTGTGAGATTCATTGTGGCGGTGACAGCTGAAATCCTGCACAGTGAGTCTTGGATATAAACATACAGCTGCTTGTGTTGCCTGCTGCCAGGTTTCCATCAGCAAAGCTTTTTTTCTGGGTTTTGTGTTTTGCTCTCAGCAGTCTGAGCTCATCCTGCACAGCGTGGAGTGGCTTCCCAGAGAGAAGGAATTGGATGAGCGTTGTTTGTCACTGTCAGCTTGAGGCCCTCTGGTTTCTGCTTGTTTCATTGTGAACAACAACACAAAGTCAAGTGCATGTTTTGAAAACCTTGTGAAATCTTCTAAATGCTACAAAAGGTTTAATTTGATTTCAGCTATAAAAAATAAAACATAAAAATGGTTTTTTGAGCTTTAACTGCACCACTGTGTCCTCAGACAGACATGTGAGACAAAATATGCATTTTGTGTTTTCTAAACAGCAAACAGAATTTAGAAAAGCTGAACGGGCCGTTGCACGCCATGCCGCCTGTGGTGATGTGTTGGTGTCTGCTTAGAGATCTTGGTGTGATTTTGGACTCTGATCTAAATCTTAACAGCTACATTATACAAGTAACCAAACAAGTCTTTTACCACTTAAAGAATATCTGTAGAATGAGGAGAATGATGGCTCAGTGTCAGTTAGAAGAACTTATTCATGCACTTGTTTTCAGTAGTCTTGACTACTGTAATGGGGATTTTTAGGGTCTCTAAAAAATAACAAATACACCTGCAACTAATCCAGATTGCTGCTGCTCGTGTCCTAACAAAGACCTAAAAAAAGGAACATAACACTCTGGTTCTCAGATCTTTATACTGCACCCTGTGTGCCACAAAAAAAACACAATTCTGACTCCTTGTTTGTATGAAAATGTGTCCACAATTGTCCACAGCTGTCTGCTGCCTCCTGCCTTTAAGTCAAATCATGCTGCATTCACTGCACTTCAGAATCTGGAAGTTTAAAGGCTTCTGCTTCTGTTAACTTGTGAAAGAAATGAGCTAACAGTGATCTGCTGGTAGTTTTAATGTTTTATATTTAGACAATTACATCTAACTTTGAAGCATCATTGTCTGATTTGTTTTTTCTGCTTTTGAATGCCTACCATTAATAAAAATAATAAGTTTAAGTGTAAAGAAGCAGCAGTTCTTTAAGCCTAGAACAAATAGTAATAGACTGACAGTGACGTCCAGGTTTATGGAGCACATATTTGACAGGCGAAGTACTGCGAGAGTTTTGATTGACGTATTTAGCTCCCTACCAGCACCTACGTTACTTCAACCCTATTTGTGGCGCAGCACTGGACCAGCTCAGCCCATGGCTCAGAGCGATGGGTAAGATCTGTGTAGGATGTAGGTAGAGGAAATAAATATGTGAGAATAAAAATGGATTTGTAATGAGTGGAAGTTTGAGCTTGGTTTGCTGTTTGGTGCCAGTTTTGTATCTTCAAGCTGTTGAATGAATCTCCAATAAGATCAAATGACCCAGAGCCCAAACTGGGCCTCAGTCTCTCCGCCTCCTACTGGTCGAGGCAGATGGCCACCTTTCCTGGATCTGGTTCTGCTGGAGGTTTTCCTTCCTGTTAAAAGGAAGTTTTTTTTCCCACTCTACTGTTGCCCGCCATCATGTGCATGTGGAGTATAGAGGGCTTTATGAAACCGAGCATTTGATGCAATATTTTGCCCTACTTAGCTGGATAATTATTTTTCATGAATTGGTTTATTTAAACATTATAAATTGGACTAATGTCCATCACATAATGGATTTGTTTTAACTGAATTAGACTCGGATGACAATGAATTGGATTGAATAGGACTGTTTGTAAAAGTGACTTGAGATGACTTAAAGCTGAATTGATGATGCTTGTCTTGGTTGTTCTATAAAATAATTAAACTACAGTAAATGACCGTTTTAAATACAAGATCGAGGACTTTTCTTGTAAATGATGAGTTGCAGATTAACACCTTGTGTCTTTATTTATCCAAAGCGTTCTAGTTTTCTTTGTAAAGCTCTTAATGAATGCTGTTTAACAGTTTTCCAGTGTGTTTTGAATAAGCATCACTCTGTGTCATCTTCATCGCTCAGCTTACACTTCACTCTCAGCCAGAGAGAGATTTGTGGACCATCGAACGCTTCACTGTGAATCACCGACTCGTCATGCTGCTGTGATGGTGAAGCACCGTCCATCTGCTTCCTCCAGTAAGGTATGATAAACTGCTGTGTCAAGAACATAAAAAACACCCCGTTCCTGGGCAAAGTTTGATTTACTCTTTACAACTACATCCTTACCAGCATCCTTGGAGATATTTGTTGATGATGCAGAGAATCAATCATTTATCTTCTGAGTCATTCTGAGGACATTAAAAAGTCAAACTCATTATGTAGTGTATAAATTATGCAGTGTGATCTCAACAAGCTGGTGAGTCGGTCTCTTCATCATGTAGTGGACAAAACCAGAAGGATAGAAATAAACTTTTACAAAAAGAAACAGAGCTGGACTGAAGGCGGATGTCAGTGTGGATCATACAGGTCACAGCAATCCTCACACATCATCTTTACCAGTTACACATCCATTCACCGAGGGGAAAATTACATTATTCTGGTCACAATCCCTTAATCCAAACTCTAAATATGAAATCAAGTGATGTATTTGAGTTCAAACTTAATTCTCTGGTTTGAACTGTGTGATACATACAAAAAATAACTGACCAGTGGGAACTACAGAGACAGCAGATGGATAAAAATCAGGAGGAAATGTTGTGAAGTCAAAAGTCTGATGCACAAAAGTCAAAAATCTGGAAAGGTGTACTTTTATTTCAGGACAATACATTTGTCTTGTTTTTGCCAGATTTCTTCCTCTCAATGCTTGATTAGTTTCCAAACTAAGCAACACTAATTCCTTTTTCCCAACCTGAAGTGATTACAGTTATTATTCATCCCAAACAAACCTTCTTCAAAGTTTCCTCACTTTTAACCAGCTTAGTTTTTATGTTGTAGCTGAATTCAGTTTAAGACTGTGATAAACCTACACTCACTTCTCCACTTACAGAGAAAACTCAACATATAATTCTCAAATCTAAGGACGGGTGTTGGATTAGTTTCAGAAGCAAAATTCTGAAATATAATAAAAAAAATATATTTTTTCTCTACAAACATTTTTAATTGAGCTTGTTTACTTTCTGAACTCAACATGTTAGCGTTTGTCTGAAATCTATCAAAGATAATCAAATTAAGCAGCTATTTCATTAGTGAGTTTGGAACATTCAGCATTTCCCTGTGAAGGTCACCAGGGACCAGAGGTGGTTGTATATTAATGAAGGTATGATACTTATTCATTTGATTACACAGCTAATTATTTTAAACCTGACACGCAGCATCCAGCTGCCCTGCAGGGAAATCTGATTACAACCTTTATTAAATTGTTTTCATGTTTCCTGCTTTGTGCTTTGAAGTTTTGCATCAACTTAGCTGCTTCAGACAGAAACTTGTTTCTTCTTTATGTCTCTAAAGCTCAGAGATCGTTTTCAAATTTGAGCTCTGATTCATAAATCTTTAGATTTTCTATGTTTTTAAAGGGAGACGATGACTTTCTGCCAGATTATCTGGATGTAAATCTTCGGCAAATCAGCTCCTCAGCAAACATCAGCTCATTGCTTTTGGATTTTTAGCATAAAAATCTACAAACGGACTAAATCATTTTAATATCAAGCAACAATGCAACTGAAGAAAATGAAGCAAGTAAAGCTAGTGAGACCAGATCTGAGCTTTAATTCTGTTGATTGTTTCTTTACTTTTGTTTTTAAGGAAATCTTTTTCCTTTTAATTCAAATTATATATTTTAAGTATGTTTTTCTTAAATTTAATTAATCTTATATTAAAATGTTAAGTGTAAATCATTTTGTAGATGGGGCTGATTCTTGCATGACATCTGGCTCACAAACAAATAAGAATGAGCAAAAAAAATAATGAGATGGCAAATTTAGTTATTATCAAAATTCTTCTCAGAATATCCAACAAAAGAAGAAAAAAAAGGAAGAAAATTTTAGAAATAAATCAAATAATTTCATGTGAAAATTTGCAAGAATAATCAACATGTTTTAATGGGTCTTATGTTGGATTTTATTTGTTTTTATTTCATGTTTATCTATATTAATTTGTTTTTTACAGCTTCTTATAGTTTCAGTATTAGGTGCAGCACTTTGTTTCAGCTGTTGTTGTTTGAAAGTTCTTTATAAATAAAGTTGGTACAGTATGAAAAATGGTCATTAATATGCAAAAAAAAGCATGTTTATATGAAATAAATTCTAAAAATGTAATGACCAATGTATGACCAATAATGTATATAAAAATAGCTATTTAAAAAAATAAATGCAGCTTCCAGATCAATAATGTTTCTTCTTAATAAATTAATGAATAAAGTAGAAATAAATGAAAATGATTGTTCTCTTATTTCTTAATAATAATTTCACCACGTTTTTGTGTTTTCATTTGTTCCACTTTACATTCCCAAATTAATTTAGTTAATATTTGACGGATCTGTTATTGTGTTGTGGTGCTCTTGTATTTCTCTGAATGCTTTACAACAGCAGCATCTTTCTGAGGAACGTTATGCAAACATGACAGTCCTCTGAACCACAACACGGCTGAGTTTATGGGTTTCCCATAAACTCAGCTTCGTGTGGAAAATCCCAGCAGCTCCACTTCAGCTGATGAAACAACATTAAAACAGAGAGGGAAATGTAAAAACTGTTCTGACCTGTTTGTGAGTTCAGTAGGAAACGTCTGTCCTTGTTTCCTGCGATGATACGATACTCGATGGGATCGGGGCCGCCTCCATCTCTGGTGAGCGCGGAGACACTCAGCACCTCTGACCCGACCTCTAAGGATTCTGGGAGCTGGGCGGTGTACTCTGAGCTCAGGAAGACGGGCTGGTAGTCGTCCAGGGAAACCACATCTACAGTCACCGTGGCAACTGAGTAGAGGTGACGAGGCAGTCCGCGGTCGGTGGCCTTCACCTTCAGCTCGAAGGCGGGTGGAGTGTCGGAGGTCAAAGGTCGCTCCAGGCGCAAAACCCCAGAAAACTCATCCAGAGAGAAGTAACCGTCATCGCCTGCCAGGATGGAGTACTTCACCTCCGAGTTTATGCCTGGAGAACAGAATCACAGACAGAAGAGGTCTTAACTTTGTCCTCGGAGGACAGAAACAGTTTCTAATCGTATTTCACTGGGGATTGTATTTTTTATTTCTGCACTTTTCTCTCAAAATCATCTCATCCTACAGCCTGGAGAAAATTCTTCAATCCCACAAAATGAGGCTGATTAGCTGAAAAGAAGCAGGATTTCTTTAAGTCACGCTGCCCCACAGAACTGAAAGCCAGACAGATTTACCCCACCCCTGCCGTCACCTGCTCTACTTTCTAAAAAGGCTCCGCAGAGTTCTGAAAAGCCAAACTACTGGAATATGTGACAACTTCTACACATCTGGACTGATGTTACTCCATGCCTTTAACATCATGCAATATGATGCATAATGCTAATGTGTGATCATCGCTTTCTGGTGCATTTTGGACAAATTTAGTTTAGATTTGAGGAGGGTGTAAAAATAAAACCCTAACAGACTGCTTAATGGTGCAGGAGAGAAAAAAACAATCAACTTTTGTCAATTAGGAAATGTTGACAGATTCAAACATCGTCTCTACACCAAACTGTACACTTATTTTTCTGTCTTTGAGAAAAGCATGGTGCTTTTCCTGAGCCTGTTTCACATTGTGTTAAGAATCACACGCCCATCCCGTTAGAAAAGCTCAGAAACTTATGAGGCTGAATCACACACACATTTCTTTTGGCCGTTGTGGATCTGCTGCTTCTGGATGATCGGCTAGATTACTGGGAGTGTCGTGATCAAAGGTTAACATTCTTTTAACACAAACCCTAAACAAACAGATCATTTGTGTCAACAAATTGTGGAACGAATATACATTCTTGTACTTTTCTTCAGTAAACAAACCTAAATATGACCAGCCGATGAGAGATTTTACTGTTTGCTGATGTTTTTGTTAAACTTCTGACAGATGCTGAGATACCAGAAAACATAAATGTATCCCAATTCACATCTGAGGAAGACAAGCTGCTGCACATTTGAAGGAGTGGCCGACCTGTTCAGGCTGCCTGCACCTACCTGTCTGAATGTGTCCCTCTTTGTGTAAAAATGGATCTGTCAGCTTTTGCGTGACTATAAAACCTTACTGGGCTCAAACAATATGAACAGCACACACACCTGCAATGACCGAACTCTGCAGCTGCTTTCAGATGAAGAAACTTTTGTATGATCTAAAATAAATAAATGGACGAAATTCTGTGATAAAAAACACTCAGAAACACAAAAAACTTTCATTCTGTGAATTAGCTTTAAATATTCTTTATGACTCAGAAATAACTACAAGGTAGATTCAGCTTGTCCAGCTGTGTGCCTTCTTGCGATGGATACGCTGTTCCGAAGCAGGAGAAATACTCCGGCTACCCCTCGCTAGAGCGCAAGTGTCTCCATCTTCACCTCCATGGAAGTGTTTAAAAAACTGCTCTAATAATGTCAGATTTTCTGACGGGTGATGTGTTTTTGACGCGCTCTGTCCGCTAACGGAAGTGGGCTCGTCTGTGTGTGAGCGCTTGCAGCTGTTGTGAGAGCAGCTATGACATGCCGTCATGTAAATCAGATAAATAACATCAGATTGTTTAGTTTTTTAATCAAAGGATGAAGTGTAAACCTGATAAATGATTTCTGTTGTGTCTTGGCGATGTATAGAAATTTGACCTTGTCATGGGGGTGGGGGGTCTCGTTGGGGTTCGTTAGGGGAAACACTGAAATATAAAGTATAGACATACCAACTCTTATCTAAAATCTAAACTGCTGATATTAAGATGTTATTTTATTGGAACAAATATTTTTCTGCTGTAAAATTACTACAGACTACTCTGGAGGGAGGTTCAAATATTTTAAAAGAGGCATTTAAACAGACATAATGTTGTGTAGTAGCTTTCTGAACCAACGTGAAATTAGCTGGTACGGCTGCCCTGAACCAGAACTGGAACTACTGTAGTTGAGAAGAGGAACAATAGGCTGTTACATGTTGAATTTATTGGCTGAGGTGGATCACGCATGACACAACTGTCATTATAAAAGTGTGCACGAGGCTTCCTGCAGACAACTATGATCCTGTCAGCGACGCAGAATCTCTTTAGTAAAATGAAGTAATATGTATGTTTGGTGTAAACAGCAGAGCAACAGGTGGAGGTCTGTTGCCTGATTTCATTGTCAGGTTTGTTTTCACTCATATTAAGTGACAATTTACACGTAAAAAAGCAGCTAAAAACACATCCTTTTAAACTTGATTTGCTTATTTTTTTGTTTCCTGTTTTGTACTGTGGTTCATTGTGAAGCACTTTGAGATGTTTATCTGGACAGGTTCTATATTAATAAAAAAATACTTTACTTATGTTACATAACACATTTTTATATAGTCCCAGAGAAAAACAGGAAAAAACAACATTGGAAATATGCATGCAAAACACAAAAGAGACAAAACATGCGTTACTCATCGATGCGTTGGCTGTTTCACTCAAATATAAGAGCTGTCAAAACTCAGCATGATGTGATTTTATATTGGGTGAAACAGCAATAGTGTGGTTCAGTTAGACGTGTTACAGTCAGACATGGTTGTTAGAAATGGCTTAATGTGTTCTAATGGGGGAAGGTGCATTAAACATGACAGTTTAACTCAGAAACAGTAAAATCTGATGGTTTGTGAACATTCAGATGAAATATTCGAATAAATTTGACATTGTAAAAACAAAAAAAAATCTAAAGAGGATATTAGAATCTGGAGCTAGATTAAAATGACTGAGAGCTCACAGGTAATGCGAGGCATTAAAGCTGCCAGGGTTAAGGGGTAAAATGTCTGAGCAGCAAATCATTACCAACACAGCTGGAATGACACAGTGGAAAGGTATCAGTTGGGTGTTTCAGAAGGCAGGGCTCTGTTAGGAATGGATTAGTCCTTCATTATGCTGAGGATCAGCTGAAACACACTCATATTCAGGCAGAGTGTACACACACAAAAACAAGTCTGTGCTCAACAGTCTGAAAAGGATTCCTGATACCAGGACGAAGGTTTTGTCACGACATGTTGTGACCTGAGAGAAACGATACAACACTCTCTGCAGCTCACCTGTGTCCGGGTCTTTGGCATATATGACAGCGATTGGCGTGCGGACCGTTGTGTTGTCAAACACGGTGACCTCGTAGTGGCTTGAGGAAAAGTGGGGCGGGTTGTCGTTCATGTCCTGGATCATCAGCAGGATGTCGGCCTGACAGGATCGACCCCCGCCGTCCGTCGCTTTTGCCGTCAAGGTGAACTCCGTGTCCTTCTCACGGTCCAGCTCGGCCAGAGTGAAAAGCTGACCTGGAGAGGGAGGATTCAGCAAGACTCTTTGAAGCAAGAGCTTTTTAAAGCTAAAATGCAATGAAGAGAACACAGTACTCCCATCTACTGTATGAATTAAACAATTCAACAGTAAATTGATCAACCTTAATACTTTCATTAATTTTCTGTCATTGCAACAAAAACCTTTTTGAAAACAACAAGTTTTCAAGGCCCATCTTAGAACACAGACTCCACAATTTTGTTGTCTGGAGAAGTGTGCATGCTCCTAGTTTTTGACAAGTTATGGATTTATTTGGTTTTAATTGTCTGTCCAGCAAAGTATTTCGACATAATCACTTCACATGTGCAGCTTCCAGTGGTTTAAGGGTCATAATGAGAGGATGGCAACCCATTAAAGATAGTTCTGTATCCAGCTACACCGCCAGACAACATGGCTTTTCATTCTGACACACAAATGCTTCAGGCTACAATATGCTTTTATGAATTAAAGTTTAAATATGAAACCCCTGTTCTCAAAACTCATTTCTTGGATTTCATGTGACAAATCCAGACAGATCCAGGTGGCAGGTTGGTGGTTTAAAAATACTGGAAAATTCCTAAATTACACACAACAAACCAATGTGTCTTTCCAAGTTAAAGTGCTTATGAAAGGGGTTCTTGTCTTTACAGGGACTGAAAAGTCCCTGAATGTTGCCATCTGTGAAGCCAGCAGGCTTGAATCTACATTGTCGTGTTACAGTATATCGAAACTTTCAGAGGTCATTGAGGAGATGGAATGACAGAAATAAAGAGAGATGAATGAAAGTGAGGGGCAGAAAAAGGAAAGACATTGGAGATGTTTTTGTGTCCTGGGTGTTGATCACCAGCCCAAATACTAACTGACCCAGAGAGTGTGTTGTCCCCAAACTAACATCATCTTACCCGTCCTGTGCTCCAGGTGGAACTTGTTGGCGTCTGGACCGTGCAGGGTGTACGAGATCTCGCCGTTCGCTCCCACATCGGGATCTGAAGCTAAAACCTTGAGCACAAACGTGCCGTGGGGCAAGTTCTCCATTAACACCTCTCTGTAGAGTAGCTAGAAAACAAGGGATCAGAACAATAATTAGACCTCTTTTAATCAAGACTTTCCAGAAAGATAAATGTTTGAGGGGCCTCACACACCTGTTCACACACTGGACTGTTGTCATTGATGTCCAACACATGAACATCAACGGTAATCAGGGCCTCAAACTTCCCGTCAGTGGCCGTCACCTTCAGTGTGTATCTGTCTTTGGTCTCTCGGTCCAGACTCTCCTTCACAATCAGACCCCACTGACCCTCGTCCTCCTGGATTATGGCAAACTGGCCTAGTGGGTCCCCGTCTGTAGGAGCAACAATTACAACATAGAGACCGAATCATGTTTTACAGTTTTATGTAGGAGTTTGACTTTCTCTGGGAATCATGGAAACATTCAAGTGTTTTCTTTATCAATAAATCTGAAGATCATTTTTATGAAGCACACATTTGCTCCACAAATCTGACAAAATTTTCATCCCATTAATCTAGACCAGTGGTTCCCAACCTTTTTTCTTTGGGGACCCCCTTCATGCAAATACTAAAAAGCCATGGACCCCTGGCCCCACCCCATGCTGAAACCATGCTTGGTTTAATGCTTTCAAAAGTGAGATTTTTTCCAAAAATAATGTATTCTGGTTGAGTCCTGTCCTTTGATGAAGCCAAAATTATTACATTACAATTACAGTTGTAAATCATTGAATTAGGGCTGCTTCTTTGTGGTGGTTAGCACCGCAGCCTCACAGCAAAATGTTTGCTGGTTTGAGCCTGGGCTGGGGGGAGGTTCAAACCTGGGGTGCGGTGGCCTTTCTGTGTGGAGTTTGCATGTTCTCCCTGTGTATGCGTGGGTTCTCTCTGGGTTCTCTGGCTTCCTCCCACTGTCCAAAGACATGGATGTTAGGTTAATCGGTGACTCTAAATTCTCCCTAGGAGTGTGTGTGAATGGTTGTGAATGGACTGGTCACCTGTCCATGGTGTACACTGCCTCTCACCTGCTAAGAATGCTGGGATAGGCTCCAGCTTACCCGCGACCCGGCAGAGAGAGAATGAATTATTAAATCAACAACATATAGCCATACATTTTTTTCTTGTGCGGACATTAATTACAATGGCTCTGAATGTGGAAAGCCTCGGGGAGCGCTGTGCTCTTTAGAGGACCCCCAGTTTGGGAACCACTGATCTAGAGCATTAAGTGATGCCAGCATGTGTTTGTGGTTTGGAAGAAATTTGGAACCAGAACCAGGCAACCTGGATCCAGCTGCAAAAATCTGGAATGAAATCTAATTTTCTAAATTATTTGACCATAATTATGGAGTGTGTGGAGGAAACCAGGACGTAAACATCTTCTCAGTGGTGCCATCTCTACAGTCTGATGGCACCACTGAGAAGATGTTCATGTCCTGGTTTCCGTCCTGATGGCAGAATCACTCTGTAGGGATGTTTTTCTGCTACCGAGGTGAAGAGTTTAATTAGGATAGAGAGAAAGATTAGTGCAGAACGAATAGAGCAGACTGTGTCATACAGAGGGAGAAATCTGTCATGGGCATTCAGAGTGATGAGTACTTATTTAGACACTTTCAAAAGCTGCTCTCATATCGCGTCGATCAGCGAAGCTCTCCTGCAAGTCATGGGTGGATTACATCAACACAACACATAAAGTTTCCATAAAGAGCGGAACAGGATGAGTCTAGAGGAGATTTAATTCTATGGCTGGTCTTCCAAACAATCAGTTCAACAGCCAACACACGAGCACATGAAAGCACGCTAACCAGATCCACTCCCACCTCAACCTCAAGCCATATCACTTCATAGTGTCCAACTCATTTGAAAATGGCTCATGGCTTCAGTGGTGTGTATCTTTAATAATTAGAACAGTGTTTATTTAGCATTATGATTTATTTAATTCTGAGGAGGACTACTGGTTAATAATGACTTACATTTTCTTTGTGGCCATCTCACCTCTGTCTGTGTCTAATGACCTTTTATGGGCATTTTGGGTGTTTACCTACATGTTTTTGTTGTTTGTTTTTTTCCTACTTGTCCTGACCAGCATCGCTGCAGCAGAATGATGGTCTGGCTGCTGTGTTGTGCTGAACAAATTTGCTTTGCCAAGAGGAGCTTTATGGGTATAAGGCTCCTCCTGATAATCTAATTCTTTTTTTGGATGCAGGGCCCCATGAGCCTGACAACCAACATGTGGGTGTGTGAGAGAGCTGGAGAGGAGAAGGGTCTGGGATGTAAATCAAAGAGAAGCAATGTTCCCTTCACAATTAATTAAATTCATAAAAAAAATTGCCTGAAACAAAATGTTTTGAACTTTAAAAAAACTTTTTCCTGTTTTCATACTTTTCTACAGAATGACTTGTGTTGTCGTCTCTTGTGTCTTCTAACTTTGTATTTCTTTCAGATTAATAGAAAGGTTTTTAAATTCCCAAGTTTCATATTAATGCAGCAGCTTCTTTACTACTTCTATACAATGACGACTTCTTCCTGATGAATTATTCAGTCATCTCTCTTCGCTGTCCTCTCCATTTTATATTGAGGGGGATTTTTCGCCAGCACACTTACTCTCGTGGGGTCTTTGATTCTTCTATTTTCCCCTGTACAAAATTTTATGTTTGTGTTTCAAAGTCGGCACAGCTGACACTGACTGTTGATCATGGCCTCTGATCTGTGTGTTACGACAGATTGCATCACAGTCACACACCTCGTCTGACAGGTGATGCGTGCAGACGAAGCTGTCACAGGAGTCTCATCACTGAACAAATGGATCAGTTTAAAGAAGGAATCTGTCTGGAGCAGTCCTGCAGGTCTCGTGACTGAAGTTGAACATGGCTTTTCTTGGAAGGGATAAAGCGCTAACTGGGTGCTGTTGTACACAAACAGCCTGCAGCAATGTATGAAAGAGCAGCATTTCCATTTGTAAAGTTAAATTACTTACTGGGAGTTACTTGAAAATATTGTTGGGAGTACTGATATTTATGCTGACAGAATTTATAAAATCTCCTGCAAGATCCAATTAAAGAGTGACCTCAAATAATAAACCCACTGAGACCCCCTTTATGGACAAAACAGTATAATAAGTTTTAAAATCTGCATGTCTGACACAGATCATCAGGAAAACTGTTTCACACAGTCCATCCTGTCTGTTTTAAGTTTTATGCAAAAGGGTATTTTGGACAGAAGTTTGAAGAAAAATAGATGGGAAAGATGAAGAAGGAGGATTGTATTAATTTCTTCAGTGAAATCTGAATAGAAATGTTATATCCTATGAAACATGAGAGAGCATTTCTTCTCACGTGGAATTTGAGAATTTGAGACTTTTAGACAATCAGAAAAGAAATTCTTGAGCGCAACACAAATTCCATCGTCTTATTTCTGGTACCAGTGTGAAAACGGTGCATTCAAAAAACAATCTGAATGTCTGTAACTGGACCATTAAATAAATGTAAAAACAAACATTTCTGGTGGATAAGTGGGTTGCATGTCGTTTAGACTGTAGCTCTGAAAGAAACCTATTGAAATCACTAATAACAAATGAGGGAATTAGGTAGAGTGGGCTTCAGAGAACTCACACTGGTGTTGGGCAGCTTTACTGCCTGTTTCTGTTTCTTGGAGACAAGCCAGGATCTGAGTCGAACCCTGCCATCATTAAGTAATTCCAGTGTAAACACTTATCTCTTACAAAAAACAATGTTGTGACAGCAAGCTTCTCTGGAGCAGTTTAACTGTCAGGGATTTGCATTAATTCAAGGCTTTGTTTGTGTTGTTAGCTGCAGGGCATTTAGTTGGTATTCTCATCTTGTCGGCCCGCTCCTCTGAATAATATCTTGAGTCAGTTCAAGGCGATTAGCAAAGATTTCATTACACCTCATTAATGTCTTGATAAATCCAACAGTGCATCAGATCTTCAGCAGTGAAGGAGTTTCACTGATAAACATGGATGCTGCTTGAGCAGAAAAACTCACAGGAAATGATCAGAACTTAACACCCTGCACAAAAGGCCTCAAACAAAACAAAACAAATAAACATGCTCATGTACACACCTGTGATGTAACACGTCACAAGGCGGCTCTCCAGAGACACATCAGCATCTGTGGTCGTCATGGAAACAATAGGTTCAAAGGGGGTGATGTTCTCCACCACTGAGCCGCGGTACGTGTCTTCTGTGAACTTCGGCGCGTTGTCATTCTCATCTGTCACCATCACCTCCACCAGGACGCTGGAGGACAGCTTGACATCACCGCCGTGGTCGGTGGCAACCACGTTGAACCTGTAGATTCTGGTGGCCTCGCAGTCCGTCTCCCGCAGAGTGGTGATCCAGCCACTCTCCTCGTCGATGGCAAACACATCGGTGATGTCCTGCAGGGTGTCGTCAGGCAGAGATTCCAAGCTGTAGGTCACCTGACCGCTGGTGTCTGTGTCTGGGTCGTTGGCGGTCACCTAGGAAACAAGGCACAGTCGTTTTGCTGTAGTCACTTTATTTTAGTCATTTTAAATTTTGGAAGTAAACTGTGGTGCTGCTGTTGAGGTATTTTATGTCTATGATTTTATGTGAGAAACTGGTCCTGGACTTGGCTACGCTGTACTAACCAAACTACATGGGAACTACGGAACAACTTCTAGGTCATTTCATAGAGTTTACCACCTTGTTGCAATGTTCATTGATTCTGTCTTTATCAGATGTCTTCAGTCTAGAGATGGACCAAAAGGTCCTGATGTGTAATGGACCTTTCCATCCTGACTTTCAGCTACGATCTAAAAGCAAAACTGTTTTTTTTTCCCCCCGCTGGCAGTAACAGGACTACACCAGTTATCAACCCACTGTTATGTGAACCCTACCTCAAAAATTCCAGAAACTCTATAATGTGCAGCCCACGCAAAAATTAAGGTAAAATGATCCCCTACAACTTGATTCAGACTTTTGTTTCCCTGAATTACAGAAAAAAAGTATTCCTCTCACATAAAGAAATCAGAAAGCCTGATATTGACTGATTGTAGAAAGACAAGTGCTCTTTTCTTTTCAGCCTTTGCTTAAACCGTAAACCTCAAACTATTTAGCTCATTATCTATTAGAAACGAGTACATCTATACAAATAAAACTTTCTTTGTCTCACCTGAATAACTGTGGTTCCAGCAGGCATGTTTTCTGCTAGAAAAGCTCTGTATGGGCTTGCATCGAAAACCGGCTGGTTGTCATTTACATCCTGGACCTGGATGCTCACAGAAACCAGAGATGCCACATCCGTTCCATTATGGTTCCCCTGAGCGATGACATCTATCTGGTACCACTTAGTCTTTTCATGGTCAATGGTCTTCTGCAGCACCAATGTCCCACTCTCTTTGTCCAAGCTGAACACTTTGTCTTTGTTGCTTTCAACTGTGTTTCCGTTAACCAGACTGTAAATGAGCGGCATGTCGGAGTCAGCCCTCACAGAGCCGATCTCCGTCCCGATAGGAAAGTCTTCTGCAGCTGAGAAGGAGTAGAGGGGCTCTGAGAACTTGGGAAGGGGGACCTCAGGAGGAATCACTTTCACCTGAACGGGAACTGTGGAGTTATAAAAGGGGATAGTACCATCACGGGCTTTGACTTTGAAATTGAATATCCTGTTCTCCATGCCAACAAGGCTCTCCTTGACACTGACGACTCCAGTGAAAGGGTTGATCTCGATGATGTCTTCCACAACCTCCTCTACTTCATCTACAGTGTAGGTGACATCTGCGTTTTTGCCGTCGTCAGCATCATAAGCTATGATCTGAATGACAGGGGAACCTTTGTTTACAGTTGACTGAATGGAAACTTGATACTCAGAAGCTTGAAACTGAGGCACGTTATCGTTCTCGTCCGTGAGGATAATTTTCACAGTGCAGAAAGCCACTTTTCCTCCACCGTCTTTAGCCATCACTTTGATCGCTATGACTCTCTGCGTGGGGTTTTCTCTGTCCAGTGACTGAGTCGTGACAATCTGCCCGTCTTTGTGAATGGCGAATTTCTCATCGGCGAATGTGTTGATGATGGTGTAGTCCACACTGCCATACGGCCCGTCATCAGGGTCAACGGCTGCCAGTCTGATCACACGAGTTCCTGCCTCTGCATTTTCAGCCAGCTCAGCTTCATAGAGACTCTGTTTGAAGAACGGACTGTGCCTGTTGGTGTTTATCATGTCGATGTTGACTGGTGCTGTTTTCTGAAACACTCCGTCAGACACAGCTACAGTCAGATTGTAGAAAGGATCCAAATTCCTCTTGCAGACATTAGAAAAGGAGATGATTCCTGAGGATTCGTTGATGTTGAAGTATCGGTCTTCATTGCCTGAGATGATTTTGTACTTGAGGTTATTCAGGTCATCAGAGTCGGGGTCTAAGGCTTGGATTTTGATGACTATGTGACCACATTTTGCCATTTCATCTAGTGTAGCTTCATACTGAGAGTTTACAAAGTCTGGAGGATTATCATTGACATCGGTAACATTTATAAAAACAAGGACCTCACTGCTGAAAGCAGGAGTGCCGTTGTCGATGGCTTTGACTTTTAAATTAAAGTGTGTTGTGTTTTCATGATCTAGAACCTGTTTTGTGACAATCAACCCACTTTCAGGGTTTATCTCAAAGAAATCAGCTTCGTTTCCCTCCGTTTTAACTATCTGAAAGGTCAAATCTTTATTTCTACCAGAGTCTTTGTCAGTGGCAGTGAGTTGCAACACAGAGGTGTTGACTGGAAGCCCTTCAGCAATATTCACACTATACGATGGCTGGGAGAAAACCGGTGCGTTATCATTGAAATCCTCCACTTCTATTTCAATTGAGGCCTCCGAAAAAGCTCCAGTCACAGAGTCGGTGGCTCGGACTGTCAAGACATGCATGGTTTGGCTTTCGTAGTCAAGGGGGTTGGTGACCGTCAACACACCGGTCTTAAAATCAATGTGAAAATGTTTTGAGGAGTTTTCCTCCTGGAGGTTGTAGATGAGCCGATAACCTTCTGGGTTCCTGGCCTGCACATGAAGGATGGTGGTGAACGGGGGAACATTTTCAGTAACTTTCAGGGGATAAAGAAGAGTCTGGAAAACTGGATTGGTTCGATTCCTCACTTGAATACTGAGCTGAGCCGAGGTGCTGTAACTGGGCTCTCCTTCATCTGTTGCCAAGACTGTCAATACATATTTATTTAGAGCCTCAAAATCAAGTGGTCTTTGAAGGGATACATCACCTACGTCAGGGTCTATCCTAAAGAGGTCAAAGTCCTCTTCCAGAGAGTACATGATGGATGCATTTTCTCCCAGATCCCTGTCTATGGCTGTGGCTTGATACAAAACATCTCCTGGTTCTGAGTCTTCAGAAATCATCATTGAAAAAGGCAGGTTTAGAAACTGTGGAGAGTTGTCATTAACATCATCTACAAAGACCTTGACCTGAATCGTGGCCGTTCTTGGTGGTGATCTTGTGTCTTGTACTTTTACCACTACTTCATAAATATCTTGCTCTTCTCGGTCAAAAGGGATACCTGTAGATTCAAGCACACCTGACGTCTCAGAAATCGCAAACCTCCCCATCGGATTCATGACTGAAAACCAAAGAGGTTCATTCAAATAGCATCCTGAGACTTTCAGTGCTGCCAAAGTTTTAACGGTCTTTAAGTTTTCTGCAATGCTTGCAGAGTACACTGTCTGCTCAAATCCAAGATCGCTCACTGTTAGGTTTGTTACATTTATATTGACAGTAGCTGAGTCTTTAAAAAGGCCGTCGGAGGCTCTGATGACCAGCTGGTAAAAAGACCTGAAGTCAGACACATTGTTCACGGTGATGACTCCGGTACTGGGGTGAATTGAAAAGGCATTGTGAAGATTTCCCTGAGTGATGCTGTATGAGACTGCCGAGTCGGCGTCATGGGCCGTGACACGGACAACCTCTGTGTCTCTGACAGCTGGAAAGATGATGGATGGCTCGTACACTGGTGTGGTGAATTGTGGCGCGCAGTCATTCAGGTCCAGGACACGAACGGTGACCTTGGCAGGCTCTGCTGCGTAAAGCGATGGCTCCCCAGAGTCCTTCACCTGCACTGTGAGGTTATACTCAGCTTTGGCTTCATAGTCAACTGGTGAGATTAAAGAGATAGTGCCCATACTTGAATCTATCTTGAAGACTTTCAGAGCTTCTGGCTCAAGGATGTAATACACCAACAGAGAGTTTGAATCTCGATCTGCATCTGAGGCCTGAATGACCAGAGGGGTGTTTCTCTCTCCCATTACCATGCTGTTAATATGAGCTGACTCACTGATTTGTCCTTGGTACTCCCTCCGCTGAAAAATAGGAGGATTATCATTCTCGTCCATTACATAGATATGGATGAACGTCTTAGACGAGGCTCCTGCTGTGGTGGAGGCTGTAACTTTCAGCTTGTAGGACTCACACTTCTCAAAATCAAGCAGCCTTTGGGTAGAAATCAACCCAGTGTAAGGGTTGATGTAAAATGTCCCATTTATGTTTCCACTTTCTATCCCATAATACACTGCAGCTGGGCTGGCTGCTGAGACTGTGACCACTGGTGTTCCAGGAGCACTTAATTCACTGATCTCTGTTAAATATTCATCTGAGGGGAAGGTGGGTGGGGTTCGGTCGGAGATGCGGATAATGACGTGGACGGAACTGAGGTCGGAGCGTTGAGGGAAGCCCTGATCAGTGGCCTTCACTGTGAGGTGGAACCGGTCCTGAGGCTGAAGGTCCAGTGGTTTGGAAACAGTGATGGAGCCCAGCTCTGGATCTATAGAGAAGACGTTGTCAATATTACCTGCAGGGAGAAAGAAAATCGTGTTATATAAAAGAAACAGCAACAAAAAAAGCAGCTTCAAGACCAGTTACTGTAGTTGTTGATGTGATAATCAAACTGGTAAGAACTGGTATGAAGCACACAGACCATTTCCACCTGCTTCCACCTAACCAACTTCAACTTACAGCATCACATTCAGATGACTGTTTCCAGTATTGTTGAGATCTGGAATTATAAAAGCATCACTTTTTTTTGGCTCTGCTGTAATTCAAATGAAAGAAACAGCTCTGGGAACAGTGACATTTATCTCACCCCCTTATCTTTTTTTTTTTTTTCCCCCGCTCTGAAGACAAAATACGTCTTTTAAAGCTGAATCTGAGATAAATCAGTTGTAAAGATGGATGTTCTTTGCACTATGAAACACTCTGAGTCTGCACAAACTGATTCTTAGCAGCAGCCGGGGTCAGCTCTGTCACACTTTCTTCCATGCACTTTGATTGCACATCATCAGCAGCATCCGCTGGATTAATCCTACTCCGATGTGTGAGAGGGTTGTCGTGTAAGTTGTGTAACTTAGCTGTTTCCCTGATTTCTCAGAGGCTCCAAATGTTTCGCTGTAGTGTTTAAAGTAAAAGAACGAACACAGGACAAAAAGACGACTGAGGCCCTGATGCTGAAATTTAAATACCAAACAGAAAATTGTAGCTGGGAAGATAATTGAGAATCTCTCAGATATATTCTCTGCATATTCTCTGCACCCTTGAAATCTTTTGTTTCCATTCTCTTCTTCTTCTTCTTTAGAGCCAAGTGTGCGACATTCACAGGCTTTGGTTGAAGGAGGGCAGTTCCCAGGCTTCAAAATTAGAAAATGGTGGCAGCTCCCAGGTGTGAATATGTATAACTAAATGAATGTGAAATAGTGTTGAGGTGGAAAGGAGCAAGCCTAGATAAAATATAAAAATAGGTCCTGGTGCTCACCAGAGTGCAGCGAGTAGCTGATGTCTGCATTGCTCCCCATGTCCTTGTCCAGGGCCTTAACTCGGACGACCTCTGAGCCCGTGGGGGCCAGGTTAGATATGCTGGCCTCGTAACGGGGCCTGAAGAAAGCTGGCGAGTGGTCATTACAGTCCTCCACGTAAATCACCACCTTTGCAAAGTTCTTCTTAACTGGTATCTCCTGGTCACGCACCTGAGGAAGAGATGTTTCAATGAGGGAAGCAGTGAAAGACTGCTGAGGTCCTTAAAATTACAACAGCAGGACAAACAGAAAATACTGAAACTCACACAGTTCACTGAGGATGCTACAGGGATTTAACTGATCATATACAGACTGTGAGCTGATGTTTGTATTTTTTCTAACTATTTTGTGTATAAACATGTTTTTTTAAGCATAATAAAATCCAATATAACAATCATTAATTTGATTTTTATCATTGTTAAGGGTAAAAATATGGCAGAATAACGGGCAGTCAAAAGTCCATATCGCTATAAGAATGCATATCAGCATGTCATGAATACTGGGGTTGTGTATAAAACACATCTGAGGTGGAAACCATTCTGGTTGTACCCACTTCTCACCCATGGAAGTTGTGACAGGCTCTAGCGCCCCTCTTAACTCTGAATAAGAAAAGGCAGAGGTGTAAAATAGATAGATAGATGTCTAAGGTGAATAAAAGCAGCAAAACAAATAATATTAATAAAAAAAATCTATGTTTACCTTAGTGAACATTAAGTGTTAAAAAAAACAAACTCTAAATTTGGTTCACTAACATCAAACACGTTTTCATTAACTGGTTCAAAGTGAATACACCAGATGGTAGCGGTACATGTTTGTAATTTAGTAGTAATAGAGGTAGAAATCACTGCGTCTCGGAAGGAAGACAGCTGTAGTGAACATCAAGAGACATGATCATGTCTTGTTATGACATGTTTTTTCTTGTTTTTTCATCCTTTTCGGATTCCTCTGTCCTGCCCTGATGACTGTGTATTTACCATGATAATAAGCGTATGAACAGAGATCTTCTCGTAGTCTAACTCCTCCGTCAGGACCAGAACTCCACTCTTTGGGTCCAGGTGGAAGAACTTGGTGCTGTCCGGGTGAAGGCTGCTGTGGATGGAGAACACCAGTTTGCTGTTGGTGTCTGTATCCTGAGCACTGATCTGCAGGATGTCTTTCCACAGGGAGGTATCCTCGGGAACCCTCACCTTAAACACAACGGGAAAAGAAAGAACTTTTATGTAAAAACTATTTTGATTAAAAAAGTAATCAGAAAATAAACATCTGTAGAAGCAGAGAAGATGCTGATTATTGTGATGAAGAAAATAAAATTTGGAGGAAATCCTTTTTACAGGACAAGCATCCTGCTGGCCTGAGGTCTTTCACAAGACCATCAGCATTGAAAAACAAACAAACCAAGTCTTAGTAACGCTGTCTAAGCACGTGCATCTAATCTGATCTGATTGTGTGTACTGGTTGATGTTTGACATATATTATTCTCTTAAGACTCAAACTCAAGTCACACTTAAGTCGCATCTCAATGACTTCAAACTCCACTTGGACTCGCACTCGAACTGAAAAGAATTTGAGACTTGTGAAAAATCTTTAATCTTTTCATTATGAGCTTTTCTTTGTGTGGTCTCCTGTCTGAGGTCATTTACCAACACATGACACTAACATCCGATGAATACAGATGCATTCACAGTCAGTCAACAAAAACAATGGCAGCCCTGGAGAACACAGCTGTTTCTACAGGGCACTTTTGGGTATAAAAGCTTCATGCAAGCAACAAACAAAAGAGCAGCAAACTGCTGAATGCTGGACAGGATGCTGGATCCACCACATCCACCTTCATCCACCTCAAAAAAAAAACACCTAGAGGTTAGTTAATGTAATAGGAAAACTTAAAGACACACTATAGAACTTTGGGAGATTTTCCCAGTGATGCACTACCTAACAATGGCTAATTCTGCATCCTGTCTGTACTCTGGACTCTCTCCAGCCAGTAAGTCAATCCTATGCTGACTCTTGTCTCAATAGTTTGCTCTGCACCTTTTTCTCTTTCTTTCTTTTCCTCAGATGTCTTCCTGTGTTTCTTTGTTGAATCAGCCACTGTGCACATTCAAAATATCCAGTGTATTCACATGACCTTGAAAATTACAACATGGTTGTTGTGAAAATTATTACAACAACCACATTGTTGCATGTGTTCAGTGAAGTCAACCATGACCTCCTAAGAATTAAGAATCTACAGAGAAACATCTGTCCACAAATGAGTACATTAAAAACAAGAATGATGTGCATTTTGCACACACACAATACAAATATGTCAACATTGGCTGCAGAAATAAGGTCTTGTTATTATGGTGTTGATACTCGTCAGCTGCTTTTCAATCCTGGTTGCATCCTGCTAAAGCCACAATTATTAGCAAAGAATGTCTTTTTGTATATTATTGCTGTCACTTCTCCTCATCTAAACTCTGCACTTAACTGAAGATTTGTTCTCACCTCATAAAGTGGCTTCAAGAAGACAGGGCGATGCTCATTCATGTCCAGCACACGGATGTAGGCCTGCAGTTTGGAGATGGAATACACAGGGATTGAGGAAATGGAAGCTCAGCGTGAACAACACAAAATATGGAAGGAAGGGCTTCAAAGCTGCTTTACACGCAGCACCTGATCAGGACCGCCTGCAGGGGTTCAAATTAGATTCTTGAGCAAAGATTTTCCAAAATGAAATGAAGATATGGATTTAAGTAGTTGGAGGTTGATGCTTGAAGCTGCTGGTGCATCTCAGTGGGGTGGGTTTGCTCAGTGACTCTAAAGTGTCATCACATGCACTTTTTGTTCACTTTGATCTCACATGGGGAGGAAAAGCACTTTTGGAGGCTTTCTTGTAATATGTTATTGTCATAATGCATAACTACGAGCTAACTGTTGTTTCTGATAGAAATAGAAAAAAAATGTGACTCAAATGTTCATGAAGCTGCAGTTAATTGTGTCTTGCGATCACAGTGAAAACAGTTACTGCCATTTCTTGTCAGGACAAAGAAAAAAAAACCCTTTTAGTTGCAAAGTCAGCCAAGTTTCTGTTGGCTGACATCTAAAGAAAGAAAGAACACTGCTGCAGATGTGTTTGTTATAAACAATAAACTAGATACAGGCCAAATATGACTTTAGGACGTCCCGATCAAAGCTTTTCAGTTTCAGTTCTGCCTCTGATAAAAGTTTTTAATGGATGCATACCTCAGTAACTACACATAATCCCAAATACACTCCATGCAGTTTATGTTTCTGACCTGTGTGGTGGCGCTCTGGTGGCTGTCGGTCACCCGCACCGTCAGGTTGTAGTTTGAACATCGAGCTGCATCGAGGCGACGGGCGATTGAGATGGTTCCTGAGTTCTTCTGGATGTCAAAGTCTTTGTCTTCATCACCAGCTGAGAGACAGAAAAGAGAGATGAGACACCCTCCAGGTGTAATATCTGACAAACTGTAGAAGTCTTTTATCTCTCCGTCATTTAGCAGATTTCTCTGGCACGGCTGACTGTGGCTGTAATAAAACATCTGAGTCTTAACTCTGAACGGATAGAACTCCCCCAACCTCAGTCCGAGTGAGGAGAGAAATATTTAGAGATGCTGATAAATAATTTGTAATTCATCTTTTTGAAGAGTTTTAAGATAAGTTCAACATGTTTGTTACAATGTCACAAAAAAAGTGATAAAAAACAGATTTTCTCTGCCTCATATGAATTCATCCATCATATCAAGACATTCTGATGGCTTTTTATTTCCAGACAGAGCTGAGAAACGAACCGAGACGTCCAGACCGGCCACAGCAGCATCAGCACAGCTCTCCTGTTTCACTGCCCATCAGCTTGTAAAAGCTCCTGTTCAACCTTGTTGTTTCTGACCTGCTGACAAAAACTGTAAGGTGGGTGGGGGTGTGGGGGGGGGGGGGGGGGGGGGGGGGGGTTGTCTTAAACAACCAGCGTGTTTTAATTAATAACTACAGACAGTTGTGAGAGTTGTACTGGTGCAGCTGGAACCATTTGAAACATGATGGTCCAATTTAATAACAAATTAGACCTTATCTTATGCCACTCAGCAGGTTACAATATTCCCAAATGAGGTTTTTCACCGTTTTACACTCATTTAACCAGCAAGCCAAACCTGGCTGAGATGGACGATGAGTTGCAACAAAGAACCTTTTCAGAGAATGAGGCTGCTGCATTTTCCCACACAGGCCGTGTTTGTCTTGCCTTTGCACATCTTTGCTACACCTGTGCAGGAGTTAAACTGGGATCAGCTACATGGGAGGGTTTGAGGGTTGCAATGGCGGCACACGTCAACACAGACATGTCTCTACCTTACACCAGAGTCATCCTCAACCAGCTGGATGTGGAAAGTGGAACCATAAAATCCTTCTGTGTCAACTATTACAACAAAGCAGAGAATGATAAAACAAAAATGTTGTTAGACGTTATTGAATTGGAATTTATTTGTCTCACACTTTGCTTGAAGAAAATTGAAGAGGCTGCCAACATCATTTCAGATCTCCAGAACGTTCCATGACCTCTCACGAAATATTACTTTCGCATCTTCACAATCCTGAAAACCCTTTTGAAAATGGAACATTTTCTAAAAGACAAAAGCTGCTTCACCACAATTCTGACACACATTTCTAAGAAGTGTCTTCTTTTCTTCTTTTCTCATAGCTCAACCTTGAAATTCTAAAGAAAACATCTCAGAGATGATCTATTTGAAAACAGCAGCATAAAAAAGCTTAAACTGATCTGAAATGAAGTCTTTATCTGTAATAAAAAACAAATCTGCAGTCTAAACAGCTACAGCGGTCTACAGTCTACAGCTCGGAGGTTGTCAGATAAACAGATAGTGATGAGAAATTTTAACCGTTACAGTTCATTTTGAGCTAAAGTTTAACAGCTAGTTTCATTTAACTGGGAAGGAAACCAGACCCACAAACTCAAAACTTCTGCTTTGACAGAGGTGCTGACGAACAGTTAATCATATACAGTTGATCAGCAGCACCTGGCTGCTACTTACAGGACCTTCTTAACTCCGATAGAGGCGGAGAAGGTGGACTTTTTCACACAGTTTTTATATTTTGGTCATGGTTCCTGGGTTTTGGTGTGTGTTAGATGTTGATCATGGTTTATAGCTCTGGGTTTTTGTCATGTTCAGTTTCTGTTATGTTCATAATTTGGTTTTCAGATTTGTTATGTTTAGTTCGGTTTTCCTTCTTGTGTTCCTGTGGTTCCTGTTTCTGGCTCATTAGTTCACCTGGTCTAATTACTCATTCACTTTACTGCTTCCTTGCTACTCCCTCTGTGCATATATACCCCATGGTTTTCAGTTTGCTCTTGTCAGATCCTTATTATGGTTTACTCCCTGTTGTGTGTGGTTCCCTGTCCTGAGTTTTGGTAAATAAACCCTTTACCTGCACCGATTCTGCCTACTGCCTGATTCTGTCTGCAGTTGGGTCCTCACCTCGGCCGCCATACCTGACAGAAGGATCTGACCAGACATGGACCCAGCAGACAGTTGGGACTGGCCACATGTGGACCCAGATGTCCATCCCTTTATCAGGTCAGCAGAGTTGGTGAGTTGGCTGAATTGGTGTGCCACTCTGATGGATAATGATCCCAAGGGTTTGCCGTTCTGGGGATCCAGACTGGTGAGGCGACCATTGCCATTTGGTTGCTACTGGTCTCAGGGGGCCGCCTGGACAGTGGGGATGGCTAGGAGAAGGAGAGCTCCAAGGTCCATGTCGCCACTGGCTCCACAGTCAAAGTCCATGCTGGCTCACAGCTCTGCTCCAGTGCTTCAGTGCCCAACGCCGGCTCCAAGGTCCTGCCCGGCCCTTCAGCGTCCGACGCCTGCGCCCAGGTCCTGTTCGGCTCTTCAGTGTCTGACGCCTGTGCCCAGGCTCTGTTTGGCTCTTCACCGTCCGACGCCAGCTTCAAGGTCCTGTTCAGCTCTTCAGCCTCTGACGCCTGCACCCAGGTCTTGTTCAGCTCTTCAGGTTCCAGTTCCTTGGGGGTCTCTGGTCGAGATGCCTCTCTTCTGGTTCCTGTTCCAGAGGGGTCTATGGTCGAGATGCCTCTCTTCTAGTTCCTGTCCCTAAGGGGGTCTATGGTCGAGACTCCTCTCTTCTAGTTCCTGTCCCTAAAGGGGTCTTTGGTCAAGACGCTCCTCACGCGCCACTGGTTCCCGGCTCCAAGGGGTCTCCAATCGAGACACTCACCCACCTCTGGTTCCTGGCTCCGAGGGGATCTCAGGTCGAGGCGCTCCTCACCTGCTATTGGTTCCCGGCTCCAAGAAGATTGTCCCTTTCTGCCTCTGGCGCCTGGGCTCGCCATAATATGGATGTTACAGAGCCCCCCAGAAGTCAGTGCTTCCAGTGTTTCGGCATCTGTCGGCTCGGTTTTCTGGCCGAAACCCCAGCTCCTGTCTGTGCGACCTCCCGGTCATCCTCCAGGGACTCAGCTCCTGTCTGTGCGACCTCCCGGTCGCCCACCAGAGCTTCAGTCAGCACTCCTCCCAGAGATCTGGCTCCACGCAGCACTCCGGCCTCACACAGCGCGCCTCCCAAAGATCCAGTTCCAATCTGCGTTTCCATGGGTACAGCTCCAGTCCATACCGCCCTCTGGCCGTCCGCCAGAGACCCAGCCTGCTCAGCCTCCAGAGATCTGGTCTGCCCGTCCTCTGGAGGTCCGGCTCCAGTCCATGCAGCTCTCTGGCCGACCTGCTGAGTCAAGTCTGCTGTCTGCTCGGCCTCCAGGTCGCCACACTGAACTTCGTTGCAGGGCCTGTTTTGTTTTGGTCTCGGGTTTTTCCTCGTGTTCCTGTGGTTCCTGTTTCTGGCTCATTAGTTCACCTGGTCTAATTGCTCATTCACTTCACCTGTTCCTTGTTACTCCCTCTGTGCATATAATCCCCGTGGTTTTCAGTTTGCTCTTGTCAGATCCTTATTATGGTTTACTCCCTGTTGTGTGTGGTTCCCTGTCCTGAGTTTTGGTAAATAAACCCTTTACCTGCACCGATTCTGCCGCCTGCCTGATTATGCCTGCAGTTGGGTCCTCACCTCCGCCGCCATACGTGACATATTTTGGTTTAGTTTTTGTTAAAAATCATCGTTGAACCCTGTTTGTTGCATTTATCTCATTTGAAGACCTTCTAGTTACCAGATGATTTTACTTTATTACATTCTGACACAAAACTTCAGAACAGAACAGGGAGGATGTGCTTTCATTTTCTCATGTATATTTCTTGCCAGAGCAGAGATTCATACCAGACAGAAATTAATTAAAAAACCTCTTTTATCTTTTTTTTTTTTTTTTTTAAGAAGGGGAACTTTCATGGGAGAGTATGTGAGGTAAAACTCAATGTTGAGCTCAATGTCTTCTGATGATATTGAACATGAAACGAGGCGTATTTCTGCTCTTGTCTCCTCTGTAACTGACCGACAGGTGTTTAGAACAACACCTTTCTTTTTATCCTTTTATTTTATCCTTTGCTTCCTGGTTCATCTGCATTTTTATTTTTTTATTCATCACAAATCACCTGATTATGAAACATACAGCATTTTTTAATCTGCATTCCCTCTGACTCATTCTGACCATCTGCTCTCATCCCCGTCCTCTCGCTCTTCCTTTATCCTCTCCTCCTTTTCTTTCCTACTTTATCCCTCCACCATTCCCTCTCCTGGCTTTTTATCCTGCACCCCTTTGATTTGTCTCGCTTCATGTCTTTCCGCCTCAGCAGGTTCTGTGTACGTATGTGAGAAAGGTAAACCTCATGCCTGCTCAGCCAGATGGTGTTTATTAAGATATCCATCTAACAAAGAACCACACACACACATATTAAAAAATACGTCTTTTTCAACTCAGCTCTTGTTTTAATTTCTGTGTTTAAAAGAATACTCCTTCAGATATATTTTTTGTCCCCTATCAAACACAAATACTGTCCTTCAAGTTTAACCTTAGAAAATAGTGTAGGCTTCCTGTCAGCATCCTGTTAATGATCAAGCAGAAACAGTGAAGATTAACCCAGCACACGTTTGGGACAGAGATTTAAATTCCTAATCCCTGGATTGACTTCCTGTAAGACACACATCAGCACCCAGGAAGTCTTTGGAGAATCAACCCAGCTTCATTCACTGCCAGTGATCTACTCAGCACACAGACAGGATGATATTCTATGAAGGCAATTTTTCACTTTACTGATCATCCCCAACAAAAATATGATATCCTGCCACGGTTGGAGGATCCTTTATTTCTGGAATCAGCCATGCAGAAACTATCTTGTACTTGTGTAAGCCAGCGGGCACAAAAAAGGTTCCACGGGAAGGAAAGATGTACAGCGGACATTTTTATCCACCAATCCATCCTTTAAATGTTTATCTGGGTCAGGACCTTGGTGGCAACGAGGCAAGCCGAGTGGCTTCGAGCCCATCACTCATCTAACAGATCATCCTTGACTTTACCTCAGCAGATGCAAAAGTGAAGAGTTTATAGATCACAGGAGGATAGGATCAAAGAAGAGACAACTTTCTCAGACCCACAAGTTAGAGCCACAATCCATATTTTAAATATTAAATGTGAGTTTGGTTTCCAATAAGCTCTGAACATTTCCTGTTTTACACAAGCCTGCATGGTTGAGGCACGTAAATAAGGCCCCAGACAGAGTCCTTCACACATGGATGAAATTAGCAGAAAATGTATCATTGATCAAAATCAAACCTTTGAAAAACCCCAGATTTTACTCCTCTATTTCATACAAAAACGGAGAAAGAACTTCTGTAATTCCCTTTAACCTGCAAATTCATGTCTGCAATTAACAAAATGTTGATGATTGCAGAATTATTATCCTGAAAGATTCTTTCTTTAAGAAAAAAATAAAAGGACACCATGAGGCTCAAGCAGGACGCTTTAACATGAACCAGCAGCTCCAGCTGAGATGGAGCAGAAACATGATTGTTATCAGTTCTTGTCTAACAGTTCATGTGTCTGGGATTCTCTACACGATCACGGTCTAACATGTAAAATGTCGTGCTTTTGCTGATCTGAGAATCTTGATGCTAGCTTTGCTGCAGAAGGAGCTTTACTCAGAGCCGGGAGTCGCAGCTTTGGACCTCTTTGGCCACTATCCTGCAGGTTCCAGATGTTTTCCTGCTACAACACACCTGACTTAAATTAATGGGTCATTTATAGGCTTGTGCAGAACTCATCAACAAGCATTGGCAGAAATATTTTATTTTAATCAAGTGTGCTGCAGCAGGGAAACATCTAAGAGCTGCAGGACTAACAAACAAACTTTTTCTCTGTATGTTTGAAACAAAACAGGAAGCTTTAACATGAACAAAAAGGAAAAAAAACTCATCAAAAAAGAAAAGATAAAAAAAAAACTTTAGTGAGTGTGTTTTGCTAATTTCATCAGTGTTTTCTGAAAGCTACTAAAAAAATCAGCAAGAACCAGGAAAAGAGCTAGCAGATGTTTTCGTAAGAGTTAGCGGAGACCAGAATGGAGCTGAAGATGTTCAGGATCAGTTTCATTAAAGAAAACAATAATGAAAAATAAGGATTGACATGAAGAAAACCAGACTAAATCAAACCAAAACCAAACAACTAAACTCTGACTGCTTTTACATTCAAGAATGAAACAAAACTAAATGAATCTAAAGTACCAAAATAAATTATGAGAAAAAAATAAGCAGGCATGACTGTCTCTGGAAGGTTCACTCAGAAGAAGGTAATGGAAAATTTGCTTTACTTTCAGTCTCAGTGCAACCAGACAGATCCTCTCAGAACCTCCTGAGAGGACAAATTGTGATCATTTAGGTGATACCCTGACCTTTACTGGAGTCGAATATCAAGACAAACTCCCATGTAATGCCAGAATCCATACCAAACAAGTATTTTGAAGCCTGGTACGTGTGAATCCCAGCAGGTTTAAACACAGTAGAGGCCTTAAGGTTCAAAGGAACTTCTGTATTGCTCTTTAAAGGGGTTAAATAAAGTATCCCTGTCTGTAAAAGCCACTGAAGCAAACTTGACTTGTATAAATAATTCTAATGCCTGTTCCACCATGGAGGATCAATACCTGAAATGACTACAATGCCTTCTCAACAAGATACCACTTAGTTCAACATCCCTCAAGCCACAGAGGATCAAACTGAAAATGCTTTGTGAAAACAGCTGAGTTTGCAACAGTCGTTCCCTTCAGGGCAAGTTGAGTGACAGAAAAACAGTCGATCTTTTTATTAGATCTTCCTTCAGTGATTTTCCTTCCAAGCAGAACCCTCTGAGGGTTAGTTCTGCTACAGGGTCTGCTCCAGGTTGTCTGACCCACCTGAATAGTTTAGCTGAGGGGTGGGGGAACATCACTGTGTTACCCTTAGCCCACACAAACTGAATCAGACCAACGCTCCTGCTGAGAAAACATCATTTTTTCTGATCAGATCTGCTGCTGAATCACCTGCCCCAAGGTTAAGGCTGCAGGTGAAGGCCACAAATGAGGACTGATCAGATTTTTTTCCCCTTTAATTATCACCAACCCACATGTGGTTGTTTCCGAACCGGACAGATTGTAAAACTTGACTTGGTCTAAAGCCATTAACTACACATGATGTCATGACCGTGGTAAGTTAATTCAGAAATCTTTTAAAACAAAAAGCAACCCTCGCCATGAGCCAGAATATTCAGTCCACTTTAAAAGAAAAGCATTATGTGACAGTTAAGTGTGGGGCTATAAATCATAGTTCATTTAAAGCCTTATTATTTTCTGGCTTGTGGCTCCTTTGAGCGATACAGTTTATCGCACAGCAGTTCATCACAATCATGAATCTTTGATCTGTGAGTTTTTAAATTTACGTGCTGCTTCATTTTTTTTTGTTTAAATTGTTTTTAAAGCTGTGAGGAGGTGAAACAATCCTGCTGTTTACAATCAAACACAAATAAGGCAGAAGTATGTTTTTGCTCATCATTCTGACTTAAAGCAGCAAACAAGCGCAATTAATCTTGCCGCCCCTGGACGGCTGCAGACTTCTAGGTCAGGAGCAACGGGAGAGCAGAGCAAACTTTGGCAAATTTCTGTTAACAAGGTCTTTGTCCTCCAATAACATGAAGGATAGTTATCTTAAATTTTCTCACTAAAATACATTTGTGACACTACAGCCACATCACACCAGCCCTATAAGTGGTCTGTAAAAACTGCTAAGTGCATTTCTGTCTCAAGCTGAATTCAGATCCTGAACGCACCCTCTCAGACCAGATGCTCAGCCCTCCCCTGCAGGGGAAGGGCCCGGTTCTTCTGCAGAGAGCCATGGCTTTGGACCGGCAGGTGCTGACCCTCATACCAACCACAGCACACCCAGCTGGGACCCACTGCGGCACACAGCACGTGGATCACAGTCTAGAGAAGCTGGAGGTGCGTGCAGTCCATCCACAAACAGCTGTCCTTACCTTCATTTTGACTGGTGTGGCTGATTTTAGTTCCCCTTTAGCTCTAAACACAGCATGTTATGTTTGGGCAGATTCACAGGAGATGTTTGAGTTATTCTGACAAGGAAGGAAGCCTTCATTTGTCTCTGTGAGTTATCGCACTGCCAGTGAATGCTGATAGGCATCCAAGTTCGGCTGCTAGAGAGGAGGAAGGCAAAGCATGGCAATAAATACCTGATCATATCTGCGTGGGAGAGGAATCCTGTGACACAGCAGCCCCCATGTGTCGATGCAGAGATGAGGGTCAGTGATACATGACTTTGGAGGGATTAAAAAGGACTGAAATAAAACAGAAACATGACAGCCTGTCGTGTCCATGTGGAGATGGTGGCAAAAATGTAAATCAGCGAGGAGAGGAGAGGATTGGTTGATTTGATGGTTGATGGACCATTAGCAGTAATTATAGTCATGTTTGCCAAAAAAAAAAAAGCAGCATCATTTTCAGATGCAAAAAAATAAAAGTAAAAAAAAACTTCAGCTAGGACTGCTTAAACACAGAACAATCAAAGCACCTGCAAACTCATCCTGGACAACTTCAAAAAGTGGCCTGTACATATTTCTACACTTAATCTTTTGTATATTTAACTCTTTACTCCTGCTTCATTAACCTTCCAGCATCTTGATGCAACTATCACATGTATACACCAAGAAATAAATCCAGGGAACATTTAGTGATGCCAATAAAAGATCCACTGCTGCAGAAACTTTTTCTCGCGGCTGTACCATAAGGGCTACAGCTGACACAACGTCCAAATCCAATTCTTTAATTCCTTGAAGCTGGTTTAATAATCAGTATAATCTGCTGCAACAACAGCCATTTCTGCTGAATAATGAAAGCACCAAATAATGAAGTAAAACTTTATTGTGAAAGGGGTTTTCCTGCTGCTGTGTATCAAACACCACAGTGGTTTTTCATCAGCACTATGAAAACTAAAACACGAGTCCACCAAGTAAGAATTCAAGCAACATGCTCAATAGCAAAGAAGCCTAAATAATGATGAAAACCGTCATCTTCATGAGATTGAAATAAAACCTTATATTCCTCCAGCTGCTGCATTTGAAACAGAACTTTTCACAAAAAGATCTATGAAAGATTCATGACCTCTAACTGCAAACATACACTGCCAGACCAAAGAAGAAAAAGTCACTACCTGGATTTTACTCAGCAAACAGGCAGGAGCCTCAGATTAGACAAGAACTACAATGATTAATAAATGTTTTAGCTAGCAGTGAGTTATTTAACTCTAACCCCTCTGTTCCACCGAACCCAGCAAAACCCTGTTTTAGAAGGGTCGATTTATTGGGTTGCATCAAGCAAAAGAGCAACTGAGGAAGTTTATAAGACAAACTAGGTTAAGAAAAGTCAAACTCATTCAAACCTAAAGCACCAGTAATGGATCATAATTTCCAGAGAAGAAATCTTGCGTGATTGTGATAGAGAAAGACTTTAAGCTTTAAATTAAAAACTTAACTTAAAGCATTTCTATGTGACAAATGTAAAGAAAACTAGTCAGCTATGTAGCCTTGACAAAACCACCGATTACTAAGACTAATTGTAAAAGAAGAGGAAGAAACAGACTGGAGTCTGTGTTGATATAAAAAGATCATGTGATCTGATGAGTGAAGCTCATTGGTCGTGGCTGTGTTGGTGTAAGAAAAGCAGTGAATGAAGTGATGCTCCCATCACGCTTAGTGCCAACTGCAAGGGCCTGTAGGTTGGTTAGGTCTAGTTTTAGCAGCTGACTATCTAAATAAACTGGTTAATCAGCTTTTTACAACAATAAATTAGCCATAGTCAAGTTGGGAGGGAGTGGTTCAGGGAGTAGGGGTATTATTTTCACACATGGACTGGCAACCAACCAACAGCCTAAGCAAAAAGCAACAACACTGAAAAGAAATAAATGTGACCTTGCAATAAGCTGTAATCACAGCAGAAAGGTGGGCCAATAAAGCATTAGTGTGTGACCTTTACTGTGGCCAGGCCATGGATGTTGTGGCACTGTACTGCCAGGTTACTCAGGGGTTTTAGGACTCCTTCCGTTCGTGACATGTCACCCACAAATGTCAGCAGACTAAATGTCTGGTGTCAGCAGCTCTGAGACAGCTGAGCGTTCCCTCCGGGACGCACCGAGTCTCTGGCACAGATCGAGCTTCGCACAGCGAACTGAACAGGAGGAACTTTCCGTCTTCTCTGCACACGGGGTCCCGCCTGGCAGGAAACTGTCGGCAAACCCTGACACATTTGCCAGCGAGGCTCAAAGCAAACAGCGTGCAGACACACTTCTGGGAGTCAGACAGCTGATTTCCACTTCAACTAGAAATGTTTTCACACCTTTTATTTTCTGTAAAGCTCTCTGTGACAGTCCTCCTCGTAATGTTAACGGCTCAGAGATGTTCGAGGCGGATGAGAGGACAGGAGGAAGAGGAGGCATGGCCAGTCCTCCCTCCTGTGGTGATCTGGCAGCTGATGAGAGGAGAACCACCGCTGATTTATCCTCACGGAGAAAACCGCCCTGCTGATATCGCTAACACTAAGACCTTTATTCCCTTCGCTCCACCCTTTATTTTCTCTCTATTCATCCACCACTCTGCAATGTACATGAAATATGAAGACTGTTAAAACTGTCGGTTTTCACTTATCCTTAGTCTGAATTACTTCAGACAAGTCTTAAACATCTGGACATATCTTCAGGAAACTTAATCAGGGTATGCCTTTGAGTAAAAGTGAACATAAATAGGGGACAGGATGGGAGAAAACTGTTCTGGACAATCTATTTTTTTTTTCTCTCTTTTTCTCTCTTTCTCAACATTTTTACATCTAAAGCCTTGCACTGTTTGTGACGGTAGGAAAAAAGAGTAAAATCTCCCTGACCTGATTCTGTCAGGCAGCACAAGGAGGCAGTGGCAGGTTTAGCAATCAAACACAAAAAGCACAATTAGAAGAAGAAAATAAAAACATAAACATGAACAGAGGTCATATTAACCGGATCTACACGCAGGGCTTTTCAGGTGGACGTGGACAAGCAGGCCAGTAGGAAGGAAGTAGGCAGTGAGGAGGGACGTCACGGCATGTCCAGAAGAATTAGGCTTCTTGTTTATTCTTATTCCTGACTCATCATAATGTGCGTAATAAAGTATAACTAAGGAATACATCTCTACAGGTGAACCTCAGAAAATAGAATATGAAGAACTACATTTATTTCAGTAATTCAGCTTAAAAAAGTAAACTAAGATATTATATAGACTCATTATATGCAAAGTGAAATATTTTAAGCATTAAGTTTGCTATAATTTTAATGATTATGGCTTTCAGCTTAAAACTCAGAAAATTAGATTAGTGTGAAAAGGTATGTTGTAGCCAAACTCTAACCAGCTAATTAATCCAAAACACCTGCAAAGGACTTCTGAGCATTTAAATGGTCTCTCAGTCTATTTCAGTAGAATTCACAATCATGGGGAAGGTTGCTGACCTGACAGTTGTGCAGAAAACCATCATTACGACCTTCCACAAGGAGGGAAAGCATTAAAAGGTCATTCCAAAAAAGTTGGTTGCTCTCAAAGTGCCGCATCAAAGCACATCAATAAAAAGTTGAGTGGAAGCAAAAGGTGGAACAACCAGGAGGGATGACCGCAGCCTGGAGATGATAGTCAGGAAAAGACCTTGTGTGGGGGAGCTTCACAAGGAGTGGACTGAGGCTGAGGTTAGTGCTTCCAGAGCCACTGCACATAGACGGATCCTGGACATGGGCTTCACATGTCAGATTCCTCTTGTCAAGCCGCTCCTGAACAAAACACAACATCAGAAGCGTCTTACCTGGGCTAAATAAAAAATGAACTGGTCATTGTGCAGTGGTCCAAAGTTCTCCTTTCTGATGGGGCAAATTTTGCATCTCATTTGGAAATCAAGGTCCCAGAGTCTGGAGGAAGAATGGAGAGGCAACAATCCAAGACACTTAAAGTGCAGTGTGAAGTTTCCACAGTCGGTGTTGATTTGGGAGCCACTTCATCTGCTGGTGTTGGTCCACTGGGCCTCGAACCAAGTACTGAGGTCATATGCATGACTATACTCAACATTTCTGTATTCAGCATCTTTATTTTTTTATTTCGTCTGATATTCTAATTTTCTGAGATTTTGATTTTTGGGTTTTCATAAGCTTTAAACCAGGGGTGCCCAAGTTCGGTCCTCGAGATCTACCATCCTGCAACTTTTAGATGCAACCCTTCTCCAACACACTTGAATCAGATGTCATCTGCATGTCATTCAGCGCTGCAGAGGCCTGGTAACGAGCCAGTCATTTGATTCAGGTGTGTTGGAGAAGGGTTGCATCTAAAAGTTGCAGGATGGTAGATCTTGAGGACCGGACTTGGGCACCCCTGCTTTAAACCATAATCATCAAAATTATAACAAATAAATGCTTGAAATATCTCACTTTGCATGTAACAAATCTATATATTAGTTTATCTTTTCAAGTTAAATTACTGAAATACGTTAGGTTATGCACAATATTCTAACTTTTTGAGTTTCACCTGTATATATTAAAGCAACACTAAATGAACTTTGGTGCCACCTAAAGACGGCTAATTCAGTATCCGTCTTGATACCTGTTTCTTCTCTGTGCTCTCTCCAGCCAATAAAAGTTACTCTGATGTTGACACTCATCTTATCTCTTCATCTGATAAAGTCCTTTTGGCTTTCTTTGCTGAATCAGCTATGGTGCACATTTAGAACTATTAGTGTGTTGTGCTGTAAAGCGAAATGATGCTGTAAAGTGATGCTCAGGGACAGAAAATATAGTTATGAAGTGCAGTTTCTCAGCCTGCAGGGAAACAAGTGTACGAGACGAATGTCAGGGTGCCATAAAATAAAATAAAAAAAAAACAGCATAGAGTTTTAAGGTCAGAAACATATGCAGAGTGGCTTTAAGTTGCTCTAAAGATAGCTTCGAGAACTAACCATCAAATTCATGACAGGGAGTGTCTTAAGAAGGAAAGTTATGTAGTGCTGCTTTAATTAAACCAAATCTGTACATTTTCATTAAAATATTGCAACACAAAAATATTGTTTTTGTGTTGCATTTCAGTTATAGGTAGCTTGCTGGTTTGACTGAAGAAAGGCTCCACTAAAAAGCTCATTTCAGTGAAATTTCAGAGCAAATTAGCAGACTTAGGAAAAGGTTTGGCATATTAACTCCTGAAATTCTCATGTGGAGTGTATTTTCTCCCTTTAACACATGCTTACATGGTTTGTCATCACCTCTCTCGGGCGCTAATATCATTCAGTGTGACACTTTGCTGACCTTTTGAAAATAACTTTGCTGTTAATATGGAGGCTCATAAGGATGGATGATGATTGTAACCTGTTTGTTTTCTCCTGAACGAGTAGCAGCTCCACAAGTCAGCACTTCGGTGTAAGTGGCAATATGGTGTATGTCAAATATAATTTTCTCAGCTGCAGGAGTTTAAAGTCACACAGAAACAGAGACGGAGAGGCTCGCTTTGATCTAAGAGGAGTCATTATTCTGTGAACAGCAGTTTTTATTTTTTTGGTGTGGTTTTTGTCATTTCTTGTCATATTGAGGACACTGTAGGAATAAATGTTAATGGGATTTTTATCCATCATTTATCTTATTTTTTAGATGCTGCTTTTTCTTCGTTAGTTTGAAGTTTACAATTTTTCTTGCCAAAGCTGCAAACCGCCTCAGACTAATGCTCAGCTTATGTCTGTGCACGTCCACTCACCTACGAGATCAAACCACAGCAGCGGTCGATGCGTCTCCGTCATGATGATGCCCACCATGTGAGTGACAGGCTCTGTTTCCATGACCGCAAAGGTAAAATGAGGCTCCTCAAATGTGATTGGTTCGGTGGAGGGCGGCGGGTGGCGGACCCACTCGATGTCGAGCCGAGCCGTGGACGAGCGTGACGGGCTGCCCTGGTCTGTGGCTTTGATCTGGATGTTGACAAAGAAATAAGGATTATAATGGGAGCTTCATCAAGATAACTGTAAGATAATCACCTTCTAGAAATGTGCAGGCAAATGTCAATAGTTTTAAAGGATGACACATTCTGTTGATTTTCTATGTCACACTCATCACCTCCTCATCTTTACATCCACCCACCTTCATTCATTTTAACTTAACCAGCTGCGTTTGCTCCCTTTTTTTTTCTGACAACAGCAAATCTGCTCAGTAGTTTTATAATTCACTGAACATAGGAAAGAACCCAGATAGCAGACATGTTTGGGCCGAATATGGGGCATTTTTGACAGTTACGGCCATGGTAAGTGTTGTATGGACCAGAAGTGGACCAGATTACCAGCCTGGCTTGGATTATGGTTAGTCTCTTGTGGGCCACATGTGGTCCAGCTTTCAGTTGTTGGCCTTCACATGAAATACAGCAAGTATTTTGTGGGCAAGAAGTGGTCCTAATACACAAAGCCTTCCATATGGCCTTACTTACCTCCTTGTGGGCCACATGCTGAGTTTTGGCAGCCACACTCACATTCATTCAGTGCTGTAAGTCAAGGCCAAATTTGGGCCAAACAAAAATGCACATTTGGGCCAAACAAGTTTTGCTATCTGGGAAGGAGTTAAGACTGATTTACCAGCAACAGTTACTAAAGGTTTTACCTGTGCCTGGTGAAAGATACCTTTCTGGAGATGACTTAAGATACAGATGTTGCGGTTGATAAACCGTCCCTGATTTCTCTCTTTTGACCCATCTACCACCCAACACAAGCCATGACATTACTTCAGCCTTCCTATCTGACTGAGCCCGAAAAAAAAAAAAAATGGGCGCTTACACACGACTGTTTAGAAGGATTCACAACTGAACAGTAGTTCGTTCCACGTGAAGACATGCGTGCTGCAGTTATTAGAACAAATGGTAGATTCTTCTGCAAGTGAAGGTGAGAGGCTGATCAACCTCTCTGTTTCAGCAGCTGTTCAAATAAAGCCTGATGGGAGATATGATGGCTGAAGACATCAGGACATCTCAATTTACTATCTGACTGTTTCTTCTTGTGTTGCTGCAGCTGTCAAGATTTGTGCAGCCCTCCTGAGAGAAAATCCATCTGCTTAACTCATTAAAACAACTAGATGAGTTTTGCTATGTACAGACAAAGAAAAACAAAAAGAATTGCAACTTTAAGGAAACAGTAGTTAGGATTCATGTCAAGCATGGCTCTGGTTGGTTTCTATAGCCTTACTAACAAGTGTTTTTTCTGCATTGAAAGCCAGAAATGATCAAAAGAACAACAAACATTTATCAAAACGCCACTGAAAACAGCTCCACTCAGAAATCAAAAGGTTTGGCTTCTGATTACAATTCGAACGCAGTCTCAGTTATAATTGTTTCATTTAAAAACCCAGAAATAACAGATTTTCTGTAGAAATGGTCAGCATTAGAATAAAATGGTCTGTTCTGTGAGTCATCACAAGTGACGTTTTTTCTGACGTTTCCCCTCTCTGATGAACGTCCTTGTCCCAGACGGTGAGGGATAGATGCTTCATCACAGCTTCTGACTATCAAACATCTTTAAAGTTTCCCACAAATTCTGTCTGTTGTGTCTACAAACTCATCACACTGAACTCCTTAATGTTGGACAACGTGGAGATGAGACGCAGCTGCCTGATGGAAAAACTCTAAAAAAGGTATTAAAGTTGCTGCCCACCGTTAGAATAGTGTAGTTGCCGGGCCAGAAATCACCGTGGGATGTCACCACACCCGTCATGGCGTCGATCTGAAACCGCTCGTCACTGTTGTCCTGGAGCTTGTACGTCACAACAGCATTCGGGCCCTCATCATCATCACAAGCGACCATCCTGCAGACTTCCTGTTTACCAGCATGGAGTCGCTGTTCCAGCAGCTTGACGTGGAAGAGTTTGTCCGTGAACTTGGGTCGGTTGTCGTTAGCGTCCATAACTTGGATCACAACGGTGGCGGTGGATTGCAAAGATGGAGATCCGTTATCTGACACGATTACCTGAGAAGAAGGAGCTTTGGTTCATGTTGTGATATTTATACAAAAGCTAGACAGATAAAACTCATGTCATCTTTAACTGTTAATTTAACTTTATCATGTAGTAAAATTACAGATATTTGTAAGTTATTATAAAAAAAAAACAAAAAAACTTTGAAATAAGACATTTTGTGATGATTCTGCTGCAATAAAATGGAAACCTTCAAACTGGACACGTCTCAAAGTATTTTCCTAAATGTTTTAATCAAGTGAATGTTTATTTAATGCAGTTAATGAAGTATTTATAATTACCTAGCAATTTTAAAAAGAATAATTTGCAGCAATTATATTGTTTATTTATTCATTTTTGTTTTTTTTATCCATTTTCCCACTGGCAGCATGATTAAACCACATTAATTCTGCTCAGGAAATTTATTAACTGTATGAACTGAATATTGCTTAAAATTACCAAAGAAAAAAAACGAGTACATGTTCAAGGTTTTGGGGTTTAACAGCAGTGGTAGAGCTGCCATTTTCTGACTCAGAGTCCAGTGATGGAGAGTAAAAGGTTAAAGTATTTCCAGTTGGGAAAACTTTTCATGTATATCTGCTGCTTCTGCAAAGTAGAAATGTTCTGCCTCTAATGTATTTCTGTGTAATGCTGATACCAGAGCTCCCAGCAGCAGATTAAAACATCCCAACATGATGCCACGATTTCTGCATGTGAGCAGTCACATACAGCCAGAAGTCCAACCTGTAGCTGTGGTGTTGCGGTGTTAAAAATAGGAGGTCATTTGCGCAGCAACTAGCCTTTAACAGCCTGTGCAACACGCACCGTTATGGATTTATTGATACTCTGAAACTCTGATGCATCACAGAGCTGCAGGATTTGTTTTTCCCCATTTCAGCGTCAATCTGAGGGAAGTGAAAATGTTGTTTATGAGAGACTGACCTCGATGCTGTGCTCGGGTTTATCCTCACGATCCAAAGCTGAGAGAATGCTGATAACACCTGTAAACACAAAGAATCCATGCTGTTAGGGTGTCAGTCCCGAGAAGTGAGAGTGCTAATTACATCTAAACAAACAAAAAACTGTGTCTGTTGTTGGAGGATATATGTTGCATGTGTCTCTCTCTCTCTCTCAGTGCCAATCACACCTGAGTAAACACATTTTATTTTAGAGTTGTTGTTCCTGCTGCCTTTTATTGCCAGTTTGCTGTTTATATGTTAACTAGTTTAGAGGTAAAAGCAGCTCACAGCTGCAGAATCTGAATCTAATTAAATGTTTTTGCTCAAATTACCACCAAACAAAGAGATCTCAACTACATAAACAAAACCAAAAAAGATTAAATTGAAAAAAAAATGAATACTGCACAGACCAGCACATTACTGGTCTTGGATATAATTTTCTTTTTATTATGAGCTTGTTGAGCTCAGTTGTGGGTTGTGAAAAGTCTTAAGATAAGATTGAGCTTACATTTTATGAATATGTTAAATATTCGCTGAGCTGAACAGCCAATCAGATAACAGTATCTATGACTTTCAATCAGCAGACGGATCAGATGGCTCTTTGGACCGGTGTTATCAGAAAAACCAGACTGCTGACTGACAGTTTGGTGAAGCAGAAGTTGTATTCTTACATTTAACAGTGTGTACGCTACTGATAAAACATATTGATGGGCTGTTCAGACTTGCCTGATGTTAGCTCATACTTTTAGGCTGCAACCTCAGAAAATTATTTCTAACAGTTTGTATTTTAGATGCTTTCGTTCCAATAACTGCCTGCTTTACTGTTTAACCAAAAGCATCCTCAGCATCGTAGCCAAATCTGAATTCAAGCTCTTGCTCTAAATATTTTTAGATTTTTGTAAGTGATTAACTACAAAAAATGACCACATATGTACAAAACAGCTATTTAATAATCAACTCTGACGATGTCTCTCTTTAATGTAGAGAAGACAGGAAGGACTTAACACAAATAATTTCCATTTTCACAGCTTGTGAGCTTAAGTAATGCTTGGTTGACTAAATCAAAGATACTATAAGACACAATAAACAGAAGATGTAAAACGTTACAAAAGTCACTAAACTGGCTGAAGCGCAGATGATATTGAACTCCTCTGGAAGAGCAAGGAGAACTTTAATCTCATTCAGCATCTTTAACTAAGCTGCTTTGGAAAGGACTCGCTTCGTGTCTCGCTTCGTGTCTGAAGAAAGAGTGTGTGACAGTTGGTGCTACTTACTCCCACCCAGATAATAACTTAATAACAGATGGAAAGAGTCAAAGCTTCAACTTAGCTTTCTTTTACTCAATTTTTTCAACTTCTGTCCATATTCAGGAGAAAAACTGGGGCCTGTTTTCAAAGAAAGATGGTTTGTAAAAATGTGTAGCCATTTTTAGTCATCATCACATTTTCCTCTGTGTGTCACTCTGGCATGTACACATCTTTATATGCATTACTTAAAGGGGCAATAAGCGGAAATTCATCATTTTTAGATTGGAGGAATTAAAAAATGGCTATGTGAAGAACTAGAGGTGTAATTTCATCTGGAGTATAGCCTGGCGTCACACACCGTCTCTCTGTGTTGATCTCCAGCCCGGTGTTTACCAGCTGGTCTGGCCGTGCGTTCATGTACGTTCATATGAATCGCCGCCTCCTCCCTTGTCTCAGAGCCTTCAGCTAACTAACATTGGTCTTGTGTTTTCAATGAGGAGAGCACTGCGAGAGCTAAAGAAGCTACAATTTGACTGGAAGCTAGCTCTTCTCCTGGACAGTAAGTAACAACATAAATTTTATAAGTTACTTCGACATATTTCACAAAATGATGATATTGTATTGCTCAGTCTGTTTGTTCTTTCATTTGCGAACAAGGTTAGTGAGGGGAAGAGGTAGAGGGAGGTGTAGCTCATTACACATTTTGCTTTGGTCTACAGCAGTGTTTTCCAATCAATTTCGCTTATTGCCCCTTCTACTGCAGACTTTACTTTCTTCTCCTCCTGTTCTTATTTGTCTTTTGAAATATTTGACACATTCCTTGACAGAAAATGTTTAAAAGTTAAATAAAAAAAACTACAAACTCATGAGATCATACTTATATAAAAAGTAAAAAGATTGTGTTGAAGCCTTGAAATGCAAAAAAAAAAAAAAAAAAGAAAAAAAAAAGAGGATGTATATTGAGAAGAGAAATTTGGTGGACGGGGCAAAACATTTAATAACTTCGATACATATTGTCTGCAAAAAATGTATGCAAATTACTGTTTTCAAACTTCCATAACGTCCCAGTTTCATCTAATATTAATAATATTTTGCTGTTCAAGGCAGTGAATCAATTACTTGTATAGCCACAGCTGACCTGGGGTAGACTAACAGAAACTTGGCAGCCAGAACACAGCAACATGGTGTCTCCAAACATTCATACACATTCACATTATCTGGGATTCAAACCACAAACCTTCTGGTCACTGGGCCACCTGCTCTCCCAACTGAGCCAGTGCCCCCCCCAAAATCTGGTTTGATCTGATCTGAGGGCTCTATCAACCCATCAGTTAAATCGGCACCAAAGCAACCTTTTCTAGAGCCATTGAATGTTAATTTTCCTTTCAAAACTACACAGACAGCAACGTCTTGCTCTGTGGTCACACTGTAGCGTCTTCCTATCTGCTCATCGGGTTTTTGCATCTGTACACATCAAAGGTATCTCCTTTGGACACCCCTATCCAATCACGTTGAATTAGTGGTGTGTCTAGAAAATTTTTCATGGGGGCAGGGGCACATACCGGGAAAGGGGTGTCACAAGTGAAAGACACATTTTTAAAAGAAGGATTTAGATTCTAAGAAATAATGAGCTGATTATTAAAAGTAAAGTGGTCTTCTAATGTAAAAGCAAAGCAACGTTTTTTAAAAGCAAATAGCCAATAATTATCAATAATGGTTAACTTAGGATAATCATGATTTGTACAGCTTTAATTACTGCTGCTGTGCTAATCAGTGGGCCCCATGTCCCTTTTTTTTAACTTGTCCTGTCCAGCATCGTAGCAAGCACAATGATGGCTGCTGTGCTGTGCTGAACATGTTTCTTCCAAGGGGAGCTTTATTGGTATAGGACTCCTCTTAATAATCTGATTAATTAATGTATTTATTTAATCTTATTTATTTATTTTGAATTACTGAATCTATGTAATCCTGCTGGACCTGACTGGAGGGGCCAGAAAATGAAGAAGGACAGCAAAAAGAAGCAAAAAGGAAAGCAGAACGAAGAAAGACGAGACAAAGACACAACAGATAGAAGACAACCACCCTTCAAGTAAAACTACCATCAGACAACCAACTGCTACATCTGTATAAAAGCACAGCAGAGAATTTCCCATGGCTTTTAAAGCAAAACAAAGCTGATAGCCATCAGGAGTTTTTAAAACATAACCATATCAACAACAAAAGATAAAAGAAAAAAACAAACAAACAAAAGAAAAAAAAACATGTATCACAACTAGAACCAAAGTACCAAATACACACACACCCACACAGAAACCTAAACAAAACAGCTATCAGTGTACAGGCCTTCTGGACAACTCAGTGACACTGTCAGCATGCAGAGTATGAGGAATAAGGAGTAATCAAAAATGATTGTGCAAAAGAGGCCGCACCTCTACGGAGGCCAGAGGCCAACTAGGTGACCCAGAGACCCAGGTGATCAGCAGCAATTCCCCAGCAGGACAAGATCGGTAGGCACCTGCCATCCAAGGCAGCCAGAACACGGGGCCAAGGGCCCCAAGAGTAACCCCTCCCCACACACAAGCCAAAAGGTCCACACCACGCCTAGGACCAGCCCCACCCTGAGGGCCACCCAGCGCGGGACAGCACCCATTAAAGTATTCCAGCCACACATCCTGGGAACCAGGGCACCATCAACCACTCACCCTTCCTTCCCTTATACCCCCCCACCCCCACCTTACCCCATCTATCCACCCCGAAACCCCCCACTCGCAGCTTTCCCCTGCTCCGTACCCACAGACACTTGCTCTCACCAGCCCACATCACACTTAATCCCCCAACCCTCCAAGTCCCCCTTGTCAAAGAGAACAGATCCCATTAAAGCAAAGTGGGTACAGGATTAACTAAACCTGCATATAACAGACAACATACAATAAAAAGCAGTTGCTTTATTAAAGTGTTGCTGAGATCTTTTCAGTTAAATCAGCAGCAGATGATTGACTGTAAAGTAAAATATGTGTATTGCACCTCCTGATCTTCTACTCGGTCTTAAAACGTGTGGCGTGGACACCACCTTTCTGGATGGTACAGCATTCATTAAGGCCTTAAGGTTGGAATATTCTCCTCTTCCGTTTCATTTTACCCCCCTGCAAAATGATGGTGGATCAATGGGTATTAACGTTACAATTTTTGAGGTTACACTTATGTTTTTTATATGTGATGCCAGTGGTATGTATCTTCATAATCCTGAGATTACATAGAATCCATTAAATATTTATGATTTAGCACTGAGCAATGGACAAAATACTGACAAAGTTAAACTGTTTATTTATTTTTTGTTTTATCACGAGTACTGTTGAAACTGTTAATAGCTGGTTTGATGACTGTGATGTTGGTGAATTTCTGATAATTGATTTCTGTTGTCCCTAAATAACCTGCTGACTTCACTGAGTAAACTGCTGCTATCGGCAGGCTAACGCTAATGCTAACGCTAACCTGCGTATTTAGGTGTGCTGCTCACCGCTCTTCTCAAAGAAATGAAGTAACTGCTTCTCCTCACTTAATTTTCTCCCCATCTGTTTTCTTTTTTTTTCTTTGTCTGATATCTTAATTTCCCGTTCTCGGGGACAAAGTTCTTTTCTCCCTCTGGGTTTTGGCTAACTGTCCGGTCACATAACGGAACTCAATCAACCGTGCAGGTGTGGACTAAACCATTTTGAACGTTTTTACAGGGGTGATCAGGGGGTCAGAGAACATCCTTTTTCATTAATAATGTAACATTTAGTCTCTAAACCACTTCATTTGCTCAAGGTATAAGTCAAAATTAAATTGTTTATTGAAAAAAAAAGCAACAAGACAGGCCCTTGTAATTTCAGTCTTCTTGAGAGCCCCTCTATGCTCTGAGCCCTGGCAAAATGATGCTCGTCCTCACATCCTCCATCCGGTGCCCCAGATTATCAAGAAAGTAGTGTTGATGTGGAACATCATACAGAACAATATAAATGCATTGTTATGTTCTGCATTAATGTGCACGTGGGCATCTAAGGTTTACCAGGTTACCAGTTTACCAGGTCAGTTTATATAGAAAATTTGTTAGAATTTGATTGTTTATCACAGCAAAGTAATTATAAATCATAACATAGTCATTTGTTAATCATAAGTTTCAAAAGTCAGTCAGTTTCCAGCATTTTGCGATGCTAAATCACAACTATTAACGCAAATTCAACAAGTTATTGTGAATTCTGCACGTCTTTACTCTGTCATTTCAGAAATAATAATGAAAATGAAATTAAATGATCAGAGGAACTCAGGGAAAAACTTTTTTTTAGTCTTTTAGAAAGAGAATCAGGCAAACTACAAGATTTTGAAAATTTTACAACTATTGACCAGCTGTCCTATCATTGCACTGATCAGCTAAAGGTGTTTCAAATGCAAACAGAAAGTAGTAGTTAATTGCAGTTGCCTCCAGAGAGCCCTTACATGTGTTTGGTCAGACAGTGCCAAATGAGGTGCAGGACCTGCTGGGGGTCGTAAGTGGAGGGAAGGACTCCGCTGAGGGTCAGGCAGTCTTTTTACAAGAGTGCAAACAAGCCCTGCAGAGAGGGCATTATTGGGACAGGTGGGGGACATGAGAAAGTGTGTTTCTGTCATTAGCACAGACATGGGAATGAGTGGTAAAGCCTTGTCTCTACCATGTCGACTATTTCTCTCAGCCGTGCTGAGTGGCTGTCAAAACCACATGAAGATAAACAGTGTTGTCTGACATGTCAAGGCCCGGTTTGTTTGTTTCCTTGTCTCATTTCTCCCTGGGTTTGCAGCTAGTCTTCAACTCCAAGGCTGATACTCTCCATTTTTCTTCTTTAAAGTCTTTATCACATTTACTAAGCACTGTCAAAATCCTTTTTCAGGAGAGATATCTTAAATTTCTGAGTAACATTTCAGACATATCATTGTGCAAAGAGGAAAAACATTTACAAACTAAGTCAATTAAATATATTGAGATAGCAAAGCAGGGGTCCAAATCCACTTAAGTTGGGGAAATGGAGATTTTTTTTTTCTTGAAAGGAAAATACAGCATTTCATCAACAACAAATGTATGCAAATCCAGTCATGAAGGTAAACAAGTGCCTGAAAAGAGATGCAAACAAGCCAATTCAATGCTGACGGCTAGAGGAAACAATCTAAAACTACTTTGGCTGAGTTCCACCATAAGGACGTAAAGAACTATTCACAGTCTGACTCAAATCTGATCAGATCCAATCAGGAAACCCTGTTTGTCTGATTTACAAAAAAGCCTTTTCACATATGCCATTCAAAATGGGATTGATGTGTGAAAGTAAAGATGCAAAATTATGCACACAATGATGTGAGGCTGAGCTGACTCTGGCTTGTGTGAGTTACCTGTGAGTTAATGAGGGCATCTTTTTAGTAAGTAAGGCAGAACACGGTTGGCATTATGTCAAATATGGAGGTAAATGCAGCTGAAAAATTCCAATAGTAAAAGAGTAAAATAAATAAAAAAAAATAATGGTTGTATAGCAGAATCTAAAAAAATAAATAAAAATAAAAACATAAATAAGGCAACAGCATCACATGACATAATACGACATTATTAGTCTAAAAAAGTCTAAAAAAAATGTGTAAACCACAATTCATTAGCTTATGGACCCACCTTTAGCTGCAGCAATATTACGCAATAATTGTTATAAATAATGTTATAGATTAACAAGTGGTTTCAGTTTTGGTTCTAGTAAAACTCAAAAACAGTTAGTACGTATCCATTATCAGATAAAAAGCACTGTTCTGACAATTAGAATTACGTATTGATCTATAAGCCATTCAGATGTAACATACTGCGACGGTGGGAGCGGTATTTGTGTAAAAGGAAATCTAAATTTTCTAGCTAAAACAAGTCATTTTGTCCTATCACTTTAGCATGAAAAGAGGTTAAAAATATTGGAGTTGGAAATATTACTTTTCATAAAGAAGCTTTAATGCATTGATCGTAAGAACCACAGTTTAGCAAACCTTAGAAAAGCTGTTTTCCCTCACCAGAGTTCACTGTCCCAGTGGCTGCATTTCTGCAGTTTGTTTGTACATGTAATTCAGAGCTGAGAGGCTAAAAATGTGTACAGAACATTTAATATAATTCTGAATATGTAAGCACAAAATGCACCTTATGATGGCACAGAAAACTAAAGTTTGAGGACGACTGATGTTTTCTTTATGAAACAATTATTCTCTCTGATTCTCCTGAAAAGCAGGTTATTAACCGACTTGACAGTTTAAAATGTTAGTCACCCAGTTGTGAATTAAACTTTATCTTTTCATCATCAGATAAATTGTTTTGAAAAAAAAAGGTGCCCTATCGGATTCAAACAGTTTTGGAACATCTTCGTGGGATTTGTGGGTGAAAGGAAAGAACAGGATCTGAGACTCATGTTTAAGAGGCTGCAGTACAGAATCACAGATAGAAAAAGCAAAGTTCACTGTATCAGCTTAAGGATATTTAACACTGAGGATTATGGTGTAGCTAAAAGGAAATGAAACAGGCACATTCCTAACTTGCCTGGCCTTGTCAACTCACAACTTTTTCATAGCAAATAATGGAACTCACAGTTAACTCATGTCATTGAGACACACTGGTTTGCAGAGGTGACAGCTGTTACTCTGAATAAAAGATATTGGATCGGGTTAAAAGAGAATTCCTGCTTTTCTTAGCACAAATAACTTCTGGATGACACTTTCCAGTTGAATAACAAAGATAATGCTGCACTATCGAGCATAGAGTCTTGATTTTTACATAAAAGCCTAGGGCTATAAGTAATTTTCATCCTGTCAAGACATGACGGGTTTCTAAAGCAGTAACCCTGAACATTAGTTACACACTGGGTGGTTCATTTGTGAAAATAAGACAAGGCGGGTTATGTTCTAAAGATACGGTAACGGCATGTGTATGCCGTTCAGGGTGACAATCTCCCTCCCTTTACATGGATTATCAAGATCTAAGAATGCTTTCATGTGATATACTCTGTTCTCATTTATCTAAATGATTTTCCAAGCTTTGGGATCTATAGTCTTTTGAAATCACCTTTGATTGAAGCTACACAGCCTTGAGAAAATGTTTAACTGAACCAATGCAGCTGCTGAACACGTCATTCTGAAACCAATGATTCCTGTACTGCTAGAAGAATCTCCATCATGAGTGAAGGAATTTACTCTCACTCAGACACATTAGTGCCTAGCAGGGTTGAGTAGTGAGGAGGGACCTTTGTGGTCACCCTTCTATTGCAACAATGTGGTTCAGACACAAGGTGATGTGCAGATTTATAAACCTAATCACATATTTCAGACTTTCTTTTCCGTAATGGTGCAGGATGGCTTAACTCAGAGGATGAACCAATAACTTTGCAATTTTGCAATTCTCAGTGAGTTTCCCACCAGTAAGACATTTAATTACAGCTTTTCCTTGACTTCTGATTGGCTGGTAGTTTAAAAAAAACAAAACTTTTTTTTATGAGTTTAACCCTGGTAGATTTTAAAATCTAAATGTTAAAACTTGTACCTGAAAAAAAAATCCTCACATGACAGCTTTAAAACTGTAAAGCCAATTTGAAAATCCTTGGGTTTGATGACTTAGGAGTTGGCAGAAAAGTAGATTAACACCAGAACTCTGAACAGTCTTGCAAAAACCAAAATCAACAAGCATGATAAATGCTGCATTTGTTTTAGTCAGACTGGAGCTGGGTGGCCTTTTAGTGAAAACTGCCATGTTTTTTTTAGAAATACAGGTAAACCAATCACAGGAGGAAGCGAGTCATCTGCTCAGGTCACACCCAAAGCTACACAATGACCTGATTTTACAATGTAATCATACCAAATCACCTGTTTTTAAAAGGGAAGATTCTCTTGTTGGTCAAAAAGTGATTGATCAACTGATCCACCCACCAAGGCTATCTCTTTTTTTATTTGTAGTTTAGAAAACAAGGTTGGACTCCTGATGAGAATTCATCCCTGCTCTAACATCCATCTACTGCAGATAAAACCCCAACCACTTATAAATGCTTCATACAATCCAACTGGAGAGAAAAAAGAAAAGAAAAAAAGGTTTAAGGCAGTTAACCTCTTATATTCTAGTGATTCCATTTCCACAGGAGGCAATTGACCTTGAAATGAGGATTTAGTTGTTAAGGCTTAAACATGACACCGTCGCCATGGGCACTCTTTGGTTTGAAGCAAAAAATAAAACAGGAGCCCAATAACCCAGAGAAATCCGCATCCCTCGTCACCTAAAAGAAAAGCGTGTGAGAATTCACCAACACAGTCGTTTGTTCTGGAGGAAGGTTTTTTTTTTTGTATATTGATGCCTGTTGTTGCTAATTTATCATAAACTGCTCTTGGCCTTTTTAAAAATAAATAAACAAAAATAAATCTATTTTTTTATTGACTTAATTAATTTTCTATTTTTTTTATCAATTTACTATTATCTATGTATTTGTTTTTATTTTATATTTTAGGGATTATTTTGATTTATTATGCTTAATTAATTTGATATTTAATTGTAGTATATTTTGCTTTTGTATTTTTTCCATTCTTTTTTGTTGTTTTATTCTATTTTTATGTAATTATAAAGAAATCCAGGCATTAAGGGGTTAATCCCTGTATCCCTGTTATTTGTGCACAGAAACTGTATCATGTTAAAACAAGTGCCAAACACAGTCTGTTGACCATGAGGTAATTTTGTGAAGCAACATATATTTTTATATTTGTTTTACATATATTTTTATAGAGCTAAAGCAGAAGCTCAACCACAAAAACAACCATGATATGGGAAAGTGGCTTCAAAACTTAATCTTAATCATAAACATATATTTATAGAGTTAAAATAACAGTTCAGGCTTATTTTAGCACACAATTCTAATTTGATCAAATGTAACTTCATTCGTAGGCTACGTCTTGTTTTATCAACTCTGAATCATTCCAAACTGATGTTTATTGGTTATTCCTGTTTCATAAAAATGTTTTCAGAGTCAGCCAAGCTTTGACATTTGAAAATCCTGAGAATAGAGAAGTACACATACAGGCACAATAAGCACCTTCATCCAAACACACTACATCATGCACGGTATGCTTGAGTAAATGGATATCAAATACACCTGTATTGACACACACAAAAAGCTTGTTTTAATATGAAACTGTGCACTTCACCACCTCTTGCCCGACCAGTCTTTGTGCGACGTTGCTGACAGCACAACTGGCCCTCTCCCTCTGTAATCCCTCAGTATACTGGCCCCAGGGTGTGGACTAACACCACAGGAGATAATAAGGAAGGAGGACAGGGCTTGTAGTGACTTGTGCCGTCGAAGCTAATGTTGCAGTCGCTTCCCTGAACATCAAAGTCCTCAACGGGTGATTCAGTTGCAACTGCAACAGCAATGAGCACAAAGATCCCTGAAGTGTTCCAGACACCATGTTGAGTTTTTCCTCTTTTTCTTGAGATCATGCACGAACGTGTTGGTAAGTTAACTCAGAGGGTTTTATATATATATATATATATATATATATATATATATATATATATATATATATATATATATACATATATATATATATATATATATATATATGTATAAACTTTCTATAACTTCTCAGCTCTGTTCTCTCTGCAACACACCCAGGTTCTGGATCACCTGTCCTGCTCCAACTTGTACTGGAAGACAACCCTTTTTCAACTAAAACAACTCTCTGTTGGGCCTTCCAGCTGCAGATACCCCTGAATTAATATGTACAACCAGCCATACGAAGCGAGTACAGATACGTTGAAAAAATCTGCAAAAGAGAAAGAAAAGGACCTTCCAGATGTCTTATAACCACAAAGGGAGCTAGGATAAAGATGTAAATCAATCTAAAGAATGCATGTAGCCCATATTTCTGCTCAAACTGTGTGTGAAATGAGAAGATGACACACTGTGCAACCTGATCCAATTACATACAACATCCCAGAGTTGCTGTATATCTGCCTGCCTGCATGTAGAATCAATAAAATCTTCAGTTACATGTCTCAGGGGCTGAAGGTAATTATTTTTATACCAAAGCTGCTTTAATAGCTTATTTCAAATGCAATCTGAAAGTCATTATTAAAAAAAAATATTTGCCAGTAATAATTTTTAAATTTACTATAAGTCCATTAATTTTTTGTTCTGAATAATACTTAGTTCTGACAGATTTAATAGCTGAAAGGTCTTGAAACTCTGTAATTACGGGCCAGAATTCAAACAATGTTAGAAAATGGGATAGCTGTAAATTTGATAAATTCATGTAATTTACACACTAATAGCTTATTAAAGTGGAATAAAAATAACATTATACTTACAACTAAAAGTACCTTTCAGGCCACTTCTGAAATACTACCCATCTTATATAGAAAAAGAGGCGTCCGTTTCTGCTGCATTCACATTAACATCAGAGGTGTGAATGTAACACCTAGAGTCTGGTGTTTAGATTTTTATTAAATATAATAACTATTAAAAATGCATTCAAGCAATAAACTGTGCACTGGCATTTTTTTTACTTCCCCACAGAGGCTAAGCTAGCAGAGGCTCCCAGATTACCCCACATCTTTGTGTGACCAAACAAAAAAGAGTAGACAACTGGCCACTTTTTTTCTAATTAGAAATTAGAAACAGTAACAAAGCACTTTAAGTTGTTGGACTGGCCAACTGGCATCCTGGGAATTTTTCAAGTGGGCTGACATGGGTCTTTGGCTGACACATATTGGTCTGACTGGTCCATAAAACCCAGTAGATCACTGTGGTCCCTGTGCCTGAGTAATTCATTCATCCTGTCAGCACAGAACTTTCTTTCCTCACCATCAACCTTTGTAACATGTTAACTGGACTGGTCTGTGGACTAATGAGACCTTAAAGAAGAGTTAAGTTAATTTGATTTAACCTTCTACAACCTGAGTTCCCCCAGTTGGTAGATGTTGAGAACAGATGGCCAAACTGGTAAGTGGTCATTTCAGGGTGGTTTGGTTTGCTTGAGTAAAATGCAATTTGAACAGACACCAAACCAAAGAAAAGTGCAAATTTTTTTAGAATTCCCCGCCCAATGAAGTGGAGTTTCATGCACTATCCTGGTGATTATGCACCCTAAAAGTATTCAAATATATATCTTATGGTCACAAAGATATACTCATTTTACTATGGGTATGTGATTTTAATGCTGAGGAATAAAAATAGGCCCAGAGTTCCAAGGGTTAATAATGTATATTTCCTTCTGTGAACTGAGTTCAGTCTAGATTTTTATTTTTTATTTTTTATGAGACTTCATATAAATTTGAGATCAGCACTGTTCCTATATGATGGAAAAAAAACCTCCAGAGCAACAGAGGACATGATAATCTAGTTTCACAGCCCCTGTCTCTCACTGATTTGTTGCATTGTCGCTTTTATTGATAAAACAACTTTTCTTTGCTGAAAGCAGTCTGAATAAAATGTGTCTTTACCTGTCTTGGGATCTACATCGAAGAGCGTTCGATACGATTCCATCATCTGGAAAGATAGCTTCCCCTCAGAGGACATGTCCATATCTGTCGCAGACACCTGGATGACAGAGTTCACTTTATCCACGTTCTCCAGGACAGATGCGAAATACACTGGCTGGGAAAGTTCTGGGGCATTATCATTGACATCCAGGACCTCCATGAACACATGGGTCCAGGAGATCAGGGGCTCCGTCCCCAGATCGGTGACGTACACAGAGAGCCAGTAGTGCGGCACCATCTCACGGTCCAGATTCTCCGTTGTACGTATCACACCTATAACACATGAAACAATGACAAAGGACTTTTTTTTTAAAAAAAAAGAAATATAGTTACTTATTCCAAAAGTTTTGGCTATATCTCAGGGATTAAACACTTGTTAATATGAACCTGGAGTAAAAGACAAACCATATTAATCTATTTTATTGTGCTCATTTGTATTGTAAGATAATTAAAAGAAAATTGCTTTGGATTCATTGGGAAATGTTAGCATTCCCTGCTCTAAAGCTTGGGTGACATATTTGTGTTGCTAAATCCTACTTAAGTTACAAAGCGGGCGATCAAAGGCTGGTTGAAATAGGTTTGGAGGGGGGTGAGGTAGTAAACAAGGGAAATGAACCTTTCGCACATACTTGCCTTCAGAAGTAGTTAAATTGGGTTCCCCTTAAGGGACAACTCGGGGGGGGGGGGGGGGGGGGGGGGGGGGGGGGGGGGGGGGGGGGGGAACAGCAACACAGAAAAAAGGTTATATTTCAACATAGTTCCATCTTGACAGAAAACTCCATTTGCCCTGATTTTATCTGAATCTCAAGTTCAGCAGCAGGCTAATGGAATGCACCACGATGTGCTGCCGGGTCGCAGGATATCCTTCACAAGGGATTAGTTGATGGAAAGTACCTTTTTCACCCCAGATGAAATGTGCTGTACAATCCTAACATGTCTCATTTCATCATAAGCTCATCTAAAGATGAGAAAATGTACTGCTGCTAAGGTTATAGTGACAATGGGTTCTACACCTGCTGAAGCTTCAAAAGTTATCTACTCATTTTAAAATAAGGCTGTATTTATGTAGCGATGCTAGTTGGGTTTTAACGTAGATTGTATTTGATTCTGACTTTTGATCTCATTATAAATAACAAGTCAATCCTTCACTGAAATTGCTGTCACCAAAACATCCTGACTACAAACTCTATTGTTCTGGGAATTTCAGTCATGTTGCTTGATCTTAGTCGGGAATAATGGGAATGCCGTGAGACATGTTTCACCAAGACATGGCTGTAAAATCCGGTTCTGAACTCAAACGTCTCTACTATATGGTGAGACAGAGACGTAAGACAAGCTGTTAGGAGTAAAGGTGGAGGACAGCAGTGTTGAATAAAAACAGATAGCGTAATCATGGACATGATACTAAGTACAGTCTCTGTATTGTAGATATAATAACTCTGGCTTAGAGCTTCCAGGAAGGACAGCTGGTTAAAATGTCCAGGTTTACTGTAGTGACTGGACGTGTCATCTTTGCTTGAAGAAAAAAAAAACAAAAAAAAAAAACAAAACAAAAAAAACAAACAAAGAAACAAACAATTCTTCGAATATATTCAAGAGAAGAAATTAGAATCTTGAAATTTCATATCCGGGTCCAATTTCATGAGTTACTAAAACCCTTTATTATGAAACCTTACCTATTATTTGAATATATTTTATATAACTGTTGCTATCTTCTCTTTTAGCTTCAGAATGTAAAAATAGAAAAAAAACTATTTAAATAATACTGTTGCACATCATTTTTTGAAAAAAAGAACATTGTTTACCTGTTTCCTCGTCAATGGAGAACACTCCAAGACCAGATCCATCATGGATGTGGTACCTGACGACTCCATCCCTGCCGACATCCTTGTCTGAAGCGGCGAGTGTGACCACAGATGTCCCCACCGCTGCATCTTCCATCACTACGGCTTTATACACAAACTCAGAAAACACTGGCCTGTGGAGGTTCTCGTTGACATCCAGAACTTCGATCTCCACAAAGCAGGAGGATGACAGGGAGCGAGGGAGGCCATGATCCACAGCTCGGACTGTGAGGTTGTAAGATGGCCGCCTCTCAAAGTCCAGCTCTCTCTCGAGGGTCAAAGCTCCTGTGGAGGAGTCGAGATGAAAGATCCCGCCCTCTGTGTTCTTAAGGTTGTATGTGACAAGGCCTCCACTGCCCAGGTCTAAATCCATGCTCTCCACCCAGACAAGCAGAATCCCCACAGGAACATCTTCTGCAACTTTTATGTGGTACACTTTGGGTACAAATTTAGGAGGATTATCATTTATGTCCTGCAGAATCACCACCAAGTTTAAGGAGGAGAATAACTGAGGGCTGAGTCTGGCTTGGTCTCTTGCTTCAATCCAGAGATCATGCCTGGGCGAACTTTCTCGATCCAGTGAGCCTGTCACAATCACATCTCCAGTCATCTCATCAACTCGGAACAAGTCAGTGGACTTCAGGAGGGAGTACTGGACTTTACTGCTGCTATCTGCGTCCACGTCTACAGCTTGAGCCGTAAAAATAACAGAGTCTACCTCGGCATTTTCAGGGACATGAATCACACATCTGGGCTGATCAAAAAGCGGAGGGTTGTCATTAACGTCCAGGACATTGACAGCTATAAATTTCCACGCAGATGTTTGTGGTGTTCCCAGGTCATAAACTGTGATATTCAGGATGTAAAACTCCTTGCTTTCTGCATCCAGAGGGCAAACTAACCGAAGGTCCCCAGAGAAAGTGTCAATGGAAAAACAGCCATCTTCATTCCCACTTGAAATGGCGTACACCAGCTTACCATTAAACCCAGAGTCACTGTCCTTTGCCTTAAACTGAATAATGGTGGAATTTAAAGGATGATTCTCAGCAACGTCAATCGAACTAGGAATGCCTGTGACAAACTTAGGAGAATGACGGTTGGTGATGTGGATATCTGAGAATAACTCTTCCTCTTGATTGATTAAGGCTGGCCTAATTAACTCTATCAGTTTATCAGTCAGCTGTTTAAAAATGCCCGTTTCCAGGCAGCGTAGCGTTGCATCGTCACCTTTGTTGGTGACAGTTACCCGGACAACTGAAGGCTCGGAGTGATGCTTGCCATCCGTGGCTACAACTCTCAAAGTGAATGAACCCTCATGTGGGGGAATAGTTTGTTTAAGGGTGATGGCTCCAGAAACAGAGTCAATGCCAAAGACTCGGAGCTCATTCCCAGACTCTATGACATACTGCAGTTGCTGTAGTTCATCTAAATCTATGGCTGATAGTTCAACAATTGTGTGTCCCACTGGCAAATCAGGTGGTACAGTGATGTTGCAGCCCACCCTCTCAAACAGAGGGACGTTATCGTTGATGTTGTTCAGGGTTATCGTCACAGGGCATTCACTGACCTGACTGAAGGGGCTGCCGCTGTCTGAGGCCCAAACTCTGAGGTGGTACCGCCTCTTCATCAGCTCATAGTCCAGATGTTCCGATGTCGAGATGACCCCTGTGAACGGATCTATTATGAAAGGTATAGGGCCTGATTTTGCGATTGCATAGGTCACAAAGCCGTTTTTGCCTTTGTCTTTGTCTGAAGCAACAACTTTCAGAATGCTGCTTCCAACGGGCGTGTTTTCATCCAGTGTGGCCTGATAGGACGTCCGTGTGAACTGTGGACTGTTGTCATTTTCATCTGTGATCTCAACCACAATATGTGTCTCAGCTTCACCGTGATTGGCTACAACATCAAATTCAAATCGATTTTTCCTCTCATAGTCAAATTTCTCTACTGTTATTATGATCCCAGTTTTTGGATTTATCTTAAAACCTGAACTGTCAGGGTTATTTTTTATGCTAAAAGTAACATTATAATTAACTGGGGTGACAGATACTTTAACTACATGAGTTTTGGGGGGTGAAAACTCACTCAGGGTGACTATGTAGGTGTCCTCCAAAAACGCCAAAGGGCTATAATGATTTGCTGGAATGTGTATTTGAGTAATAGGAGAGAGTAAACTTGGGAAGCTCCTATCTTTAGCTTGAAGGGACAGATTCAGCCCAAAAGGAGTTTGAGACCACATAATCCTCTTTGTGGAGATCACTTGGAAGTCAGTGCCCTGCACACCCATGGGGATTATCTCAAACAACTTGTGGGGATCCCCTGCAACAATATTAAGGGATTCAACAGGCTTAACTCCTGGTTCCACATGAGCACTGATATCTACTTTTCCATCTGCAGACACCACGGGTTTAAGGGGAGACGTGATAACAGGCGACCCTACGGGCATCTTTTGTATGCTTACCGTGACCCGGGCAACATTACCAAACTTTTGAACACCGGAAATCTTTTTTATTCTGTCTTCCGCTAAAACAGTGAGGTCGTATCTTTGCGTCCGGGTGTGATTGAGTTTCTTAACGAGGCTGACTACGCCTGTGAAGGGGTCGACAGCAAAAGGATGAGCTCTGCTGGTGAATGAGTAATAAAACTCAGCATTGCTTCCAACGTCTGCATCTGTAGCACTGACTCTGACCACACTAGACCTAAGGGGGGTGTCTTCCTTGATGGCAACGTTGTATGAAGCAGGATAAAACAGAGGCTTTAAGTCATTGGTGTCGAGGACCTGGACAAAGACCTTCGTCTTTGTCTGGTAGTCAAAAGCGCTTTCTATTGCCTCCACAGTGAGAGTGTAAGTGTCTCTGACCTCCCTGTTGAGGAGGGCTGAGTTACTGCTGCGGGTTTTGATCCTTAGAAAGCAGAAATCTCCAACTGAAAAGGCCTCTGCTTGGAAAAAGCTGTCATCATCACCTGCAACGATGTTAAATTTGATGTCCCATTGCAAATCTGTCAGTTGAATGCCCATCTTCACAGGCGTCTCAACATACATCCGCGGAGCAGAGTTCTCCTTGATGGTGGCATTATAGAGATGGTGTGTAAATCTGAGAGGAGAGCTGTTCTTTTCTTTTCCAACTGCCCCTTCACACTCTGCTGCATGCAGGAGGAAAATGATTGAAATAAGGCATGTTGCTCCTGAAGTTGCCAACTTTAGTACCTCCATAGTTAGCCTCAGACCTGTGGGGGAGGAAAAAGGACATACTATCAATCAGAAACAAGAGAAGTTTTTTAATGAAGAACAATGGAGCACTTCATTTAATCTGTATCGACACAAAATACACCTGTACTCATTACTGTTGTACCCACACTATTATGTTGACACTACATAATCACACAAGTGAGAGGACTGTAGTGTTTATGACTCGTTTCAACTTGCAACTGAAGGAAGACGCAGAAAAAAAAAAACAAGTAAAACAACAAAGTTTCAGAAAGAGAAACTGCCCCCAAGCTTTTTCAGACAGGTAGAGTCAAAACACTGAACATAAAATTATTCCCTCAGAGGATAAACACAAAAAAACAAACAAGCACTAATCGAAGTTATTACCTCTAAGCTTTTGCCATAGCAGAGCTTTGAGCTTTCTTCTGTTTTAAAGCAAGTTTCAAAATTCTGTCAGTACAAAAGAATCTGTATTTATCACACTTGCACAGGCTAGTCGTACAGACCTTAGTGATGAAGTTGATCTTATTCTCGGTTTATAGAACATCTTTTGAATATATTTATAGAATGTTGTGAACCAAACTTTATACTTAGTACAAATAACATGAACTAAGATGGGACTGTTGTCATTATTGGAAAGTTGCCTGTCTATGACTCAGGATAATAAAGAACCAGACGTGTAGCAGTTAGAAAAAACAATGTGATGCTATGATTACCGATAACTCTTTGTGTGCATGCTGAGACTTTTGATTCTTGTGCTAAAAATGATGTGACAGAGAGAAGATTCTCTGAGCCCATATACCAGACCTGAACTGCTTTCTGTCATATACGCTGCCTGATGGATCAGCTTTATAATAAAACCCAGAAAGGCTGTTTTTTTTTACTTGAGACTTATTCTCTAAGGATTCACAATATTGAATAATTTCCTCCACATTTTTGGTTCCAAACCGACATGTTTCCCTTTGCATTCAGAAATCTCTTCAATTAACCATTAATGGTTGAGAAAACAAAAATGTTGGTGTTCCTCCCTGGACAAATAGAGAGTAAAAGAGATGGGAAATAAAAAAGATATTATTTTAACATGTATTTATATAGTACAAATCAAGAAGCAAAAATACCCTTTAGAGCAAACGGAAATAAAATATTATCTAACGGTCATACAATATCTCATTATAAAACGAATGTAAAAATGTGTATCTAACAAAAGGAGTGGAGTGATGCAACTGGAGGAGGACAGAGCACAACTGAACTTAAACCTAATTGTAACCATCATGACAGATTATAGTTCCTTCCAGTTGGATTTGAGCTTGCTGCTGATTTGCTCAGAGAAATGCCAGCATGCAATATAGATCCTGTTACCCAGCTCAGTGAAGGCTGGGAAATGTCAGTCCACCTCCTACTTTATGCCACTGGCCAAAATCTCGCTTGGCGATGATGCACTGGTATAGCTGTATGGAAATGTTTTTACATTCTCATTATGCACACGTTTGTGCATAAGCAGGGTTTATAAATTAGGGTCCTGCTCTGGTATGATGCTTTAAAAACATATTTCTGAAAGTACATGACGTTTTAATCCAACCATACATTTTTTTTTTAACCTGACCTGTCCAGCATTGTGACAGCAAAATGATGGTCTGCCTGTCATGTTGGGCTGAACAAGAAAAGTCTTTTAGATACGAGGCTCCCCTATAATCTTAAAATTATGTTGTTATGTTATTCTTTATTATTATTTCAGTTTCTTTTTTTTTTGTTTGTTTGTTTATTGACAATTTTAGACATAGCTGCTAATGTCCTTCTATACATTTCTTAAAACAATTCTTGAATGCAAACGTACATTAAGTATGTTTGGTATAGACAAAGTCTGCGTAAACCTGGATAATATGGAGATATTATTATTGTGGAGAGAGGTACGTAGAATGCAAACCCCTTAACCCTCTGGCCCACTGATCTCTAGTTAACCAGGAGACAAGTTAAAACCAGAGGCCAATTTCTCAACTGGAATCAATCAAACATTTATTAATTTTTCACATTAAGGAAAACTTTTTTTTTTTTTTTTTTTTTCGTTTTCCTAGTGAAAATGTGTTTTTACATTAAAATTTAAACTAGTTCAAAAGCAATTTACTTCTTTGTTGGCTTTGGTTTTACTTTCATTTGCTTTCTACATTCAACTGTAAGAAAACTGCCAAATTCTCACACTATTCTTTTGAAACTAATCTACATCTTAATCTGTGTTTTTCATTTTTGGGGACTTTTGCTTCAAGAATTGCATAACTTGTTTTATCAGGATCACTGAAACTATTTTTCTGACTACAGTGAGATATGCTAAAGCTACAGTGCTTTGGTATGTCCAAAGAAATGACAAAAAGTGCAAGATTTTTAAGGTTAGTGATGCCTTTTTAATCATTTAAAACTTTTGACTGACAAACAATGTTTTGGCTTCACCTTCCACTTTCAAGAAACACTTTTAAAATGAACAGATACATAGAGTTGATTTATGAGGAAGTAAAAAAAATAAATAAGTAAAAAAAAAAACATCTAAAGAGAAATTTGGAGTTGTTCCATGGAAGCAACCCTTAAATGTCTAAAAGTGGCCAAATGCCCCCCTGAGCTCCTTGAAATGCAGTTTAGACACAACTACTCAAGAAAAAACCATCCCAGAAAAAAAGAAACTCACAGCAGCTGAGACTGTCAAACTGAGATGAAGATGCAGGCAGATATGAGTCTTCCTCCTTCTCAACTGTTAGCCTTGTAAAGTTGTTCTAGCAAACACCAAGAAAAAAAATAAATAAATAAATAAAAAATAACCTACATTTTTACTGCAGGAGCTCACTAGCAGAACTAAGAAGCCAAAATAGGCTCTAGAAATATATTCAGATATGATTTACAGGCAAGCTCAGCTGATGCACAACCAGAGTTTGCTTACTTTAACATTGCAGCTTCCAGAACTGACAGCAGACAGACGTGTAGGGCAGAGTATTTGCCCTGTGTTGCCTGACAGTTCATCTAGTTTAAAAAACACACCATCTACAGAAATATCTAGAGTGCAGATATGGTGTTCTCTGAGATCAGAGCCAAGAAAAGTTGTTATTATCAACTAAGACCTTGACTTTATAATAAAATAGGCTTGTTAAGAAAATCTGCACCATTTGATCAACTGTTAGACCGCTGTTCCAAAAGGTGAATAAATATAGGCTATGCAATACAAAAGCTGTTTATGAATACCGGTGTCACATATGATCTCAGTTTATATGGGCTTTTGAAAACAGTTCTTTGAGATAGGATGTGCTGAAGTCTCTGTCTCCAGGTAGACTGGCGCTAGGGGTTTCACTGGTGGGTGATAGGTATGCTGGATTTTATCTTCATTCACCTGGTGACAGGTAATCAGATTACAAAAGTTCAGGTACTACTTAGGTTTTAAAGAGTTTTAAAGAACCTTGCAGTTTTGCCAGAGATAGAAAATTCCATATGGAGCACTAGAAGAAGTTTTTTCTTTAGCGGATACATATGCTACTTAGCAGATTGCAGGTCTCTCCACTATGTGCAGCAGGCACTGCATCTTGCTCCTAATCCATAGTATGTGCTTATATATCAACTGTCATATTAATGTCAGTCTCAAAGATATGGCTTAGCGCACTGTGGATATGAAGAAATCCCCAGTGCACTAATTACAGGTTGAAGAGGGATTTTTGTCTTCAGAAACGCCTTAATGTGCACAGTACAAGAGACTCTGAAATCTTGGTTGGTGCACTAATATTTAAAAATGCATTAGCTGACTAAAAATCAGAAATGAAAATTATTTAAAATGAATAATTTAAGAATGTGGCTTATTGAAAAAACAAACAAACAAACGAAAAAAAAAATGACCCAAAGCTTTTGGTAATTTGCTCTACATGATGATACAGAATAAGCTTTGAAAACTCTGTGGCAACATCGTGTGTTTTTGGAGCAGAACAAATGTTTGCTCATCTGATGCTAAAATCAAGGTAAATCCTTTAATGAGCAACTAGAGGAGGCTGGTGCAAGCGTGAGATGAGAATGGATTTATCTCTGACTGAAAACAGCAAAATATTATGAATTCCATTTGAATCTAATGAACTGTGTACCAGACAGGTAATGAATCCCACAAATCAGCACTGTTTGCTTTGTCAACTGTTGTAAAAATCCAATCTCCTCTCATACACAGCATATAGAGTTGGTTATTGTTTAAACCCACCTTTGTTTTGCAGACCTAACTATTACACTTCATATTACAAGTGATGTTCAGAAGCTTCAGTAATCCAAAGCTTTAGAGAACAAAACTGCATTGATTTTCTTTTCTGAAGTGAAAAGCTGAGCTTCTGGCGTGTCAGTCACTATCATGTCTTTTCATGATTCTGCTGCAATCTGACGGGTGTCATGGCATCTCTGCAGTTGGTAAACTCAACTGAGACTGAAAGAAAATCTTTTTGTCTAAACATCCAGTGCTCCAGGACATTACTGTTGCTGCTGAGGTCAGCTCACACACACTGCATCACTTCCCTCCTGCTGTGTGTTCCAGAGAGCGACCTGCAGCCACATGTTCAACTCCAACTCACAGGGTTGCATTTCGACATCACCCCCATGGCTCCCAGTGCAGACAGGGAGCAGTTTCTCCAGTTTTTTTTTTTTTTTTTTGTTCTTTACCCCCTCATCTACCTCTGTCAGTGAAAGCCAGGCATATTTTCATACTATCTGTGATCAGCATCAAACTTGCACTTTTATGCACAATGCAGGCAAGTTTTCTGTTTGAAGTCAGATGTCTCCCAGTTGTTCTTGTTCTGCCTAATATTTTTAACATCACGAGGCAGATTAATCTCATTTTATGTATATAGAGTGTGATGGCCGTACCTACAGCCACACAGTATAAGGCGGTGACCCCGCTACACAAACACATTTCAGTTATGTTAGTTTATGAGTTAACACCATTTTGTTATTTGGTTTAAATCTAGTTAAAATGCTTTAGTTCTCTCTTTGTTAGCGTGCACATTAGAGCACTATTGTATCTTCAACTCTGTTTAAGTTTTGTTTATTTAACATGTGTTCTTTTCTCTTAATGGTGCTTGGGGAGCCATATGAATGCTTGGGGGCAGATGTGAGCACAACCAGTAGACGCCAAGGAAACAGGAAGTGCAATGGTCCTGTACCAAGGCAGCTTCTTCCAGAGGGGAGATCATTTCTTCACTCTTTAAATATTTAGATTTGTTGTTTGGATTTTGAGTTGATTGCTTTCTTGTTTCATTGTTGGTCATTCTTTTGTTTAAGTAATAATTGAAATATCTGTTTAGGTTTTGTCTCTTTGTTTAGATTATTTGTTAGTATTTGTTAACCCCCTCATGTGTTTTAGACTGGTCTGGTCTGGTATTTACTTCCCCTTTTTTTCATGTTTGTTAGGTCAGTTTGGTTCTTGTGTTAGTTTGGTTTCTTTTTGTTACATGTTAAAAGTTAGTTTAAAGTTACTGAGTTAACATTATACCTTTTGTTTAGTTTTGTTCATTTGACCTCTTTTAGGGGGCCTGATTGTGAGTATTTTTGGGGGAAATAACACCCATTCTTTTTGAAACCACCTATGTTCTTGTCCTTCACCAGTTCCGTCCCTCAAATGGAGATTAATCTATATTAGGACCAGCTTATGATGGGAGATTTATTTTCAACTGTGACCCTTATTATTTTAAGGAATTTTAAACTATCCAACAAGCTGTTCCTGAAACTATAATTTTAGTATCGCCAACCACAGTTCTCTCAACTTCGATCCATAACTATAGCTTTGTGAATGTGTACATGAATGTTCTATGTATAAGCATGGTTATGTTGACTTGTTTTTGTAGGTTTGTCCAACTGTCAAGCACAGTGGTAGAGGGGTGATAAACTGGGCTTGTTTTGCTGGCACAGGACCTGGACATCTTGCGGTGATTGAGGGGACCATGAACTCCTCTGGGGCTTCATTTATAAAACTGTGTGTAGCAAAGCAGACTACAGGTGGTGTGCGAAGGGAAAAAAAGGAAATGGGGCGCACAAAAAACTTTCAGATTTATAAAAGCGTGTGCATGCACGCCCCACACCTGTTTATGTTTATAAATCAGTTGCCGCATGTGAGGGGGCACCTTGCCCTTATGGTGGTCAGGTGAATGCTTATAATAAATATTCATCATATCATTTCGATAATGGCTCAGAAAGGGAAAAGAGGGAAGAAACTTATTTTTTCAGAATTTTAGACTGAGACCCTGATGGACTACATTGAAAAATTGAATGGTGCGGCTGGATATTGCAGTCGGTAGGACATCCGTCCTTCATGCTGGAGCCCAAAGTTCGAATCCCACAGAGGTGAATATTAACACATTCCACTTGGGGCCTTAGGCAAGACCCTTGATGGTACATTGCTTTGGAGAGAAGTGTCTGCTTGATGACAGTAATTTAATCTTTTGTCTTAATGTGTAAAATAAATATGTACAGATACATCTGAGATTGGTAGCAGTTTATTTAGTGTTAAATAATATTTCTTTATAGTTCCTGGTGTTCCAGCTGGATGGGCGGTGCTGCAGCTGTGATTGGAAAGGGTGAGGCCAGAGACTCCACACAGCACCGCAGCAGGCGTGTCCTCAGAGGAAGTCCTGCAGGTGCTGAGGGACGCGATCAACACTATTAACAAGGTGGACAAGGAGTTGCAGAAATAAAGTCTGTGTTGATGGAAAGTAGGACAACACTAAAAAAGCATTGTGTAAAAATACATAAATAAAAAGAAAACCACCTCTTGCGTGTTTCATAAGTGTTCCATCCACTCTAAACACTCCAGCCTCCAGTCTGCATCTCACTCTGCTGTGTCTTAGAATGAATGACCAAAGCTTAAAATTTTCTTTTACTGACTGATTCAAGTTGGGATGACTTCTTCAGAAAGTTTGCAAGACGGCATAATGTAGCGCGGGGCCATTACTTTCATTAGCTGCCTGAAGTGTAAATAAAATAAAATCTTTTTACGTTTTTCAATGTGGTCCATCAGGATCTCAGTCTCACATTCCAAAAAAGCTGCTTCTTCCCTCTTTTCCCCTCCTGAGCCAACATGGAAATGATAGGATGAATAATTATTATAGATGTTAACTTGACCTTTCATAGCCACCATAAGGGCATGGCAAGGCGCTCCCTCACATTTGCCAACTTTAGAGTTGATTCTGATTTATAAACAGAAACAGGCGTGGGATGTGCTTGCGCACTCTTTTATAGATCTGAAAGTGTTTATGCGCCACATTTCCTTTTTTCCCTACGTACACCACCGGTAGTCATCTTTGCTATGCACAGTTTTATAAATGAGGCCCTAGGACAGTTTGGTACAGTAAACTCTGATCTCCCTTGTGTTTTCTACAGCTAACAGTACCCTTACCTGATAGGTGAGGTATAATCCAGATAGCAATAGATGCCTCAGTCATGTAGGCTGACATCACAGTGGCACAACGCTTTGAGGATGTACTGTCTTTCACACTATAGTAGTTCATTCATTGTATAGGAAGTCATCCATTTCCTGCGTGATGACCAAAACAGCATGGACAAGTTGAATCATGGATGCATGCAGCTGCCAGTATGGCTTTGAGAACCCAGGAACATGTCATAATTGGGGGCATTGTCTCCACATGTTCACAAAAGTTCTTCACAAGGAATTTGCTGTGCAATACTAAGTGGTCTCATAAGTGGATGAAAGGATTTCATGGTTTTCCTTTTGTCACCGAAAACTATACGGCATTATTCCTCCTACAACTCCTTCTGATAATATTCATCCCATCAAGCTGGTTCCTGGTTTTTGTAAAGTAATTACACCCCCATCCCTCAAAAAGAAAGGAGAGAAGGGTAAAAGATTTTCCTGTAATATAATATCTCAGTAAGCTCAGTAAATGCACTGGAGTGCTTTTAGGATGTGGGTGTTTTCAAAAGATCTTTGAGAAATAAACACACTGAAGGAGTGAGCTGTATTTCCATGAACTTACATTGTGTTTCATTTATCTGTAAAACACCCTCTTTTAAGGATGATTCATTATTGTATGTCACAACTAACACATTTTTTTCTTAGCTTTGTAATGCTCAACTAACCTGCACCACTGCACAGTATATTGCAGTCCATTACCATAATTCCAGAGTATAACTTACCATAAAATATATTATAACAACCTATGTTTTTGTTGCTTCCAATCACTTTGCTAAATATCTGATTGGCCCAGAATGAATAATTTTAACTGCACAGCCAGTCTTTTTATACTGGTGAAAGGTCATATTTTGGATGTTGGATTTCGTAAGAAGTTTGCAAGTAATGGAGGATCATTCTTATTATATAATGTAAAAGCAGGAAATAATGTGTAGACTTAAAAAGGAAAACGGCAAGAGGCAAAGCAAATTCAGAATAGGGGAAGGGGAAAAAAGAACCATTGGTGTGGCTTTTCCCACATAGAAGTCACAGAAATGTACAGAGTGACACTAAGGTTTGTTTTCTCCTCTACTCTTGCTGTAATTTTTTGCTGGATTGTGGGACGATGGCTTTTGATATAGTCATCTCCAACTTGACCACTTGGTGTCAATACTTGTTATGCACCTTCTTTGAAAATAGTGAAAAATCTCAAGGTGTGAATTGTAAAAGTATTGTATTGATTGAATTTGAAGATATTTATGGAGTGTGTTTCAGAGATCCCTTCAGAGATAGCCTGCTAGCGAGCTAGCACTTGTCTGTACCCTCAAGTATTTCCCTCAGTCCAACATACAAAAAGGAATCATGGTGTACAATGTGTGCTTAACTTGCATGCAATATCTCAAGCTGGATGTACTCTGGTGTTAATTCAACTAAATTTAATGAGAATATAGTGGTTTCCTGTTCCTGAATTTTTAAACATTCCTGTGCTGCATAATTTTTACCAGCCAAAGCAGTAATTAATGCAGCTGAGAACCTGGATGAGCATGGCGCATGGTCCTTTAGATATGATGTTTTTTCATAAGCCCATTTCCTTGGCTAATAGACAAAGAAGATTTAATATAAATATCCATTGTTTTATGTTACCCTAGTCAACAATCAGTTATCTTTTGTACACCATTAATTAATAATTGATTTGGACATCAGATGAACACAATGTATTATTGAATAATGTGTTCTTTTATTGCTCACTGGCAGTTTTTGTTGTGCTCTAAACTAAATATTTGATGTTTTTATTCAGCTTGTAAAACAGGATTTAAAGTGTAATGCTATCCTTTAATATCTACTGGCAAGTCACAAAGTTGAGAGCACATTTTCTTCCACGAGAAACTTCACTTACTTTCAGACTCATTTGCATAATTGCCGACTTCAATTTCCCCCCTATCCATTAAAAAAACAACAGCTATAGGCTTTACACTGGTACAATCTAAGACGGTAATGAGTCTGTGCTGTAGTACTAGGCCATGATGGATGGGGAGCCTTCACCCGGTGTCAGTCTATTAAGTGCTCACTTTTGTATTATGGTGAGGAAAAACCAGCACAAATATGTTGACTACAAAGAACAAGTGATGTTTTGCTACTCTTGTAAGATTCACAGAGAGAAATAACCCCAAAGTGTCACATTTGACAATGAAGTGCTACAACGAGGTCTTACAGCAGCTGGTCCTATTCACAACAAAGGATGTAATGAAGAACTCTGACACGTGCTGGTCTTTAGCATTTCAGTCTTGTTCAGATTTCCTACTGACTGCAAAGTGATTTAGGAAGTCATTATCAAGAACACATCTGAGCCAAAACAGTCTGTCCGTCTCTTCTGGACAATTTATTTGCTTTACTGAAAACCTAAAGATGAACATGGACATTTATTCAGATTAGTAAATATGTTCTTAACATAATTTATCCAACAGTTTTTAAAGTGTACAAAAAACCATCTGGATACACAGAGAAATTTCTAAATTAATTCTGCTGTTATACCATTTTTTTTCCTGAATTTAGAGACAAGGGCCCATATGCTGCACCTTAGTGCAGGATCATGACCTGTCCTGCAAGTTTTAGACGTATCCCTGCTACAACTCACCTTTCCCTAATGACAGTTTGCTCTTAAGTTCTGCACAAGCCTCATTATGACCCATAAATAATTTGACTCAGATATATTGCAGCAGGTAAACATGTAAAATCTACACAACAGTGGCTCAAGAGGTCCACTGTTGGTGATTCCTGCACTAGTGCATATATTGAATAAAATTTGCTTACATTCTTAAATCAGCAACAGCTGTACTTGAACAAGCCCAGAAAAAACGCATTGTTTACAGTGGGTCTGATTCCCGTTTGGTCCCAGTTTAACGCCACCATGGAAAAGTCACAGTCTATGGAAACTGTTCAGTAAATGTTTCATTCTTCTTTTGAACACATTCAGTGGAGCTAATCTTAGCATTAAGATTTTAGTACAAATGTAGTAACAAGCTAGCGCTCACACTGCTGTGGCTCTAAGCTCTTGTTTACGTAGATGCTAACATTAGCTTTGTACCATTGATGCTAACATTAGCTTTCACATCACAGTGACTAAACTTTCCAGGTGTGTTTAAGGTGGATGAAGGTGAATGTGGTGTACACAGCGTCCCAGATTTTAATACTTAATAGGTAGCAGTTTGCTGCTCTTATTTTTGGCTCTTATATTTGTGCAAAATGCTGTGGCACATTTTTTTTTAACAAAAACGCCCAGGCGGGAACACATCACTTCAGTTCTGCAGTCGCTCCACTGACTTCCACTTTCTTTTAGAATTGATTTTAAGATATCATTGATTGTTTTTAAAGCTCTTAATGGCCTCGGTCCATCTTACTAACTGACATACTGTCTCTTTGGGGCCCAAACAGAACTCTGAGGTCTTCCAGCCAATTTTTGCTGGAGGTCCTGAAAGCCAAGTACAAACACTGGGGTGACCAGGCTTTCTCAGTGGCTGAGCCCCCTCTGGAACAGACTTCACCCTGATATGAACACTTTAACTGACATGGGTCTTTTTAAGTTTAGGCTCAAAACATATTTATTCCGACTGGCTTTTAATACTTAGAAATACTGTGACATATTATTTAATTTTATTGTGTTTTATTGATGTACTTCTCTTTTCATAATTTTATTGTGTTTGCACTGGTTTTATTGGAAAGCACTTTGGTCACCTTTGAGTGTTGTAAAGCGCAATATAAACAGAGATTGATTGATTGACTGATTGATTGATTGATTGATTGGTTGGTTGGTTGGTTGGTTGGTTGGTTGGTTGGTTGGTTGGTTGATTGATTGATTGATTGATTGATTGATTGATTGATTGATTGATTGATTGATTGATTGATTGATTGATTGTTAAGTTATTAACACCCAAAAGTGACAGCGGTGCTGTAGCAACAGCTGTGTGCTGCTATTGTTTTAACTGATTGCGCATGCAGACATGTCTGTTTTTGTGATGTTAGGTTAGCGTTTCATCTGGGGAAATAACAAAAGACAGGAGATCAGACAGAGAGAAGACCATGAAGAAAACATTATAAGTAAAAGATTGTTCAACAGTCTCAAATTCCAAGTCCAAATTAAATCTCAATTTTTTTGAGTGCGAGTCTTAAGTCACTGGAAATGCGACTTAAGTGTCTCAAACTTGAGTCCCGATCTCTGGATTAAAACTTTTGGCTGTTGGCTTGAACAGAAATTACTTTAAGGCAATGTCTAGTTTGTATTGAGAGGACTCACAATATTTAGGGGATGAGAACCAAGTTCAGAGGTTTAGCCCTATTATCCATGACAACAACTTATTATATTACACACTAATTCTGTTACTGCAAATTGTCAACGTCTAACTGAATAGCCTGCGGTCTTGTATTATCCTCTGCAAAGTATGACATATAATTTCTCTGCCCCACATATCTGTCATGACAATCTTTTTAATATCATATGATCTCTAAATACAGAAGTCATTTATATTTCAGAAATATAAATGGTGCACAGTAGTTTTGGTTTTGCAACAGTGGAACTTTTGTGTGGAATTTGGTAAGTGGCCCAGTTCTCACTTTTCTCACCCATAACACAACAACTTTTTTTATGACAGTCTGAACAAGACAAATCCAGTTCATTCTGACGCAGGCCACTTTCAATTGGTCCTAAATCGGATCTATACCTAATTATTTACATAAGGGAGCATAAGGGCTATAGGTTGTTGTGACATCTGATAGTGGTCGCATTTAAAAGATAATTTTGGTTTATGGTTCAGTCACATATCCTTAAAGGATAAAAAAAAAACTTACACCAAGTGGTTACGGTCCTCTCATCTGATTGGGGAGTCACTTCTTTTACCAGCATGCCTGTATGCCACACAGTGAGTAACATAGTGACACAGCTTCCAGACAGAGTTCTTTGGTGTCCTAAGGAAACCAAACAGCTTTGTTCCTGCTGTCATTATTGGACTAAACTGGCTGAGGTGTTAGGTTGAGCATACATTTGTTGACTCTACACAAGGATTATCAATTTATTTACTTATACATTTGTTCAAGGTTTTAACACATAAGAACCCGATGTGACATATTTGTTACATACAGTTTCTGAGACATTTTGCTTCAATTTATGGTATAAACTTTGCTCAAAATCCTGTTGAACACAATCTGATACTTGTCTTCTGTCCCTTAATAGATACCCAGAAGCAGAAAACCATATTATAATATTTTTAATATATCACATGGTAATAAATGGTAGATATCCCCCCAAAAAGTGTAATTTTTTTGTTGCATTTTGTTAAAGGGCCAAATAAAGGCCTCATATTTAAAAAAACGGGACTTTTCTTACCATTTGTTTATGGGTTAGGCCTTAATGGGTTAAATGAGTTCTAAGTATGTTAAGTGATAGAGCTGTGAGCACTTTTCTTTTTTTTTTTTTTTTGCAGATTTTTCTTTTCTTTTGGGTTCATTGTTCTATGCTGCATTTCTTTTAGAATTTGTACATATATATGAATGTCATGTCACTTTATATAGCCATGGTTTTAAATAAAGGAACCTGAGAAACGTGAGAATGAACAATGTAAAAACATAAATAAATGAATGAATGAATGAATGAATGAATGAATGAATAAATAAATAAATAAATAAATAAATGGCTTTCAGCAAAAAACTAAGAATTGAGCACAAAGACCTGCAGTGTAAACAAAGTCACAGCGTTAAAGCTGAACTTTAAGATTTAGTGGTTTGTACTAGTTTTGGACTGGATTACTTGAACACGCAGACACCTTTATTTATTTTGGGGCTAGGTGACATGGTTAGAAAATAATTTCTCATACCAGACTCAAATAATAATAATAATAATAATAATAATTAATAGTAATAATAATAATAATAAACCTTTAATTTCTTAAAGACATACTACAAAATTTCATGAATTTCTATAAAAGAAAATCTTCCTAAATGGCACAGTGGAATTTATCGATAAAATCTATTTAGAGCTTTATTATTATTTATTTCCATATTAATAAAATTTTTTAAAGGTTAGAAATAAACTGAATGGTTTAAATTACTATTTCACTATTTCCTGCTGTATGAAATGTGCCTTTGGAAACACATCATCCACTTAATGGCAATCTTCAGCACTTGGATTAACAACTAGATTTCTTTTTCCTGGTAGTTAAAGACTTTCCACCTCTCTTCAAAAAACCCTTGTAGTGTTCTTCCTGTGGCTGGTAGATAAGTTGGTAACACTTTTAAAAGTTTATTTTGTTTTTGTCTGCAAGATAAGATTGCAGCATTTGAATGTTAATATCGTGTTGTGTGATATTTTCAGATAAAACAACATGTTCTTTTTTATCTCGTTTTCCAAAGCCAATCGAAGATTGCCGGATCATTAAGATCATGGCTGTTTCTGTACTTAGCATTGATGACCATGATCCTGATTCAGCCGTGGAGAAATTTGCAGGCGTGTGCAGGGCTTGAGTCAAAACTGAAGAGATGACACATGAGTTTAAAAATGCAAGAGTCATCTTTCCTGTGGTGAGAAAGGATCAGGCCTCACATGGAAGCTGTGCACATTAAACACATAATTCTGTAGTAACCTCCAGTTATTCACTGATACAGGTCAGTTTGTTAATTCAGTCTGTTTTTTTCATTCTTCACTCTCCGCTGATACAAATCACCTTGAAGAAAAAAAATCAGAAAAGACTCCAGAGTATTGTTAAAATGGGGAACAAATGTAGTTTTATGTAGTTATGGTCAAGCCAGAAACACCTTCTGCCAGCTTTTTCCTCGATTAGGACTGTTTATTCCTAAATAGCTTGACACATTTATTAATTTTCTTTTGGATCTACTGTTATTTCCTATGTATGGGACTGATTTGTCTTTATGGCTCGGTGTACAGGCAGTTGCCTAAGGGGGATACCAAGGACCCTATTAGCAAACAAACTTATTGTATGAAACTTTTCAACTCATTTGGGATATCAGTATATATCAGCATCAAACATGAGTTACTCAGTATCAACACTTTTAACAGTATTTGTCCAAATTTCACTTCAGCTCATTTTCACAAAACTCTTCCTGTTTTTTCCTGTTCAGTCAGGCCATTTATACTGAATACAGTATAAAGCCCAAGAAAACCATGTGTTAATGTTAACAAGGATGGGATGGTAGCTCAAGACAGCTGCCAACCACAGAGCCTTCAGCTATTACAAAAGTTGAACTTCTCCATGATTAGTCTTCCTGCTTTCAGACAGCAATTAAAACTCAGCTTTGGGGGAATCTGGGGGTTACAGCCAGCAATGAATAAGCCTGGCCAAGTCTCCTACTTGTTATTTATGGGAAGCACCTCCCAGGTCTCTGCTCTGCTCTCATTTTATTGTTCCTTTACTGCATGATTGTTACCAGCACTCAATAACGCTGACCCTTGACATCTGAACAAATGACGCAAGTCAGCAGCCAAAATTATTCTCCTGCTGTCATAAATGCTTTCATGTTGGACAAAATTATCAGAATTGTGAGCTTAAATTTCTTAGCAGCACAGAACCTTTGGAGATGGATGATTTCCTCATTTACAAGCTTTGCAAAATCTAAAAGTTATTTTTTCTCTTCCCTGTCCAACAGAAAAAGTTCAACATAAGAAGCAACTTTTCATCTTTCAAGGCTAATGCTTTTGCAGAAGTATAATTTCACATCAGACCTGGTGGATTATCTTAAGGTTATCTGTCTGGATTTGGGAGAGGTGCGGCCTTCAACCTAACCTTTCTCACACCCACAGTATGTAGCCTTTAACTGGAGCTTTGTGAGGCTGTGCTGCTTCAACCTGAAGACACTTAACCCTGCCAAGAGAACAGAGCACTAGGATAAAACCCTGAGGACAGAGATGGCAGGAACCTATCTTAAATAAAAGCAAATAAAAATCTAAAGTATTCAACAGCTGGAATATTTAAACATCTTCAGGACTGACTGAAACTGATTCTTCAAGCTTTACATGTACAACTGTGACTCTGCCTGAGCATCTGTAAAAATTCAATTAAAAACTGCACCATTGGTCATAAAAATCCTGAAGTTATGGGAATTTTTAGGAGATGACATTTAGTTATCGTGGGGAATCAGACCACTGCCACAATGATACAGTTAATATTCTTCGTGGTATGAGGTCATCTGTATAATACAGCAGACTCTCCTCTCAGAGCTGTTAGCTCTTCACATCCAAGGCAGGACTGTTGAATCTTTTGCATGTTGCACTTTCTGCATAAAAAGTACCCAGAATGAGACAAAAGTATTGTTACTCTGGATTTAAAACATAAGGCTCATTCAGACACCTCAGGAGGAAAACCTTCCTTGGAAATGTGTTTCCATCCAGCTAGGTACAACAGGTGTGTTTTAACATGTTGCTAGCTTGATGCAGTACCAGGAATATGTTCTGTTATATGGAATATTGAGTTACAACCTCCAATGACAAACATGAACAACCCAATACACTGTGAGCACAGTGTATTTAGCATTTCCCCCCAAGGACCCTTCAAGGGGCAGTAGTCAGATAACCTTTCTCAAACAACCTGAACCAGGAGCTAATGCTGACATTAGTGACAGTTCAGAGGTGGTTCCACTTTAAAACCTTTTAAAAACCACTTGGCTTTTCCACCACTGCCCAACATATTTACATCGCTTGAAAATGTTTGTTCTAACGCCATTTATGTGTCATTTCAACTTCACTCGAGTGTATCCTGAATCTCTGCAGGCTGCCAGAGAAAAGAGAAACAGATTGCTTTTGCCTTCTTAGCAGTCTCTGTCTGGTTTTCCCTCAACTCCTCTACCTTGGATTAGTCAGACTAGACTAGCTGCTATACAGGTTTTAAAACCAGTTAGATAAAACCCTCTGAAATAGTACCACTGAAATGATGAACTGATCAGTGACTGATTTTTACAAGCTTAACAGCAATGTGATCATCACTTAGAGCATATATTGAGGAATAAAGGACTGACGTCGCAGCAGGATTTAGAAAAACATGTCCATGCATTTATCTTGAGTAGACTAGCGTTCAGTTTTTATGCTCCTCCCATATGAAACAAACTTTCAGAAAACTGCACGTCTGCTGAAACTCTCAGCAGTTTTAAGGAAAGGTTAAAAACTTTTCTATTTGCAACCTTTTCTTTTTAATACTTCCTCTGCCCTCCGCTGTAATGCGTTTTTTGTAAAGCACTTTGAATTGTCTTGTACATAAAATGTGCTTTTCATATAAACCTGTCTTGCTTTGGGATACAGGATTTAATTTATTTACGCAATTATCTGTTTATTCAGCTAATGCCTATAATGGACAGTGGCAGTAAAGCTCTCAACACCACTGTACTTGATTTTCTTTTTTTTTTTAACTCAAAGCCTTTGACTCCAAACCTCTGTGCATCAGATGGAGAAAAGAAAACAGTTTGGTACCCTGAGGTGCTCAACAACTTTATTAAGGTTTACAGGGGTGGGCCACAAGTGGGATTCACAGGATGGGGGACCTTACACCAGGCCTCTGCACAGACCCTGACAAGTCTGTTGAGCTCTTGGAGCAGGTTGCAGAGCGAGGCTGTCCTGCAGACAGTGAGGCGGAGGAGGATGGGTTGACCGTAGGAAACTCTTCTCACGAGCACAGCCCTCCCACCAGGACTTGCTGTAAGCAAAGGCTTGCTGTGGCAGAAGGGGTTCAATGAGACACCCCACACGCTGGGCAACCAGAGCCAGGAGGACTAGGTTCATCCACCCCTGCAGATCCTCCGAGTCACAGTTAAAAAGCATGCCACTTGATGTCAGATGTCAAGGCCTAATTGAGCCTTTATTTAATATTTAGTGTCTGCACATTGAAGATAAAGAAGATGGAAAAAAGCTGTAACAGAGTGCAAACCCAGTTTGACACACCACACCAGAAACCAGGGTTTCACACCACGATTCCAGAAATCCTCCATCTTATCTGTTGGCACAAACTGGACAGCACTGCACCGGCTCTGTTTGATGGAGGGATTCTTTAAACAGTAAAACATGACCCCGTGTGAAAGGATCTGCTGTACACAGGGTTGGGTCATGTCAAGTGAAGGGTGAAGGGTTGAGTGTAGGTGTCGAGGGCGTCTGGTTAACCTAAATGGACCTTCCACACATACACACATCCACACTCACAGTCTGATAGCAAATACCATAATTACAGGGAGATTCAGAAATACCTCAGCGCTGCTCCTTGTTAGCGGCCCATCACTCATATACACACAGGGTTGTTTTGGACCTGACTCTGTGAGAGGAGCTGGGCCAGATATGTGTGTTAAAATTGGCTGCATTTATTTAGGCTAAAACTCAAACTATTTTTAGAGCATTTCTTTTTGTCATTGAGGATTGATTTTCTCAGTTTCCTTGGTAATTTTCTCAAACTCAGACAGTAAGACGGGCCAGCGGGCCGGTCTAACAGCCAAATGAGCAGCTCCATCTACCCTTCCAGCCAAATCTTTATCTTAATGACACCTAACAACCATGTTATCTGTCATTAATGAGGTTAAGTCTGTGTAAGATCATGTCCGGTCATTTGAAAACTCCCATTCCAGATTCAGTGATTTGAAAGCCTTGGGTTGCAGTAAAAACAGAAGATTTATTTCTACAATAGAAAGAGAGAAGAAATATTTCCTGAATCGATTAAACCAACTATTTGTCTGAAAGCAACAATTTAACAATTCATAACCTGTGAAAGTGCTCAGGTCAAACAGAGTCAACTCTTACAGAAATGGTCAGTCTTTAAAGGTTATCTTCTGGTTCATTCATTACAAACGCCATCATCACTGTCAAAGTATGCACCATGAAGGCAGAACTTGCAGGAAAGTGACAGGGTCCATTTCAGCTGGAGGGGAAAACTGACTCTTAACCTAAAAAAAAACTTTTTTTTGCTGTCACCACATTGCAAAGAATTTCTGCACATGCACCATTAAAGTTACTTTAACTCTTCACACTGTGAATCAGCTCAAGAACAAAAAGACATAGAAAGGGAGGAAACTGCCTAGCCAAAGTTTCTAACGTCAGTGGCTGTGCTGCATGCATCGACATGTACCTCTGCCACTTCTTTAGCCAACTTCCCACGCAGGTGTCAAATTTAAAGTTGAATCTTTTACAAAACCCAGGCCCTGTTTCTTTTTTTTTCAACACGAAGCAAACCAATAAATTTATTACCACAATCTTTAGTTTTCTTTGGTTAATCCTAAACCTGCATCGTAACGCTTCACTTCAGTTTTTCTATGGTCATTATAAATCACCAAAACATACATACAAAACAAAAAGTTTAAGCAGTTCAACAGTGTTGATATATTATATAAACTGTGTGTTTAGCCACGCTGTCATACTAAATAGTGGTGGTGCTGCACACAATAAACAGGATTGTGAATTGGAGTGAAGCGAAAAAACTTACCTGAGGTCCTGTTAGGTGACTCTTCCAGGAATGTATTCTCCTCACTTCAGAAACTTAAAAAATCCTCTGATGGCATGATGACAACAAACACATTCTCACCGTGGTTTGCAGTGAAGCCCGGGAGGAAAAGTGTCTGCAAAAACCACACACCATACAGAACTGTAGGATTGTACCTCTGCTGCCTTTAAGTCAAACTTTAGTCCCTTCAGCGCTGCACCAAAGTGCTGCTGAAACACCTCAACACTCACTCAGGACTCCCATCTCCACCCACTTCTTACACTGGCCCTCCTCTTTTTTGTGTAAAACACACACAAACACACACACCTTCCATGTGCCCAGATTGCAGGCTGTTCCCCTCCCCCTTTCTTGCCTGTGGGCTCAGGCCTTTGGGGCTCGGCCAGGACGGCTTCTGTGGTGTGTACATATGCGAGTGTGTGGTTTCTGTTCATACTCTACATCTTGTCTGATCAAATCTGCTTGAATTCTTATTTGTTTCCTTAATCGATGCTTTGTGACAGCTTCTGCAAAAAGAAAATAGATAAACTGAGTATCCCCTTTGTATAGTGTATATTACATATATTTAACACACTTTGAAACTGTGATAAAGACAGACTGGAATGTGTCTGACTGACAAATGTTTTCCATGCCTGTATAATCAAGAACAAAGTAAAACAAAAAAAAACAGATGCATTTTTTTTCCTGCCTAATGAAAAAACCAAAATATTGATTCCTCTTTTCTTTCATCAATATATCAGTTTCAAAGTGACTGATTGTTTTCATGCATGAATGAGTATTAACCACATTTTTGCGGATTGAGAGAAGAACTACAGCTAATAACAGCATCATTATGACAATTGTACAGCGTACAAAAACACTGGTCTTAGTTTCATATATTCTTCTTACTCCAAAGTATGTAGTTTGTAGCTCGTGGTGGTTTAGTAAATGCTCATGTTGCTGGAATCCAGCAACAACTTTAGCTTTACAGCATTTGCAGTAAATACTTGTTTGGGTCATGACACGTCCCGACCTTTAAAACCAAAATATTTCCAGACAACAGATACGGCACTCCCGTGTCGTCATGTTTAACTTCAACGTCTGCTACAGGTTCGAACATCTCTAACAACACAGCTGCTCTGCTGCATGCATGTTTAGTGGTTGCAACAGTGAAATAAGCCCCCCCCCCTTTAACAGTTTCCATTTGTGCCATGTTCAAATATTATTTAGGCCATTGAAACTGGTGTTTGTTGTAAAAGCATAAATAAATAAAGGAAAACTAATTCATATAATAACAAAATAAAAACTGGGTTTGGGTATGTAACCTGTAACCTCTTAATCTAATTTTATCCTAATCTGGGTGATTCTTTACATTTTGACAAAACATGAGACAATCACAAACTTTAAAAAAAGAACATATTCTTAGTTTTAAAAAAGTGTTTGATGAAATGATTGCAGCCATCTTCTCAAAAATGTGTTTATTAAATATTTTCCTCTTAACTTAGGATTGTCAACTTGTTAAGATTGACAATGACGAGATTAGTCACAAACTCCCTGAATAATCAGTTTGTTGTTTAGTTTATGAAACATCTTAGAAATTTGAATTATCACACATATGTATTTTAAGTCCAAGGTAATGATACTTGATTTGTCTGGCCAGATGATAAGAGATGATGACATCAACAACACACAGCAACACATTTAACAATACGCTGTGAGCTGAACAGATAAAGACTTTGCATCTTTGTTGTAATGACAAGCTTGGTGTAGCCATGTGGCTCAGCAGGGTCTGATGGTTAAATCCATCTCAGCCTAATGCAGGGAGGTAATTAACAGTGTAGCTCAAGCATGGTCTCAACAGGCTTTATGCAGCTGTTGTGTAAACACTACAAACAAGCTGAGTGTGTATGGCTCTGTAACTCTTAGCCCTGGGCCATGAATGGTTAGGAATGATGGTATTGGGGTGGGGGGATAATGATAGTGGTAGTGGGCTATAATCTATATTACATGACTGAATAAAGAAGCATTAAGTAATTTTGTTCCAGTAAAGACCTAAAGAACAGCATGACCACAGACAAACAACAGCTTATATGGTGGCCTGGGAATGACAAAAAAGTGATGGATGATTACTGTAAATAAAACAGCAGATGGAACCACTATTACAGTATAATGGCCAATGTCTTTGAGAAATCACAAAGCAGGGATTGATGTGTGGCTCATTAAAATCCAAATAATATCTGCTGCAGATGATGTGTATCAGTAATTTGTGTCATAGACCAAAAAATAAAATGTTGCTTTTACATTTATGCCAGATGGGAAATTCACAGCACTGCTGGATCTACCACATGTCGACTTTCACCCATGAACATCAACTTAAGATGACTTTTCTCTTTTACCCGTCTTTTTTTCCCCTCAAAAATAAAAGCGCTGTTTATTTTTCTGCACAGCTCTACGTTTGAAAACAAACATTGCATGACACACAAAACAAAAAAAAAGTCGCCACCTGGATTTAACCATGCAAACAGGTAGAAGCCTCGTATTTGATCATTTCTGCATGGGTAATTATATTTCAGCTGGATGCAATTAGTAGTGTCTTATTTCTTAAGTAACCATGTGGAAAGACACATCCTGTGGTCATGGAAAATGTGTTAGTTTGTTAAAGAAGAGTCAAATCATTGGCATCAAGCAAAAAAAACATCTCAGGAGATGCAGAAACAACTAAAATGTTCAATGACATCGCAGTGTCAAAGAATATTTATTGTTCTCAAACACTGCAAAGACAGCATTTGCCACCTGCTGCCACTATTTTGCCTTTCTGACACAAATAATGTCCACGCCATGCCCTGCAAATTTATTTGCATTTGTCAACATGGTCCATCAGGATCTCAGTCTCACACGTTGAAAAATCCCATTTCTCAACTTTCCTTCCTGAGCCATCCGGGAAATGATGTGATGAATATGTATCACAGACATCCACCTGACCATTTATAGCCACCACGTGGGCGTGGGAAGGCGTTCCCTCATGCGCTCACTGTAGAGTTGATTCTGATTTATGAATGGAAAAAGGCATAGGACGTGCACATGCTTTTATAAATCTGAAAGTTGAAGTGCGCCACATTTCCTTTTTGCGCCGCTAACACCACCTGTACTGCTTTACTACACACAGTTTCATGCATGAGGCCCCAGGCGTTTCCTGCCACCTGAGGGGAACCCAGATACTGTTTCCATCAACACTTTCATATTTCTCACCCGTAAACTGTGTTAAAAACGTGTTTAAAAGAAAAGTCTTACCATGCGAAACTCACCAGAGAGGTGAAGAATTGTTATGTTACAAAGCAGAATCACTAATTATTGATAACTTTGATTGTTACAGTCTGGTTAACAATGAAGATCGAGTTTAGATGAGTTTCCTCCTGTGTTCCTGCACCAATCATGAATCTAAAAATGAATGAATCACCTGCGAGTCTGCAACTACACCATCATACTGAAAATCGAAATTGTTATCAAACATTTATTGTTCTGATGTTTTGATTCTGGAATTATTATTATTATTATATTCTGGTCGTTATAAAAGATAAAGATGTCTAAATATAAAGGCTTAATTAATTTAATAAGTCTTGCAAAAGGAGCAGTAAAAATATGAAATCAATGAAAAATATGAGGAAGTATATTTATTTATTACAAGAACAATAAAATTTACAAAAAAACTTTATTGGATTTGACGGCAGATCTACCCTGAAATGTGTGAAAAGGGAGAACAGTCCTGAATGTTTTGACAGAATATCTGACAGAACAACACTGGGACTCAGAGAACAACAATCATCTAGTGGAGGAAAGTGATGTTCTCATCTAAACGTGGGAGTTTCATCCAGGTCGGTACCGCTGCACTTAAAATCACGTAGTTATTGCATCTGCAGCCACTAACCCTTTCTACAGGAATTCTCGGGTGTAGGCTACCACCTCACCTGTTTTCTCATCATCTTATTCATAGCTGATAGGTTGTAAATGCAGCTGTCGTTACTTCTGCTCACATAAAGCCCAAACTGTCCTTTATATCCAGCCCATGATGAACCAAAATCACATCACCTGGAAAAGTTTCTTCAGACGTCTACTGTTCTCTGGGATGGTTTAATCCAAGGTATTCACTGCACTGCACCAAGGTGGAAATGGAGGATGAAAATCTGCTGGTTAATTTTCTTTATGTGTGCTGATCGTGAAGCTGCTGCTGCAGACTCAACGACTCGGGGAAAAAAATACGATGAAATACTTCTCAGAAATTCTGAATAAGACAGAGATTAAGTAGAGGAGAGCTACTGCTGAACAATGCAAACAGGCGGTAGGTACACCCAAAGTGGCCAATACTCCGATAATTCTGTACATTAATGATAAAGATGATGATGCACATTCTTCAAAGTGAAAGTATGAACATTTCCACATGCACAAAGTGAAGGGAGCTCAAGGGATTAGAGCTGTGTAGCCATGAGAAAACCAATAATCAGTAAAGCTAACTGGAGAAAAAAGGCTTCAGTTTGCATGAAGATTGGACCCTGGAGCAATGGAAGAAGGTCATGTGGTCAGATGAGTCCAGATTTATCCTGTTCCAGAGTGATGGGAGCATCAGGGTAAGAAGAGAGGCAGATGAAGTGATGCAGCCATCATGCCTGGTGCCTACTGTAGAAGCCTGTGGGGAGAGTGCCATGATCTGGGGTTGCTGCAGTTGGTCAGGTCTAGGTTCAGCATCATTTTGTGTCCAAAGAATGAGGTCAGCTGACTACTGAATGAACAGGTTATTTCATGAATGGATAACAAAGCCAGAAAATTGTGAAAGAGTGGTTCAGAGAGCAGAACACTTCATTTTCACACATGGATTGGCCACCACAAAGTCCAGACCTGAACCCCATTGAGAATCTTTGGGGTTTGCTTGAGAAGTTTTTGCGCAGTGGTCAAACTCTCCCATCAACACAAGATATTGTTGAAAAATTAATGCAACACTGGATGGAACTAAGTCTTGTGACATTGCAGAAGCTTATCAAAACAGTGCCACAGTGAATGTGTGATGAAAGCAAAGCTAAAGACGGTCCAACTAAATATTTCAGTGTGAAAATGTTTTTTGTTTTGGCTTGTTTTCTTTTTTTTTTTGCAGTGTGGTATCCTTGGTTTCCCTGGTTACCAATTCAAAAACTTAAAAAGGTTAGTCTGACTAAACGTTAATACATTATGCTAATACAATTTTTTCCAACTAGACATAAACTCTGCAAAACTAAAGCTCATTCATGAACAAAAAGACTCAAAACTGCTAAACTTGAAGCACAATTCCACTGTTCATACTCAAGTATTGTTCTAGAATACAGTTTTGCTAAAGTCTAAGCACATACTCCATCATTTTGCAGACGTTGTTCACTGAAGAATGCAGCTTTCAAAATGCAGACTTTAGTTACTAGTCAATCTATTTTTCACATGTGCAAACTCACTTCGAAACACGGTTCACTTATGTGTCAGAGTCTTTACAAATTCAGCCTCAGGTGACTTAAACAGATGTTAGGCAACAAGATGGAACAGCAAAGAGTCAGAGGAAGAGGAGGCCTAGTAAGTGGTGGACTTCGTCTACGAACAAGAAGACAAAGGCAAGCAAAAGTTTCTAATGACCAGGAGCAGAGGCAAGATGCAGTGAGGTTTCATTTTATTTCGCTCGGTTTTTATCAGTTAAATTTCATGTCTTTGCCTTGCAGCAGTTTTGTATCTGTCCTCAGATGTTTGCATTTCTTACATGCCATTCCTACACTTCATTTAAATAAGGCTGGGTTGGAATTATAATGATGACAAAGTGCTTTACACAGAACAGAGTAACTGTGAAACGTAATTTAAAACGGGATGTTATGATATTAACGACTGAACAAGTGGGCTCATCATTTTAAAATTTTACCAGATGATTATTTCTCACATAAATAACTGCAATTAACAATTTAATTTGTCAGTGTTCATTGTTGTTTTACTATAATCGTCTAAGCCACCGTGTTGCACTACACCAGTCCAGAACAGAAAAGCCTAGCAATAGCCGTAGAGAGCATCTTCATCTTTTTATTCCCGTATATATACCCCGGAGAGGAGGGTAAAGTGCAGAGTATTCAACTGGTTGTGATCAGCAGCTCTACAAACAGATTTGATCTAAATAAATTCAAATTTAACAGTAAGTCTTTACAAGGCTGCAAATCCACAGATGAAGAAAGGTAAAGAAAGAAAAAGTCAATAAACATATTCAGCTATTTGAAGAAGAAAGATAGACATGGATGGTCCAATTTAGGGGGCAAACAAATTCATAATCCTCCAAAAAAAAAAAAAATAAATAAATAAAAGGGAAGATTATATACCCCCTGAAAGAAAAAAGAAAGAAAAGAAAACTCTAAAAAACCAAAAACAATGGCAGGAAAAAGCATGGCGGAGGTTTAGAACAGATCCCTATCAGTAAGATACATCAGGCGGTGGGACGGTATGGACATGCATGGCTTCCAATGGTGCTGGATCACCACTGCTTATTGATGGTGTGACACAAAGAGGGAGACAAATTCCTAAGAAGTTCAAAGATGAACTGTCAGCTCAGATTCAGCCAAATGTAGCAAGATGGATTGAAAAGTCCTTCAGATGGACATGAACTCAAAATATAGTATATAAGAAAAGCTGGAGTTTTTAAGATTAAAAAAATAACTTGAAATCCACCAGATTGAGCTGCATTTCTGATTCTAAAGACAAAACTAAAGACGCACAATTACAAATGAGTGTGCGTAAAAACATGAGACTTTTTTTTTGTTTTGTTTTTTTTTGTACATATACATTCTATAGAAACGAGTCCTTGAAAATCTGGGTGGAGATAGAGTGTCATCCCTTTAAAAATGGACCAGAAGGTGAACAGAAGCTTCCCTGAGGCTTCATGGTGAGCATTTCCAGGCCATGGAGGTACAGAGACCTGGAAATGCACAAGGAAGAGAGGCAGAACATGCATGCCTGTAGAGAATAAAGTGATAAGCAGATGAATGGAAGAGGTGACAGTTTAAATGCAGAGAAAGCAAAGAAACAGAAAGTTGATAATTGAGGAGGTGAGGAACAATAGAAGGTGAAAGAGAAGAAAAAACATTGGAGGAGGTTTCACAAGGTAAACAAGACGTGAAACAAATGCTGATGAAGAAAGAGTGATTGAGAGAAATGTAAGGAAAGTGACAGAAAACAGAGGGAAGCGAGAGCTGATAACAGGAGGGATGGAAAGTAAAATAAAGCTGTGACAAAGATTGAAAATGTGAGATGCAAAGAGGTGGACAGCAAGGTGGAGGGGTGGGGGTGGGGCTGATAAAGGAGAAGAAGAAAGAGGGAGGTAGATGAATGAGGAGAGGAGAAAAGCAGGGAGGAGGTCTGGTCTAGAAATAAACACCAACAGAAGGTGGGCATGAAGCCACTGGCAGCAGGTGAACCTGAGCAGAGAGCAGGAGAGCCTGGAGGAAATGAAAGCAAAAATCCACCTTATGTAACCTGCTGCTGACGTCTCATGCTGTTCAATCCATACTGCTCAACATTTGCATTTACACTGGGGGTCACTGGGCTGATGCTTTTGTCCTGACTGGCTTCCAGTAGAACCAAATGTCACCTCTACTTTCAACATTGAGCAAATGCCAGATCAGCGCATTAGATTTAGATGTTTATTTCACGTTTTAACTTTCAGCAATCTTACAAAGACAAATGTCACAGAGTGAGCAGAAGGATCCTCTATATGCATGGCAAAAGGATATGAGCCGTCCTAGGCCAGGGGTCTGCAACGTTTACTAAAGAAAGAACCATTTTTACCACATGCCTTACAATATAAAATTAATTTAGAGCCACAAAACCTGTTTGACTCTTAAAAATAACTTACAATAAATAATATGCATGGAGTGCTGGATCCCCTTGTACGAGCTGTCTGGTCCCTGTACGACCGGTGTCAGAGCTTGGTCCGCATCGCTGGCAGTAAATCAGAGTTGTTTCCGGTGAGGGTTAGACTCTGCCAAGGCTGCCCTTTGTCACCGATTCTGTTCATAACTTTTATGGACAGAATTTCTAGGCGCAGTCGAGGTGTTGAGGGGATCCAATTCGGTGGCCTCAGGATTGGGTCTCTGCTCATTGCGGATGATGTGGTTCTGTTGGCTTCATCGGGCCGTGATCTTCAGCTCTCACTGGGGCGATTCGCAGCCGAGTGTGAAGCCGCTGGGATGAGAATCAGCACCTCCATATCCAAGACCATGGTCCTCAGTCGGAAAAGGGTGGAGGGCCTTCTCCGGGTCGGCAGTGAGGTCCTGAGCAAAGTGAAGGAGTACACGTATCTCTGGGTCTTGTTCACGAATGAGGGAAGGATGGAGAGGGAGATCAACTTGTGGATCGGTGCCGTGTCTGCAGTGATGCGGACTCTGCATTGGTGGTGGTCCGTGAAGACGGAGCTGAGCCAAAAGGCAAGGCTATCGATTTACCGGCCGATCTGCGTTCCTGAGTTTTCTTCGCAGGGTGGCCTTAGAGATAGGGTGAGAAGCTCGGTGATCCGGGAGGGGCTCAGAGTAGAGTCGCTGCTCCCCCACATCGAGAGGAGCCAGATGAGGTGGCTCGGGCATCTGGTTAGGATGCCTCCTGGACGCCTCCCTGGTGAAGGCACGTCCCACCGGAAAGAGGCCCCGGGGAAGACCCAGGACATGCTGGATGGACTACATCTCACGGCTGGCCTGCGAACGCCTCGGGATCCCCCTGGATAAGCTGGTGAATGTGGCCGGGGAGAGGGCAGTCTGGGTTTCCCTACTTAGGCAGCTGCACCTGCAACCCGACTCTGGATATGCAGCAGAAGATGGATGGATGGATAAACAAAACTGTCAAAATTGTATTGTTATTTGTATCATAACAAAAGAAAATGCCAAACCTGTGCATCATCAGTTCATATTTGTACAAAACATTGCCTGATTCATCACAAATTATTGATTCTGCTGGAACTGAATTAGTTTGCTGAGTCTACATTTTGTTGTCATTTTAATGGTCCTATCCTTAATGGTCTTTGTGGACAGGGACATGTCTCTAATTTCAGTAAAGCTCAATAATAGATCCTCCAATATTTTATTAAATGATTCTTTTGTGTGTATGGTCTTACTCTCTGTCCCAAGATGAAACAAAACCAATAGCAGTTGAGTTTGAGAACTTGATCCATTTCTTTAAAGTATCTTTGCACCGTTAAGATTTCCACAGAAGTTCTGAAACTACTTTTTTTTTATCACCTTCTGTTTGGTACTTTTTAGCAAATGCTGTGTGTTTGTTCTGGAAATGCCTTTCAGTGTTACATATTTTTTGTTTTTTGTCAATGATTTTGGGACAAATCAAGCATACAGGTAAGTCAGCATCATTAGCAATGAACATAAATAAATCTGTCTATGCAGAATTATACTTTATTTCCTGTAGAGAGGAAGGTCTAAAGAGCTGCAGGTTGCAGACTCCAGTCCGAGGCTGACTCATTGAGTCCAGCTCACATGTGTAAGATTATGTCAGTGGTGATCACCACATTTACAACTTCCAGCACATTTTGCAAAATGTTTGATTTGACAAAAATAGAACTGAAAAGAATTGCCTTTCAATCCTTACAACTTGCACTTATGTAATGACATTACACAAGCATGAATCAAGTGTAGTCAAGCAGAAACTTAATGGAAATTCAGATGGATTTAATATTTTTTGATACTTGTAGGTGTAAAGCTCAGGGTGTTATAGTTATCTCCCGTATTTGCTAAGTAAACATGAAAGCCACTGATGGTAGCAAGGCTTAACTCATGATTTATGTAAAAATGTGGCAAGACTTGATTCCTATTGTTTTAACTTAAATGTTAAATTTAGGCCCTCATGTCCTTAGAGCTGCAGCAGTTTACAAACGTTAGAGTTTTTCAAAACTTTAACACTTTGAATAATTATTAAACTAACTTAACTTGACCCGCAAGTTCCCTCTGGGATTAACAAAATATTTTTTCATTCATTCATTAACTCCATTATTTCATATCTTTAGAATACATGTAAAGAACCAAATCCATAGAAATGCAATAGTTTTTAAATAAGTGACAACTTGTTTTGATTTCCATGTCCTTTCTCTTTTAAGAATATTGTCCACAGATTTGGTGGATCTCCAACAAAAGAGCTGATGTTCCTATTTTTAAAATTTGGTGAAACGACGTCCCTACAGCTTCTGTAGCCAAGGACTGGACCACCATCGTCTCCGTCTTCAGCCACAGCCTTCAGCTACCACACAGTTCACAAGGCATCCAAACTCAGTGGTGAGTCCATATGGAGGTAGCAACCTGTGGCTTTTTCATTGTGGGCCCGGTCAAGCTTCAGGTGCCAACGCTGGGCTACCAGGCGGTCCTCCTGCCAGACTGAGCTCCAGGAGAGTGACCCAGAATCCCTATTCCAGGTGAGGTATCTAATACGACGATTCTCAAACTGCACTCCCTCTAGTGGTACGCTGAAGAATTTTCCGATGTTAACAAATGAGTAAATCTGAGACTGATGCTAACAACTATTGATCCAAGTATCACAGACCTTTGTTTGCAGATGTTGGAGCATCATTCTCATCAGGATAACTGAGAACAGTTTCTCTGCTTGTTAACTAGCTGGTCAACTTCAACACGATTTTTAAGTAACCTCATATTTATCAAATTAAGCCTGTATATACATTGTTGTTAGCTCAAAAACTGTGCACATGTAAGGGGGCTTGGACAACACGATGAGAACATTTTTATAACGCTGCAGCAAAAGAACTAGGTCACCTGGAGAGCTGCTGTCAGTTTCACCCAAAAGTTAGGATGTGAAACTCTCCCCCAGTTTTTCCTTTACGCTGATGGACCACATACAACTGGAGATATGATTGAATTGAATTTGATAAGACAAAAATATTCATCCGAGCATGAAAGTGTGATGAGTTGGACAAGCGTTGCATAATTTCTTTGTCATTTTGCTAAAACGGAAAGAAGTCTGACTCCATTTTGGCTTGGGACTTTACCAGACAACACAGCCCTCAGGTTCATGCAGGTACTTAAATCTCCACCATGATAAAGTGGCTATTCACAGACGGTCTGAGTGTGAAGTGGTTGGGATGATCTACTCCAGATCGAACCAGCTCCAGATCAACACCAGATCCACAAAAAGAGAGGTTTGTAACATGTAAGCATGAACCTTTGGAAATACCCTAAAATATACTCATGATAAAAGAATCATCTTGAGTGTCAAATTTGAAGCTATAACAAACAAATAAAAAAACAACTCCCCCACAAAAAAGTTTGATAAAACAAAAACATCAGTTGTTCAGAATAAGTTTTAGATGGTTCATGTTTTACACAAAGAACTGTAGAAACTTCACAACCAGATGTTCATTTGAGCAAAGATGACTTAGATGCTTGGAGTTAATCTGCATACACAATTTTATTGTATTTACTGAAAGCAGAAAGTCAGGACCGCAGATCAGCTGGAATGAAACTGGCTTCAAGATATCTACAGTTAAAAAGGTCCTGGATCAGAAACTCATAAGCAAAACGTTGTTCAAATGCAAACAACACCTTTGTGTGCCTGCAGTCAGGCAGAAAACAGGCTGGAAGCTAGTTTTTGTCTTAATGAGTCGTCCTCAGAGCATGACAGATAACACAGGTCTCTGTGCAGCCTGCTGAGAGATAAATGGGCTGGAATCACAGAAAATTTCACACTAAAAGAGCTGTTGCAGTCAATAAAAACATCTTCAGCTGGATTTTATTTGTGCAAGACCCAGTTCATAGCAATAAAAAGATACATAAAAAGCCACTAAATGAGGTTTGTTTTGAGCATCAAGAAACAGAAGAAACCCAGAATGAAAGTTTTAGAACTGATTTACCTAAAATCCATCACAAAGTTAACCATCCCCAGCAGAAAAGGAAATAAGTTGTACATTCCTGGCAGCGACAAATCCCTGACACATCCTCATTTTCTTCTGTCAGACTGTGTTTCCCTGCTTCTCCAAGCAGCTTACTGTCAGCTGATAGAGGGATCATGCTACTTTTCTTTAAATGGCTTTTGTCTCTGTGACCTGAGGAACTATATTACCAGGCAAACAGAAAATACAAGCAATGGTTTTTGTACAAAATATGTGCTAATATAAATGGCAGTTCAACAAAAAAAAAAAAATATATGAATATCAGGTGATATTTGGTATGAGCAGCTTTATCGAAACCCTCTTAGATTTCTTGTCATTACTTTTAGTAGTATTCAGGAAAACTACACCAGACTTCTAGAAGGACTTTCCAAAGCCTCTCTTTGGATGTTGGATGTCAAGATGATCCCACACTGCTTCAAAGATGCTGAGGTCTGCACTCTGGGAAGGATTCATCACTGCATCAGACCTTTTCCCACTGATGTTTGGAATGCCTCAGCATTTTCTCCCTGTTTTCCTTCCTTAAAAATGGCTTCTTGACAGCCACCCTTCCATGAAGGCCATTTCTGAATGAGGCTTCAGCCAACAGTAGATAAACTGAAGGTCCTCCTCAGGGGTGTGTTTCATCACCAGCTGGAAGCTTTGCACAAAGTCTGGAGAACTATTGAACCTCACAAGAAAGTCTGGTCTTAGAAACTACTGTAAATATAAAAAAATGAGGGCTGGCTAAAGACTTATCACTGACACATTTTGATCTGAGGATAAGACCAGATGTTGAGCAATCATCACTGATGTAATAGGTTTTAAAATATTTAACTTTGAATCAAAAGAAAAAAAACTGATGACACTTTACCCATTGGGCCTTAGGTGGATAAGATCTCTTTAATTTGTCTTTTGATTTGTAAATGATGTTTTCAGTTATTCTGTTGTAATTTTTGTAACACAGGGATGCCCAACGCCAGTCCTTACAGCCCAGAGATCCATTTAATTTGAATCAGGAGTGTGCAGCAGGGATACATCTGATACCTGCAGGATAGTGGGCCTTGAGGACCAGGACTGAGGATCACTGTTATTACAGAAGACCTCCAAGTAACAAAACAATTTAAAGCACCTATAATGACACCACTTAAGACAGCCTCAGACTCAACCACTGTCAGCCGCAAAGTGAAGCAACTTATCAACCAAGCTGTTCTCAGCTTTGAATTTCAGTAGTTTCAGTTACGTCCTGCTCATGTTCCACCATGTCACCTCCTGATCGATGGATAGTGAAAGGAAGACTGTCGCCACATGTCGACCAAGCCAGTCTGCAGGTGTAGTTGGACTAAGGCTGCAGGGCTTTGAATAGTCCTCTGCTGACCTTTTCTTAAAGTGTGTCAGAGTGTCTGTCAACAGGTTCTCCTCTTGGCTTTCTCTCCTGACACAGACGACAAGGAATTCAGGGTCAGAAAGAGGATAGGGGGCCAGCAGGTAAAAAGTTATCCATCTTAACTGCTGTAAAAAGCCGTGTTTTCACCTGTGTCGTTTGGATCAACCTGCGAGATGATATAATATTAGTGTTGGCGTGTCAGTTGAAAAAGGAGAAGCACAGGTTACAAAAAAAATCTGTTACATATTGATATTATGAGATTTTAGATCTATTTGTTTTCAATAAGGTAGATTTATTTAGCCACAACTACACAGCAAAATAGCTTGTCAGAGACATTTCTGCCTTGTTTTTCTTCTGTTAATGTTGATAGATTTAATGATGCAATGCTTCATGCACACAATATTTTAAATCCTTTGACAACAACCAGAAACTCCCATTAGATGCGGGTTGATAAAATCAGAAAAATGTTGGCCTGAATTCCTCCAAACAGCAGCGTGACATTTATGAACATTGTCAGTTTTATCTTCCTTTTTTTCACTGGGCAAACAGATTAAAAAGCAATGATAAAAAGCATAAATACAGTTTGTTTATTTAAAATGCAAATGCCTTTTTATGGGATCATACATGTAATATGGAATAAGGAAGCTTTATAAAATCAATGCTTTTGGCCTGTTTCTTTATGTAGTATTTGCCTCTCATGCTTCTGTAACCTCCCACAAGTCCTGGAAGTTGTGAAGTAAGAGACCCCATTAGCGTTGCTTTGAATTACTTTGCTTGCACCCGCCTCACTAAAGCCCTGTGCAAGCTAGCTGATAAGGATCATGCAGGCAGCAGCAGCACAAAATGTTCCTGTAGACCCAACATAAGGCAGAAGCTCTCAGAGGAAAAATACACCATCCATTCATGGTAAATCTGTGTTTTACATTGATTTTAGCCTGATTTTCAAGAATGATTCAATTTCCTCACAAACAGTCTGAATAATGAGAACTGCCACTTCACAGCTAAAACTGCCCCTGGCAAACTTGTTTTGTGTGCTATAGTATGGCTGTGCTTGGCCAACATTTGCTAGCTAGAGATTATTGCACAGGCAAGCCGTTTTGACATGCATGGTTCAGTAGGATTTTACCATTTTCCCTTAGTCTCACAGAGCTTTGTTTCTTTCTTTCAGATGTCATTTGACAGCGGCACTCTTGTGTAGATAAATCTGTGTAATGTATGTTTTGTTTTGTAAAAACTAGGAAACAAAATAATAATGTTTTCCCACCTAAATGGTTGATAATTGTTAATTGTTAATATTTTTTATGATAATCTGTCCTAAGCTCTGTCTCCCTACAAACGCTTAACAAAAGCACAAAACCAATCTTGACATTAAAACACTGGTAAACAGATTAATAATCAAAACAAACTTTTACAACTTAAGACAAAATTTAGACGTTCGAAAACCTGCCACACTCACCTACACAGTAGACATTGTGTGCTGATGTCTTCTAGTCACAAAAACATTGCTCTGTTGAGTGAAAAGATATTCTTTCAAATCTTTTATTCCTTTAGCCATCAGGTTTCTAAATTCTGACAGTAGTTTTTAAATCACAGTGATACTTTAACCTGGACTTTTATTCATTTGTCTTGAATTTATTATTCTTGTAGTCATGTTTTTTTTCCCCCGACTTGTTTCTGGTCTGATCTTTTTGTCTGTTTCGACTGCAGGTGCTGACATAAACCATTATTTCTTGTTTTGATGACTGATAATATGAATTGCCCTTTTGGAGTTAATGAAGTTTTCTTCAATCTTGAATACAGTTTTTCTCTCCCTCCCTTGCTTTAAAAACTCTTCACATCAGAATCAGATCCTATTAATATGATGAGTTTCTGAGTCCTCCATGAAATCAAATTAGCCTCCCAGACTGCAAACATGGAGCTGGTAAAGGCGCCAAGCAGCAACAGCGTGGGTTGGCGGGGTTGTGTTGAGAGTTTAAGCTTGTTTAAACCTGCCTTAGCCTGATTTGACCTTTTGAGTTTGTTTTAACTTCACCAACCTCAATAGTTGAGTCACAGGAGTAGTCATCAGAGTCTTCATTTCTTCTTCCTTTACACTTCATCTTAAATTCTTTGATCCCAGTTGTTTGATGTTTCAGAACATACTGTAAAAAGAAAGTAATCTGGCTGCAATATATGGTTGATTCCTAGTATGGCTAATAATCAGTCATACTGGTATAGGAGCTGGAGTATCAGGTTATAATTTCTGCTTCTTACAGTCTGGGTGAAAATAAGATGAACGCTCTTAAAACAGGTCAGAACTAGACACGGACATCAATTTTAAAATGTTCAAATGTTGATTGATGAGTTTGGTGTCTTTAAATTAGTCATTAAATGACAAAAAAGCTAATAGTTTGTGTGACTATTGCCTCCACAGCAAACTTGTTTTACTGCAGTAGTAATGCATCGAGCTGTTTGCTGTTGTTGGACAAACAATGTTGTTTTCACACCAGAAATAAAATGTTTATTTTTAAAAGCAGGTGAAACTGATCTTCTGTTGATACACCTCTGAGCCACTAAGAGAGGTAGTAAGAGAGGTGAAACAGGCCCACCTAGTGTGTGCTCACACACACCCATTCGGCATCAGAAACATACTGTCTTAAGGATCATTTATGCTCGACGCAGAAAACAGATGCACAGACGGACGGGCAGTTTTGTCCATCTTCTGCGTCAGTTACACGTGTAATTTGGTCCGTTCTCAGGGAGCTTGGTTATCCGCTGCTTGATGACGAAGACGAAGCAATACCACTAGCGAAAGAAACAAACCAGAGAAGAAAAAGAGGATCAGGAAGGGAACAATAAAACTGAAGAAGAACAAAGATGAGGACAACTGTAGAAATTGCGTGAGCTTTTGAAGAAAGGATATGTCAGGTCTTTAGGGCATGTTGGGTGGTTGAAAACAACTTTATACTGGTCCATTACCGCCACCAAATGGTGTCTGAAACTGACGTCAGCTCATGGCCTTGAACTTTGAAGTTAGGAATAGACTTAACAACCTTGGCGATGCAAAAGATGCATGGAAGTATGAGAAGAGCGACATATGACAACGTTTGAAAAGGATGTCGCCACTGAGATACGAAAGGGAGCATAAATGGGCCTAAAGGGTGAGACTCTTTAGACACCTCACCGTTCCATTATGGTTCAGACTGTTAAAACTGTGATATGTTGCCCTGATTTGGAGCCACTAGCTATTAGCATTAGACCATACTACGTACTATGTGAGTTCTCACATGTCATCACTCTCTGTGTTTACATTCATCCAAGTGGAAGCAGAGGCAGTGCGTGAGTCCATCTACAACATCACTACAGTGCTTCAGTCCCAGCATCCAGATGCATTTTTCCTTATTTCTGATGATTTTAACCACATCACATTGGACACAACACTTGCTTCTTTCCACTAATATGTCAGCTGTCTCACAAGGAAAAATAAAACAATAGACCGGCTGTATGCAAACATTAACAATGCATACTCAGTCTCCGCCCTCATTACACTCCACATCAGCTCATCACCTTGTTCACCTGCAATCCAAATTGTGAAGAGGCAAACTGCAACAACTAGGCACGTTAGGAGGTGGTCCCCTGAAGCAGAGATGCACTCAGAGACTGTTTTGCCACCATGGACTGGAGTGTATTGGTGGATTTGCACGGTGAGGACCTTGAGGGTGTGGTGGGATGCTTGAGTGACTATTTCAACTTTTGTCTGGACCAGGTGGTGCCTTTTAAAACAGTGACATGCTTTGCCAACAACAAACTGTGGATTGCTTGTTAGGTGTAGAAAGTCCTCAACAAGAAGAACCTCTTCTTCTTCGTGTTTGGGAGCAAAAACTGTAGGAGGATGAGGGAGGTGCAAAAAGGAAATGCTGCCTGAAGGAGGCTAACGAGGAATATGGCAAGAACCCGGAGATGAAACTAAAAGACAACAACATGCGTGAAGCCTGGAATGGTCTGAAAACCATTACAGGCTGTAGCAGCAAGTGCAATATGGGCAGTGTATGGATCTCCAGAAACCTGAGGATCTGAACACCTTTCTTTTTTTAATTAGTCCTGCAGGGGTTGGGACTCATGGTCCAGCATGAATGTTAAGTTTGCCAGGACCCCTTTCTCACCTATCTGGGGGGTGGTTGGCTGGGTCCAAAGAGATGTGGAGTGTTTTGATGTCAGAGTGAGCCAGAGGTGTGAAGGGCTGTCGAGGGTAGTCCAGATGTTGAGGTGCTCCTCCATTTTCCCCTTGTAACTGGTCTTCCACTCTTCTTCCAGCTCCGTCTGTACAGACCTCAGCTCCTCCTTGTTCCCTGATCTGAAAGCTCTCTTCTTTAGCTTAGCTTTAATATCATGGGTAATCCATGGCTTGTTGTTAGCGAAGGACCACACCGCCCTGGAGGGAACAGTTTTCTCAAAACAGAAGTTTATGTAGTCTGTAATGCAGTCTGTGATGGCAATAACAGAGATCCATCCACAAAGTGGTGCTGAAGCAGTCCCTAAGAGCTTTCTCTGTCTCAACAGTCCACCTCCTCACTGTATGTGGGAACACAGTCTGCCTGTGTAGAACAGGTTTATACACAGGCTGGAGATGTATTAAATGGTTATCAGCTCTACCTAGTGCAGGGAGGGGGATGCAGAATATGCCTTCTTGGTGTTAGCATAAAAGAAGTTGTTTTTTGTCTCTGGTGGGTCAGGTGATGTGCTGTGTGTATGTTGTAAGAAGAGATCATTGATAGGCATGACTGAAGTCCCCAGAGATGAGGAAGCGGGTCTGTGGGTGCATCTTGTTGGGAAGAGATCTTACTTTTCCCATGATGATGGAGGGGAGAACAAACTTTTTTCCTGGCACGACGCCCACGGCAAACCTTCCGTAACACCTCCACGGTGATCGCATGTCTGTCCCTGGGGAACACTACAGCTCAGTGTAGTGCGACCAGCTCTTCCCTACTGTAAACAATGCACGCAGGGGACCCCAAACACACATTGGATGTAATAGTTGAAAGAAACGCTGCAAATCCAAAGAACAGCAGATTTGTGTACAAATAAGTCTATACAGCTTGTATACAAAATATTTACTGAAGCAGTAAGCTATAAATAAGTTAAAACACTAGAAAAGAAATAAAGCAGGTATGAGCTGTTGAAACTAGCAGCTTCCTGACCGGCCTTAGGGGAAGGAAAATAAATAAATAAATATATATACAGGGGTGGTAACATGCATCTGTTTGGTATGCATGTATTAAAATGAGCAGGAACAGTGGCAGCTTAACAAGTATGTGTTTTTTACATAACCAATATGTTTAAAAAGTTCATGACAACAATAAATAATAAATAAATTATATTGCACTGACTGTAGTTTCTGATAAGCACAACTTGATAAGTTGGTGAGTTTGTTTTTTTTAACCTCAGATATTTTGGTAAAATACTTAGATGGAGAACGCCAATGGTCAACTCAATGACTGTAAGCTATCCTGGTATTGCGGCTACATAACAAGCCCAAATCATCAGCTCTCCACCACCATGCTTGACAGTGGCATAAAGTGTTTGTGCTGACATGCTACACATGACAACCAAACGTCTCCACTTTGGTCTCAGCCATCAAAGGACAGTGTAATGTGAATAGCAACACACCAGGACAAAACATGGCTTAAATGTGGCACAATGCATTAATCGTGCAAATACAAAGTCTTCACCACAATCCAACCAGAAACACTGTGGTCCCCAAAACACAGCCACAAAACAGCCACATCTTTCTGATCCCCAGCTTTTGATCACCCCATCTTCTTCACTTTACATAAATAATCTGGTCTATTTTTTTTAAATCCATTTATTCATCTAAAATCCTCGTTCTTCTATTGTTCATGGGAAAATACAGTGAAGCAGCAAAGAGTCAAGTAAAACATGAAGAGGATTAGTTCCTTGTACCAAAGGAACATTGATGGATGTCAGTGTTAAAAACAGAGGAAACAAACTCATTTTCCTGTAAAATTAGTTGCAAAGAATGACACTATTTTTTTCTACTAATATAAGCACAGACATGATCCATATTTCTTCTATCAAGTGTTTATAAAGCCTGTGTTGAAAGAGAGCCTGTGTATGTTTTTATTATGTGGGGAGATGGTATTTCATGCCTCTGAGGTTATTAGACATGTCAGTGCAGCAATCATCCACAGACTGGAAAGATGTTTTCTGAATAACAATGTTAACCAGAACCACAAACATCAATATATGCGCAAATCATCACCTGTAGGATTTGGGTTTGCAAGTGTACATGCAAGGAAATATGACATAGATATTTACTAAAGGTAACCTCATCGTGTTTTGTACTTAACATTCATACAAGCTGCCACAAAGATCACAATCTTCCTGCTGCCGGCCCTGAGTGACATGTGGCAACAGAGGGTGAAATGGAAAAGTAGAAGAAAATGAGAAAATGTCAGAAATCGAAGTGCAGAAAGGTAATTTTATATTCCAAACCAATGCATGAATTAGCAATATAATGAAACCGACATTTAAACAAAAGCTAAAAAGTAAGGGAACACATAGAGCTGCACAGTTTTAATGAAATGTGAAGCCTGTTTCATTTGATTCTGGATTAAAAGTTGCCTGCAAATTCCCTAAAGGGTCAGTTTGATAGGCTCACAGTGGCTTATTGCATGTGTGTCTTTTATTTACACATTACAAACAAGATTGCTGAATTACAGTCAAATTTATCATTTTAATATATGGATGTGAAGTTCCAGAAAATACAAAGATGTCAATTTCAAGACTACCAAACTAAATTACAAACAAATCATAGATGCACCAACAATATTTTCTAATCTTATGGTCCTGTTAATAGAAAAAACACTACTCGACAGTTTCTTCTAAACCTTACAAACTATCAGATGCAGCTGTTTCAGAAAACAGAGATCTTGTGTCTGTTCCTCCCTGTCTGCTGCAGTTTCAGACAAAGAGTCTCTTTCAGGTATTATTGTATCCTCGCCATGGCCTTGTACTCCTCCACAAGACTCTTTGTTTTGATAATCTTTGCTTATCACCACTCTATACTTCAGCCACTTGGACTAAATTGTTCATTCAGAGTGTGCCCTTGGACTGCTGTGAAAATCTGTAGTAAATTCTGCTACTCGCTTTTAAAGACTAGGGCTTGTTGTCCAAAATTATCTTTATATTTTATGGTCATATCCTATAAGCAGTTTTGGATGGACGAAACTGTTCGTCCACCTGTGTATCTGTCTTCTGATCATTGAGCCTTCAAGGTGAGGTGGCTCACTCTGTGAATGGATTTGAGGGCACAACACCCAGGATTTATTTATTTTTTTAACTTGTCCTTTCCAGCATCGTAGCAAGCAGAATGATGGTCTGGCTGTGGTGTTGTGCCGAACAAATTTGCTTTGCCATGGGTAGCTCTATGGGTATAAGGCTCCTCTTGATAATCAAATTTTTATTTAAATTATTTATTTAATTAGAAAATCCCAAGTGAGCATTGGCTTGCTCTTTCTGTTGATATATTACAGTAAAATATTTCAGATATAGTCTCTCTCTCTCTCTCTCTCTCTCTCTCTCTCTCTCGCTCTCTCTCTCTCTCTCTCTCTCTATATATATATATATATATATACATATATACATACACACACACACATACACACACACACACACACACACACACACACATGTGTGTATATATGTATATATGTATATGTATATATGTATATGTATATGTGTGTGTGTGTGTGTGTGTGTGTGTGTGTGTGTGTGTGTGTGTGTGTGCGTATCAGAACTGTGTTAATCTGATTAATCGTGGCTTACAAATTAATTAATCATGATTAATCACCATTTGGGACTTTGCCTGAAATTAGCCCAGTTTTACTGTATTGTATGAACAGAATGAGCCAATACTATAACTGATTAGAGGTTACTGATCTTCCCTTGGGTAAACGTCAGATGTCCAAGAGTCAGTAATGCAGCATGTGATGTACTTCTTTATGTTGTTCTGCATCATCTCTACCATGTTCTAGATCATAATACAGAATTAATATATCATATATATATATATATATATATATATATATGTCCTGTAAAAAGAAAAAGTGAGGTTTTCATTAGTTTCGAAAGTGGGTCTCCAACTATCATTTTGCCTTCCAGAGACATAAAAAAGAGAGAAAGGGACAGATGGATGGATGGATGGAGTGTGTTATCTGTTCATAGAGCATAGCAGTGTCTGAACCAGCAGATCTGCTGGGAATTTGCTTCTCGTTTCCTGAAACCTGCTGTGTTCACACACACTCCAAACAAAAAGTGTACACTCAAACATACACAGATACAGAAGGCCTGGGCGGTCCTGTACCTCCTGCTAAAGCACCATCTGCCTACTTGATCTATGAGCATACCAACACCCCCTCAGTCACACATGCTTCTGCACTCATTTTTATGTGGATGCTCATTAGCTATACTAATTCCCTTATTCTTCACTTAAAGCTGATCCTGTTTCTATTTTTAAACTCCAACTACACCTCAAAAACTGCCTCTTTTGCCCCATTACAACTGATCCTTTTTAAATTATCTTGATCTATAGTTTTCCGTCTTTCTCAAGGTCTTTCAAAATTTTTCTTTGGGCATCAGTTGCGTTTTTACTCATTTTCAGTTCATCTCAGGAAGGGAAAGGCCACAAAAAAAAAAAAAAAAAAAAAAAAAAAAAAAAATCAGTGGCAACAGGTCTGATGGAGTGATAAATCCTCCTGAGAGCCTGGAAATCTACAATATTTAAGTGTGGGATCTTGACCGACAGAGCAAAAGGCAGCCATCATCCAAAAAAAAAGCTTTGTAAAGTCTGATGAACTTTTTCTGAAGACTATTTCAAGAAATTACTAGAGAGCTTGTCAAAGAGAGTTCAGACTTTGTTAAAGAATAAAGATGATCATACTACATATTGACTTTATGGCTCATTGTTTTGTCTCGTATACTGTGTTTCCATTTCAATTTGAATAATTTAATAAACTGCTCTGGTAATTTTTCATTTTACTGGTATATATATATGCTTTGTATTAAAATGTGTTTACCGAGCATTAAAAACCTTCTAAAAGAGTTTGTGCCTTTAACTGAGTCCCTTAGCTGATATTAACCTGCAAGTGCCACACTTAAAAGGGAAACCCTGTATTTTAGAGCCCCATTTCTCGTTTCTATTTCAGACAATCAAATGAGCCTTTTTCAATCTTAATGGCCTTTCTTGGCCTGATCGCTCTGCTGGCAAATGGGCTCCACTCCCATTATCAGCGGCAGCAGGAGGCTCCCCAGCATGGTTCAGAAGATTTTGTTTGACATTTTGCTGAAGCAAACCAAAGCTTTTTAAACCTGAGGTCAAAGTAAGCTGGCAATGTTCAAAAGAGGCTGTGACTCCCTGTCATCATTACACTGGTTAAGATATTCTTTAAACAAATCTTTCTTTTCTCCAACAAGTAAAGTTTTGCCCTTTATCACTGAGAGATGTGAATATCTTCAATGTTCCATGTGTGGCACGAGGTAGTTCAACAAGTAAATATTTAAATACGAGCAGAGGCGGAGCATCCAATATAAGTGTTTTTATTTGGACAGAAGTTATTTTCCTCCTTTTGTAAAACTGGTTAAAATCCAAAAAAACGGCACTACAGCTGGTGCTCTCTCTGGGTACTCTGAAAGAAAGGAACAAAAAGGATAAAAGAGACTGCAAGAGACAGGCATACTGGTGGGGAGTCAACCTTATTGTAAAAAACAAAAAATAAATAAATAAAATAAAATACACAACATGCTGCCCACACTCAAACACACATACACAAACCCCAATATGATAGTTACAAAAAAAAGTAAACACAAATAAACAGAGGACCAGGTCCCCAGCAGTGGCCCACAAATAATCAAAAACTATTAATTAAAGTTCCACTATTAAAGTTGAGGGGAGAAGCTGAAATCTAAAAGTTATGAGAAATACATATCTATGAACTAAAACATTAGCAGGATGACCCACAAGACAAAACAAAACAAAAAAACAACAAAACAAAACCAAACAAAAAAAACAAAACAAAACAAAACAAACAAACAAAAAAAAAATAAAAAATAAAGCAAAAAACAAATCAGCTAGGAGTATAGAAGTGGGAAGAAGTCTTATATTACCAGTTCCGCTTGGATTCCTCTCCCCTCCTTGTCACCTCTCCTGGAAATATGCTAAAATCAAGAATAATTGTTTAAAAAAATAATCAAAGAAGCATATTTAAAATTTGTTATGCACTTAGTGTGGACCCAAAGTGGAGTGTCCTGTGTTTCCTTCTTTAATTTCACTCCTCTGTCCCTCTCCATCCAACTGCCCAGTTCCTGTTTGTGTTGATTACGCTTCGTCACAATGTCAGGAAAACTCAGTCTTCCTTTGTCTGAACATTATGTCCCCATTGCCTCCCTGTCACCTCTCAATCTCTGAAAGGCAAGTGTAGTCAAAATAGATCAGGCACATATTCTGCAACCAGGTATAAAGTATATAACTTTCCTCACACCTTAAAAATCCTCATGTGGTTTATTGTTTGTTGTATGGTGGATTGCCTGCTTTTTCTTGTGTTGCATATCTGCCTTTTTCTAACATGTATACTTTTAGGCCCTGTGTCTTATATAGTGCTATACTGCATTATGACAGAATGAATGAATACTTATGCATCTTCTTTCTGACAGCTGAAAGGAGACTAGACTATGAGAGGGGTGAGAGGGATCCCTTTCAAATACTCTTCTCTTCAAGGGTGCACTGCAGGTTGTAAATGTCCATTAGAGATGGCAACAGGGCACTAGACTGGTTTCACTATTCTGCTAAGATTGTGTTTCTCTTCTTGGCTCCTGCTCTTAAACCAGGAGGTGATGGAGTTTAGAGGGGTGATTTGAGTGGTTCCACAGTATATATATAGATATATATATATATATATCTATATATATAATGTACTACAACTTACTATAGCTATATAACGTATAACTATGCAACTAACTATACTTATCACAGATGTAAGGTTGTCAAAACATTAGTTTACATTTATTGTTGAAACCGGAACAGGAAGAACAAAATCAGCTGGTGGCAATAAACGAAGGCTGGATTTAGCGAAGCTGCTCCAACAAATGAACAAAAACCACTCTTAAATCAAAACCAGCCAGTTGAAAACAAAATCAAAGTTATCTATTATATCTGAAAACAAACTGGCTTACTAAGCTAATAACAGTGAGGAAGCAGCTCCAATAAACTAAAGAAAAACTTGTAATGGAAGTATCTAGCCCTTGCTCCTTGAATGAACTGGGACTTCAGGCTTTATTTCCTGGAGGGCGCCTTCAGGAGCTGTGACTGGTCCAACAGGATCCAATAGGAAGGGAGAAGACGGCGGTGTGTCCATTCCAACCAATCCCATGCAGGCACCAAGAGTGGAGGTTTCTGTCAGGTGGCGGCAATAATCAGCTGATTAAACAGTCTGTTATATTTTCCCAATCCCATACACTGCCCCTGTCATGTTGCCCCTCCCCCCAGTTTGAGAACCACTGGGTTAAAACATGCTCAGTTGGTATTAAAGAACCCGAAGCATGCCAACATAATATCCGGAACACCAATACACCACCAACCTGAACCACTGATACAAAACAGGATGGGTCTCTGTTTTTATGTTGTTTCCACAAATGTGACCCTACCATCTGAATGCTGCAGCTAAAATTGAAACTCGTCAGACTAAGCATAATTTTTCCATATTGTACAGTTTAGGGAGTTTGTGTGAACTGTACATATATATATATATATATATATATATATATATATATATATATATATATATATATATATATATATTACAAAGAAATAAAACATGCACCGTGATGAAGACAAAGTCAACCAGTATGTGCTAAAGGCTTGGTAGTCTCTGGTCATGGCCCTACCCTTCTTATTTATAACAGACTACCAGGCCAGGTGAAGGAAGTAATGTAACTATAAGTGCCAGGCAGGCCAACCTGACAAGCTGGCACTACTACATAAGCAGTACACAAAGAAGAGAGTTGGGTGTTTCTCAGCACTGAAAACATAAAAGAAAGCCTAAGTCAGATTAATAAAGAGTCTATGCCAATATCTATGTAAGTAACTTAAGGTGGAGTGAGTATTTTATGTTTATTTAGCATGTGTTGGCATCAATCTGTAGTAAGGACCATTAAAGTCTGAATATGTGACGGAAATTAAACCTTTTTTTTTGCTCTCATGCACGGTACACCCTTTCACAGATTGCTCCCTAGGCGCTCACCCACATCGCCCATAGCTAAAACCACCCCTGGTCTAGGAGCTAAGAAGACCAGTTGCTAGATGTTTTCAAGACGAATGTTGTCCCTTTCTTAATTGTTTCAGCTTCTCAACAGTCCTGCGTCTTCTATGTCATATTTTGTCTTCATGATGCAACAAATGTTTTCAGTTGATGAAAACCCTGACTGCAGCCAGGCCAGTTCATCACCTGGGCTCTACAAAGCCATGATACTGCAATAGATGTGCTATGTAGCTTAACATTAGCCGTGTCCCAATTCAGGGTCACACACATCGGAGTGCACAGACTGCGAGTCTTTTCCCAAAGCAGGAACAGAGGACTTTGAATCACCTAAAGAACACTTTAGTGAACACCAACACCGACTGAGTTGGTTTTATTTTACCATTTAAATTGAATAATTCATTCATTATCTATACAGTTTAGTCCATTAAAAATCTGGAGCCTATCCCAGCATTTTAACAGGTGAGAGGCAGGGTACACCCTGGACAGGTCACCAGTCCACCGCAGGGCCAACACAGAATGACACAAACAACCATTCACGCTCACATTCACTCCTAGGGAGAATGACCAATTAACTGAATGTAGTGGAGTGGAATTTTCTCACTCCAATTTCCTCACTCCCACATTGCCACTGCAAGGTTTCTCCCTTCAGTATGCACTGTTTGCTGGCAGGTTGTGTGCCAGAGTGTCAACAGTGTCTCCCCTGCAATCGTAAGTGTCATGATCTATTTCCTTCTTTGCTGGGGCTGTGGCAGGCCTTGGGTATTTACACCTGACTGTTTCTCTGCAGCGTTGCGGTCCACTGGCTGTCCAGGCCATGTTCAAAGCCACACACCATGCAGTTCCACCTCAGTAGTGTACTGCTTGGTGGTTGAGTTTGGTGACAGGGCAGCTCATCAAGACCTGTCGCAGTATTCCTGGTTTCTTCTCTCCACCTCCTCATGGGAAGGGATGTTCTGGTAAGACTGCATTTCACTCTGCAGACAGAGCGGGCTATTAATCTGGGTAATATGATTCATGTGTTTTTTCTTTTTAGACAAGGGAATTAGCGAACCCTACGCTACTGCGGAAAGATTTCTGTTTTGTCTCCGCTTGGATTCCCGTCTGTTCCTCCAGTCCATTAGCGGGCTGACAACTCGTTAGGTTACTGACAATACACTCTTACGTCCCAGCGCAAGTCCAGACGGATTGTTATGGTGGATGCAGCCCAGATTCTGTTACTATTTGGTTCTTTTGGTTTTGTTAGGTCTAATTTTATTTTAACTTATTTGTTGCATATGACCCATTTTGCTTTGCATGTATTAACCCTTTTTGTTTACAGGGCTGAGGTCTCTGTATGATCCAAACCCCGGCACATTGGATTACTTGGGGAATTGTCAGGTTTTAAATATATTTTAATTGTGTTTTTAAAAAACAATTGTTTAAATAAAATGTTTTTTTATGGATATCCATCTGCCAATGTGCATTAAATTTTGGACCTACCTTTAGTTTTAGGTTTACTGGGGGGTTTAACTCCCCCAGTTGGCATTGTCACACTCCTGCTATTTGCGTCCGTTTTATTCAGTGGTTTGGTTTCTACACGGAGCGCCGCAGCGTGTATGAGAAGCATCCCAGAAGCGCTTTGTCATAGCCCTCTGTGAAATTTACACACCGAACCTTTTTTTTTTTTTTTTTTTTTTTTCCACCCTGTCCTGTCCAGCATCCTACCACACAGAATGGTGGTCTGTGTGCCATGTTTTGCTTGACAGATTTGCTCTACCAAGAGAGACATGCTATATAAATGGCTGCCCTTGATGTTTGAAATATTTTTATTTTATAATATTTTTTTGACAGAGAGACAGAGGAAGAGAGAAAAAGAGAAAAGGACAGAAATAAAATGTGGAAATAAAAGTTGTCTAGGCTGCCTAAATCACATCAGTATTAAAAAAACTATATAAATTACCACAGTACTACATGATACATAAAGAAAATAGGATAATAATGATATGATAAAATACAGTAGTCATCAAACATACCTGTAGAGAAACGTACCAACACACAAACATCAGCAACATCTAGTTGGAAGCGGCTGGAGAGATGAGCGCATATGTGAGCATGCACATGTGAGCATGCATGTGCATGTGTGACCATGCAACACGGATGAAACGTGTGCTTGCAAGGGGGCCATGACACAGCCGCACCATGAAGCATCAGGGGGAGACATGGGGGAGCCCGAGGCCCCAAAGGCCTGGCAAGTCCACAGAGCACAGAGCCCAGGACAGCCAAAGCAAAATGAGTAGTGGCCCCACTCAGCCCAGAGCAGAGGGGCCCCAGACTGGAGCCCCCGACTCGAAGGGGTAGAGGCACCGAGCAGCCCAGGGCAACGGTGAGCAGGCCCAGTGGGCACCGGGTGCTGCAGCGCGGGCCGCACTGAGGGCAGGTACCCCACAGATCCAAGGGCCACCCATCCCCCCCGGCAGAGCCCTGCCCAGGAACCCAACTGCCCCAGGCAAACCCCCCGTGGGCCACGCCAATCCAACACTAAGGCTAGGTACCCCAGGGACAAGAACATGTCTGCATGCCCCCCACCCACCCTTTACTCCCCCGAAAACCCCTCTCTGTCCCAACCCTTAACCACTCACTCACCCAAAACCCATCCATTGCAGTGTGTTATGTGTGTAGTGCTGTAGTGTTAAATATGGTGGTGTCTAAAGTGTAAATAAAATCAGGGGGAGAGGGGTCACGAGGGGAGGGGATGGGGGAAGGGCCACCTCGGTGGGTCCTACCCACCCAGCCACACTCCGTGTGCCCATCCCCACAAGGCCCTAAATGTATATTGGTGTCTAAGCTGTAATTACAATTTTGTGGGGTAGGCAGTCACAGGGGTCCACCTAGGGATCCCGCAACTGGGGACCCCTCAGCCAAACCCACCATTTCCACCCGCCCCACAATGCCCTATGTGTGGTGTGTATGGTGTGGGGTGCCGTGGGAAGAGAGGGGTGCGGGGAGGGGCAAAACCAGGAGAAAGATCTTTCTCCGGGGCGACCAACTCCTCAGATGGCCGCTGTAGGCTCCCTTGCCTCTCCAGGACTGCCTGAGGGCAGAAGGGCAAAGGCCCAGCCCAGCCAGGAGTCCAAGGTAGCAGCGCCACAGACGCCCATTCACCCCGGGCAGTCCGCACTACCACCCAAGGGAACCAGAGAGCCCAGGTTGCACACACATATCTCCAGTTGGATCCAAGGCCCAGTTCCCCCAGGCATGGGAGAAAGCAAGAGAGAGAAAAGAGAAGATTCCTCCAATTTCACCTCCCATAAGCCCTAATCCCCCCCACTCCCCACGCCGAGCCTATTTTTGAATAACTCAAATTCAGCAGTTCAGATGTGCGTGCACAGGAAATCAGACACAGGAGCAGTGTAAAAGATTCTGGTATTTTTCAAAATAAAAGCCCCTGTGCAGATGTGTGCAGCTGAACCTTGAAAACATTTTGTGTTAAACTGGTCAGGGGGTCTCAGTGTTTCTTTTTGTTTTGTTTTTTTTTTTTTTTTTTTTCATCATGGATGATGAGACGTTTATCCTGGAAGTGGAGAATCACAAAATTTTCCCCTACAGGTGTAGATTGCCGTGCCAAGGAGGTCGGCACAAAACCGTGGTGCAGCCATAACGTGGCACACATGCACCCGGTGGAAATGAGGTGTAAGAAAAATTTACAGTGACCAATTAACTTAACATGCATGTCTTTGGACTTTGGGAGGAAGATGGAGTACCCTGAGAGAACCCACGCTAGGGATGTGCTATACTGCAAGATTTGGTATCAATCCGATACGAAGTTGATAAAGGGCTAGTATAATCGATACCAGTTTTTTTAAATAAAAATCTAAATTTGGCATTATCTTGGCGAGAGGAGCCAATTTTCGTCATGAAGGAGCCTAATCACAGCAGTGAACCAAATCCATTATTTATCAAAATTCTGATAGTTTCAAGTCATATTGCTGTTATCACACTGGTATTAATTGATGTCTCTACCAATGTTGGTATCAGTATTGCCGGTATTTGGATCTGCACACCACTAAGCCACACATGCACAAGGAGAACATGCAAACTCTACACAGAAAGGCCTCTGTTCACATGTTCAGTTTTCCATGTGTTCAGGTTGTCTTTTCCAATAGCACTAACAGTCCCATACCATTAGGAGAAGCAGGTTTCTGAAACCAGCACTGGTGACAAGCTGGATGGGCACTTTACTCTTTAGGCCTGGGGATGCAATGCCCACGTTTCATATTTCAGTTCAGAACAGTTTTCCACTTTGCCTTTTGAATGAGCTTTGGCCCAGAGAAGATGGCAGAAATTCTGGATCATGTTCATAGATGACTGCCTCTGAATGACAGAGCATTAAACTGCATTGGTGGATGGCACAGTGAACTGTGTTCACAGAAAATTGTTTCTGAAAGCATTTCTGGGTCCTTGTAGTGATTTTTATGCCAGCGTCATGCTTCATTATAATGAAGTGCTCGAGAGGGTCTGAAGATCACAGACACCTCACCTACTGAACAGTTCTCTGTGCAGCAATTTATTTGACAGCACCAATAGGTGATCTCATTACAGTGGTCCACCTGAAAATGTAAGGATGAAACACCTCACTCAATGAAATCTGAGGAAATTACCTTTCCATTTTGCATCAACAACCACTTTATTCTCAAGTAACAGGGTTGTTGTAAATGAGAGATCTAACTGCATTAGATCCAAACTATCCATGTTGGTGTATATAGCTGTGAACTTCATAGCTAATTTTAACCTCTGTTCTTCAGTATAGTCTGACAGTAACAGTGCATTTCCAAAGGCCAAGAAGTGATTGTGTGAACAAAACAAAAAAGCTAAATGTTTCAAAGTATCCTAAGTGCGTGTTTTTGAAGTGCCACATTTGTTTGCTTCTTTGGCATATTAAAAGCAAGTTTTTCTGATATAAAGCCTCAGTGTGTTGCAGTCACTCTGTCAGTACTGATGGCGTTTTCTTTTTTTTTCCTGTTGTAAATGGGGTTTTGTTGTGTTCTGATGTGTTTCCTGCCATTCTTGAAATGTCAAGGTTCCATTTCTCTTTAATTCTCTTTGGTTGTTAAATGCCATCTTTAAACTCTCAGCTTTGTGGTTTGTATTCAAGTGTATTTCCTTTGACTTGATTGTGCACTGCATGGTGATCAACATGAATATAATGGTTATAAGTTCCTTAATACCACTCTTGATGATGAGGATTTTTCTTTTTATCCATGAAACGGGATCTATTTCATGGTGGATATTTGAGGAAGAACTTTCAGCTATTGCTACAACTACTCCAGTTTTCTTTAATAAAGACAAAAACAGACATATAAATCTCAAGGAAAACCCTAAATGTTGTTGAATCACAATTTTAGTAGTTCTCCATTTCTCTCAGGGGTTAAAGTGTGTTTGGGTAAAATGAACTGAACTCCAACTTTCTCCTAATTGCACTGCTACTGGTGTATAAATGGGAAATATAACAGAACCCAGTTTAAGTTAAAAAGGTAAGTACTTTAAGTGCTGTTCATTTACCATTTGTTACACACAAATTCTATGACAATCATTTTTAAATTGATATGAAGTGATCAGCCAAAACGATCTCAGCTTGAATGATGTATAAAGATATGGATTTTTTCCTTTAAACCACAGTTAGACTTGATCTGGTGCCTCCTTTACTCCCAGTAGTAGCTTTGTAGCTCAAGGTGGACTTGAATGCAGGACTATAGTTACGTACAATCGATTTACTGATGTGACAATACCTGATCTGTTGTTTTATATATGCTGCAAAAACAACATCAAATGTAATAAGCACATGGCACAACACAGCAGTGCAGATTCCCTCTACGGAAGCTATTCTGTAACAGACATTGTATTATCAGATACTGATACTCATCACTCAACACACTTCCTTGCATTAAGAAAGCAGTTGCACAGTGATATGTTTCAGAAAAAACATAAGTAGCCAGCATTGTGTTTTGTCATTACAGCACAAAATGTTGCATTTAATATCATTACAGAGCAATTAGTTTAATATTGTATGCATATTTTGAGGTTTTAGTTCAGATTTTTTTCTGTTTCCTCTGTCCCACCATTAGCTCTGCAATGTCACACAATGTGCAAAAGTATTATGGTAACAACTATATGTATTAAACCACCTAGGTGTAATAGTGATAATTACACTGACATATCAAAGTGTTTGTGTAAATATTTTTCTCTTCCTTCTCTCATTCCCTCTTTTATTGCTTCCACTGTCACACATCCCTCAGCGACTTTGCTCCATATTAACATGATGCATCACACAGTTGCTGCAGACTTGTCGGATGCACATCCATGATGAGATTCTCCTGTTCCACCACATCTCAAAGCTGCTCTTTTGGATTGAAATTTGGTGATAGTGGAGGCCATTGGAGTACAGTGAAGCCATTGTTAATAAAGGGATGGACATGGTCAGCAACAATACTCTGGAAGTCTGAGGTGTTTAATCCCTTGGCATTCCTGCAATCTAGAAGGAGCACTGAAAGCATCATACCTGTGACCCACTGGAATGCCAAAGGGTTAAACCAGTTGTTCTCAAACTTTTTCTACAGTGCCCCCCTTTGTAGTTGTAGCACAATACATATATATATATATATATATATATATATATATATATATATATGAACAATATATATAATGTACTACAACTTACTATAACTATATAACTTAGAACTATGCAACTTACTATACTCATCACAGATGTGAGGAAGATGTAAAAAGAAAACATTTACTGTTAAACAATGATCAAGATATCTGCCCTCTTTCATCCCAGTTACCTGTTTCTCCATATCTCTCTTTCTTTTCTCCCTTCTATACGTTCAGTAAACCCTGATCTCTGTGCTTCTTCTTTTTCTTTATATTTTTTTGGTGGTTGGCAAGAATGAATTGGTGCATTACTGCCACCACATGGTCTGGAGTGTGGACCAGAACGTTTCTAAGAGCCCAAGTTGTCAAAACATTAGTTTGCTATATTTTCCCAATCCCATACACTGCCCCTGTCATGTTGCCCCTCCCCCCAGTTTGAGAACCACTGGGTTAAAACATGCTCAGTTGGTATTAAAGACTCCAAAGCATGCCAACATAATATCTGGAACACCAGTAAACCGCCAGCCCGAACCACTGATACAAAGCAGGATGGGTCTATGTTTTTATGTTGTTTCCACAAAAAATCTGACCCTACCATTTGAATGCTGCAGCTAAAATAGAAACTCGTCAGACTAAGCATAATTTTTCCATCTTCTGTTGTACAGTTTAGGGAGTTTGTGGGAACTGTAGCCTCAGTTTCCTGTTCTTAGCTGACAGAAGAGGCAGTCAGTGTGGTCTTCTGCTGCTGTAGCTCATCTGCTTCAACGTTGGACCTGTTGTGCATTCATAGATGGTATTCTGCATACCTTGGTTGGAACCAGTGATTATTTGAGTTACTATTGGCTCATCTCCAACCAGTCTGCCCATTTTACTCCTCTGACCTCCAACATCAACTGCTGCTCACTAAATATTTTCTATTTTTCAGACTATTCTCTGTAAACCCCTATAGATGGCTGTGTGTGAAAATACCAGTAGATCAGCAGTTTCTGAAATACTCAGATGAGCCTGTCTGGCGCTAACACCCATGTCATATTCAAAGTCACTTAAATCCTGTTTATTCCTCTTTCTGATGCTCATTATAAACTTCATCCAGTTACCTTGTCACCACAATACATCTTTCCATAACATTTCACTGACTTTACTTTAATTTCTAGAAGCATATTTTAGGCTTATACATTTTAGTTACTTTTACTTAGTCTAAGTTAAAATAAAATAAAATAAAATAAAAAAATAAAAAAAATCCTATAAAAATCTATATGGTTGACAAGAAGGGATTTGCTTTTTGGCTCCAAAACGAGAACAGCTTCTGTTGTGTGAATGTGTGAATAGAAATACATCTCTACAGGATGAATAGCACAAACTTACACACACACACACACACACACACACACACACACACACACACACACACACACACACACACACACACACACACACACAGCATGCCACCAAACACTGACCAGGCACATCAGCTGGTTGGAGAATGATCAGGGGATTTAACAATGATGTAATGTTAGTGAAGCGTGACTACATGTTCAGATGACACACACACACACACACACACACACACACACACACACACACACACACACACACACACACTGCCAACCACGAGCCTATAAACACACAGACAGAGCTGAACTACACATACATAAACACTTCTCGACAGTTTTATTGGCTGCTCTGTCTTTTCAATGACTATAATGATTCATATGTTTAACTCCCTGTTGCATCTGATATCTGAGTCTCAAGAAGCAGAATCTGATTCCTCCATGCAAATCAATCTTTTAACAGACTCCTGAACTCCCTGCTCTCCATACGACTCTATTAGGTTCACTGCAGCTGACTGCAATTAGCCACATTTTCCCTCATTTATGGAAAACAGCTGTGAAATAACCGATGTTGGAGGTTAAGATATTTGATCCCTTTCTGTATTTGCCCCTTTTTCAAGGAGCATGATCAGCTTGATCATACAAAACAATGAAACACAACTCACAGAAAATAAAAATACTCTACAACAAAGGATGTCCAGTCACAGCTTCAGCACTTTTAGCAGAATTCTGTGTATAAAATGAAAAAAAAAAAACTATTTGAAATTGTTTATTAAAACCTAACAAAAGAGTAGAGACAAAGTCACATAAAGACGACAGTAAACGTTATATATTGTATACAATATCAGCCTTGTGTGAGAAGTTGTTGTCTCCCCAGTAAATACAGAAGAGATGTTAAATGTAAAATTCTGTTTATATGTCAAGAAAAAAAATCAATGATATGAAGGATATCTGTGCAGTGTGTTTTACTGTAGGTAGTACAATAGGATTCTCTAAAACTTACAGTTTAAATGGTGCAGGGTCTTTGTGGAATCAATTTTCTGAAATCCTTCAAACCCACTCTATTCGATCAAAAGCTGTCTTTCTTATTGTTTTGAGTCTGATAAGCTCTTATATTAAAGCAAAACATCTTCCACTTTGCACCTTTTCTGAACAACATGCATCTCACCCACACTCCTGTTTTTTCTTCAGTCTAATCCTGTCATGAAGTACAAACAAGAAAAAAGAACATTACTCCAATTGTTATTCTCTTGTCTTTAATCAAACCCACCAGCTGGATGACTGGGCTCAAGTTTTAGTCATTAATGTGCTAATATTTCAGAACACTAACGGAAAACAACTTGTAGCAATTCACTAGATAGAAATAGAGTCAGAAATAAGTCAGAATGGCTTTTTTTTACCAAGATCAATTGTTTGTCTAAGACGTGAGTTATTCTTGGTTCATTCCAGTTTCTCAACAAGGTAATCCATCCTGAACACAAAAAAACGTGATGAATTGATGACCTGTCCAGGGTGTTAACCAACCCACAATCAAATAAATAAATTGCTGTTTAGATTACTGACCTACTGTTGGAAGAAGCTTATCCCAGAAATGGGTTCACACTTTTAAACACTTTCCTTATTTACACATACCTGGACACGACGTAGAGGGTCACATGACCAGTTCATTTCTAGTACAGTATGAGTAGACGAAGGAGGAGACGGAAATCTTTTTATAAATATTAAAGAAAAAAATCTAACCGTCATCCTTGATAGCAAACAACAGCGAAATGCAAAGTTTTACAAAGAATTAGAAATCTCCTCAAAGTGGAGTCTCACAGGATGAGATTTTAGGAGAATAATGGCTAATACGCTAAACATCATTCAATGGAAACACCTGCAAATCGCAGTTGCACTTTTTCAAGATTTAAGAAATATCGCTTTTAGTTTGTGAAAAACTGTAATGAGAACGAAGCTATAGTTACACACCTTTGGATATTAGGATTTTATGGAGCGGCCCCAGGGAACATGGGAATGTGTTGTTTTTTTTTTGTTGTTGTTTTTTTTGTGTGTGTGTGTGTGTTTGTGTGTGTTACCACGCAAGACTTTCTTTGCAATAAGTTTTGTGTTACCTCACAAAAAGAGGGATGATGCGAGAGAGTGCACAACCTCAAGTCAACATAACACGCACACCTGACTGTAGGTGCATTTCCATTACTCTTAGAATTGCGCAAAACTTAAATATCGCAGTAAAAGAACAGTAATAAAAACACTTACATTTTAGACAAACCGCCCAAATATTGTTAAAAAGTTTTTACACTCTCATGAGGTGGTTTCACAGATGTGTCAATATAAAAGTAAAATTGCAAAAGTGTAACTGAAACACTTTTTTCGCATTTACATGTCCGCGGATGTGATGTAAGGGGTCACGTGACCAGTTAATTTTTTTTTCTATTCTAAGATGGCACAGTATGAGTAGTGAAGGGGGAGATGGAAATCTGTTTAAAAATAGTTAAAGAAAAAAACATAACTGCCACCTTTAAAAACAAACAACAGCAAAAATTTATAAAGAATTAGAAATTTCCTTTCTCCTCAAAGTGGAGTCTCACGGGACAAGAATTTATGAGGATAACAGCTAATGCGCTAAACATCATTCAATGGAAACATCTGCTAATGGCTATTGCACTTTGTCAAAATTTTTAAATATTGCTTTTATTTTGCGAAAACTGTAACGGAAACACAGCTGATGACTTTATGTCAACATTAAAAGAGAAAGTATGTTGTTGTATCGTAGTGCTTTAACAAATTAATTACAAGTGCAGACAATGACGTTTGATATAATCAGCAAAGGTATCGAGCATGTTGCTGCTTTACTGTTTTGGTTGATTGTGTTTAGACTGTAAAATGAAATTGATATGATTTATTGGTGATTTATTAAATAATTTACAGTAATTTTTAATGACTGTAAATTATTTAACTATGCGGTACTGTTTACTATTAAGAAGACATTAATTGTGTTAAAAATAGATAATACATAGTGCTGGCTTCTCTTGTGGCTGTTCCTGCTCAATGGGATCATTTAATTTTCTTTCTTAAATACAGACTATTTTGTCTGCACTCTACCTCTGCAGAGCCATCTGACCATTATAACATGTCGTTTGTCAGCTGTTATTCATGTCAGATCTGCCAGAGATAAACCACATTACTAATGTCATCGGAGAAGAGCCAAACACAAAAGATGAATTAAGGAGTCAAAAGAAATCAGAAAGCGGAACCAAACAATGTCAGCCATGACAAGGAAGCGTTTATGCTCTCACACAAAAACCATCAGCAGTGAGGGCAACCTGGCGGATGTCAGGTCCGTCAGATTGGCCGTGTCTATGAATAACAGGTGATGAATGACACGTTAGCTCTGAGACAGAGTGCAGACGAAATAGTCTCTTTTTAAGAAAGAAGATTAAATTATCCTTCTTGACCCAGAAGATCCTCAAGAAAAGCTAGGTTCAGGTATTATTACGTAAAGTTTAGTTTTCTTTTTACAAAATTAGCCTGTCTTCTTAATGAGCTGTAGCAATTAATAATTCACAGTCATGAAAATGAACTGAAACTTGCAGTTTGTCTTATAAATTACCAATAAATCATATCGATCTCAATTTACAAACTAAACACAAGAAGCTAAAACAGTAAAGCAGCAAGATGCTTGATACTGTTCCTGATTACAACAAACCTCTTTGTCTACACTTGTAATAAATCCATTAAAGCACCATGTTCTCTGTTAATGTAGACATAATGTCATTGTCAGGTGTTATGTTGACTTGATGCTGAGACAGATGCAGACCAGAAACACCTAAAGAAACTGAGTTAAATGGTTTTAACAGGCTGTACGCATCTTGTGCCCTTAAAAAGGGTGATAATGAGAAGAGTGAATGAATGAAAAATGAACATGCAGTTCTCCCGTTCACTCATCTGTAATGTGTTTTCCATTAAACAAAAAGTCTTTTCCTTTAAACAATACAAAACAATAATAAATGCATACAATGCAACAATGCTTAGTGCTTTGAATAATCTTTTTAGATCTCCAAATAATTGTCTTTTTACGCATCAAAACCGTTTTAAGGGTGAATACATGAAAGCCAGAAATAAAAGAAACTCAACAAACTGATCAAGAAGACTGTTTCAACTAGAGCTTGATGGACACCGATGCAAATGTTTCAAGATAAAGGTAATAATATAATAACTAAGCTTACTATCCATATTATATTAACAGTAATATAACAGTCAATACTGTAGAGGGGAATCCCTTATTTGGTCTGTTTTGGACTCATCTGTCTAATTTAATCCAAATTACTCACATTTACGTTTAATAAAAAAGAGATATCTCAGCAGCTGAAAAATTAGCACTGCTGAATCATGTATTCCTGAACTCTGTAGGTGTGACATGTCATCCACACATCATTACAGTGTGAATATGAGATGTGATGATGACTAAATCATTTTAAAATCATGTAATAGCTTCACTCAAATGTGAAGTCACCACATTTTCAAACCTCATCATGAACTTATTTTCTACAAATGACTGAAATACTGTTTATATATATAAACAGAAACAAAAAAAGTTCCAACTTCTGAAATGTCCTGATGAAGTGAATAAAGACCATTTTACAGACTGGAATTGCTCTAAAAATGTTTTCAAGTTCAAATCTCAGATAATGTATATTGACATTATTATGAATCTACAAAGAATATTGGATCAATTTTAAGCTGTACACGCCTCAGAAATGACTATAACCATGGGTAGATTCACCTTGTTTAGCTGAGCGTGTTTAACACGAATCATCTTCACAACCGTGGGAAGAGTTTAAACAGATGCAGATATCTTTGTTTGCTTTTCAGGTGGTTGATGCTTTTTTCTGATTTGTGGTCTGTGTCCACCGGTAGCAGGATGCGTGTGCACACATGTCATATACACAGATACATACACATAGTCAAAACTTTAAAGACACTTTCCAATTAAATCCAAAGAGAATTTGTCTCCAAAATTTTGACTAAGGGTGTACTTGCACAAGACGCATTATCTGTTGTAACACTTATTTATCTACTGCTTAACATGAGCCTTTGGAAATTCATGTGATAATTAACTTCAAATATTCCAATTATTTCAGGGAAATAATTTCTTTAGCTCTTTCTCATGCAGTGCAATTTGTTAATGTAGGCGAACAGACCTCTGCAGCGTAGACATGAACATTCATGCACGAATCATGGGGTACTGCTTATGGTCAGAGTTCTGTCAACACTGGGTCTGTAGAGATTGGTTTACATATTACTCACCTTTTAAAACCCATAAAACTACAGTATATGTTGTACTATATGCTTCCCATCTTTTATACACAAGAAAGCTACACTCCCTTCCTCTCTACAGACACACAAATGCATACTGAAAGAACTGATTACCACCCAAACAAGATGATACCTCCTGCTTCACAAGAATATGACTCACTGTTGTAGTTGTAGATGTGGTCTAAAAATATGTACAGTATAGGCTACTATAAATATAGTGGTTTAGAAAACTGCTTTCAATATGTACATTCAGTACCAGTAAACACCCCCCATCCCCCTTATGCATAACATACTGACAGTATGAGGTCTGCTGTTTTGGCGCAGACATATTCATGAATTGTGTAATGTGATTTTATCAGCTGGACCAAATTCCGACAGTTACACTCGCACAAATCGTATGTCTCCACATGCCTGCAGCAGCTCACCATCAACTCTGCTCAAACACTTGACTCATACACTTAACTATTCAGGCAAATGGCTAAAAAATCAGATTAGACTTTTAGCTAAAATGTGTTCCAGTTATATAAATTGGCCAAAACCATAAATCTCAAGTCTGTTTTTATTCATTTAAACTTGGACACAAAAGTCTATAGGTTTGTACATGTAATGGTGAAATCCCAGATTGTTCCACTTGTGTAATCAAAATCTAGTATTTACATTAAGGAAGTAGAACAGAACAAAGAAAAGAGACGGCATCAGCCCTGTCCTTATGTCTCTGCACTGGCTTCCAGTAAAATATTGCTTTGAGTTTAAGATTCTTTTATGTTTTTAAAGCTCTAGAAGGTGCAGCTCCCCCTTAAACTGCTGGACTCCTCTGCCCTTATAACACCACTAGATGTCTTAGACCTACAAATCAACTGCTCTTATCTGTTGCTGCATCTAGAAAAGTGCGAAAGGGGCATCATGCTTTTTACATAAAAGCTTTGGAACAACCTTCATATTTCATGCAAAGTGTCAGCCTCCATAAATAACTTAAAGGCAAAATTGAAAACTCATTTATTTTTCAAAGCCTTTGGGTGCTCTTAATCTTTTTAAAACATTTATTTTTTAATTGATTTTATCATTAGTTTTCATTAATCCTTCTTAATTTGCTTTTATAAATGGTTTATTGCTGTTTACCTTTGCTTCTGATCATTGCATTTGTTTTGTTTTTTTAATGTGCAATACAAATAAATTTGATTTGATTTGAGAAGATTAAAAGATGAGACTGTTAAATTCTCCAGTGGTAGTTTATGTACCTTTTCCTGACTTTTGACACTCAGAATAACATCTTTAACTTTGACACCGCAGCTTGTCAGAATGATTTACCATTTCACTTTAGGGTGGAATTTCACATTAGAGGGGCATCCCCACCACCACCTTCCTCGCAAGAACCAATCATTAATAACATATCCAAATATGAATAATTAGAATTTCTCCATTAAATTACCTGCATTGTTCTTTGTTGGTGCTCTGCAAAGAAGAGCTTAGACCTAGACAAGTTGGTTCTGATCTGCAGAGCTTAGAGACAATATCTACAGTAAGTATTTTGGCAACACAGTTTTCTCAGGCATGACAGATCTGTTCAAGCCTGTAAAGTTATGGAAGATGTCTGTTTGACATGATGAAAGAAAGCGATTTAGCATGTGTTCCCTTGATCTTTCCCGAGTCTGATTCCTCGTGCTTATCTTGGTCCATATCCGTCCTAAGCTCTGCTTTTTCTGTTTATTTTTGGATGGCTCTTTCTAATCTTTCTGCATTTCCAAGGTTTTACTCCTTCTTATTCTTTAGTCTGCTCACTTATTCTCTTTATGCCAACATTAGAGAGATGAGCTTCTTTAACAGAGAACTCTTATTGTGCAGTCTGATGTTAGTCAGTATCATAGTCGATGGGTTTTTGGTTCAGTAGTTTGTTGTTTTACTGTTCTGAATGTTTTCTTTGTCACAGTACTGTCTGGTTTCCTGTTTTATATTTATAGTTCTTTGCCTTGTGCATTCTGTTTTGCTTTCCGGTTCCTGATCATTAGTACACCTGGTTTGATTTGCTCATTCACTTCACCTGTTCCTCATTAGTCATTCAGTGTATTGAAGTCCATTGATTTCAGTTCCTTCTTTCCAGTTAACTGTGGTCTTCACATAATTTTTTTTGTCTGTGTAGTGTTGTTGTCATGTCACAGTCTTATCTCCATGGAGATTACCCAGTTTTTGATTTTATAATATTAGTTATTGTAAATTAAACCTTCACTCCCGAACCGGTCTGCATCCTGCCTTGTAAACCTGCACTTGGGTCCTCATCCACACCATAACCTTAACACAAAGTTTTTATTAATTAATTAATTTTTCCTGAGATTTCCAAGGAACTACAACAAATAATCTAAACCCAGACCTATGTGGTATGGTCTTTTCAGGGGTCCTGGAGAGGTGGGGCTTTAGGATAGTTAAATGATGGATTGAGAAGGAGCAGTGGGGTTTTCACCCTAGATGTGAATCAGTGGACAAGCTCTACACCCTCTGCGGGGTTTTGGTGTGGAATGGAAGTATGCCCAAACAGTTATATGTGAAAGCGACATAGTCCTCCATGAAGTACTATGTAGGAAGTACAGAACCCCTTGCACAAGCCACCTGGTCCCTGTACAACCGGTGTCTGAGCTTAGTCAGCGCTTTTAGTTGTAAGTTAGATTAGTTTTTTGGACTCTGCCGAGTGGTTCTTTGTCACAATTCTGTTTGTAACTTTATTTCTAGACACAGATCAGTTTTGCTGGTCTCTGAAATGGGTCTCAGCTTTTTGCAGGTCATTTTTCACTGGGGCAATTGCTAGGCAAGTTTGAAGTGGCTGGGATGAGAATCATCACCTCTAGCTTAGAGACCAAGGTCCTCAGCCAGAAAAGGGTAGCGTGTCCTCTCTGGGTCGGGAATGAGATCCTGCCTCAAGAGAAGTTGTAGTATCTCAGGGTCTTGCTTACAAGTGAGGGAAGAATTGAAAAGTAGATCCACAGGGGGATCGGCACAGCATAGGCAGTGATGCAGACCCAGTGGTTTGTCGTGGCAAAGGAGCTGAGCCAAAAGGTGAAGCTCTCAACATACCGGTCAATAGCCTTGCCTATGGTCACCAGCTCTGGATAGTGACTGAAACACTGAGATTGCAAATCTGAAGCCATCTTTTTATAAGCTGCAAAAGATAAATGTGAACAACATGCTTTTCTGTTAACTGCTTTATATAAATATATTCAGCCATTTTTTGTTTGTTTTTGTTTGTTTTTAACAGATCTTTCACTTAAGAATTACCTTACTCTGTTGAAATATCTGAGAAGACACTGTTCAGTCATCTGAGTTTATTGATGCAGGCTCAGACCAGACACAGCTGGTGTATTGCATCCCTTCACTTTTGTCTAGGCAAATGAGATATGCAAAGTTTCATTCCATAATGCAAATCCAGTCTTAATCAGAACAAATAAAACCCATCTTGAGCAGGTGTACAAACTTTCTAAGTCTATTAGTAGAACTTGTTATCTTCCAGTTTTTACTATTTTAATTCCGCCTTAATTACTCACATCTACTTTATGTGAATAAAAAAAAGTTATACAAACCCACCTAGTGACCACCCAAAGCTACACTGACCAAAAGAACCATACTATCATCATTCATTTGTGAAAGGGCTGTTTGAGGTTCATGAGTCATTTAGTCAAAAGTATAAATGGCAAAAAAGAAAAAATTAATAAATACTTTGCATTTTCTTAGAAGTATAAACAAATAAATCCTAAAAGGGAAAATATGAAAAAGTGTTGCAACATTTTCTTAAATCCTTCCTGCATTAAAGGTTTCTATACAGTCATACTGTCACTCTAGAAATGGGTTCATCAACAAACGTTGTGCAGAAATGTAGAAATTCACAGTTTTAAAATCTGATGCAATAATGCTTTGTGGCCGATAAACATCAAGTACTTCATAAAGTATACAGGAACTCACTTTTGCAAATTAATTGCTGATGAAGATAAGATCACATGCCATTTCTGTTAATAAAAAGTTAATTATGTGTTTGAACAGACACAGAGCATTAACTATTATGGCCAAGTTAATGATGTTGAGAAGATTCTCTTTTAATGACAGAAGCCCCAAGTACTTAAGTTTAAATGGGACCACATTAAAACAGGTCCAAGTACACAGTACACAGTCCAGACTGACCATGAACGCTGTGTTTATTTTCATAAATAATCTGTCAGTGATTTTCATAAATGATCATTTTATCGTCATGTTTCCTCTCTGATACTTGTAACCAGCTTCTAAGCCAAACTAATCGCTTTTATATCAACTGATACTTCAGTTGTCACAATCTGTGGGTTCTGTTGCCTTTGCCTTAGTTGCGTTCCTGGTTTCCTGTTTTATTTTTCATCCCATTCCCTTGTGTTGTACATGCTGTTTTACTTCCTGTTCTCTATACACCTGGTTTCATTTGCAAATTTGCCTCGTCTGCTCCTCGTTTTGTTTCTTCTCCTCAGTGAATACCCAAAGTTTCTTTTGTTCACTGCCAGAATTGTTGTGGTTTCCCCAGTGTCGTCTTTGTATAAGTCATTGTCTCTGTTTCAGTTTTCCAGTGCTGTTGCCTTCAGTTATTATCATTACACCTTGTCTGCCTCCTGCCTCCTCTCCCTGCATTTGGGTCCTCATCATCCATGTACCTTGACACTATTTATATTACTAAATTATTAAAAACTTTACCATAATGTCACATGACACTAAAATATGATGGAATTGTTCACGTTCTGTTGCTAAGACTAGTTGTTTTATGTGTTATAGAAGATAGCATGCCCACACTGATGGGACATTTCAGAAGAGGGAGCTCTGTGGGTCAGTGCATCTTTATATTGTTTAAACTGGCAAGCTGTCAGCCCTGTACATACATTCATTTTGTTTCCTTCTATTGTTTGTGCTCATATGTACCATCTCATTGTTCCAAAATCTCAACAAAGCCCTCTCATTTGCAAACCTCTCCATTTCTGTTTTGAGACAATGGAACAAGAATAAACAAGCATTAATTAAGCCTTTTTAAGCATGCTGCCAGGCACAAATTACCATACATATCAGTGCACAGCTCTTTCTGCCACTCACTGAACTCTTTCAGAGAAGGGCGTATCCGGCAGCAACTCAATTACTGTTTGCAATGGAGCTGAAACGTCAAAGCTGCAATCTAGGGAATTATTCAGATTAACTCTGTAGAAATAACTGTAATGTGTGACATTGCCTTCAGGGGCTGATTCCGAAAGATTCCTGGTTAAGAAGATATTCAGTAGAAGAGAAGAAAATGTGGAAGATATTAATCCATGTCTTGGGGCATGACTGACTTGACTGACATGCCTGGAAGCCAACAGGAGACAGTTGTTGTAACTTATCAGTGAAGTAAGCAACATTTCTGGAACTGCTGTGGCTCAGGACCAACGAGTGGTCATCAAACACCGTCAGTTGAGATTGTTTAATCAGCCAGTCCTACTTGTTTTTCAACCAAATTTTCAGACAAAAGAGAGCATATTACTCCGGTCTTGGCTTCACTTCATTGGCTCCCCTTTTGTTTTAGAGTTGATTTTAAAGTTCTTTTGTTTATATGTGCCTTGCTCCACAGTATCTTTCCGACCTCCTGTAACCCTATGTTCCTTTGTGTTCCTCCCGTTCAGCAGGCCTTTTAACCATCCCCTAAACCAAGAGGAAACTTAAAGGTGGCCGAGCTTTCTTTGTAGCTGCTCCTAGACCGTGGAACCCAATGTGTTACACTGCACATTAAACACTTGCTGTTCACTTCACTTGCTGTTTTTAAATCATATCTTAAAACATATTTTGTCTCTTTTTTCACTTTTAATTCAGTTTTAGATGTTGGCTTTTACTATTTGGTTGTTGTTATTCATTTTAATTGTTTTTAAAATATGCAGTTTCACATCCAGTGTTGTGTCCCGTCGTGTTTGTTAAGTTTGCTGTTGTCTAGTTGGTTTCCGGTCTTGGTTTATGTGTTATTATTTTAAAGTTTCAACTCTCTTCTCGTTTCAGGTGTCTTGTCTTTACTGCCTTTGTGTCGGTCCCACACTGATTGATTTCACCTGGGATCCATTTCCTCCTGTCTGTATATATTCTGTGTGTTTCCCTTAGCCCGTTGCCAGATCGTTAACTCATGTTCCATGTGTCGTCCATGCTTGAAAACCTGATCCGAATCCAAGCCTGAATTGGAATTGGAAAATTGTTAAACTTTCACTTGTCTTGGAAGTCCTGCTTTTGGGTCCCCTGCCTGAGCTCAGCCTAACATCCAGTCCTGCAGTTATTGCTGTCCGTGTGAAACACTGCTAGATACGCAATCATAACTCAAAAGAAATCAGTTTTGGATAAAAATTATATTCTGCTATTGTATAATAGACATACTACGGCTGTCTTGTGCACAAAGAGGCAGCATCCTCTAGTGTAGGTGTGAATTGTACATCCAGGCAATTGAACGTTATCTTTGCCGTGTGTACAATCAATTTGTTTTTTGTTTGTTTTGTTTTTTTTTTTCTTTTCAAAAACCAGCAGTGGTCCCCACAGTGGTCTCCTATTGGGCTTTTCACCTCAGTTTGGAGTAGAAGAGTCCTTAATCCCGCTGTGTGAAGATGATATGTGCAGAAAAGTCAGAAATAATAAAATAACCATCTCAGAAAATCAGGATTATTATTGGAAAATTATGTTTCAACACTGCTTTAGAAAACCATCTATTCCCATCCATTTATGTTGTTATGGTTTATAGGCTTGTCCCCAACAGGAAAGTATAGCAGAGAAATAGATATTCCCTCTGAATAAACGGGTTACATCATCCATGTAGATTTTTATCTATTTATTTATTTTTGTAGAAGAAAAAAGGACCCCCCCCCCCCCACCCCATCATGAGAAGAAATAAGAGCAGAAACAATAAAAATAAACATAAAGGACTAATAAATTAATGTGCTAAAAAAGTAATAAAATTGAACAAAATTAAACTAAAATAACATAAAATAAAAGTATATAAAATAAATTTAGATCAAATAATATTCAGTTACAAGCTAAGTTAAAAAGGTGGAACAGTCTCTGTTTTTCAGGCAGGTTTTTCCACAGATGAGGACTGTAATAATGGAAAGAGGCCTCGTCGTTTGTTTTGGTTCTTACTTTAGGAACAACTAAAAGGCCGGTACCAGATGACCTCAAGGTCCGCAAAGACTCATAATTTAAAAGCAAGTTAGATAAATAAGAAAGCCCAAGCCATGCATACTCTCAGAGTAAAATTGATCAAAACTAGAAATCAATTATCAATCATCTTGGCACAGCTTTGATGATAATCTGGGAATGTGCAACATAGTTGGCAAGCACTAAGCTACTTGATGGCATGTGCTGCTTTTACATTCATGTTCAAACAAGTAGGAAAAAAGTTAATAAAAAGCTGACTAAGCCTGTTGTGAAATGTGATGATCCAGTGGTAGAAAAAGTTATTTATCTGACAAACAGTCAGCTATGCATGAACAGCGAGTGCAGCCTGTCTGTACAAGCCACTCCAGACAAGTGATGCTTTCAGTATCGACAGTCAGAACCTCACGTGCAACAAGAAAACGTGATCCCCGTTCTTCTGCATTGTGTCTGAAAATATATTTTTTCTTCAGGGAAAACCAATTTTATTCCTCCTCCCGTGTTTTCACTGGGGTTAATGTTGTCAAAATGGAAAATGTCTCTCTCCAATTTCTTTACAAAATGGGAACAACTATCATACTTATCCTTTGGAGGAGCAAGATGTCACACTTCAGTGTTTCTCACCAGTTTAAATATAGTGTATTTCACTCTTTAATGCATTCAGCTATTTTTGTACTGGTGATTCACAAATCCTCGTTTCTCTTTAGGATCAAAAAAAAAAAAAAAGAAAAAAATCTCAACGAATGAATGACTCATTCAATGAATGACTGAGATCATTAACTGTACTTATCCAGCTACCCGCATGTACCGTAAGCCTTAACCAGAAGTTTTCTCAGTATTTCAATATTTGCCCAGGGAGGACTTCTATCTAATCACATGATTCATCCAGTTCTAGTTCTTAGAAATACAAACACATTCAGACTGTACAATTGAACAAGTCTGCCTTGAGACAGATGGCAGCTGTAAATGATTAAAGAATGTTTCATAAAATTTGTTCAGATTAAAGTAAGCTTTGAGCAATAATCACATTGCTGTGCGCTCCCAGATACTCAATCACAGTGTGGTCTATGGATTTTAAACACTTTCACTAAACATTCATCATACAGATGACAAATGAAAACATTAATGCTGTTCTTTGTGTCAAGTCATCTAGAAGTAAAATTAAGATAATTTTAAAGGATCCTCCTGACAAGCACTGACACAGCTCAACATGTAAGATTATCAAAGCTACCAGTGGAAATGTTATTTCTCACCTGACAGCCTGAATGCTAATCACTCCAAGTAAAAACAATAAAAAAAAGATGAAAAAATTCAGGCTGAATTGAAGTCAGTTAACACATGGGTATCTGAGAATGTCATGAGTGTCTGGTACCAGGACATTAGCAAAAGATCTTTTGGAGCCTGATGCCATCAGATCTCATTGGATTATTATAAGAATTTGGAGGTGGGTTAATACCTTAAACTCCCTTGGCCCTACCACTTCACTTCCCAATAGCAGGAATTATGTTTATTTTAGGGTTTAAAGAGTACTGGTCTACCAGCCATCCAAACAGCCCCCTCAAACTTCAATAGTTAATGGGCCTACTGCCATCCTGCCGGGTAACGCTCATGTGATCAGGAAGATCTGTTTTTACAAGCAGGGGTCTGACTAATCTGCAGAAAGGTTTAGACACACATAAAGTAAAGTACCTAATTGTACATTTATGGAAAGAAAGGATTGTCACTGGTACCCTCAAGGGTTCTGTTGTTGTACCCTGAACAGTGGATCATTTTTATACCCTTGGATCTTGTACCTTATATAATCCAGGATTGCTAAATTAGGATGCAAGACAATCCCTAGAGGTACAATGCTGGTACAACAGCAGTACCTTGGAGGGTACCACCCCAGTGCCAATCTTTACTACACAAAATGGTTGGCACTTTATTTTCTGAGTGTACAAGTTAGCTGATGTTGAGGAAAGTAAAATTCGTTTGAATGCCAGGATGCAGATCTTTCCAACAGAACATTGCACTGCAACAACATGAGCTATGTTACTTTGTCACTGGTTTCAATGTGGCCATTTTTCTATAGTCACACACATCAGAAGAGCAATGTGGGGTTAGTGTTTTATCCAAGAACATTTTGAAACAAGGAGAATATGCTGTGCTTAACGTTTTGGGTTGTAGTCACATGTTGACCGCATTCAGAGTCCAATCACTCTTCACTCTTAAGAGCACTACTTTTAGTACAGCAATGAGAGCTTCTTCTCTATTATCTTTTGTTTTAGTCTCTAAGAAACAACTGAAATTTAGAAATGAAACATAGAAAAGCTTTAAAACTAAACTACACAGAAATTAAATAATCTTATTGTCAGGTTAAATTTCTGTTTTCTAAAAAGTCTCTTGTGATCCTACTGGGAGGCACTCAATTTGGCAACCAACATAGGTAGCAGTAAGTTAAATCCAAAAATCAAGACACAGTCCAAAAGTCAAACACACACTTTAGGAAATCAGCACACATCCTGAAGATAACCCATAATACTTTAATAATAAATACACAAACAATGATCAGAACTTAAACTTGACAGAGAGTTGGCTCTGACTAATCGACAGTTTTGCTTCCACAAAAATATGGTCCATCCATGGGTATCGTCCATTAGTACACTGCTTGTGAATAAAAGCAAATATGAGGGGGAAAAGATATTATTCTGACCCTCTGACTACTGCTATGGTCATAAATTGACTTTTACCAACAGCATGGGAACCAGAGAAACCTGGTCAGACATATGGTTTGGCTGAATCCAGATGGAAATGTTGGACCATCTTTGCCAGCGCTGGGTGCAGATTGTAAATGTCACACAGAGCAAGCCAGCTCAAAAACATGCTGTTACTTTGTTCTAAAATTTTTCTGTAAACCTCCATTTAAATCCCAGCTTGAGGTCCACAAACAGCGTTTTTCACACCACATGCTCCATGATTCCTGAACAAAGTAATGTCTCTGCTGCCCTCCTGTGTGTTTCAAATTATTTATTACTAGTGGCACAAAGGAACAAAAGCCAACCCAACAGGGCCAAATGAGGTCCAGGTTTTCAAAACAGTAAAAAGAAATTAAAGGAAAACTGCTTATTTTTCAATTTCTGTTTGAAAAAGATTAATTACAGATCACAGCATTACTTGTTCAACACATTTAACAGTAAATCACTATAGTAGCGCTGGGCGATATGACCATAAAAATAAAATCTCTGATTTTTCACATCAAATTCAATTTCTGATATTTTTTTTTCTTTTTTTTTCATTATTAAAAACACATTAAACTTTTGTGCCTCATATACTGTAAGTTTTATATACGTATACATACTAGGGCTGTCAAAGTTAACGTGTTATGTGTTAACGCAAATTCCTTTTAACAGTGTTATCTTCTTAGCGCACGATTAATGCAGGTATAGTTTCAGGAAAGGATACATAAATAATGTTGTGGTTCTTAAGCAGAAATGGACACAGAATGGGTCTTTTACACAGACTGTTAAACTGTGCAGCACACAGCTGATTCAGAGAGCCCTCCTCCTCCTCTAAAGAAGTTCTGTGATGGAAAGCTTCCAGCGGAGACATCCTGATAACTCTACAAGCAGCAACCTTTCAACAGCTGATCTGGCTGTGTGTATTAAAGGGGTAAATAAAAAAAAAAAGATTTAGTTAAAAACAAATCATCATGGATGGAAATTTTGAATTAATTGATAAAACTGGTTTATCTCCCAGCCCTAATCAATAGATTTAGTGCACCCAAAAATGTGTTTTTTGAGCTGTAAATAGCACAGTATTACTTTAAAATGAAAACTACTTATACTGTTGATATAATTTGTATTTTTTAAATTTATTTTACAAACAGGATTTTGCAGGTAAAAAATGGCTCATCACGCCCCCTACATGGTAAAACCAGGTTGTGTTTTTCATGACAAAGAGAGGTTATCTATGCCATGAGAAAATTAAAAAAAAAAACCCACAGCCCCTCCCTACAGATGGTCCTCGCCTAGCAGGCCATGCCCTCCAACGCATATGAAGGGATGTGAACTTACATGGTGTAGATTTGCTAGTTTCAGGCTTGTATTTTTTTTTTTTTTTGATGAAATATTCCTGCAATGGAACAAATTTGTGCTTCTGAGGGGTGTAAAAGTTACATCGGACTTTTTTTTTGCTGCTGATCCTCATCTGGCAACAGACAGCAGCTCGAATCGTAGCAACAGCAACGTGCAGCGGCACTTCCTACAGCTGCCACAACCTGCTGCAATTCTCCACAGCTTTCCAGAGCTGCTGGAGCTGCTGACAGGCTAGCATGGCAGCGGTAACGGCTCAGACTGATACCCTTCAGGACCAGCTTGTTCATTTGTAGATGAGGAGATTCAAGAGGGGAAAAGTTTTTCACCTCAAAGACTGCTCTGTGGTGTAGGTGCTTTGTGAATCTTGCTTTCCACCTTGCCAGTGAGCTGAGCTGCTGTCTGTCAATCATTTCTGCCTGTGTATCCTGACCATAGACTGTATATAAAAGATGGACGGAGCCTCCGTGACATCACCCATAGGTTTGTGAAGAGCTGAATTGAAGCTCGTTGGGCATTCCGGTCATCTTGGAAGCGTCACGCGTGTCATCATTCCCGGAAAATCCAAAAATTGGCAAAGAGGTGGAATTGAGAGGGGGACTGTGAAGGTGGGGGTGGATGATTGACACCCATCAAACTCTGAGCTGCTTGTAGCTGGGAGCTAACCCGGAGTAGCTAACCCGGAGTAGCTAACCAGCTAACGGAGGTGGGAGGGCTAAAGCTAAGGCGCTCTGTTAGCCAGCTTAAAACTGCGGTTGTACTGCACTTTCCCTTCTTCCCGTGGATATTGGATACCTTTCAAACAAATGGACAAGCCCCGAATTATGCTGAATTTCAAGATTAAATTAAAGCTGCAAGCAGCGATGAAGGCCCTCGCACCTCTGGCGCCGCTCCGGCCTATTGCACCGCCCCGTCAGCCGGCAACCTCCCTCCCCAAGCAAGCTCGCTCTGGCTGGCAGCCTTATGCTCAGTCATCCCCATGTTTCTGCCTCGAGTTGTCATTGTTTCTCTCTGACCATCATCTCATACACCAAGGGGCCCAATAATGACATCAGCAGTGTTCATGAGCATGTTCTGACCAATAGTGTGAAACAAATCCAAACAAAAGCGTGGTTTTAAGATCTGCAGATATCAACATGGCCAGTAGGTGGCGCTGTAGTGTTTCATCATGTACTAACATGCTGAGGTTGGGACTTTAATGACAACTGCCAAGTGTCACGTCATTGGGTCAACCGAGTCCAGAGTTATAGCCACTTCCTGTTTGATGGCGAGGGACTGAACCCTCCCAGGCAGCCATTTTAGTCATGATGGTGTAAGTAGTTTGTTTTATTGTGAATCATGAGTTCATCAAGGATGATATTGATGAGTTTGAGTAGGTTTATAAAGTTTTCAATGGTAAAAAATGTGGTACTTCCTGTTTCCAGGGGGCGGGGCCATGGCGTTGACAACATCTGGACATGTAGATGTGGTCAGCATGGAAGTGACATCATACGTGGCCATTTTGGTTAAGATAGGTTGTTTTATATGTAAGTTATATCAGTTTTGTCTGCCATGGCGAGATATGAAAGTTTGAGGCCACGCCTCCACCATGCACTTTCTCCTTTGAGAAAGTTTTTGATAACTTTTGACCACATATGCCTCTGGAAGCTTCAGAGTGATTTTGAGGTAAATACAATAAAATCTGTAGGAGGAGTTCGTTCAAATGCGGTGGCAAGAAACAGGCAAAAATGACCCTAAAAATGACACTTTTTTCAAAATGGCCATCTTCCTGTTGAATTTAGCCTAGAGGTCTAATGGACAATTTTGTACATCCTGGAATGGTAAATCAATGTGGTGAATTTCATGCATGTCAGTCCACATAGTGGGCGGGGCTGGTTGATTGAAATATTCTAGGGGGCGCTAGAGAGCCATATTGCAAGTATTCCAGCATATGTTAATTTAGCTCAGTTCCACATGTGACTACGATCCTTCCTGCCAAGGTTGGTGGAGATCGATGTTAAAACGGGTGAGTTACAAGTACATCCTGTTTGATGGCGTTGGAACAATATTCGCCGTGGTTACGTTTGGCGAAGGAACTTGAGATTTTTATTGTGATATCATCAAAGGGTTTGACCTGTTGTGAAGCACTTTCAAGTGTCTGAGGTTAATGCCTGAGGAGAAGGACCCTGCCATCTGAAAAGAAACACTTCCTGTTGAAAGTGGGCGGGGCTTGAGGCAAGACCGGAACTGGTCATATGGGTGTGTTCGGGATCGGACCATGACTAAACCCTGTGAGTTTGATGGTGATTGGGTGAAAAATGAGGGAATTATACTTATTTATGATGTCCTGGCGTCTTATCGAAGTTCGCCATGGCGCCACGGTCTGGCCTTGCAGTGAAGAGCAACAGTTTTCACCGGATATCATCACCAACTAGTTTTCAGGTGTCTGACCCAGTTTGACCCTGGTTATGTTCAAAATGTCTGAGTAGTGTGTCGTTGAGTAAAAACCATGACTTCCTGTCGCCAGGGGGCGTGGCCTATTCATAATCCAATAATGAGCACGTGGTTGTCTTGAGCATGGGACTAGTATCATACGTGGCCATTTTGGTTCAGAAATGTTGTTTTATGTGGGAGTTATTTCAATTTCGTCTTTGATGGCAGGACATCAAACTTTGAGGCCACGCCCCCTCTACGCCCTTACTCCTTTGAGAAAGTTTTTGATAACTTTTGATCACACATGCCTTCTGAACATCCTGAGCCATTTTGGTGTCAATACGATAATATCTCTAGGAGGAGTTCGTTCAAATGCGAGGTCAGTAAAACGCCAAAATGGCGACTTTGACCCAAAATGGCCGACTTCCTGTTTTATTTAGACCTATACTATAATTTCATTTTTTGTTCCCCCCACCATGTGGAACATGTGTACAAAGTTTCATGAAAATTGATAACTTGCAGTGGAGGGGCATCACAAATAGGTGGCGCTCTGGTTCAGTTTTGCCTGAACAGTCCCGAGCACCCCAAATTATTAAATTTTTCGCATTCCAATGGGGGGGTAGGCAAAATTTGGTGAGTTTTTGAGCATGTTCAGGCCCCCAAAAATGCGATTCATTGTGCGAAATAAAAATAATAATAAACGCTTGCATTACAATAGGCCTTCGCACCGCCTTCGGTGCTCGGGCCTAATAACATCAAAATGAATGACTGATGAGTGAGAAAAAAAATGATGAATGAGAAAACTGAATTATATTGTCATGTTGTTTTTTGTTTTGAATCAGAATTAATTAATCAATATGATTATTAATAGTCATAAATAATATTTGTCATTTAGGTTTTTGTTCTGCAGGACTACAGTTATTAGGAGGAATGATCTGTACAGTTTATTAGTAAACCTAAATGTGGAGAGCCATTTTATTCATAGATTAATAAAACAATTAAATAAATATTGAAATTAATATATTTTCCATGAAAGAAATGAGCCAATAAAGTAAATACACAATGATTAAAGGGGTCGTGCACCCAAAACTGTGTTTTTTGAGCTTTAAATAACACAGTATTACTTAATTGTGATGAAAACTACATATACAGTTGATAAAACGGAATTTTGTGGGTAAAAAATGGCTCATAACACCCTCTACAGGGAAAACCAGGTTGTGTTTTTTGTGACATAGAGAGGTGTTGTAGAAGAAATTACCAAGAGTCTGGGATGAGTGAAAGCATATAAGGTCTATTACAGGAGAAGTATAAAATACAGGCAATACTTGCAAGTTTGAGAGCTATCTTGCTGACCCCAGAAGCCGACAAGAACAAGAGGACTCTGCCTTGCTGGATTTTCGGAATCAGTTTTATTCAACCTGATCCTAGCTGAAGGCCAGTCTCTAAACTGATAAAAGGAGAATGGAGACTAGAAGGCACCCGCTCTCTTACTGTCTCGCCCAAACAGGCTGCTATTTTGTAAACAACTGTTTGTATCTAGCAGCTGCCCATCAGTCTCAACTTTTCCCCATATCACGAGTCTGGAAGAAAAGTGGTCAGCCTGACCTCACACAAGAACCCAACAGGAGAATAATAACTTCAATGTTCTATATATGGAAAATACACATTATGAAATGTAATTGAGGGTAATAAATGAATAAATGTATTATATGAATAAAAGAATGATTACACTTGTGATTATTATATGAGTAAATATGATTGATTACCGTATGCATTAAAATTACTTCCACAGAGGTTAACTACGTCACGAGAAAATTTAAAAAATCTCACGGCCCATCACCCAGATACAAACAGATGGGTCCTCGGTCCTCGCCTAGCAGGCATAGAAAACCACGCCCACCAACGCATATGAAGGGAGGTTATGATATCAAAGGGTTTAGAAGACATCTTGGAGGAAGTAGATAAACTCAGGCACAGCTACAAGGTGTTGAGGCTGCAGTGCTCAGCCACTGTTGCTGGAACGTTTAACAGTGAAAGGTTTCTAAAGAGAAAAGTTTCTGATCTCTGATAGAATAATACTTTATGGATGTGCTTAATTCTGTCATAATACAACTTTTTCTCAATTATAACGACAAATATACTGTGAAATAAAGATTTTCAAATACAGTACCTACTTTAAGTGACTATTAATTGTCAACCACGAGCGGTCACAACGGGCAACTGTTTTTTCCTGGCAGCATTATCTGGCTCCGCTATGGAGATTTTGACTTTTTTTTTTTTTCTGTTAACCTTTTCAAAAGCTCTATAGCACTGAACTTTCACATTTTTTGGGGAGCTTTGGTGTTTCTGCAGGATTCTTAACCTCTGCTGAACTTCTGAGAAAGTCTTTAATCCCTTCAGTGCAGGCGGTGCCACACAAATGAGGAGCTGCAGGGGCATTCAACTCTTATCTAGCTATTCTTGTTCACTCTCTTTATATTTGTGGAGATAACAGATCTCACCAACATGTGAGCAATTCCACGACATCCCATATTTTACAACGGATTCCAGTTTCACTGTCAAGTTCTGCGATTCAGTCTGTGTTCTGCCTGTTTTCTGAAAACACAGACAAACATTTAGGAAGATAAATGGGCACCGAAGTGCAGCTCAACATGTGCGACTAAAATGGTTGCACTCTAGAGCGCTGTATTAAATAGACAGTTTACAGAAACAGAAGTACTGATTTAATTCTAAAAAGAAGATATCTCGGTATTATTTACAATTAATGTTCACACAGTGTCAAAAATGCCTCACTGCATAAATACAGAGAATGAACCGTCAGTGTTGCAAACAGCAACAGCCATATAATATAATATAATATAATACAAGTCAGTGTGCTGAGCCATGCTGAACTCTTCATAGAAATTAAAGAAATTTACACATAAAGTTGATATTTTTGGTCATTTTTGCAGAAGAATAGCAGCCCTGAAGACTAAAACCACCTCAGTGATTGTCTTTGGAGCCAAAGAGAAACTTTTAAAGGTCACCACAGAGCTTCAGTCTATACATCTAAAAACCACCAACCAGGCCAGAAATCTGGGTGTATTGATGGACTTAGACGTAAACTTTGAAAAACACATTAAGGGAATCACAGAATCAGCCTATTATCACCTTAAGAATAGATCAAGGGTAAAAGATCTGATGCCTCAGCAGGACCGGGAAAAACTAGTCCATGCTTTCATCTTTCGTCGGCTTGATTGTAACAGTGTTTTTACAGGTTCTACCTTAAAAAATCTATTAGACACCTGCAGCTTATTCAGAACTCTGCTGCATGAGTCCTCACTAAGACCAAGAAAGTGGATCACAGCAGTCCAGCTCTGAGGTCTTTAAACTGGCTGCCTGTTCGTAAGAGAATAGACTTTAAAGTTCTGCTGCTGGTCTATAAAGCTCTGAATGGTTTAGAACCAAATGCATCAGTGATCTTGGGGACAAGTGTGTTAGGGTTAGGGGTTAGGGTTAGGGTTACCAGGGACCAGTTTGAACTTGCCAGAACCCTCGGGTCATCTGAATCCAGTTTCTTATCAGTTCCCAGAGCCAGAACCAGACATGGAGAAGCTGCATTCAGCTTCTATGCTCCACATGTCTGGAACAAACTTCCAGAAAGCCTCAGATCAGCTGAAACACTTAGTTTATTTAAATCCAGCTTAGAGACCCACCTGTTCTCTGCTGCATTTTACTAGTTTTTATTTAGAAGTCCAGATCTGCATCTGTTTCTTTTAAGCTAGAATCTTGAATCTTGATCACCTTTAAATACTTTCTTTCCCTACACTTTTTTTTTTGCATTTTATCTTTTGTCATTTTAGCTCATTCTTTCTGTTTTTATTTAATCAATTGTATTTCTTTTACTTTTTTATGCACTTATTATTGCTTTCTGCCCCATGCTGTAATGTTAAATGTTTTATGTAAAGCACTTTGAATTGTCATGTACATGGAATGTGCTATACAAATAAATTTGCCTTTGCCTTTAAAACATTTGGCTTTAGAAGAGGAGATAAAAATTAAAATAATACACGTTTAGGTCTGCTTAACCACTACCACAAAACCTACACATATATTATGAGAATGATTTTTTTAAAGCTGTATAATTACAGCAGTGTGCATTGTGCAGCTGTCTCCGAGCCATCTAGACTTAGTTTTTAATACAAGATTTGTAGAATCTGTTGGCTATTTCATATCTTCACAACATAGCATCTAATTGACTGGCAGGCTCTCCCTTTTTGATTGACAACTCTTTTGATCAACTGGGTGGATCTATGATCTTTCCTGAGCCAATAATATCCACCCATAGTCAGTTCACATGAAAGGACACATATATACTCTTATGTGAGCATATCTGGCCTATCAGCTCTGAGGCTGATTCTGATTAGCCTATCAAATACACGTCATGGTGATATGCTGATTTACTATGTGGGTTTTGAAATGGCTACAGAAAGTTTGTCCGCAAACACCACAAACAACTGTTTATGTATGTGCGTTCGTGGAATAGTTTGTTTTATATGCTTTATTTGGACCTAAACAATGGCAAAATGTGCTGGAAAGAAGAAACATACCTTCGAAGAGGTGGTGGAGCTTTTATATTTTTATTTTTTGTCTTGGTCGGTGGTCATAGACATTTGTTGTCCAAATAGTAAATCATCAAAAGAAAGAAAATAAATATCAGTCATGCTGACAGTGAATCAGAATATAGAACGGGAATCCTCTTGGTATTTGAAGCTGGTGTTATCAAGTGTCGATTTGGAGTCTCCAAATGGACATTTTGGATAACGCCTGGACATACTCACTGATAAACACATAGGATATTGATTTTAGTTGCTATTGTCCCATAATTTCAACTAGCAATAGAGACGCCTTCATCCTATAGCCTCATTTGATTTTCCAGTCCATATCGTTCTCTTTCCATGTGCAGTTAAATGGAAAAATAGAACAAAAATCCAGGTGAGGGCAAAAAATTATTACTGTGTTCCAACTGCAATAACTACATGCAAGTTCCAGTTATAATAAATTTGAAAGAAGGTAAAAATTCACAGTGTTATCTTTACAGAGAGATCATGATTTTGAATGTAACCCAAAGGGTTAAAGAGCAGCATGTAATCTAATTTGGGTACGTCTTTTCTAGGAGTTCGTCTTTTAGGGGTGGCAGTTAAAGGGGTTTTAATTCAAAGTTAAATAAATGATTTGTAGAAGGTCGTTTCACTTCTTTAATAAAAGACTGTGACTCTGAGGGACTTCCAATGAGGCACGCAGTGAAATGGTCTTGTCAGACTGAGCTGCCAAATTTTATCTCCCAGTTTTTAACATGTATGCTTTAATTCTAGATTTGGCTTTTAGCACAAAACATTATGTTTTCTAGAACAATGCCGAACAAAATTTCAATGAAAACGCCAAAAAGCAGGGAGATGTTGCAGATGTTTCTAGGTTTTGAAAGGATTTTGCAGAATTACATTTTCATTAATGTCAAAGTACAATACAGAGATAGTATAAAATGGTTCTCATGGTCCAATCTACACTTGGCTTGGTCTTTGTGTTTTTGTTGTAGAAGGAGGATCAGACACAAGTTCATTGTGAATAAACTTTGTGAACTGTAGGGGGGATCTGAGGATAGGTGGGTGTGGTGGTTGTCACACAAATAACCAACATATTAATGTTCACCTTGCTATGTTGTTTCTATTCATAGCTTGTTTACAGGCTACGAATACACCTACGTTCACACCCTTTATAATGAGCATTTTTCTATTTGTTGTATTTGTTATAATTTAGTAATTGAAAGAATTAACTCAGATTTATCAGGTAGATTAGCATTTTTCTGCGCCACCGTACAGGGGTTTATGAAGCAACGTTCTTTCGAGTTTTAATAAAAAGTGATTTTTTCGAACAATTATGCGTTAGTTATTGGCTCAGATGTGCACACCTTTTTATAACAACACTTGGAAAGATCACATTCTGCAATATCTCAGCTTCAAGCAACTTCCTCAAAGGGTTTAGGTTACTTTTCTCAAAGCCTAATATCTGTGGTAAAATGATGCTCTGAGTCCAGTTACAATAGATTCCTTATCAGAGATGTTGAATATCCTAAATATTTTTTGGTGACCTCTCTGGTTTTAGATTTAACCTTAGAAAGTCAGCCCTCATTGTCTTTAATATAGACAAGAATACTTTAAATGCTCTCTGATTTAACCATTACTGAACAAACGACCAGTCTTGGTATCCAGATACTCCTCCACCAGATTACCGGAGTAAATTGGAGTCTTCCTAAATCATTTATGTAGACCAGCAGATGCCCTCATATAAAATGATAAAAATTACATGGTCTATGACTTTGTAGGACAGACACTTCCCAATCAGAACCCCCTAATTGGAAGTTGAAAGGCTCCTTGTAGCCTCTCTGAGACGACAAGATTTCCTGTTGTCTCTCTCTGGTATCTCTCTTAAATACTGGTCTCTTAGACATGGCCCTATAATCTCCATTTCTATCACCAACAAACACAGTTATGACAACAATATTTAAAAAATCAGGTACACAAAGTCCAAAAAATATGTAAACACAGATGATGTCTCCTCATAAACACGAACAAACGACTCCTCTGCTGAAAGCTCGCATCTCACAGATTCCACAGCTGGAAGTTTCATCTTACTATGACCAAGATTCACCGAACCAGAGGCAGAACAAAGCCCGATTTATGCTTTACGTTTCTAAAAGTCAGAAAACATGTCTTATCTTTGCTGTCTTGCCTAAAACCACATTTATTAAAATAAATAAATAAAAAGTTTCTCGTCTTTCGGGAGCAGTTTCCCATCCAAAAATCATGATGTTCTGTCCATCTGCATGAGTTTTGACAAAGCGAAACATCAGTTCTTCTTCTTTCTTAAGTTCCCAGCCCTAATGTATATATATATATATATATATATATATATATGTATATGTAAGACTGGATGATGAGTGAGCCCCAATTTTTGTCAGTCGTTTGGTTGTAAAGGGACAACCTAGTAGAAAAAGTGTTATTGTTGGTCACTGAGGTCATGTTGCTGTTCAGAACTCAACTCAACTCAACTTTATTTATATAGCCCTTTAAAACAACCACAGCTGAAACAAAGTGCTGTACATAAATGGACAAAGCAACACAAAGTACAAAAATCAACCAGGAAATAAATAATATCATAAAATATAATAAAATAATTGTTCATTGTTTTAAAAACGGTTTTAAAACAATAAGCAATTTTAAAAGAACAAATATAAACAAATAAAACCAATAAGTAAAACAAACCACTGCACACTAAAACAGGAACAGTCTCACACTGAGCTGAAAGCCAAAGAATAAAAATGGGTTTTAAGATGAGTTTTAAAAATAGACAATGAAGAAGCTTGTCTAATGTGGAGAGGGAGCTCATTCCACAGTTTTGGACCAGTGACTGAAAAAGCTCGATCCCCCCTGAGCTTCCGTTTGGACCTCGGTACGTCCAGGAGCAGCAGGTCAGCTGACCTGAGGCACCGAGCAGGAGCATCGGGGTGGAGTAGCTCAGAGAGGTAAGGAGGCGCCAGACCATTTAAAGATTTAAAAACAAATAAAAGAATCTTAAAATGAACTCTGTAGTGCACTGGCAGCCAGTGAAGTGAGGCCAGGATGGGGGTTATGTGCTCCCTCTTACGTACTCCAGCTAGGAGGCGTGCAGCTGCATTTTGCACCAACTGGAGACGTGCGAGGGAGGACTGGCTAACCCCGAAATAAAGAGCATTACAATAATCCTGCCGAGATGTAATGAAGGCATGGATTACTGTTTCAAAGTGTTGTTTATTAAGAAAAGATTTGACCTTAGCAAGCTGCCTGATGTGGAAAAAGCTGGACTTCACTACAGAGCTGATTTGACTATCCAGTTTAAAATCACTGTCCATCTTAAAACCCAAGTTTGAGACTGTTGGCTTTAAAAAACCTGCCAAAGGACCCAAATCAATGGTGCAGGGTTCACAAAAGCTACTGGGACCGAACACCATCACTTCAGTTTTTTCCTCATTAAGGAATAAAAAGTTTAGGGCCAACCAGGCTTTTATGTCTTTGAGACATGCCAGAAGAGGGGCAAGGGAGAAAGACTGTTTCTTTTTAAGGGGCATATATATCTGACTGTCGTCAGCATAAAAGTGATTAGAAGTCAGTCTAATCCATTAAAGAACATAGGGTGCTTGTTTTCATTTTAGCAGGAAACAATATTCCTTAGTGATGTGCATATATATAACACATATATAACTGTGTAAAATTAATACTGTAATCAGTATTAATTTCACACAGTTATATATGTGTTATATAGTTATAAGTGTAGATACCTCATATTTTTTTTTCTTTGTCTTCTGCCTTGTCTAAGTATAAAATAACATGTCTTGAAGAAATATCAAGGAAGTTTTGTATATTTCATCAGAAAGTAGATTGTGTTGTAACCAAAAGAAATTGTGAATTGGTAAGCTGGTGAAATATCTTGTTCTTAAAAAATTTCTCCAACATCTCCATTTCTCAACTCACAGAAAAATCCTGCTTTTGACAAAGCCTTTTATTACAATAGCCCAGTCTGGCCCAATGGTATTTGCCAAGGAAAAAGCCCTGGATTCCAGCCCCAAGGAAGCCCTAAGGAAGCCTTGAAGGAGCCCTGAGGAAACCCCACCTAAGCCCTGGACGTAACAGTGGAGATGCTGCTGGCGCTGGCACACCCTCGTTTCCCTGCGTTTGGCTTAGTTGAATAAACATCGCTAATAAATGCTCAACATATCAAGGAACTCTTGATAGGGAGCACATTTGCATGCACACCAAAAATCTGATCATTACTTTATTTCTGGAGTATATATATATATATATATATATATATTCGTGTGTGTGTGTGTTGCTTTTGATAATAGTAATATGTTTTAAGAAAAAAATAGTAAAAATTCATACATTTTAAGTGTCATATTGCTCACTGGGATGTGACCCCATCTCTGTTACTAGCTAGACTTCACTATGGAGATTTAAAGATTCAAAAGCAATAGTAGACAAGTCTATCAGAGACAATATGAAAGGAATAAAAGCTACATATTTGTTTCCATGAGTTAAAGTTATGCATTATAAGTTCAAAGTTTACTAGTTTACTCATGTTGACTTGCTTGAACCCAGTGGTTTCCAAACTGGGGAAACCACTGGTTACCAGAGTTTTGATGGGGGGCAAACAACAGGTTTCCGCTACCAGAAAAAAAAGACAACAAAATATGATGAGGCATATCTTGCCCTAGGCTTGACCAGGTAAAGGTCAAGTAATGGTAATGGTCAATGGTGGGTAATGAAGCGAGATCACAGTGTGTCGTATGTCTCAAATTATGAGCATCTGACAGTATGAAGCCAAACAAGTTATGACGCTACTTGGGAACCTCTCATCCTTTAGAAACAAACTACTTAACTGTCACATAAAGCAGTTGTTTTACTAAAGCAGCATCTGTCTCATTGAAACCTCAAGTCACGTGAAGTATATTGCAGTTTCCTGTTTTATATTATTACTGACGATGAAAAGAGGGCCCTGCAGTAAACGTTTAGGGACTACTGGTTTAATCAAAGAACGTTTTGTTGAATATTGTTTTACCATTGATTTATTTGTACTTACTTTTACCACTTGTTCATTGATTGCTGTTATTATTGTACAATTAAGTAAATTAACACTAATTTTGCTTTCTGGCTGTATGCTAGCACTGTGCTATGGTGGTAGAAAACGTCACTATGCTGTCCATTTTCTACATTTGTGCATTTTATTTTTACAAATATAAGTGTGTTTGTCAGATTATTTAAACACTACGCTGCTGTGGTCGTTAGATCTCGCTGGACTTTTTTTTCTCTTGAGTGTTTATTGCCATATCTGTAGCCCAGATAGATGGTCTTAAAATTTAATGCTGATTGGTATGTTTACTATTGTATATATTTTAATATTATGTATGAGATTATAATCCTATAGATAATGGTCAAAATACAGCAGCAGAGTAGGGAGAAAGAAAGGAAAATCAACTGCTGATAAAGCTGCTTCACCAAGTGACTTTTTTATACACAAAGACTATCATTCACAGCTTTAAGCCTTGTAGCACGTTAAAAAAAAGTTACTCTGTCACTATTAACTGCAAGATTTGTAATTTGAACTTTAAACCTCAAAATGATTAAAGTTCAATATTTTTTTCAATTATTTTTAAAAGGGTTTTATTTTAATTTATATATTGATTTGACCATAAATATTTAACATTTTAGGTGCCAGTTTTCATCAAGCTCTAGGAGCCTTTTTGAAAATTTGAAAATAAACCAATATTCTAAAAACAAATTAGTATCACCAGCCTGTCGATCTGATTAGCTGAGAAAATTGATTTAGTAGGATTCTAACTTTTTAAAGTTTTTAATTAGATTAATCACAGCTTACAAATTTATAAATCATATTTTATCATTAATTATTCACAACTATACCTGAAACAGCTAGTTTTTACCATATTGTATCTAGGGCTGTAACTAATGACTATTCTGATGGTCGATTAGTCACCGACTATTAAAACGACTAGTCGACCAATCGGATTATTTATCTCATGATTATTACAAATGGCTCTTATTTCACTTTCAGCTTTGAAATCTTGAGGTTGGTATGTAAGTCCGGTGCTCCTCCTCTTTAAATGTTCGAGCATTGCAGATGTACTTCCGTGGTACAATTTCCACTTTACAAATCTCACGTTATGTGTCATTAGGTAATTGGGCTTAAAATCTGGGAAAATTCCCATGATCTTTTTCCTGTCACACAATCACACCAACGCTCAATGCATTCAAACACTTTCACACCCACACATAGATTTTATCCTTCCAAGGCCGTGGAATGATATATATTGGTTTAATGGCTTTCTACAAGTTTACAGAATGGCATCATTTTACATAAGGATTTCAATGTCTGTGATTTAATAGAAAGAATCCTTTTTTCATTTCAGCCTTTCAGACTAAAAGCCCTTGCTCACGAAACATAACAAAAACATCTCACACTGTCAAAATACAGTGGATATAGATGAAACTAAAAAATCTCAACATACACTGAAACACATACTTCCTTCGCTTCCCTTCCTTCAAAATGATCTCAGTGAATGCACCATACATATTTCCTTAAAAAGCCCTCAGAGTTAAATTCCACACAAAGTGATGGTGACAAGTACATCAAAGCATTAAATTGTAGAAAAAGAAGTATAGATTGGTTCCAAGGACTCAAGGTCTTACCTCAGCTGAAAAAAGAGCTTATGTGGAGGTAAATATTAACAATAAAAACTCGTGCGTTTCTATGGATGTGTTTATCACGGTTCTGATGTATATCTGGGTGACGGGAACACAGAGGTTTGATGAATATGTGTATGTGTTACTGCACTTTGTTTAGGAGCAGCACAGGCTTTTACCAAATGATAAAAAAAAAAATTGTTTTATCTAGGTTTTCCATTTACTTTCATAATCACTAGGTTTGACAGACTAATCAACAGAGAAAAGGTAAAGGAAAAATGGAAGGTGGCACTCAGTAAATGGCCCTGGGTCAGAATGGAATACTTCCGGCCTCCAAACACTTCCCACACAGCCAGTGTAAAATTTCATCAGAAATCAGAAATCAGAAATACTTTATTAATCCCTTGCAGGGAAATTCATGTTTTCAGTACAACCCATCCAAGACTAGACAAAACAACATATAACACAACAGGAACAGGCAGACTGACGGAGCAGCCGTTTCTACAGCGCTCCTTATCTTAGTAGTAGTGGGCATATGAACTTTGTCCCAGTTCTCCCTCACAGTCTCTGCCACCTGATGATAGTGGGCACTTGAAATCTCAGCATCCAATAATCTGCAACTTTCACAAAGGAAGTAACGCATGTGTGTGAGTGTGTGTGTGGTCGCATGCGTGTGCATGTGTGTCTGAGATACACATTATATAAACAGGGATATTAAACTCCATTGTGTCATTTAATGCATATACCGTGTTTCTACAGTTACAATGCTGTTATCGTTACTGAGGATAAAACATTACTAAAAGCACAATACTATTGTAAGATGAGACTCATTTTTGTTTTGGATGTGATATGTTTTACAAATGTTGTGACTATATTGTGCTACTGCTACAGTGGAGAAGAGGCGGAGTGATGCGGTTAGAACTGGAAAATCAGTCAATGTTTGAGTAGATGAATTGCTGTGTTGTATTGTGACCAGGTGCAAGCTCTGTCACATGTTCAAGCCAGAAGTTGCTCCCAAATAATTTTAATGACCCATATTCAGTTGATGCTGAAGGTGCATATAATGTTACACTGTATTCTTGCACTGTCAAAAGCTTTGCTATCAAATGAAATCTGTTAATCATCTAAATACAGTTGATCGGATCACTTTATCCAGAATTCATGTAAACATGTCTGCTGGAATCTCTGATCAGATTGATTTAAATTGGATAGATGAAATATGTGTCCATGTAAACGTAGCTTGTGAGTCGTACTTGCTCTGAATCGAGTGATGCTACTGACTATGAGCATGTGGGAGATTCTCTTGCTGGGCTACTGTGAGCTTTGTAAATAGTGATGGTCCACCAGGAAATGAAGGGTTTACTTTAAAAAAATGCTGTTGCTTTCCCCACAATAACAATAATTAGCTTCATATATTTCTACAAGTGCAGTTAGAATTGCAGTTGCACAATAGTGATATATTGTTTGGTCTCTTCAGTTAGCTCAGCAGTTACCTAGTGTAAATAAATTTATTGGGATACTCATCAAGGAATTACTTAAATGTGCTACTTATTTTCATTTATATTCTTACTCTGTTAATCATATTAAATATCTCTTATCTTTAAGCTCATATACTTACTAACAGTGTGCTAATGTGCTTAAGCAACAATGAGACTCTTCATTTGGGGTGAGTGAGAAGAACATGTAGGGGCTGACTATTTGTGTCTGTTGATAAAACAACATTTGGAATGTTACACTTAAAGGAAATGTCTAAGTTAACCGGAGTCCAGAGGAAATCTGCTTGTCTGTGTATTGTCTTCTTCTTCCTGTTTTTTAGGACACAAGTGGATGGGGGTCACAAGGAAGGCTGTAGATATCTGCATGCGGTCGACCTGTGACTGCAGCCAACCCAACTTCTGCAACTGCAGCATTAGTCAGCAAAACTGTATATAATCAGACCTATATATAAAGGATTCCAGGATCTGTCAGCAAACTGGACCACAATAAGAGTCGGAACTGAGGATTGTCGTAAAACAGTTTTTATTGTAATGGTGAGAATATCTCCAGGGGAGTCGAGTCTGGTCTGACAGTCAGCTAGCCAGCAGAGGGGATGGAAGCCGGCCGGGTTGTTTTCAGGAACCGTGATGGCAGCAATGGGGCTCCGCCCCGGCTGTGGAAACTGCTGGAGCAAAAACAGTTAGTTGGTTCTGATAGTTACAAGAGCTGAATATCCAGACTGAAAATAATTCCTCCAGAAAGATCCAGGTAATCCTTCAGATCTTCCAGACGGGAGAGAGGTTCCGTAATCCATATTCAAATCCAATAGACAGTCCAAGGGTCAGAGTACCAGCAGAATTAACACAGACAGAGTTATTAGACAGGGGGCAGGCAGAGTCAGGACATCCAGGTCCAAAAACGGGTCGAAGATCAGAGAACAGGCTTGGCAGGCAGGAGATCAGGGCTGGAAACGTGTAGGGATAAACCGAGGCGATCTGGCAGGGAAGAGTTGTTACAGGCTGGTATTTAAGGTACATAGCGCAGGTGGAGCGCATCAGCAATCAAGGCTGTGCTGGAGGGAGAATGCCTTCAGGGATGGCTGGGAAATCTCGAAGCCAGCTATACACCGTGACAAACCGACCTGGAAGGAAGGGGCCTCCGACGGTTAGCTGACATCTGGTACTGCATCGAAGTCCACAGTAATGCTGACCGGGCACTCCGCCAGACGCGATGACACTGGCGCACAGCCGCGTGGGCCGACTGGACCCGTACCTCCTCCTCCTGGGGCTCAAACAGGGGGGGCTGAAAGCCATTGACAACCTGGAACGGCATGAGCCCAGTGGCCGAGGATGGATGAGAGTTATGGGCGTATTCCACCCAGGACAGGTTCCTGGCCCAAGAGGAAGGGTTCTCCGAGCAGAGGCAGTGCAGACTGGTCTCCAAAACCTGGTTGACCCTCTCGGATAGTCCATCAGACTGGGGATGAAACCCGGAGGAGAGGCTGATGTTGACACCCATTAAACGGCAGAATTCAGCCCAGAACCAGGAGGTGAACTGGGGCCCGCGGTCGGAAACCACATCCTGCAGAAGGCCGTGCAGCCTGAACACATGGACCACTAGAAGGTCTGCCATCTCCTTAGCCGTGGGCAATTTAGGGAGGGCCACGAAGTGAGCCATCTTAGAGAACCGGTATACCACGGTCATAACAACAGTTTTGCCGTCTGAGGGAGGAAGTCCAATCACGAAGTCCATAGATATGTGGGACCAGGGCCGATGAGGAATGGAGAACGGATGCAGGAGTCCGGGAGGAGTGACAGAGAACGAGGACCTTGGACCAGAGATTGGGTGGTACATATAGGCACCCATCTGGACAACCAGCGGGAACTTCGGTGGAACACTGTGCTCGTCTGACGTCCGTCTCCAGCTGGACATGACTCACCCCCAACCGGACGTGAGCGAGGAGGATGAAATCTTTGGGCCCGTCCAAATCTGCCTCTGGGGGAATAGCCTGTCGGGACAGAGCATCGGGTTTAACATTTTTAACCCCCGGTCGGTAAGCCAGAGAAAAGTCAAACCTGTTGAAGAACAGTGCCCAACGGGCTTGACAGGGGTTCAGCCTCTTGGCGGACTTCAGATACTCCAGGTTTTTATGATCTGTCCAGACTATGAAGGGCTGGGTAGCCCCCTCCAACCAGTGACGCCATTCTTCTAGCACCAGCTTCACCGCCAGGAGCTCCCGATTTCCGATGTCATAATTGCGTTCTGATGGTGACAAACCTTTAGAAAAGAAAGCACAAGGGTGAATCCTAGAGTCGTCTGGAGACCGCTGAGACAACACCGCACCCACCCCGTAGTCGGAAGGCAAGGCAAGGCAGTTTATTTGTATAGCACATTTCATGTACAGGACAATTCAAAGTGCTTTACATAAAACAAAGACATTACAGATATTTAGAATAGTAAAAGGCATCAACACATAATCAACACATAATCACAATAAAATAATAAATTACATTAAAATGATTAAAAACAAGATAAGTTAAAAAAGTTACCATGCAGATTTCATGCATAGGCGCATGAGAAAAGAAATGTTTTTAACCTGGATTTAAAAATGTCTACATTTGGGGAAAGTTTAATCTTCACTGGCAGTTTGTTTGCCAATGCTCACCCTCTTCTCTTTGCTACCAAACAGAATAATCTCAGTTTTGTCTTCATTTAATTGTAGGAAATTCTCCCTCATCCAGGTGTTTATTTGCTCCAGACACTGACACATTAAGTCTATTGGACTGCAGTCATCTGGTGACAGAGACACATAAAGTTGTGTATCATCTGCATAACTGTGATAATTAATGCTATAGTTTTGTAATATTTTACCCAAAGGGAGCATATACAAGTTGAACAGAAGAGGTCCAAGGACTGACCCCTGGGGGACTCCACAAGTCATGGCCACTCACTAGGATTCATAGCTGCCGATCGTAACAAAATAACTCCGGCCTTCTAAATAGGACCTGAACCAGTTAAGAACCGCTCCAGAAAGTCCAACCAGGTCCAGAATGTGACCTCGAATGTGGGTCGGTTCTTTTACATGTTGCCACAAACCAAACATGTCCAATATGGAACAAAATTCCTTGACATTACCATCCGTCATGTTATCTATGTGAATGTTAAAATCCCCAGTAAAGATGAAATGGTTAAAATCAGTAGAGATAACCGACAATAATTCAGAAAATTCATCAATAAAATTTGCACACTGTCCTGGACGTCTGTAGATGATTAGAAATAGGATTTTAGGAATGCCCCTTAAAATAAAACTAAGATATTCAAAAGAAGTAAAATAACCAAATGAAATTTCTTTACACTGGAATGAATCTTTAAATAAGGCAGCTTCTCCTCCCCCTTTCCTCCCGTTTCGACATTTATTCATGAAACTAAAATGAGGAGGTGCTGTTTCATTAAGAATTGTAGCACTTGTGCCTTCTGTTAACCATGTTTCTGTCAGAAAAAGAAAATCTAAACTGTGACAAATGATGAAGTCATTAACTAAGAGTGACTTGTTGGACAGAGATCTAACATTTAGTACAGCTAGCTTTATGAAGTTTACACTGGTCTCTGTTGTATTCTGAGTTATACAAGGTATAGTTAACAGATTAGATCGATTCACCCCACAAGCTGATCGTGTTCGATTCTTTATTTTACTAACTAACACAGGAATCCTACTGGGTCCAGGCTTGATCTCAGAACAGCTGTCAGTAGTTGCAAAACTACAGCAAGGACCCTGAACGCATCATGGCATGTTATCTTTGTTGTGAATTCTGCTGCTCTGGGACCCTTCAGCACCTCCTCCCATGCCCTGCTCAGTCAGTACAGATGATCTAATAGGAGGATGAGGAGGGGGAGGAGGGGGAGCCCTGTATTTCTTGGTAGATGGTGGTCGCTGGGGTTCAGACCTGGATAGAGACAGCCCGTCGAGACAGCAGTCAGAAGCATCGACTTCCACAATGAATTGTCTGGTGGGGTCCGGCATGCGTAGAACAGGAGCTGAAGTGAACCGTTGTTTTAACGAGGAGAATGCTGCTTCAGCCAAGACTCCGTATTGTATTAGTCCAGGGGTCAGGTAATAAGAATCCAGAATTCTGTATTTGCACATTTCTCATATCAATTGTAATTAATAAATTAGTTAACTGAGAGAAGTAGTCTGTCATATTGTGATCCATCAAAGAACACGCAGGAGAAGACCCGAAAGATCTCCAAATTTCCCTGAGGGCTCTCCGAAGGGATTAATAAAGTATTTCTATTCTATTCTATTCTATTCTAAAGAGAGAGGTCTAAAGAAAATGTGTGGAACAGTACCTGAATAATTAGGAAAGTGGGAAATTAGTACCTGCCTATTTTAATAATGTGGGAAGAAGTACCTGTTCTTTATTACTTGTGCATTTTTAAGGTTTTCTCCAACACTAGCTAGTGGTAGCAGGGACGAGTCAGTGAATAAGACAGTGGGGAAGAGGAATCATGATTTACGAGTCAGTAAAGTGATTCTCGAATACTAAAAAATTGTTAAGAGTTAAGACACAGAATGCATGAGAGAATTGACTGTTTATATTTCTGCTTTTATCTGATTGTATCTTATTTTGTTTATACTTGTTAATCTAATATGATTTTCATTATTGTGTTTACTGTATTTATGTTTTTATTTCATTGCAGTTACTGATGAGAAAAGAAATTTGGTTCTCTTGTTTACTATCAGGGACGAAGCAGTAAGGCAGCAGGACACAGGAGGTTTTTCCTCAAAAACCTGGGTCTTTTTTATTTACCCCAAAAATTTAAACCTTACAGAATCCAAACATTCAATTAAACCAACTGATAAAAGAGGCCACTAAATATAACTAGACTCAAAATCAGAACGAGGTAGAACTTAAGCAAGCTTGCTTGGTTGCATCACAGATGTTTGTCTTTTGTTGGAGCTTTGTGTGCTGTAGAGCTACAGATCTGTTTTTTTTTTTTTTTTTTTTTCTCTCTCTCATTTGCTATCTGTGGGCTATTAATTCCTGTTACAGGACTCTTTATGTTTATTATTATTTTTGTTTTTGGAGTTTGTGTTCAGTTAATTAAAAGCAGATACTTCTCTTTTGTATTGATGAATAATCTGTTGGTTATATTTCACACTTTGTAAATAAATTGAGTTTTTATTATACGTATCTGACTCCAATTGTTTGTGTTGCCACCCCTTTTCCCCTGGACTTTATAATAATAAGTATAATACTCTATACGCAATACTCACTTATTGCTGGGGTCCATGGCCAAGGCACCTGAGCCTACAGTTCAATAGTTCATAAAAGCTGCCTTCACAACATTGAATCTTCTTGTTGCAAAGATCAAGATGAATCTCTTCTCTAGCAAGCTCCAAAAGGCCATTTCTTCCTTCCGTCCCTCGATATTTGATTCAGCTGAGTATTTTCAAACAATGGATGATGATTTGTTTTAAGGGACAGGCTCTTCACCTTCTGCTGTGCAAGGAAATCAGTTTTTGTTTTGACAGCATGTTGTCTGTTCTCATATATTTGCCCGATAGTGTTCAAACATGCAGGAAACCGCTGTGATTGGCACATGTGGGCACATGGTCAACATGGAGCAGTTGATTTATTTTTGTTTTGCATTCTATTGGCAGAACATGTATTTTCATTATTAAACAACTGTGTCTGTTTAATTGTAGGAAGCCAACACTGCAAGATTAATCTAGATTAAAATTCAATTAATTGTGCAGCTATGCAGCCAAACATTAGTGATTAAAACATCAAGTAATTAAAATTAGGTTTCAAAGTCATTGGAAAGCGAGCCATGTTTTCTGCTTTGAAACACTGGTGTGTCTGCTGAAGACCCCTTAAAACAGGGATCCTTAACCCTGGTCCTCAAGGCCAACTGCCCTGCAGACGTTCTATGTTTCCCTGCTGCAACACAACAGCCTCAAATGAATTGTCAGAGATCCATTTAATTGGAATCAGATGTGTTGCAGGAGGAAACCATTTAATACCTGCAGGGTAGGCCTTGAGGACCAGCGTTGGGGATCATTATTTTAAAAGATCTCAGATGGACTCTAATTAACCGCACTGCCAGACAAATAGGAACCTAACACAACAGCTTAAATATGCATTGACAAAAAAGGCCCTAATAATAAGAAATATTTTTGTCACCTCACTGCAGTGGACTAGGTTAGCAATGTTGCTAAATTGTGCAATATGTTTATATTCTCAAAGGATTTAGCAGATCTACTGTATATAAGACAACAAAGAGAGGGAGCAGAGCTCAGTTGGTTTTTGCCACAGCTTATTGACTATCCATTAATTCCAATTGGCTCTGTGAGAGTTTGATAAAATAACAGGTGAGTAATTAGGTGTGTCCTGCGCTGCTGCTCTGGCATAAAATAAATCCACAGAATGCTCCACTGACCAAAGTTAGTCCTGAAGCCTTGGTTCTTCCAGCAAGTAGACAGCCCCACAATCTGCTACACTCTAACTTATTCAGAATGCTGCTGTTGTTGATTCAGCTGCACTTGCTCCCCATCCACTACAGAGTTCATTTCAATATTTTGGTTTTAATATGTGGAGCTTTACATGGTCAAGCACCAATTTATGTCAGAAGTTTTGCTTACTCACTCACTCAAGTACATGCACATACTGTCCTTAAAAACAGCAGTGCAAACTAACTTTATCCTTCCCTCTACCATCGAGCATAAACTTAATATAATATTGCAATAATTCATAGCTTATACATAAAGGGACAATGCAGGTATGACAGCAAGAGACATCTTTGTACCATTTAGTGGGATAGAGCATGAACTTCACTAAAACAACACAATTATTTTAGGTTTCTAAAACTTCTGTATCATACTTGTTTAACCAAAAAAAAAAAAAAAAAGAAAAAAAAGAAAAACTTTTTTAGCCACAGTGAGACATTGGTGTAAACTTCCATGACTTTCCAGAAGAAAGATATTTCTGATAGGATCTAATGAGGCTTGCACATTGTATATTTTTAAAGCCAATAATCAAACTCTCTTAAACAAATTTGTGTTTGATTGATATGTCGAATCGGCTATAAAAGTGTGGCAAAATAAAGTAATCAAAAAAGTCCCACACCACAGACAATGAGCTGCTGTGGGGTGGGAGCCAGGACATACTTGTATGGAGTGGGTATACAGAGTTAAAAACGATTTATTCTTCAGGAGCCAAGAAGCTTGAAAATAGGACAGTGGTAAGTACTGATGTGAGTCAGAACATATTAGAGCGGCACTGAACAATCAGCCATCACCAGTGTAAGGGATTATGAAAGAAAATATCATAATAAAAGTGTTTTTTGAACAGTGGAAGCAGAGGCCAGTGAAAGAAACTTTTTCTTCCCCATACATGTATTTATTTTCTGACTTTTGATGCAGCTTTGGATTCTATGAAAGAAAGAGGCTGCTAAGCTCCTTTAGTGGCAACATAAGACAAATAGTTTCTGCATGCAATATACAGCAAAGTTATTCTCACTTTTTAAGCTGCTTACTGAGTGTACATTGGTTCATGATAATGTGTGATATTATGAGGACTGAGACTGTTATCTCGCTCACAAGAGTAGCATGCTAAAACACACACACTTTCTTCCTGGTGTTTTTCACATATAAAAGCATTCATTTTAAAAAAGAACATTTATGTGCTTACTGATATTGGTATTTTTGCTAATTATCACCCCAGGCATATTTCAGATCTCTGAGAAACACTGCCTTTTATATAGAACCCCCTGCATCATGAAGTTGGATTTCAGACCAGCCCTAAAAGTACTGTGCAAAGGGATTAAAACAGCTTTAACAGTTTAACTGTGCAATAGAAGAAATTCAGGAGAGACGTAACCTTTTAACATCTTTTAAGCAACTATTGTTAAAGCATATTTCCTTGCAAATTTATGCATTTGTAATCAGACTTGAAAGTAGTGAAACCATAAAACATGGATGTAAGGGGAAATAAATTGGGATCAAGTGCAAGCAAAAGTTAAATATGAAATGCACAAAAACAGAACTGCGTCAGCCTGGACAAACTGGACTGAAATGGACAAACACACTGCAGGACATCAGCTAGAGAAATGCTGTAAAAAACACACACAACCAGGAGGAATAACAACAATTACTGCAGAGATGTTCTCAAGTCCTTTTTTGCAGCTCCAAGTCAAGTCTTAAGTCTTTAAATGGAAAGTCCGAGTCAAGTCTCAAGTCATGTTACAGGTCAGTTTAAGTTGTAATGAGTAATCTGACATGCAACACACTGCTCAGAGGACTGCATAATGATATCCAAGGAATTTAAAATCCATGCTCACCCTTCATCTGCCAGCATTTAGTAACAGCTCTGATCTTTAGCTTGAACTAACAAATGCTCCGTCCCTCTCTGGAAAATTTCTTTGCTTTATTGAATTTGAAAAACTGTAGATGAACATGAAATGGGTTCAGATTAGTAAATATGCTCTTAACATAACTTACTCAAGAGTTTTTATTGTGAACCAAAATCCATCTGGACACACACAGAAACTTTTGAAACTAATACTGCAGTTTGTAGCATTTTATTTTTTTATTTTTTGGTGCAATATGCTACACTTTAGTGCAGGATCACTAACTGTCTGCCATGCCATGTTCCTGCCTCTTACATCGTGAGTCTCAAGTCACTGTAAATCCCAGACTCAAGTCCCCATCATTTACTAAAATGCACTTAACTTCAAAATAAAGAACAATTAGAAGCAGCACAGGTACCGTTGAAGCTTTTGACCTAATCTGTTAATTTATATGAATGCACTGGTGTTTATTACAAATGCAACAATATAAAATTGTTTTATAATGTGTAACTTCTTTGTCGCTGAAATAGTCTGGTTTGTCTTATTTTACTAAAAACACGTTGGCGCAACTTGTGGCATGCTTTAGGGACAGTTTCTGGAAATACCAAATAAACTTCCTTCCCATCTGTCTACACGACAGGTCTTGTCTATGTCAGGAAACCCTAATTTAAAGGATGTAATACAAAAAGGTGCTTCCTTCGGGACACTAAAAGGGCCAAGGCCACGTCCACACATTCCCTTATACTGAGACAATCTGCCTCTCAGGCACACATTTACCTCTTGTACAGTCAAACATTTCCAAGTTCAACACCTGAAGTTCTTTTAAATGTAGGAAGTGCTGCTTCAAACTCAAGCCTTGGATACTTAAGTCTTCTGTAAATTATATTAGAACAACATTTCAGCAAGCCGTCAGTAAATCTCTGCTGCCCTGTAATTACTATCAATGTCCAGTTTTCAAACAATAGCACTGAGTGAAGTTTATATCTCATTTTCTTTTTATAATGACCTGCTGTCAGTGGTGTTTTGATTTGTATAGTTAATATTTTGGATTTATGACTAACTGACAACCACCAGGAGGCAAATACCCATTGAACATGACATGTTTCTGAGTTCCTGAGTTACACATTCAGTAGGTCTAACTGAAGGTACCGTCAAACTCCAGAGAACTCTGTGACTCAGTGCAGTCTTAGAAATTTCTTTAACACCATTTTCCTTTGTAAAGATGAACAATCCATTTTTATAAATGTGGCATTGGTGGCTCTTAATTACCACACAGGATAAAATGCATTTAACAGCTCTCGTTTAAAGTTTGTAAAAGGTAATAAGCTGCTAAATTGTTAACAAGTGAATGCAATCCAATGTCATTACCTCTGCAAGAGAAGTAGATTTTGGCCTCATAACAGCTGTGAACATATTCCACCAAAAAACATTTATCCTCCTAATTTATGACTTTTCTGATAGTTTTCCAGCCTTACATTTAAAATTTTTATTACCGGGTGTCCAGAAACAAAGTTATTATGGGTTCTGTTTTAAAAATCCAAATTTGGCATTATCTCGGTGAAGCTAATTTTGGACAGAACCGATACAGGCAACCTTTTAATTGTGCATATAAGCTAAGATCACGCCAAGCATCAGTAAGTCAGAGTTTTAATAATCAATATTGGGTTTATTTCATTGGGTTTATCAAATAAACCCAATTAATTGAGTTTTGAAACCCAGCTGTATTTGTAATGACCCTAAAACCTTGCCTAGTTGTGGCTAACTTGTAAGTCTTCAATATCTGTATCTTTTTCTTGACCGTGTGATGTCTGTGCTTTGAGCTGGTGCACTGTTCATATGACGTAGAGACTGCACATTCAACTTGCCGCTTCTGTAGTAATGCTGTAGACCCTGATGCAGCAATCCAAAAGTGTAGGTACATTTACAGATGAAAAAAGTAAAGGATGAAAAGCTTAACTAAAGCTTACTCTTCACACTCCACCCTCTTGACTGTTCCCCCACCCATCCCAGCAGTTTCATCATAAAGTTTTTGGACGAAACAATGGTAGTAGGGCTTACAGGAGATCCTGAAGCTGTCTTTGTGGTGCAAGGAGAACAACCTGGTCCTGAACATCTCCAAGACCAGGGAGTTGATCCTTGGAAGAAAAGGTCTGATCACAAGACTATTCAAATAAATGGGAAGAGTGTCGACAGGGTGTCCAGCTTTACATTTCTGGGCATCCTCATGGAGAATCAACACTACTGTGCTGTTAAGGCACAGCAGTGACTCCACTTTCTGAGAATCTTCAAGAGGAACGACCTCAAGAAGAAGCTGCTAGTGTGCTTCTGTCACTGCGCCATAGAGAGTTAGCTGTTAAACTGCATCTCTACATGGCAGGAGTGCGCTACAGTGGACAATTTCCTCTGCCCAGAGAGGCATCGGATGCCCTCTCTTCACCGTAATCATCTACAGCTTCCGCTGCCTTGGTAGGGCCCCCCTTATCTCAGAGAACCCCTCTCACCCTGAAAACAGTGTGTTTGTTCTGCTGCCCTCAGTTAGATGTTACAGGGCTGCAAAATCAAGACAGACTAAAAAAATGTTTTTACCCAATCGCTTAATGCTGAACTCACTTTAGCTGTGACATTACTGACCCTCAGAAAGAATGTATTAACAGCTCTTACTTCATGTGTAATACCACCTATATGTGCAATATTGTGCTGTGAAATAATTGTGGAAAGCCTATTAGGTTTCAGTTCAGTAAACAGTAGCATTTATTTATTTTGCAGATTGTGCTGCCAACAGACTCAGACTGTACAGTTGCATTTTGTAGCATACTTGTAAATACTTTTTAGCTTTTTTTTTATCTGTCATAGCTTATAAGTACCATATAGCTTTGCTTCCTTTGTATTATACTGATGTTGATGCATGTATATCTGTATGTATGTATGCATGTTTACATATATTATTTATTTAGTTTTTTCTTTAGTTGCACAGGAAAAAAAGCCATCAAATTTTGTTGTACATGTACACTTCATAAAGCTAACATTAACTTTCACTGTTGCACACTTTTTGCATGGTAACTTTGGGGGGAAAAAAGCAGTGTGACATCTGTTGCAGCTTTTGTATTGTGCTGCATGGCTAATTGTGGCATATTGTGTTGTCACTAATTGTAAAGTATTGTGGCTAACTGTGTAGCAGTGTGACTAATTGTGTTGTGGCTAATTGTTGAGTGTTGTTGCTAATTGTATAGTGTTGTACCTAATTGTATTGTGTTGAGGCTAATTGTGTAGTGGTGTGCCTAATTGTGGAGTGTTGTAGCTAATTGTGAAGTGTTGTAGCTAATTGTATTGTGTTGAGGCTAATTGTGTAGAGCTGTGGCTAATTGTGTTGTGGCTAATTGTGGAGTGTTGTGGCTAATTGTGTAGTGTTGTACCTAACTACATTGTGTTAAGGCTAATTGTGTAGTGTTGTACCTAACTACATTGTGTTAAGGCTAATTGTGTAGTGTTGTACCTAACTACATTGTGTTAAGGCTAATTGTGTAGTGGTGTGGCTAATTCTGTTGTGGCTAATTGTGTTGTGTTGTAGCTAATTGTGTAGCGCTGTGGCTAATTGCGTTGTGGCTAATTGTGTTGGGTTGTGGCTAATTATGGGGTGTTGTTGCTAACTGTGGAGTGTTGTGGCTTATTGTGTTGAGGCTAATTGTTTAGTGTTGTTTTTGTATTGCTGTCACACTTCTAAGCCCCTTTAGTTTTGTGTCAGTCAACTCTAGAGCCATCCTCCTGGTCCCCATTACACAATATGTCACATGACTAGGCACACCACCATGCCACTCCCTAAACTCTGGACTTTTTTCTTAATTAGCAGCCTAGAAAATGTGCAGACTGCTCTTAGCATTTTGAGTTGTCACATTTTTCTATATATTCTTATTTAATAAAACAGCAGAAATATAGACATATAACTATACACTATACTATTACTGTAGTACTTTGCTCAACTAACCATTAAATAGTTTTCACCTAATACACAGTCTAAATTCTTTAAGAATTTTCACAAACTCAGACATTAAGTTACAAAATCAAGTTTATTTCAATCACACATCATTAAAACAATTTTTTGTTTTGCATTTTAAACAACTATTTTTTTCTAACAGGACACATTATTGAGGTTTATATAAATAGGTCAATAAAATTATTACTGGCATAAATTAGATAGATTCAAATATAATGAAAGAAAACCCTGGATTAGAGCCTTGTATCTAATGCAAGTTGCCTCTTTGCTGTGACAAAAATGTCATTCAAGCCCAGGTGGAAAGATTTAAGCCATTGGCCTCAAGGCTGAAGCTCACTGTCAGTCAGGCTTCCAGTCAAACACAGCTTCCAGGTGTGGAAGTGGAAGAACAAAAACCCGTGGGTCATTCAAACTGCTGCTTCCACCTTTCTCTCTTCCACAGACATACAGACACCAGAATATAGATTCAGTCAATGAATTAGGAGCTGGATTAATAGTCTATGAGTACAGGGATGTGAGCTGCCACACTATGCCATTCTGCTGGGTTATGAAAACTCAATTAGGTGCTTCAGTTCTCCTTAGAGTCATGAATAAAGTGATAGAAGATAGTGATCGAAGGAGGAGCTGCTCGCAGTCGGTGAAGCAGAGGTCAGGAGAGTACATGTGTATGAGGCAACATGAGCTAAAGAAATCCACATTTGAAATATTCTCACGTAGATGAATCTTATTACTGATTTTGACTGATAGATTGCAAAAATGCTGAATAATTCTAAACTATGGGCAGTCCTAATGAACATGCAAATCTTGTTTCAAAAAGCATAATAAAGATAATAAAAAATTATTTTGCAGTTAATATTGTAAATAAATGTGGATCAAAAGTAAAATTGCATTTGGAGTTTTGAAAAGGAAAATCAGTAAAAACAGAAAAGATCCCAAAACACAGCATCTTGCACATGTTTCAAGTCTGGCAGAAAAAAATCAAAACAACATCACCATCTTGTGGTAAAAAGGAGGCACAAAACCACTGACAGTCTGAACTCAGCTTAAAAAATAACTAAAAATAATTTATAAATTATTGGAATTGAACTAGAATACATTCCCCTCAAAAACATACTTTAATACAGGTAATTAATCCAACTCTGACCAGATTCTCATCAGACTGTAATGTCCGATGCTAAACAGCACACCTAAGACAGCAGTAGTGACAGCTGGCAGGTTGGTTCCAGCTGAGCAACAAATTTTTTTTTTAGCTTTTCAGTGAGTCAACAGACTGAGAGCTCATTTTAATGCTAGCAGGTAAATGTCATTAAGCAAGAGATGTATGGAGAGTGAAAGCGAGATTTATGAGTAAAATCCCAGCTAAACACAACAGTGGGCTTGGCCAAAACAGCAAAGTAAAAAGTAAAAATTGATAAAAAAAAAAAAAAAAAAAAAAAAAAAAACTTTTTAAAAAGCATGTGAAATCCTGAAGAAGAAAAACTCAAAGGGATTAGCTATTGCAGTTTTGTCAAATAAGCAAAACAACCAGTAAAGATGGCTTTAAAGTAAGTTGAAAACATAAAATTAAAAGAAAATCAATACTTGATCCAATACAGTGTGTGCAGGATTATTAGGCAAATGAGTATTTTGATCACATCATCCTCTTTATGCATGTTTATCTACTCCAACTGGTACAGGCTTGAAAGCCTACTACCAATTAAGCATATCAGGTGATGTGCATCTCTGTAATGAGAAGGGGTGTGGTCTAATGACATCAACACCCTATATCAGGTGTGCATAATTATTAGGCAACTTCCATTCCTTTGGCAAAATGGGTCAGAAGAGAGATTTGACGGACTCTGAAAAGTCAAAAGTAGTGAGATGTCTTGCAGAGGGATGCAGCACTCTTAAAATTGCCAAGCTTTTGAGACGTGATCATCGAACAATCAAGCGTTTCATTCAAAATAGTCAACAGGGTCACAAGAAGCGTGTTGAAAAAACAAGGTGCAAAATAACTGCCCATGAAAAGAGGAAAATCAAGCATGAAGCTGCCAAGATGCCATTGGCCACCAGTTTTGCCATATTTCAGAGCTGCAACATCACTGGAGTGCCAAGAAGCACAAGGTGTGCAACACTCAGGGACATGGCCAAGGTAAAGAAGGCTGAAAAACGACCACCGCTGAACAAGAAACATAAGATAAAACGTCAAGACTGGGCCAAGAAATATCATAAGACTGATTTTTCTAAGGTTTTATGGACTGATGAAATGAGAGTGAGTCTTGATGGGCCAGACGGATGGGCCTGTGGCTGGATCAGTACAGGGCAGAGAGCTCCACTCCGACTCAGACGCCAGCAAGGTGGAGGTGGGATACTGGTATGGGCTGGTATCATCAAAGATGAGCTTGTGGGACCTTTTCGGGTTGAGGATGGAGTCAAGCTCAACTCCCAGTCCTACTGCCAGTTTCTGGAAGACACCTTCTGTTGTGTTCTGTCAATGAGGAGGCATTGTTGAGATCAAATGAGCTTACGCTCTGAACTTTATTGTGCTCAATGATCAAGTGTCCATACGTACTGTTGGGTGACCCCACTTCTTCATGCCTACTAGTTTATATAGTCACATTAGCAGGTAAGTTCAGTAGCGCCCTCTGCTGTTACAACACATTCACATAATACATCATCACATATCACAACATCCCCTTTTATAACCAAATGAACCCATCCCTAAAATTTACATCAATACACTTAGCATATTTCTTTGTTCTACAATACAACACCACAAACACACAGTTTACACATCCTTTTTTTTTTTTTAATGTTTTACTAATGACAATAAAATAACATTCAGTATTCTCATACATGAGCACTAAACATTTTAACGTCTACACATATCAACCCATGATTTACAGTCCATCATAAACCCATGTTAAAACACACACAAAGGAATCCACAGGTTCACAATTGCAGCCTATCAGGTTTTTTTATATGCCGACTCGACCTCCTTAACACAGACGATGCTGATATAACCTCATTTGTTTGCTCATTTCCTTCTGAATTTAGTTCATCTGGTTGACATTCCACCACTGTAGAAGAAGATATCCCAGCATTGGCACTTTGTTCATTAACACAACTAGTTTCTTGGAAGACTTCTGAAGTCCTTAGAAGATGTCTACGATTTCTCCTGAGAACGTTACCATCCTCAGTCTTCACTTCATAAGACCTCGGTCCAACTTCCCTTAAAACCATTGCCTTTTTGTTCCATGCAACCTGATCTTGTACTCGGACAACATCATTCTTCTCCAGTTGTGAAAGTACCTTAGTTGACTTATCATAGTGATATTTTTGTTTCCTTTTTAAATTATCCAGTTTAGTTTTCAAACCAACCTGCTGTCTGTCATCAGTATAGCAAGGTAAAGTTGTACGCAACTTACGATTCATCAGCAACTCTGCAGGGGATAAACCACACTCTAGAGGAGCTGCCCTATAACTCAAAAGAGCTAAATATGGATCTGATCTGCAATCAGCGGCCTTCCTTAAAAGTTGTTTGATGATATGTACACCTTTTTCTGCCTTTCCATTAGATTGTGCATATTGAGGACTAGACTTCACATGTTGAAAACCATACTGCATAGCGAACTGCCGCCACTCTCTGCAGCTGTAACATGGCCCATTATCACTCACTACAGTCTCTGGTATGCCATGTCTAACAAAAATAGACTTAACATGAGTGATAACATTAATCGCATTTGTGCTTGAGAGCAAGGCTATTTCAGGATAGTTGGAGTAGTAATCAATTACCAGCAAGTAATCCTTTCCTTTGTAATGAAACAGATCTGTCCCAACCCTCTTCCAAGGTACATTAGAAAGACCCTGAATCACCATCGGTTCCCTTGCCTGACTGCTCTGATACTTTCGACATGTCTCACATCTTGCGATCAGCTGTTCTATATCCTTATTTATACCCGGCCAGTATACAGCATCTCTTGCCCTTCTCTTGCATTTCTCTATGCCCAAGTGTCCCTCATGTATTTTCTGTAGCATGTCCGTCCTCATGCTACGAGGAATCACGATTCTCCTGCCTCTCAGCAACAATTCATTCACCACACTGAGCTCTGATCTAATGTGATAATACGACGGACATGACCCTCTCGGCCAACCTTTCTGAAGCTGCGACATCACCAACTGAAGCTCTACATCTTTTACAGTTTCTTCACTGATTTGCTTTGACTTAGCATCAGACACCGGTAGAGACTTAGCAACCATGTGCACGTGCCTTTCCACCTCTTCTTCAACTGTGCTCTTACAGCTTAATTCAGGTGCACGTGACAAAGCATCTGCCAACACCAAATGCTTGCCAGGCGTGTATATCAAGTCAAAGTCATACCTCTGCAACTTCATCATGAGGCGCTGAATTCTTGGTGACATCTCATCCAGACCCTTTCTCACAATGGACACCAGTGGGCGGTGATCCGTCTCCACCGTGAAAGTAGGTAGACCATAAACATAGCAGTGGAAAATGTCTAAACCATATGCCAAACCAAGACACTCTTTTTCAATCTGAACATACTTCATCTCCGTTTTAGTCATTGATCTAGAAGCATATGCTACTGGCTTCCACGTGTCATCCTCAGCCTGCAATTACACAGCACCCCATCTTTAGAGGCATCGGTTGATATCTTCAGACATTTAACTGGATCATAATAAGCTAGCACTGGCGTAGATGTAAGAATAGATTTTAACATATTCCACTCCCGCTCATGTCTGCATGTCCACTTGAATTCAGTAGAGTCACACAACAACTCCCTCAAAGCCGACGTTCTCACTGATAAGTTCGGTATAAATTTTCCCACAAAATTGATAATACCCATCATTCTGAGTACACCTTTCTTATCAGTTGGACTAGGCATGCTGAGAATGGCTTTAACCTTACGCTCATCCACCTCAACACCCTTAGCAGACAGCTTATCGCCAAGAAAAGTGATTTCAGGTACACCAAACTGGCATTTGGCCAGATTCAGCCTCAAACCATTTTCACGGACCCTCTGAAGTACTTTGATCAGTCTTTCATTATGCTCTTGTAAAGTGGAACCCCATATTATTACATCATCCACGTAACACCGCACACCCTCAAGTCCTTCCAGCAGATTGTCCATGGCACGATGAAAGATTTCAGAAGCCGAAATTATCCCGAAGGGCATCCTCAAAAACCTGTACCTGCCAAAAGGTGTATTAAAGGTACAGTAACTGGAACTTTTTTTGTCCAGTCTGATCTGCCAGAAACCTTGGGCAGCATCTAGCTTCGAAAAATACTTGTCTCCAGCCATCTCAGTAGCAATTTCTTCTCGTTTTGGAATCTAATAATGCTCACTTCTGATGTTCTTATTTAAATCACCAGGATCTATGCATATTCTCAGTTCTTTTTTGGAGTTCTTTTTGTCCACGCAAACCATAGAGTTAACCCACTCAGTTGGTTCCTCTACTTTGGTGATGACTTTCAACCGGCTCATTCGGTCCAGTTCCTTCTTAAGACGATCCCGAAGTGATACTGGAACTCGCCTTGATGCATGAATTACTGGTACAGCATCATCCTTCAGCTGAATCTTGTAAGTATATGGTAAGCATCCCAAACCTCTAAACACATCGTCATACTGCTTCACAATGGAATTCACTGTTTCCATGTTTGGTGACAAGCTAACATTATAAACTCTTTTGACTAGATTTAATCTTTTTGAAGTAGCCCCACTAAGCAATGATTCATGATCTTCAGATACAATAGTGAACAGTACATTGTGAACTTTGTTCTTTACCATCACTTTGAGTCTGCATTGACCTTTGCTTTCAATATCTTTTCCATTGTAGTCTTTTAAACACATTCGAGTTCGACAGGCTGGGTGATAAATGTATGAAAAGGTGATGGAAAAGTTTGATGCACATTGTTCACCGCAGAAGAACACCGTCTATGAGAGGTATGTGTTCCGGTGGCATGTGCAACACCCGGAGGAAACTTTTGATGTCTTTGTCACAGACTTGAGGCTGAAGGCACAGTTTTGTGAATTTGGACAGTTAAAAGACTCTATGATCCGTGATCAGATAGTGTATGGAGTTAATGACAAACGGATGAGAGAGAGGCTGCTGAGGGAGGCAAAGCTAACTTTGGAGGACTCCAAGAGAATGTGCCAGGCTAACGAGTTATCTCAGCAGCATGCCAAGAAGCTCAATGAGTCAAGTGTGGCTAACGAAAATGCTACAGTTGCTGTGGTCAAGAATAAGACACAGAGACATGTGGCTCAGAATAAGAACTCTGATAATGTCTTGTATTCCTGCAGAAGATGTGGTGGTAAACATGAACCTGGACAATGTCCAGCTTATGGGAAAAAGTGTGCGAAGTGTAATGGAAAAAATCATATTGCAAAACAGTGTAGATCAAAGTGCAAAACCAAATCTGTAAGGTTAGTTGATGAGCCTGACCTTTGTGAAACTGTCTTTGTGGGTATGTTGTCATGTGAAGATGCAGATACTCATAAAAAAGAAAATGATATGCATTTAGACAATGAGGATTCATGGATTGTTTCTCTCCCTGTAAATGGAGCGTTGGTTGCACTGAGAATTGATACGAGAGCACAAGCTAATTTAATTAGCATGACAGATGTATATTCTATGAAGGAAATGCCCAAAATATTTGATAAAAGAGTTTGTTTAAAAGACTACAATGGAAAAGATATTGAAAGCAAAGGTCAATGCAGACTCAAAGTGATGGTAAAGAACAAAGTTCACAATGTACTGTTCACTATTGTATCTGAAGATTGTGAATCATTGCTTAGTGGGGCTACTTCAAAAAGATTAAATCTAGTCAAAAGAGTTCATAATGTTAGCTTATCACCATCTCAATGACGGTGTTCTTCTGCAGTGAACAATGTGCATCAAACTTTTCCATCACCTTTTCATACATTTGTTTATCACCCGGCCTGTCAAACTTGAATGTGTTAAAGACTTCAATGGCCTGAGGACCCGCCACGGTAAGTAGCAAAGCAATCTTCCTGGCGTCGGGCTTCGATTCCAATGCTACAGCAGCAAGATACAGCTCGAACTGTTGCTTAAAAGATCGCCAGTTGCCGTCCACATTACCCACGAGCTTCAAGCCGTCCGGGGGTCTCAGCGTCTCCATCTTCAACCAAAGGAATGCACGTATCAGCCCTGGAAAGTTGTCAGCCTTTCACTCCCGGTACTGCCGACAGTCCTTCATTCTTGGCGCAGACTACCTGGCGCACCACTCCTGGTACCATGTTGTGTTCTGTCAATGAGGAGGCATTGTTGAGATCAAATGAGCTTACGCTCTGAACTTTATTGTGCTCAATGATCAAGTGTCCATACATACTGTTGGGTGACCCCACTTCTTAATGCCTACTAGCTTATATAGTCACATTAGCAGGTAAGTTCAGTAGCGCCCTCTGCTGTTACAACACATTCACATAATACATCATCACAACACCTTCTTCAAGCAGTGGTACAGGAAGAAGTCAGCATCGTTCAAGAAAAACATGATTTTCATGCAGGACAATGCTCCATCACACGCATCCAAGTACTCCACTGCGTGGCTGGCCAGAAAAGGTCTAAAAGAAGAAAAAATAATGACATGGCCTCCTTGTTCACCTGATCTTAACCCCATATAGAACCTGTGGTCCCTCATCAAATGTGAGATCTACAGGGAGGGAAAACAGTACACCTCTCTGAACAGTGTCTGGGAGGCTGTGGTTGCTGCTGCACGCAATGTTGATCGTGAACAGATCAAGACACTGACAGAATCTATGGATGGCAGGCTTTTGAGTGTCCTCGCAAAGAAAGGTGGTTATATTGGTCACTGATTTATTTTTGTTTTGTTTTTGAATGCCAGAAATGTATATTTGTAAATTTTGAGTTGTTATATTGGTTTCCCTGGTGAAAATAAGTGAAATGGGTATATATTTTTGTTAAGTTGCCTAATAATTGTGCACAGTAATTGTTAGAGTAAGAAGTTGACAGTTTAAAGTTAACAGTTTAAAGTTTCTCCCTTAAGGATGGGTAATGATTTGCGGTCTCACCCATCCTGCAGAGGACAGGATGTGGTGGTCACAGCTCTGTGTGAAAAGGGTCATAAAGTGTTGTATGCTGATGTGTTTCCCTGTTTGAAGTTTGCGAGAACTTTGCTTGCTCTACTGAAGTGTGATAGCTGCTCAATAAAGAGGCTGTGCTGGGGTTGAGACTTCGGAGTTGACACCAGACACTCTCTGAGTGCTGAACCACAGTCTCTCCCCATCGCGATGAAGCTGACTTCACTCTGAGTTCTTTGTGTCTTATTTTATGATAGAAAAATACCCATCATTTTTGGTGCCGTGACCCGGATCCCAACATACCCATTCGTTGACAGGAGGAGGCCTGAACACCGAAACCCGCGCGGGCAGCCATCATCAGGACGGCTGAGAGGAAAGACCTGACGACTGAATTGTCCAACAGGCCGGTGATTTACTTCATGCTCATCCTGCCAGCGGTGGATTGACGGGATCCGTGACTGAGGAGGACACCGAACCCGGAGTGAGTATAAGCAAGAGAGTGACGCTAGGGAAAGAAATAATAGACGCCAGGTTAAACCTGGGAGCAGTCTTTGTTATAACACGCCAGATTAAATCTGGGGCAGTGTTGGTAAAACACGCCAAGTGGTTCCTGGGAGCAGTGCTATAGACGCCAAGTTTTTTCTTGGGAGCAGTCACTTAGTGCGCCAGACTAAGTCTGGGAGCAGCACTATAGAACACGCCAGAAATTTCTGGGAGCAGTGTAAAAACGCACGCCAGAGAACCCTTGGGAGCAGTGTTAAAGGTAAAGCGTCTGAAAGAAGGCGCAGGGACAGAGCCTAGGCAGAAGTGTGTGTGAGTGAGTGACTGTGAGAGTGAGTGCTCGAAGTAGATTTGACTGAAGCATCGCACTGGTGGAAACCTGACGGTGATAACACAAGCCAGTGGACTGGTGAAGTAGGTCAATTTACCTCTCGAGATTAAGGTCATAATTTCATAACACAACGCAGACCCAATATGGGAAACAGTGAATCTTCAGTCGCCTTAGAGGGCGATGTGAAGTACATGAATCAGAGGAATCCGGATAACGTCAAGTTTCTGGAAAAATGGGTCCCCGAATATGGGGTGACAGGGAAGTTGAAGGTAGATGAGTGGCAGTGAGTAGTAGATAAGCTGGAAGCAAGTGTAAGTGGTAAGACTGGTAAGAAGGCAGATAAGAAAAAGAAGGAGCTGGAGTGTGCGCACAGGTGGTTAGAGGAGTCTAAGATTCGCAGGGATAATATTAGAAAGTCTAAAGAAAGAAAGAAGGGCGAAGAGGCTGCTATGGCAGCTTTTGTAAGACCTGGTGATAACGAGACCGATCCCGTCTACCCAAGGAGACGGGACCAACCTGTTCAGCCCGCACCAGGCCCCTCGGGTGGAGCTGCTTCGGCCACCCAGGGTACTCCCAGAAGAGGCAGCCTACCACCTACTCTGACCCCGACCTCGTCCCCACTTGCATCTCTTACTGCTCCACCAGTAACAGATTCACTTAAACCAGGCCCGGCAGCCCCGTTATATCCGGTGCTGCCACCTGCATATGACTTAAGACCGTCAGATGTGCGCCCACCAGCCAGATACACAGAGACTTTCCCCATGATTCAGGTTGCTAATCCTAATCCTGAGACAGCTGACAGACACATGTATGTGTTCAGACTATGGACTCTTGAAGAAGCTGCCAAAGCAGTAGCAGGTGTGACTCCTCCTCGTGAGAATCCTGATGACTGGGTCCAGGACATAACTGACATTATACATTCCTACAGACTGAATGCTCACGAGACAGGAGAAGCTATGATGTCCTCTTTGGGGAAAGACTGGGGCAGAGTGAGAGGAGATTATACAGGCAGAGATGCAGTAGGAGCAGTTAGCCCCTACCCAGCAGATGGTGACATAACTGGAGCCTATAAAACTCAGCTAGATGCACTTGTTGACCGTGTGCGTGTTGCCTTCAAGAAAATGGCTAATTACAGCCACCTTGCAGCTGTAAAACAGAAGCCAAATGAAGAAGTGGATGATTTCTGCATACGGTTTGAGAAAGAATTTAAAATACACAGAGGCATTCTCTATCAAATCAAATCAAACTTTATTTATATAGCACCTTTCATACATAAAAATAGCAACTCAAGGTGCTTTACAGATAGTAAAATCCCCCAGAACCCCAACCCAATAGCAGCAAGCCCCATTCCCCCCTTCCCATCAAACACACACACACATCACAGAGGATAAAAGCAAGTTAAAAGGACCAAGGAAACGCTGTCGTAAATTCTGGGGTCTAGTGGTGTGGGGAAACACTGAGATAAAACACTGTAAAACCAAATCTAAAACAATCTGAAAAACCAACCTGGGTATAAAAGTAATAGTAATATTGCTAAGACCCATAAAATAAGAGAACCCGTGAAATAAGAGAATTAATAATATAAATAGAAGCTGAATACAGCCTGTGTGTTAAGAATAAAGAAATGAATAAATACAATAGTAATAATAAAAGTAATGATTAAAATGCTAAACTAAAAAGGTGGGTCTTGAGTCTGTTTTTAAAAATATCCACACTAGGTGCTCCCCTCACGTCCTCAGGCAGGCTGTTCCACATACTAGGTATGTAGAAATAAAAGGAGGACTCGCCGTGGGTTTTTGTTTTTTGATATGATACTGACGAAAAAGGCCCGTATCAGCAACAGCTTAAAACAGCCCTGTTGGACAAGATGACGTCTCAACAGGAAACAGGTTTGCAGATGCAACTGCGAAGCAAGCAGCAGCAGGGCAATTTGGGGTCAATGATCTCTACTCTGCTAAGCAGCAGCAGGGGGTCTTTATTGACCACACGGTGCTGGGTGACATGCAGGAAGCAGCGTCTAAGACAGAGAAACAACTCTGGCTTACTAAAGGAGCAGCTACAAGTCAGAGAACAGGACTTTATGAACTTAATGGTAAACCTGTTCTCCCAAAATCTTTATTTAAAGCAGCAGCATTGGTGACACATGGTGTATGTCATGTGTCAACAGGGGGGATGAGTGACATTATAGAGAAGCAGTTCACAGCCTTTGGATTAAAATCTTACTTAAAAAGCTTTTGTAAATCCTGCGTGATCTGTATTAAACATAACCCACAAGGCAACATGAGACCACAGAGGGGCAGGTTCCCTGAACCAAAATATCCTTTTCAGACACTCCACATGGACTTTATTGAACTAAACCAGAGCGGACCACATAAATACTGTCTGGTAATGATTGATGCTTATTCTAAATGGGTTGAAATAGTCCCGGCTAAACATGCTGATGCACTGACTGTGGCAAAAGCTATTTGTAAACACGTTATACCTAACCATGGTATTCCAGAAATAATCTATAGTGACAATGGACCACACTTTGTGAACAAACTAATCTCATTCATGGCAGACCTTACAGACTACCAGTGTTTTCTAAAGACTTACAGCATGCTAATGATGAAAACACTTTAGCAGACTACATGAGGAAAGTTCTGCAGCAAAAAGATGTAATCAATGCAAGTTTATTGCCCTCCGATTATATTTCCCTACAGGACCTTCCTGAGCTGGTGAAACCAGGAGACTGGGTCTTCATTAAAGTCATCAAGCGCAAAACCTGGTCCAGCCCACGGTGGGAGGGGCCTTACCAAGTGCTGCTCACAACCCCTATGGCAGTCAAGATAGCGGAAAGACCCAGCTGGATACATCTCAGTCACTGCAAACTTCTGAGTGCAAAGTAAGGCTGCTGTGAGTGGGGGAAGGAGGGCTGTGATTAAAACCCACAGCCTCTGGCTACAAATAGGGATTATCTTTTAGTGATAATTCGTATCAACGCCAGTGAAGAAACCAACGGATCCCATTTCACCTTAAGCAGCACCTTTAACTCAGAAACCAGCACAAATGGAGGATCTGGAGCAGAGACGTAGACCAAGGTGTCACTGCTGCTGGACCTACGCGTGCGCTGTGACTGTAGCATGTCTCACCACCTTGTCCTTTGCATTATTCTTGCTGTGGCCAACAATCTACAGATGGTTCTACCCTGCACCGCTACCGGAAACAATGATCAAAAGGTATGTGCACCATCATGCACACCTGTGGAAAGACCATAACCCCTTGGAGCTACAGGTTGTCAACCTCTGGTATGCGTATGCCAAAATGTTGGCCGACTTGAAGAACCAGACCGACTGCTATGTTTGCTCAGTCATACCAAAGTCATCCAGCCAACCTGACCTGAATGCATGAGCCATGACCTACTGTGATGCCATATGTTTTGCTTATCTCACAAGCAGAGGGTACAACCCGTACCGTTTGGGGGATGTGACTGCCGCAAGACACAGTTTAACATCTCTCACCTCAATATCTTTGTGGCCGGCAGAGGCCGCCTTCCTCAGGGTGAAATACCACCTGCTGTACCTATATTCCTGATGAAGTTAATGGAGATGTGGCGCAGGCAATGGCTGGCCTGCGGAATCTCAGGGACAGTATGGCTGCAGATCGTGTGCCACCCCCTGAGTGGGGTTTCTGGTCATGGCTTACTAGTGGACCATGGTGGACTGTGATATTAAGGGTGTGTGCTCCATTCCTATCAGTATTGATTCTGTTTTGCATTCTGATTTCTTGTGTGATTCCATGTCTTAAATCCATGATTTCTCGAGCAATTTCACATGCTTATGCGCAACAACTTATGTTGTCACGGGAGTATGCTCCACTCCCAGTTGATGCTACAGACACAGGTCTGTAATGTTCACTGTTATGATGCCTGTATTGAAAATGTGAAGACAAGTGATACAGTCTGATGCTTTGAAAAGTGGACTTCATTTTATATTTGCATTTCTTCACATATTTTTGATTTATGTTTTTAATTTATGTTTGGTTCATGCTTGGAATTGATAACTTTAAATGTCAAACAGGAGGGAAATGTTAGAGTAAGAAGTTGACAGTTTAAAGTTAACAGTTTAAAGTTTCTCCCTTAAGGATGGGTAATGATTTGCGGTCTCACCCATCCTGCAGAGGACAGGATGTGGTGGTCACAGCTCTGTGTGAAAAGGGTCATAAAGTGTTGTATGCTGATGTGTTTCCCTGTTTGAAGTTTGCGAGAACTTTGCTTGCTCTACTGAAGTGTGATAGCTGCTCAATAAAGAGGCTGTGCTGGGGTTGAGACTTCGGAGTTGACACCAGACACTCTCTGAGTGCTGAACCACAGTCTCTCCCCATCGCGATGAAGCTGACTTCACTCTGAGTTCTTTGTGTCTTATTTTATGATAGAAAAATACCCATCAGTAATAGTCACCTGCACACACAGATATCCTCCTAAGATACTAAAACTAAAAAAGCCCCACTCCAACTTCCAAAAATATTCAGCTTTGATATTTATGAGTCTTTTGTGTTCATTGCGAACATAGTTGTTGTTCTATAATAAAATTAATCTTTAAAAATACAACTTGCCTAATAATTCTGCACACCCTGTATTCACCAAAACATTTTATGCATAGTGTGTGTGTGTGTTGTCTTTTTGGGACTTCTTTTTCTACTGATTTATGGTAACAATTAGCTAGCTTCACTTGCAATGCAATTCATTAAATATTTATGTACTAATCAAACAACAGAAAAAGTTTCGGTTGTCCCAATGCTGCACCTGCTCCAGACCTGGCTATTTGTCATGACATTTTTTAGAAAAAAATATACTTTTGGTTGTCTGTGAGAAGACAGCCTTAATTTCTTATCTATAGTATTCCAAGGATCATGGACAATATAATAAGCATGCAGTTGCACTTAGATGTTTGAAGATCTAAAAAGAAAAATAAAGGCTATTACTATCATGCCTTTGCAGTGGACTTTTCTAAACTGTGGAATAACTTATGAACTACTCTGACTTTAGAAACATATGACAGTGTATATATATATATATATATATATATATATAACTTATTCATTTAACAGTAAAACTTTAGTCCTCATTGTAATCCATTGGTTTAGTTGAAATAAAAATTTACTACATTTGGTCTGCTTCATTATCTAATTTAGTGAATCTATTATAGAATTTTATGCCAGTGTTCTTGAACTTTTATCAGCACTTTGGTTTGTCTAGTTTTAAATGTGCCTCATACATAACCTTGACATAAGTAAAAGTGACTAACAGATTTAACTTGAATATCGTGTCTGACTTATGAGCAGAAATTAATGTGAATGTAAACAAACTTATGCTGACCATACAGATAATCACAAGTATATTCTCAGTCTCAGTGAGTCACATGACTAGGTTAGTGTTAAGGGGTCCATTATTGTTCCAAGGTTTGGTCTAAATTTTTGCTTTTTAACTTTGAATAGACCTGATTTGAATAATGCCTTCAGTTAGGTAATTGCAGCCCATTATAAATCAGGCCTAGTAAAAGTAAACTGCTCATTTAAAATGGTGAAACCTAAACTTTGGCAAACATGTACATTCTTATGCATCCTAAATGAGCTTCCACCAGCCAATAAAATTTTAGGAGGCCGTTATAACAGTAACTACAGAAAATTGTGCTTATACCATACAGCCCTGCACTAGGTCTGCATGTGTAAAACAGTTGCAGAGGCAACAGTACAGAACATGTGACGCTACGGCATCGATGCTACATCTTAGGTATTTCCCAGCACTTCTTGATAGAAGTATTTCTTGAGAATTCAGTGGTAAAATTCACAAATAAAGCAGACAGATCTTTTTAAAATAGCTTTTAATACTTCATTTCTGATGAGAGAAGCTGTTTCAAGTCTCATCACAAAACTAGCTGATGCAGCAGGAAAACAGAGTTCAGGGGCATTGCAACAGGGATAAAAAAAAATGACATCAGAACTCAAAGGTAATGACAGCATACATGAACGTGTCATAACATCCTTAATTTCACCTCTGTCACTTTCTGTGAAAAGTTGTTCAGTGTAAGGATAGGAAAAAATAAACAAAGCAAAACAAACAAAAGCAGGAAACAATAGATCAAAAACTCAACAAACAGGAAACATAACAAAAGACTGCCAATGGGGGGCAGCATAATTAACAGTTTGCTCTTTATCAAATTTGTCTCACGTAGCCTTCCGTGCTAATCATTAGTATAAAGCTTTCACTCAAGACTTTGTTTTAATTAAGCAATGGTGACTGAAAGCAAACACTTAGTAAAGGCATATTCCTGTTAAACTGCCAAAAATGTTTTTAAATGTACTATCATAAAAAAAAGCATAAAACATATTAATTTTAGAGGTGAGGTTGTTCAGTTTTCAACATTCATCCACTGAACATCTCTCCTCAGCACAAGAAAAATGGTGTAAAAATGCAGCTATGCACCACCACATCATTGCTTTTTGCTCAATTTGACATCACATTTTTTAATTTGGGCCAATTTTCAACCATCTTTAGCATCCGATGTGACACAACCATCACTGTAAGGGACCCTGTATGTCCTCGGACGAGGAGTATTAAGGATTTAATAAAGTCAAAACAGCATTAGAAGCATGGAAGCATTAGAATTAATAATCACTTTAGTCAATGATGCTGTTCACACACACTCAGATCTGTTCATTTCATTCAAAGGTTCACAAGGGTTTTAATGAGGAAGGCTGGAGAAATCAAAGAAGTTGTTTAAACCATTTATTAATGAAAATCAATAGGCCAGACGCCCCATAAAGAATTAGTCAATAAACCTTTGAAATAAAAAACAAAATCAACAATTTTCAGACTCATACTTTTTAAATGACAGTACTTACCTCTTACATGGAATCTCTAGTTTATAAATTTCATATTAGATCAAATTTTACTCCCCATTTTCTACACCAAATAATTGATTAAGGAACCTATTGATCGATTAGTTGTTAGTTGCAAAACTATCTTTGTGCATTTCAAGCAAAACAGTCCATCTGCAGTACAAAACAAAGAAGCGGGTAAAAAAAGCACATCCAACAGAAACTTCAAATTATCAACAGAAAATCCAAAGGATGGAGATACAATCGCTCTGGCATGAAAGAAAAGCATTTGGATCTCAGTGCTGCTGTGCACACACAGGAAAATAACTTTTACATGATTTGTTTGTCCAGACAGCCACTGCAGGTCGTTCTTTCTCTGATAACATGCATATATAGACTCACACACACAGTGTAATACAACGCAAACTCAAAACTGTCTTCAACTGGAAGATCAGGACTATTTTTTTTTAATTTTATTTCAGAAAAAGAGTGGCTGTAAAACAACTGTGTTCTCCTCTCACGGGTTAAAAGGGAGGCCGACACTTAACGACAGTATAATTTGGACAAAGGCTGTAGCTGAAATGTAGTTTGTATTTTAGCAGAGCAACACCACCAAACGAATCAGCTGCTCTCTGTGTAGATCTACCTTCTTCTTCCGTGAAATAATCAGTAAAACAGGTGCAAGAAAAAATTTAAAATCTAAATTATCATTTGGTGCCAAAGTTCAACTTTCACAACTGCAGCAGAGAAAAGCTCAAAAGGGCTGAAAAAACCTGACGGAGCACCAAGCCGGTGTGAACACAATCATTTCAGGACTGAGTTTCAGCTTTAGAAATGACAGTAAATCTGCTTTAACCCAATAATGAATGAACACAAACACGAAATCTGCACTGAGCGGCACTCATGATGGTCGCCACTCGTCCTGCATCTTCTCATCACAAGCTACCGTAATTCACTCACGACGCAGTGCTTTAAAAGTCATTAACATCTGTACAATCTTCAGGAAAAACAAAAATTCACATTGAATGTGCTCACTTTGTCATCTGGAATTAGTTCATTTCACAACAAACACCTCATTGCTCAGGTTCAGCCGCTCGCTTAGTAGAACCTCTTGTTCCTCTCCTGTCTCTTCTGGAAAACTACGGCTCCCACCACAGCACACACCACGATGCCCAGGAGAGCACACAGCAGGAGGAGGAAGACCTTCCATCCAGTTAGGGGTGTACCACGGAAGTTTCCAGTCGGGTCATCAATGTTGTCTGTAAGAGCAGCGACAAGATGTCACAGCTATGAGTATCGATAAGGAATCATTTTATAGATTACAGCAGATATGTGGGGTATCTGTTCAAAGTGCTCTGGAATCTTTGGTGTTACGTAATGTGTAAAAGTTTAATCTGCCCCCTCATTTTTTCATGCAATGCCTGGAAAACAGAAAAAAAGTTTTTTTTTTGTCATTTATTTTATTTCAAATTGCTGCCGTTTGATCCGTCAAAATGAACCCACTCTGCTGGGAGGTCCGGCTCTGGGACCTGCTGCCAGACTTGCAGTCCAGTTCTTTATTCATTTAGCAAACCTCAGCCTTTTTCTCTCCTTCCTTCTTTTAGCCTCCATTTTTTCAGTTTACTCAAATTATTTAAAGCACAGACTGCACACCAGCTAATAGCTATTTTGAAATCACCTTAATGGTGCAAAAAGAAAAAAAAATCAATCTGTTATCTTTGGGATTTTTCATAGATGTAACAAAAGAAATGGGAACAAATGTGATAGACTGACACTAACAAAGTTAAGTTAGGCTCTTAAGTTAGGGGCCGTTATTGTGCTTAGATGGTTTGTACTGCTGTGTCAAGTGGCTTAAATAAATCAATCAATCCTGTGAAAATTGTAGGTAGAAGGAATAGGCTGAAAAAATGAGAAAAAGCTGCCAAGGTCCAAAGAAAAACTTTGCATGACCCTCAGAAAGCTAGAGATCTTTTGTTCAAGGCAAGAAAGACAAAAACAAAGTCTGACTAGCTCATGTTTTCTTCATTAACCTGAATTTAACCTTGAATTTTCTGCTGAAACATATACAGTGCATTTCTATTTTTGATTAAAGTCCCTATGATTTTAAGCTACCTTTAGGGGACTTGAGAAGGCTGACACTGGGCTCAATCTTAGTCCAATCTAAGTTGTCCTCTTCTGGGGTGTGCTCTACCATCAGCTGGTAGAGCTTCATGGAGATGATGTCATGGTTATCTGGAATAAAACAACAATTTACATGGTTAAAAAGGATAATAGCTTTCCTTAAAATGTAGAAAAATGAACTAAATAAAAAGTGACTTGAGAGGGTTGTCATTGCAATGCCAAATCTTTTCTTTAAAATGTGTTTACCCTAGAGAAGTTCATTGGTCAATATGGCAGCTTTTTAACTTTATCATCACTTCTGAACTACCTGAGAGATCTCCTGTTGCTGCCGATGCACCAAAGAAGTATCCAGTGGGAAGACGAACTCCTCCGATGTCAATGCACTCCTTCCACTCATTCTTGTCATCCACATCGACCATCACCTGCAAGCCCAGGATGGTACATCAATGCACAGAGGAGGAGCATGGAGGAGATACCAGGAGACATGGAGGGGGGCTTAGGGATAGAAACCCTGCAGCAGGACCACTATCTGCTCCTTTGTGCAGGAGGAGCACTGCCAGTGCTCTACAAAATGACCTCCAGCAGGCCACTGATGTACATATTTCTGCTCAAACTGTCAAACAGACTGCATGAGGGGGGTATGAAAGCCTAACGTCCACAAGAGGTTTTATTCCACTGCCTAAATGGCACAAAATTTCCTGAAGTTAAATGAAGATAAAACTGAAGTCTTGTTATTTAGGACTTCTAGCCACCCTGTAACCATACAAAAGAATCTTGATCATATGTTTTTAATTAATAAACAGATTAATTCAGTCATCAGAGCCAGATTCTTTCAGCTAAAGATCATTTCTAAGGTCAAACCATTCCTCTCCTTTTCCTATAATTCCTGTAATACATATGTTTTAGAGTGGATTTTAAGATTTTATTGTTTATCTTTAAGTCTTTAAATGAGCGAGCCCCCTCTTATCTTTCCTACCTTTTAACACTACCTACTCCTTACAGAAGCTTGAGATCTGCCGTCAGATGCTTCTAGCTGTGCCGAGGTCCAGGTTAAAACACAGGGCTGATAGAGCTCTTTCTCTGTGGAATCGCCTTCCCCTCCACATTAGGACCTCATGAACAGTGGATGTTTGTTAAACTAATTTAAAAACTCATTTTTCTACCTTGGCTTTTAACTCAGTTTTTTGTTTTGGCCTTTGTGTTGCTTTCTGGGATTTGTCCATATCTGTTTTGTGTTGTTTACTTGTTGATTTTCAAACTATACAGCACTTTGGTCAACATCTGTTTTAAACATGCTTTTAAATAAACTTGTGCTTGACTTGACAAGTGGAGCCTGGGCTCACCGCCCAACACATTTGCCAGAGACAACCAGGACTGGCAAATTCTCCACTGGCAATGTGCTCTTCACAAATAAGAGCAGGTGCACACTGAGCACATGTGACAGACATGAGAGAGTCTGGAGATGGCGTGGAGCTCAGCCTCATGTAGCAGGAGTGAGTGAGCAGCTCCTGCATGGTGATGGTATTGATGCCATTAACTGGTCTGTCCTTTCACCAGACCTGAATCCAATCCAGCACCTCTGGGACATCATGTCTCGTTCCAGCACTACAGAACGTCCAGGGGTTGACTGATGCCTTAATCCGGGTCTGAGAGAAGATCCCTCAGGAGGATACTGTGTCAGTATCATGTACCCACCCATGATTAGTAAAAAGAAAAAGCACAATTACCATAAAGTGGCCTAATACAACACTGCTGAACACTGGCAGACTTTCACTCTGGCTTGCATCTGGATTTAGTCCCCCTGCTTTGGTACTACTACAATCAGGCGTAATTACTCCATCTAAGACTTAATAATAATAGATTAGATTTCTTTTCAAGGCCAAAGTGCTTTACACTGAATCCATTATTCATTCACTCCTCAGTGTCCTTGGGTCAGACTACAGGAAACATAGCAGCTGGTCTACACCAACGGCTTCTCTGACACCACTACCCCCCCCCAAAAAGGCTCTTTGCTCCTTACAGTCAGCCTTCCTCTGGAGTAGCGAATGGCGAGGTACGTGTCATGGTCTCTGTTCCTGATCTCAGCTGAGCAGCCTCCCAGCTCGGAAGAGCGTCCATCTTTGCCATGGTCGTAGCTCACTGAGCCGTTGTTCACCATGGCCGAGATGTAAGGGAAGGAGCGCTGGTGACAAATGTGAAATAATCAGCAAATAATCATGCAAAGAAGCACTAAACACAGATCCTGAAATAAAGGTGGGAGACAAATGAATGCAAAAAATAAGATAAAAGCACACAAACCGTGTGAGCTCATACCCTCACACAGCGGCAACACCTTGAAATCAGTGCTCTCTGACCTCCACCAATCAGCTGGCAGCACTAATAACACTGATTTGAGCATTTCAGAGCTGATGTGGTATCATATAAACCTGTAGCTCAGAATATAACTGCAGTGAAAAGTAAATCAAGGATATGAAAGACAAGCATATGGGCCACTTTTTAGCTTACATTTGAATGAAACTCACAAGAAAAGCTGGATTTAAATAAAAATACATTTACATTATCTGATTTTTGTCATGCTGAATATTGAGTGAAAGTACTCTTCTGAATAAAATCTGAAGACCAGGGGGGAAATTAAAAGTATTTACATTGTGAGCTGGTGGATTATAACTAGGCTAAAATGAACTTCAATATGCAAAAATAAGAACGATCAAGACAGACAAAATAGAGAGTAAGCAATATATTGAAAACTGCATTTAAACCCAATCAGGCTGTGTATCAGGTGATCAAAAGCTGAAGACCATCGCCTTGAAAAGACTAAATTTGTGCAACAATCTGGTTGTGGTTTTCTTTCAGGCATTTACAGTGATGGAGAAGCAAACAGGCTTTCTGTCCTCAAAGGTAACAGGATTGTTGAGCTGCACGAGCAAGGCCCTTTGCACCGCACCGTTACTGCCAAGGCTGGATGCAGTAGAACAGTCAACTGAAAGTTCTTAAAAGATCCTGAGGGAAATGGAACAAAAAAAGACAGAAAGTTCACCTGCACTGAACCGGAGGACCTATCCAGGACAATGTTTAACCCAAATAAACGCCCTTACTGATGCTGGCTGCAGTCCAATAATCATAAGATGTTTAAAGAACAAAAACACCTTCAAAAGGCCAAACTTGCCAGTTTGGACTTTGCAAATGAACGGCAGACACGGGACATCGAGATGTGGAGGAAAGTTTAATTCTCTGACAAAAATGTAACCTGGACAGTCCTGATGGCTTCCAACGTTACTGGCAGGATGAGGGAATGTAGTGGAGGAGGGTCTATCATGATGTGGGTGCTTTTTCCTTCAATTGAAGAATGGATATTCAGGTTGTGCAACGATGACAATCACAACGCTGTCGGTGTGGAGGTGCTGCAGCTGCTATCCATCTTAACCGAGGTGCTGTAACGACCAGTTCTGTCAACAGGACAACCCTGCAGTTCACAACGCCTGCCAGACGAAGCACTTCTTCCAGGAAAGTAACGTCTCTTGTGGCCCATGCTCCTCTGATCTAAATCCTATCAAGAACATTTCGATAGATGGCAGACCATAAATGCCCTTTCTGAAGCCATCTCCACCGCTCATTCTCCAACACGCCTCCTGGAAACACTTGCTTCAAACATGCCTAAACTTATTTTTGGTGTGATTAAAATGATGTGGCCACTCACTTTTAACACTGTTCTTGTTTTATTAGTTTATGGTCTTTAACTGTTTGAGTTTAATTGCAGTTTTCAGTAAATTTTCTACTCCATATTTTCATCTCTTACTTCAGTTTCTTCCTTTTGCATTCTCAAGCCCTTCTTACACTCTGGTTATGATCCACTCGCGCAAAATGTAAATACTTGTAATTCTCCCCTTGGTCTTAAGATTTTATTCAGTTGTGCATTTTAATAAATACATTTTTGAGGGGCTTTAAACATCAACATGCTCTAAATTCTGACAACATGCTGTTTTACGGTTATGAAATTAAAACCGGACACTTGGACAGCATGCTGACAAGAAAAACCTGAGCCGCCACTCACATCCGTCGCCTCATCGTTAGAGTAAGTATCTATAAAAACGGCCAGCCCGTGGAAGTGAGCATTGTTGGAAAACACGGGCCCTGCAAAGAAACAAGCTGGTCAATGCCCTTGAGCATCACACTGCACACTTACATCCATTCCATGGAGGTCATTGCGGAAGGTATCCAAAAACATAGCCAGGCCAAGAAACTGATCTTGGTTTCCAAAAACAGGGCCTAGGATGAGGCAGAGATGAGGGGACACATGAGCAGACAACTAGCGACATGTTCTGGGGTCAGCAGTAATGACAGTAAGCTGAGATGATAGTCATGACGGACTCATGGAGGGAGAATGAGTTGTGTTTGAAAAGCAGAATGAAAGAAACAAATGAGCATGTTTGGATTTACTTTTTCACAACTTTTATGAAGCTTGAGAGAGAGGTGAACATAAGAGGCCCTTAAATTTGGATTTTACACATGCATAAACTGTTAAATGCAGCTGGATTTTAAGCTGACAATGTGTGTGATCGATCAGTAAACAACAACACATTTTAGCTGCCTTTTTACCATCACATGTGACCCTGCTGTAGGTGGGAAATGCAGAGCAGAGCTAAAAAGATGCATCCTGGTAGTTTCACCTGGAAAAGTCTAACAGCGCACCAGTTATTGTCTATCTGCTATAACATCCTAGCCTTGCCCTGAAAGCAGCCACACACTAAAAGATTAAATACTTCTAACCCACATTGTGTTTTAACCCTGAATGTCTGGAACATAGGTTCCTCACAGGAACCAGGTGTTATCATGTTTGCAAAAGAAATGGGATTCTTAAAATCTGCCTGGACTAAAATATGCTTCTACAGGCCACAAATCAATTAAATGATCAGTTTCAGAGGGACCATCCTTATACTGATCAGATGTAAACCTAGTTAATGACCCTATCATGACTTATTGTAATGACATATTGACAGATTATATCAGATGGTGCAGCCCCTCAATCATCAGCCCAGGTTTAAATCCCAACCTGGGGTGCCTTGCTGCATATCCCCACCTTTCCCTTCTTTCCAGCTGTATACATGTTAAAATACATATGTACAGAAGACATCTCGTGTATACAGGTATAAAAGCTCACACTTGATTGGAAACCAGAAGGTCAAAGCAAGAGTCAAGTTTACCATGCCAAGTTATACTACTTAATGAAAAAGGCTAAATAAAATCAGCACTAATGACAGCCTTTTTTATTTGTTGGCTGGACCTTGTCTCTCACACACTCTAAACACAGAATCAGTGTGTGCTTACACACAACACTGTGGAATCAGTTGACAGACAACAGCATCACTGGTTAAAGTGGAAACTTCGATAATGCTCGTTTGTCCGAACACGCAAAGCCAGTTTCGCCTCTGTTATCTCTTAGAGATGGATCAGCTTTGAGTTGTTCCACAAAAAATGAGATTAGATCACATGTGACCCTGCTGTAGGTGGGAAATGCAGAGTAGAACTAAATAAGTAAATGTTAAACAAAGTTTAGAGTTCAACATGGAAAGGTCAAACTAGCAATTTTTTTAAAAAAGGAGTTAAAAGAGGAGCAGCAAAACAAAAGTTGTAAAACTGTAAGCTGAGCTGAAGTAACCAACATTACCTGGATGCAGTCTGTCCTTTGTGTACCAGATAGCAATCCCATCGCCATGGAGATTTTTCTTTCCAGATCCATGAATCTTAAACTGCACATGCATCTCCCAGTCTTTCAGGTAACAAGGCTGTGGGATTATAATATTAATGTAAAGGAAGTGTTAGCAGCAACCAAAGCTATTAATGGGAGCCAAACAAAGGTGCTTTTGTTACATCTTTCATGTTTATCCAATTTATGGTTTAAGTGCACAGACAACAACCGTCTCCTCCACAAACAGAATTGTCGCAGAGATCTGAGACATGAGCTGTTTGTCTGTGGTTTCTGCTCACCACAGTATTCCAGATGGACCCCTGCTTGCTCCTTTCATCTGGAGTGAGTCGGACGTAGGAGCTCGTCACCAACGTGCTTCCCCAGAAGTCCCACTGACTGGAGGGGCTGCTGCCAACACCTGCAACACAAAACCTAGTCAGACACATGTGGCTACAAGGATCGGTTAGTTTACCTGTTAACATACTACCTCCGGTTCAGTTCTCTGTTTTATAGCTTATCTCCTCCTATGTAAACATTTTCACACCTTTGCTGCTGGTTTTATATTCCAGAGTTCTTAATAAGGACAAATATACACATCATAACCTGGCTGTCTGAAAGGTGTTTATTCAGTTTGTCATACTGAATAAAAATTGATAGCAGATTTGGGGGGAAGCACAATACATTTAAAACCAATCATCAGGCAATTTTTTAATTAAAAACATCACACTGTAGCTTTACGTTAGGCAACTGCACCCTCGCGTCACATAAATGGAACTGATATAATTTCATCTTAAGTTAAAAAAAAAAATACTTTTCCTTTTTAACACCTCTTAAGTCAATCATTAAGCATCTCTATTTCTCGAACTTCTTTATCAGTGTAGATATAATTGCCTGTTTGGTCAAACTTGTCTCAGCCAAAGAGTTACTGCCACGTCTAATAGTACTTTCTCATCATTATAGGTACACCTTTTTTTAGGATTTGAAGTACACATCTGATGTTTTCCCAAGGCTGGGACTTATTGTAAACGTCAAACAAACACCTCAGTGTCTTTGGGGCATTTTGAAGACTGTTTTTTTATGTTATGACACATATGCAAATGAGACTCTTAGTTTCAGACAAACTCCCTGGTCTACATAACTGCAACAGCTCCAGGCATGTAGATAGCACATATGAGACTCCAACACACCCTACTTTAAAAATAAACAAAATTGCCTTTATTTCCCTTTCTAGGCTCCAGGAACCTGTAGACAAGCACTTGAGTCTGTTGCAAACTTGTGTTATAAGCTTGAGCATTAAACAAGATATTCATACAGTCACCATAAAGTAATATTGCTTTGGATAAAACCATCTGCTCAATTATTGCATTATTATAATATTTAATTACTCAATTACTTCCTCCACTCAATTCAATTTTGTGTGTTGTTTCCCTTTCACTTTATTTTAAATATTTAATGTTCATATATATATATATATATATATATATATATATATATATATATGTATATATATTAATCACTGCTTTGTAAAGCAATTCCAGATCCATTTTTAATCTTTAAAATAAAAACGAGTTAGAGCTTGTTACAATGATGGATCATCAAAGTTAAGACCAACTGACGCCTGAAAGAGTAAAATCACATTTATAAATCAAAACAGCAGTCATATATGTCACTGTATAAAAAACTGTAAAGTACGTGTGCTGCTGTTTGCCGACAAAGATCAAGTTCGTCTTACAAGTCTTCTAATGAGAGTTTCCGGCTTTTAAAAACTTCAACAATTCGTGCAGTAGTTTCCGTGTATTTAGCCTGACAGCCACCAACCTTTTTTGTGGCACCATCCTGGCTTCTATAACATATGTTTTAAACGTGTGTAACCACACCAGCAATAAAACACGATCTCCTAAGTGAGTCACGAAGTTGGAAATTAGTTACATTATGTAGCCAAGGAGCCCCAGATATAGCTGAATAAAAAGCGGTGAAAAACTATAGGGTTAGCTAACGGGCTAACTGAGCTTTCGTACCTTGATAAGGTTTCATCAGCGAATGCTCTCTCTTCAGATGCTCGGCGTTTCCGTCGGTTATATCGCAACAAACCAGACAAAGCTTCACTATCACAAAGACCCATGTTGTGCACGAAAATGCTCTAAAGCCGCCCATTTCGCTCAAACAGATAGGAGTGAAACTCTCATAACAAACGGATTTTTCGAAACTCCATATGTCGAATCGTTCCTTCCGCTTTTGTCTTCCGAAAAGAAACAAAACCAAGTCAGTGTAGTTAAACAGACCCCTTGCTCGAGGGATGCATGTGTTTAGTTGCATAAAAAATCAAAACACTTAATTCCAAAGCCTTATCAATTAAAATAAAAAGTAAAGTAACTCTTTCATTTTTGTGATACAGAGGAAACGTTAACATTTGCTTGTTTCTGTACGGACGATTTTTGGAGATGATATAAACTGTACAAGCCAATCAGAGAAAAGCACATCACAAATAAAGCCAATCAGAGAAGACTTGCTTTTTACAAATTATCCACTGGATGGCGACATACTCCAAAAATATGAAACTCACAGCTATCACTTTTTGCTGATTCCACCAAGCTGTAAACAACGTAGGATTAAAGTTATTATACTGTACATTCTAGATGGGAAGATCAAATAGAAGTATGTTAACACTGTTGTGTTTAGATAATTGTTTTCCCCCACCTATAATATTCATTCTTTGCAACTCCAGTTTATTACATGCAACATTCATAAGGATATAGAAAGATTATCTTTTATCCTAAAGAACTGATTTTAAATGCAAACATTTACAATAAAAATAAAAGTTTGTTGTTTTGAGGACAAGCTGCAAATGCCACAGCGTAAATAGTAGTCCTCTTCAGTAAATATATGACAGCAAATAACTTTTAGTTGCTTTTTTTATTGACCGATACTGTAGCTGTGAACATATGAACCATTTGTCTCTGCATGTCAGACTGATTATAGACTGGTGACCTGTCCAAATGCCAGCTAAGATAAGCCCCATCCAACCATAAAAATAATAATAATAGTGGAAAATAATATAAATTGGTCTAACTGTGCTTCCCATTTATTCAGACCTTTTTCATTTGTATTTATATCTACATGTAAGGTTCTGTATTTACTGTACAGAACATTGAGTGAGAGTTTTCTAACTTGATTAAACTACAAGCTGCACATCACTCTGTTAACATTCTGGCTGTTCTATAACTAGTTTTCATTTTCTGTAGCTCCTATATTTGAGAACTGATGTAACTGATAAAATTCAAGCTCTCTGTGTGTGCTGAGAGTACTGTGGACATGAAGAAAAAAGTTTCTGGGATACATGCAGTTTGAAGAGTCTGCACTGATCATTACTGAATGTGTGGTACAGTCTCACCCTGAGTTAAGGTTAGGCATTTCAGAAGCTCAGAGCTCAGAATTTCCGCTCATTACCGGCAACAAAAACAGGATTTGTTGTGAGCAAGAAACTTTGTCAGCAAGTTGATGGCGTATTGATGTTTCTGTGCAGCTGGCTTAACTTACAAACTGATTATAATCCTTTGTTTAAATCAGGCTTTGAAATGTCGGGTTTTTTCTTATACCTTATAACATTTAAATAAACATTAAAGTGTTAACACTTTATGCAACAAAACAGCCCTATAGTTCTAAATGGAGTTTGCATGTCTCTAAAACATAATGATAGAGGGTAGCAAAAATGGAAAATTTCAGACCACACAGAATTAGCTTTAACATTGCAGACATACAGTGGCTTATGGGTAGAAAAACATTGATTATTTCATTATAGCTAGTTGTGTACCTCAGCACCACGGGGTGTTTCGGCCATTTATTACAATGCACCCTCTGCTAAGGCAGGTCGACCACAGGTTGATCAAGCCTGGGTGCAGTTAGTTACACAACTGATGATGTGTCCCATCGGTGAAGCCTTATAGATGCCTTTCAGGGGCGCAATGTCATTACACATTCTACTTTACTTCCGCCATTTTGAGTACCAAACACTGGAAGGGAGAGAGGCTCAGCGTTCAGTACAGATGGATACTTCTCATTCTAATCGACGAGAATTAAAAAGATACAATGAAAAACTAGCTGTTGGATGCGATCCTTACGGAGTCACTGCAGAAGTTTTCCAGCTGTTACCATCAACTGACAAGCTACCGGATTATTCCTTTCACGACATTTATATCTACCTCATACACAACCCGTCTTCGTACACAGGACAAAGTCTGAAAGCTTTCAAAAGCACAGATGCTCGTCGATATTTCATGGCAGGCTGGGCCATTGACCTAAAAATATGGCATCTCAAAAACAAGAAGATCTGCTGAAAGGAAAGTGTACTGGTGATCAACTTTATTTAAACAATGGCTAATGCTATGTAGCTGTTTGCACTGCACAGGAGGAGGCTACCATAATATAAATAATCCACCGAAATATAGAGCAAGACTGATGAGTAATGTAAGAGTGATGTTAAGGTCCTAAATAAACTATTTTAGAATTACAAGCGGTGGGAGAACGAGCATTGAAACTCACCTGATACAAAATGTACACTGCACAGACGGCTACTTGCAGTGGGCGTCCAATCAGCCGTTCTGATCGCTGAAAGCCATCTCTGACGCCGTTCTTCTTCCTTCAGTAATCGATCAAAAGATATATCTCGGTCTCCTTTCTTTTTGTCACACCCAACTGCATAACATTTTGACGGCATCTCCGACGACCTGTATGGTTCAGGTACACAGTGCAGGTACTCAGTATGGCAGCGGCTAGCGTTCGAACACAGTGGAACGTGTCTGTGACGTCAGCTGACACGTATGAATAGCAGCCCTCCGGCAAGAATGGTGGGAACACTAGGAATTGTAACATCTAGTCTGTTTAACGGACCTTGAAGTCTGGTGTGATCCAATGACTGCTGTGGAAGAGCAGCTGATAATCAGGGACAGGCCAGATGACAGCCTGGAAAGACTGCTGACAGGAGGGAACAGACCCCAAGGGGGCTAGTTTAGGTTAGTGACCCAACAGATAAAACTACGAAGACCAGAGCACCTCAGACGACAAGAGGAAGGAACGGACAAGAAATCTCTTCTACAGCAATCCCTATCACTTTGTTAAAGGCCTTATTGACCAAGAAAAAATTGGGAGCTGATAAAAGTACAAGAAGAGCACCAAGACCTTCTCTGATGATCGGAGGCATGAACCAATCACCATCCCGAAGGACATACCACCAATTCATGCACCTGAACACCAAATGGACGTGACTCCCCCTTCTCTTTTTTCCCCAAAGAGAAGGACTCGTCATCCATCAGCTAGTTTTGCAAAATCAGCCTGCTGAATGTAGAGGGAAAGGTCTTCTTCAGTGTGCTGGCCCAAAGGCTCTCGTCATACTTGCTAAGGAATAACTTTAACAATGTCAGTGCAGAAGGCCGGAATCCAGTGTTTCTCAGGGTGTCTGGAGAATGCCAACATCATCTGGCACCAGATACAAACTGCCAAAAAGGAGAAACTTTCATATGGTTTTCTTAGACCTTGCCAACGGATTTGGCTCAGTGCCCCACAAGATCTTGTGGGAGGCCTTCAACTACTTCGGCATAGTTATTAAGACAAGACTGTTGTGAGCCAAACACGGCGGCCCACTTACCATATCATGATACCATATAACAGATTTGGTAAAGAGTTATTTTCAGGATATCCAATTCTGTGTAACATCTGAAAATGGCACCACTGCAGAATGTGGAGATTGGCATCATGGCAGACTGCACAATTTCCCCTCTGGTTTATGTCATGGCAATGGAGCTAATCATACAGGCACCTCAGTGGGTAGTGGGAAGCGGCCTGTGGCTTCCACCAATTAGAGCCTACATGGATGATATGACCATCATCACAGCAACAAAGCCATGCACAAGATGATTACTTTACAAATTCCAAGAAAACATCTAATGGACAATAATGGGCAATTATGGAGTTCAAGGCAGGCAAGTCACGCAGCATCTCAATCGTCAAAGGCCAACTGACAGGCGAGTGGTTCTACATCAGCGATGAGCCAATTCCAACAGTCCTAGAGAAGCCCATTATAAGCGTCAGATGATGGTATAACTAAGACCTCAGAGATGCTTAGCAACTTGAGCAACTCCAGCAGAATATGGCTAATGGCCTTACAAATTAACAACACTTCACTACCAGGGAAACTGAAGTTCTGGTGTTACCAGTTTAAACCATTACTCAGACTGTTGTGGCCATTGACCATGTACGTGGTCTCAGTTAACCATGCTAATAAACTGGAAAGACTAGTGAACTCTCACATGTGGAAGTGGCTCGGGCTTCTCAAATGCCTCAGCATTGTTGGACCCTACAGTGACAGAACACTGTCATTGCCAATTTCCAGTCTGGTTGAAGAGGTCAAGCGTGCCAAGGTGAGGCTGGTGTTAAAAGAAATAAAGATAATAGTTTAAATAAAAATCATAGTTTCACAGAATTGTTTTCTTCTTGTCATATATTTGTTAATCATATTCTGTGAATCTTACAATGTCTGTGTGTGAGTGTATTGTCAGTAGATACATAGCTCAGTTTTCTAATGGGAAAGCTGATGCAGTTTTAATATTTGTGCAGACCAACTGTATCCTCAGTTTGCATTTTGCCCACATTCGGTTTGCAGCTGGCTATACACTTTACAGCTTGTTATCTCTGTCTTTGTGCACAAGATTTCAGTGGTCTGTCATTCCTGATTAAAGTCTGAGATTATTTTTATCCCACACTAAACATGTCCCTTACTGACTCCTAGGACCGCTCAACAACCATGTGCACCAACATCCACCATTGTTTGTTTGGGAGGGGGAGAAGCCAAGGGTTAGCCCCCCAAACCCTGATCTGACCCCACTGAATGCAGCCAGGGACTGGAAAATGTGAGTTGTCCTAGAGTAGAGGTTCATTTTCCCACTTGAAATCATAGAACTGAAAGTTCCCTGGCAGGACACCATCAAAGAAGTGTATGAGAGGAAGAAGCTGTGCTATTTCAACCTAGCAGCTGAGGCAGAGGACAGAGGCTGGAAGAGGGTGTGCCTGGTGGATGTAGGATGTAGAGACTTCGTAGCTAGCACAACAGCGAAGCTCTTAGGGGAGGTCGGAGTCAGGGGACAGGCTCACAGACAAGCCACTACTGTAAAGAGCTGGCCAATACTGCTGAGAGGACGAGCCATTGGCTGTGGCTGAAGCGGAGCGACACCCCCTGGGCCATTAAGGCAAACAACTAACTGCAGGAGACACACCCAGGTCTAATAAACCTGTGGTGGGCTTGCCTCAGCAGAGGGTACATTGTGATAAATGGCTGAAACACCCCATGATGCTGAGGTACACAACTGATGATGTGTCATGTGGTGAAGCCTTATAGCAGTCCTCCAGCAAGAATGGTGCGAACACAAGGGATTGTAACATCTAGTCATTTCAACAAACCAAGTGGCACCTGGCAATGGGTGCTTTACAGAAATTAAAAAGCATAATTTAACATTAAAAACAAAAGAGAAAGGATAAAGAAAGAACATTGGGTAAAAACAGTATTAAATCATGATCAAGTTTAAAAATTCAAGCTTAAAAGAAACAGTGCAGATTTGGATGTATTAAAAATATTTCAAATGTAGCAGCCCCAAAAGAGGACCTACTATAAATCAAAGTGCTGACATGAAGTTAATCCTGTTTCAGATAGAAAACTCTTGCCTGTCCCTGCAGTACATTTTGCTGTGTATGAGGCATAGCCACAGATTAGTCAGGGTGCCCATGCTGAGCTGAATAGACATCTGAAAGACTTATCAGCACAACTAAACCACAGAGCATTAGATTGCTGGATCTGTGTATTGGATAGCTGGCATGACACCGGAGTGCAGTATGGAAAGAAGAATGCTTTTCCCACTAAATCCACTGGTGAAGTGATCTCAAACTTTTGAGCAGGAGTGTAAATAAAATTACTTCACTTACCAATTCATACTACTGTGACACATTGCCCTTGCTGCCAAGTAGGAGGTGTGTTTCCTGCATGGAAATGATTATATCTGGATAATACATCCTGCCACACTGCAAAAATTATTTAAGAGGAAGGTAATGAACTCCAGGTGTAAGGTGGCGCCTAAATTCTCCAGATATCAAGAATCTGTTGGATTGGATGGACAAACCAGTCTGATCCATCAAGAACCACCTCTATGCTTACAATGCTTAAAGAATCTGCTACTGACAGCTTTATGCGAGACACCACATTGTACCATCTAAGCTCTATTAGAAGGCATTTCTCAGTGGGGGAAAATTTACTCAATATTGTGCAGGTGGTCCTGATGTTATGGCTGATCAGTATGTTATTGACCTGAGTTATTTTTAGGTCCATTCAATTCATGTTGCTTTGTGATAATTCAACAGTTTTTCGTGATTCTTCTTGACATTCAAATTATAATTCAATCTTTCTACTTTGAGCCTGTTTTTCAATGTTACATGTTTAGCACTTGTGTAAAAAAGACAATGGTTTTTATAAGCACCACTGATGATATTGTGCGTTTGTGTCTTTTGACATTTAGCAGTTTCAACATCTGTGGCATTTAAGTCTGAAATATGATCTATTGTCTGTGTGCTGGGAACTGGATGAATACAAATATGATGGATAACACTAAAGCAGACATAAAACTGCTTTAGTGTTATTTAACACAGACATAAACCAGACATGCCTTTTCTTAGACCAGTCTGTCACAGAAACCAGCAAGTCAGTCATCTCTGTTGCTGTGACACTTCCAGCATCACCGTCTTGCCCCTCCAGGATGACAGCTACTGACTGACATTCTCTGAGACAGATGACAGCACACATCACATGCATCTGGATTTACAGGGCACACATGACGTGTCTCTGTAGAGCAAACTGGCAATGATGTGCATTAAACAGAAGCACAGCAAGGGGCTCCTATTAACAGAAATAAAAAAGGTAAATAAGATGCATACAAGGACACGTGAGGAGAATAAAAATGATCAGGAAGGACAAATATGGCTGAAAAAAGCAATAAGACGCACAACTTCAGCAGACAGCATAAAGTTGGATGAGAACAAATGTAATTGAGCGAGTGGTTCAACTTTAGATTTGTCTGTACAGCCCTCCCTTCACCTGAACCATAAATGTCACTGCCGCTCCATCGCCAGCTGTGTGACTCACCACTCTGCAGAAGAAAAACACACCGAACTGAGCGTTTAACAGCATAGTCTGCTGATTTACTGGGCTGAAACACAGTGGAAAGCAGACATGTTACAAGGACATCACTGACAGATTACATTTAAATGTTCCAGATTGACTGTAAAGTGCAAAAACACAGCTTACCCATCAATGTTCAATCTTACGCATAGGTTGAACCGTGCCCACAAAACGTGACCTGCAGTGTGACAGTGGACATAAACAGCAATCAAGTTATATAAGAAAAAAGAAATTGTACTGTTTTTGTTTATTTTAGTGTAAAATAGTGGTGGAGATGGTTCATTATTTGAGGCTGGGGGGTCTAGTCTCTGTCTTCTGGAGGCCAGAGCTGAAGATGAATCTGAGGCACTTAATAAACTAAAAACTATGACTCATATTTTACTGTCTAAGCTCATTTGACGTAATTAGTTACGAATGCAGAAAATCAAGCTGTTATTTTAGGTGCTAGAAGATAAAACCTAGCAACTGATACTCTGGTAACTCAGAAGAAGAAGACCAAAGCTGTGACCTGCTATAAATAATCTGTTGTTTGAGAGGTTTTTCATCACGTCAGAAAAATACTGTTTGGTGGCGCATTTTTATATATGAATGATGCGTAGGTGAATGATGCGTTACATTTGTATGCAATCAGCACACGACTCAGAGAGTTTTCCATCACATATAGCTGGATACTCGCACGATGTCTGTAAAGTCAGTTACGGCGTCACCGCCGTATACTCCATGAAGGTTTGAGGTGCACCTCTTCCAGACCCAACGTGCACCCCTGCTTGCTGCGCTGTTACCCTAAAGTACTCTTTTGTGACTGGTCGGTTTGTGATTATGTAATTTCCTATCTCTGGAGATTTTCACTGAATTTGTGTGGTAACCACAGCAAAGAAAGTATCTATTTTTTAGGCCCCTACTTGAAAATTGCATTTCCATAATATTTATATCTCTGCATCCATCGTGTTTATTTGAATACTGTTGGTATCATTGTAAAGGAAAGAAATTTCTTAAGACGTATAATATTAGTACAGTGAGGTGACAGTGGCTCAGGTGTGAGAGCGGGTCGTCCAATAACTGGAAGGTTGGTGGTTTGATTCCCACTCCGCCCAGTCATCTGTCGTTGTGTCCTCGGGCAAGACACTTCACCCTCCTTGCTTCCAGTGTTGGCATTGTGTATGAATGTGGATGAATGTTCGTTGTTGGTCGGAGAGGCTGTGGGCGCAGATTGGCTGCCACGTTTCCATCAGTCTGCCCCAGGGCAGCTGTGGCTACACATGTAGCTTACCATCACCAGGTATGAGTGAGGAGTGAATGAATCCAATGTAAGCGCTTTGAGTTCCCTCAAAATTTTTTATTTAAATCTAATCCATTATTATCACATGTGTTACATGTGAAAAATCAATGAAATGGCACATAGCACAAATGAAAAAGGTTTCAGGATCACAAAGAAAAAGAAAAAGAAAAAAAAAACTTTTAGGATAAATATAAATATCTCGTTGGAATGATGCAGCTGGATCTCTAAACCTTAATCAAATCCTCAGTATGTGAACATTATCTCTGCAAAGCTCAATTCAGAAAAAGTGAAGCAGGACAACATTAAAGAGGTTTTAGTACAGACAGTTCAGATGAGGTCTCCAAAACGGCCATTTTGGCACCATCTGTTCCAAAAGTCACCCAATTAGGGGAACTCAGGTTTTAAAAGGGACAAGTAGACTCACTGAGTGAAGAGAGGAGTGGTTGGAGCTTGGCTTTGCTCCCAAATATTAGTCGTCAAGCCAAGGATAATTGAGTTTAATTCCAGTCAAATCTGTGTTTTTTGTTCCATTATTTCCTATTGAACATTTTGGTTCGGGCCTATTGAGAGTTTTGTATAAGACTGATGATTTTTTTTTTTTTTTTCAATCAGTGTTTGATTTAGGCAATAAAAATTCTTGATTGGGGTTAGAAAATGATTGTGGTGTGTTTTTAAAACACACTTCCAACAGACTTTCAGACTCTTGTGCCAGATGAACACTAAGATAATACACATCTGTATGTTCATAAACTGGTATGATTGTCTCTGTAGACTGGACTGAGTTAGAGAGGGCTCTCATTAATATATATGTTGAGCCTATATGAGTCATCTTGGCACCCTCCACCTTTGTTACAAAGTCAGCGAGTCACATGAAACAGTGATGAACATCTTTCTTAAAACATTTATCTGCAGTTTAAAGAAAATTACATGTTTAGAATAATTTGGTTTTTTAACGTTAACAAAGCAAAGAATTATGAAAAGTTAAAAAAAAAAAACCTGCAAATGCCAAGGCAACAGACAAAACTTGTTGGATGGAGACCTCATGTGATGGTTGGGGTCTTTAATTCCTGAGGCAGCCCTGCATAAAAAATCTCGATAACCATGGAAGAGGAGTATCTTGAAAATGTAACCTGAAACTGGATTGCACAAGAAAGATGCCATATATGATTCTCTGACACTGCTGAGTCCCGTAGACACCAGCTCACCTAAAAGACAGATGGTAAATATGTCTTCTAGACTCAGGTGAGTCCATAATTTGGCTGCTTTTGGGAAAAACTTGCATCTACTTCTATGTGCCAAAAATAAAAAAGAGCATTCGAGCTGTTATCAAAGGTAGATGCAAAAGCTAGCGTCTGTGATGGTAATGGGGTGCATTAGTGTCCATGTCATGGAGGGCTTCATATGTGTGAAGGTAACATTTATGCAAAGGCAGATGTTGGAATTTTAGAGAGATATACTGCTATCATAGTGAAATCTTTTCCCAGGAGGTCTGTCATTATTTCAGCAGAATGATGCCTGAATTAATCCTACATGACTTCCAACAGCAAAGCTGGGATTATGACCAGTCAGGCACATTACTAGTCATAATCACAGATTTAAATTATAAGACAGATATGTTGTATGACTCAGCAGACAAAGTAGGATCTGTGAGTTTTTCTTTGGGTTTTTCATAATATCCAAAGGCGAGGCTTCTAAAGCGGCTGATTGATCAGCCCTGTGACTGACTGATTGCCTTCAAACCCTTTAATGTGAAAACCACATGCTCCTGGTAAAAAATGCTCCTGAAAAACATCTCCTACCCTACCTTTAAGAAACTTTCGGTCCCCCTTTTTGAAGAGAGGGACCCCCACCCCAGTCGGCCAGTCCATAGCCACTGTCCCCGATGACAACACAATGCTGTGGAGGCGTGTCAATCAAACAGCCCCACATCATCCAGAGCTACCCACTGGACAACTCAATGACTGTGTCAGCATGCAGAGTATGAGGAATCGGGAGTGATCAGAGATGAGTTTGATCGTGCAAATGCAACCACGCCTCTATGGAGGCTAGAGGCCCAAAGACCTGGGTGATCAGCAGCAATCCTGGAGCACGAACCCAAGCCACCCCACCACCAAGACTACCCGGGACCCACACCAAGGGTGGCAGAAGAGAGCCCCAGCCAGAGCCCTCTGCGGTCACAGGGCACAGGCCCGAGCAGGCCAAGATCAGCAGTTGCCAAACTCGCCAGGCACTGGCCATCCAGGGCGGCTAGAGCGAAGGGCCCCGAACTCCAAGAGCCCAGAGGGCAGGACAGGCCAAGAGCAGCTGTCCCCCATGACCAGGACACACACAATTGAAGCCATTGGCTGCAATGAGCTGCCACCAACCCCAGAAGGCACCCAGCCGCCACATGTCTAGGGGGGAAGGAGAGGAGGGCGAGGAGTCGCACATTGTTACTGTTTGCTCATCACCAAGGGAGAACCAGATGTGACAGGAATATACACAAAAAAGTATGCCATACATATTTAGTTCTTTATCATAACATTGGTTTTATTTGGTCTGCCAGCACAATTTAAAAACTGTTATAAATTCTGAAGCCTGCACTGTCAGTAGAAGTTTAAATGGAGCTGCTGCTACATTAACGTAAATCAGTCTGAACACACCGGCGAGTCCGTCGATCCCAGAGAGTTAAAGTAGCACTATGTAACTTTTTCACCTTAATGTGTGTTTCTGACTCGTTTTGATGGCAAGTAATATTTATTATGTACTTCAAAACCTTTTTTTTCTGGGTTGCTTTATTATTTTACTCTTCTTTATCTTGTTCTCATCCCTTTGTACGATGTGATTACTTGGAAATTATCTGGCATGATGCCCAGCACTGGAATTTTTGCTCTTCTATTTCCATGTGCGCTTGTACCTTTCCAAAGCCTCCCACATTGTATGCACTTTCCTTTGCAGTTTATTCTTAAAAAATAATTTCCTGTCCCTAATCCCCCGCTGCAGCATCCTCATCACTTTGGCATATAATAGCTCATGGCCTGAAGTTATGTCCAAAAGCAGCCCCATTTTCTTGTATTATTTTTGCTGAAATATGAGCTCCCCTCATCCACTTTTCACGCTTCATATTTTCTTTATTTTTCTCCAGTGATTCTGGGGATTTAAGTCATGACCTTGCAGTCACAAGCTGGCATCTGGAGTTCTGAGATCACTGCAGCTGGCTGTTAAATGACCCTGACATGTTGTTTGGGTTTTGCATTGGATTCGACTCTTGTACGTCTGTATAAATGACATCTGATTAGGCCATAGGTGGAGCCAGTTAGTTATCTGTCTAGCATTTGAATGCACAATATGCCTTTGTATGTTTATTCAGCCTACTACAGGCAGAAGAAAAAAGGTGGGACATTGATCCCAAACAACTATATTGATGGAAAACATCCTGACATTTAAACTTATTGAGCTGTAAACTTTGTATGTTAACATTAAAACTTTAATAACCAAGAAAAGAGTGACATAAAAAAGATGGAAAATAAAAACCATAATATATGGTTAACATGCCATTCTATTAGGAGTTTAAAACAAAGATTAAAATCATTAAACTCATTAAAAAGGAGAAATAGAGTTTTTCTGTTTCTGAAAGCGAGGCAAGTCTGTAACCATAGTAACAGTAACCTGAAGTAAACCTCCTCGCTGGCAGGTTTACTATCAGAAACACTGAGTTTCTACCTGTCTTATCCCACCTGAAGCAGCTGTCAGGCATGGGTTGTCTGTACAATGCAATTCCAGAGATTTACAAGCTGAATTTACCCTTTAGGCACCAAAGTTTTAAAAGTTTTTAAGGCATACTGTAAATATGAAACATGCTGAATATGAAAGAACAGTTCATGATGGCGGTAAAATAACTCTGATTACGCTTAGATTACATAACTTTCACTGTGAACTATGACTCGTACATACTTCCAACATATACATGTATCTTTCTCTCTCTCTCTCTCTCCATATAAGTGTTGCCTGTGTGTGTTTCATAAACTGCTATAACTTGAGTATGTGATGGTTTGTGTTTTTAACTTTCAAACCTTGTTTTTATCAGCTTGTAGCATGAAAAGTGTTTTAAAAATAAAATTGGATTTGATTTCATATAACTAGATTTGCATAGCTATAACCTGAGGTTAATAGCCTTACATAACATGAGTAGTTGTACCTGCACAGGGACAAAATCTCTTCCTGAAAGCAGCCAGATGTCAATATTTTAAAAAGAAGACTAATTAAGGATTTAATTTAAAATTTACTTCAAACTGATGTAGTGATACTGGTCATCCATGTGTGTCTGGACAGACTTTTCTTTCCTCCTGTCAATCACTTGAGGTGGTACCTGAGGTGTCCAACCAAATTTCAGAGGTGTCCAGTGGCACCCTGGCCAACCCTTTAGGTCTGCCCCTGTTTGACTTGCTCTGTACCTCAGCCTTAGCTTTTTTGTAAAGAACTTTCTTGTAATCTGATCAGAGTCTGCATTAGGAATTTAACTCCGTACCTTGACAACAATCATTGATGATCTTCAAATTTAATACTCTCCACCCTGAAGGTGTTGTGAAAGTGAAACTGCTACAAAAGCACATGCAACAGGGTCAGACAAAGTGTCAACACGCCTTTGAGGCACTAACCTTCCACTGCGCCTCTTTAGCAAATACTGTCACTTAATATTTTTAGCATTTCAGACAGCGACAGTAAATCTTGCCCTTAAAGATTTATACTGCATTCAATCTGCAGTATTCCCAATAAATAAGACAAAATATTGGCCAAATAAATAACCATAAGTCATTGAGAAGATTTTGCTTCAGTGGTTCCATTAACACGCCTGTCCTTTGCATTTTTTTTTTATTTCTTTTATTTTATATTAACCAGCCTCCTGAAATAATTGCTGCTGTGAAACAGTTGTGTCTGATGAGGAACATCCTAAAAGAGTAAACAATCAGCCAATTAATCATTTGACTGATTAATTAACCTATCACTAATGTTCACTGCTTACATTAAAAGAATCAACATTTTAAAAAGGTCATTGGCAGTGGCTTTAATCAAATACTAAAATCTGACTAATCCTTTCTCTGCTTGTTTTTCTTTGTCCAATTCAGTGCATGTGCAAAAGCTGCCTATTTAAATAAATAGATCAATGCCATCATGTAAGTATTCGCTCAGCCCTGAAGGTCTTCATAGACCTATGGAAAGTCACTTTAGGCCAAATCGATACTCTGACCTATTAGGGATAAATATTGATCAGGGCCCAAAAGATTGGAGAATGTTGTGAATTTGATGGGACTACTGGGATGGTGATTATGTGATTGTTGACACTTCTCTTCATCCACCTATCAGCTGAGCTGACAGTCATACATTATTTCAAGCAATCATACATACATAATTCTATGCATGATGAAATCTATTCAATAAACAGATGAATGAGCACAAAAAAGCTTTAACAATAACTGGTAAATGTGAAATTGACCTAAGCTGGATTTCCATATAACCCTCAATAATGCAGTTTCTATTTTCAGCTCGCGCTGCAGCATTTTCAGGCTTGTAGTTTAATTTTAAGGCTGTCAGTCATTGTATAATAGCGAGTGACCTCTTTTTTTGCCAGACTTGGCATCCTTTTTTAGAGCAAAACTCTCCATGAGTGATGAGAATCCAGTGTTTGATTGCAGCATATTTGAATCTCATTTGAACCCCCATTGTTACCTGCAGTCATTGTGCAGGTCAGCTGTTGAAACAGATAATAATTGCACAGCTCACAGGTATATTTTAAAAAGATTAGCCACAAATATCACAAACATAACCCATATGATCCCTCTGTGGGAAGTGTGCTCAGCACGACTGCCTGGAGGGGAGCATGAAGCTACTTGAAGCAAACTGTTGTTTGCAAATGAGTATTAGGAAAAGTTTTAACTTTGTGCAACTCTGTGGCTGTGCAACAATCCAAAGCCTCTTTCGCTTTTTAATGACAGAATAAACTACACACAAGATTAAAGATGTCTTTGTTTACGACAAATTTCAGAATTTAGCTGTGATTGCTGCTGCTGGCACAACGTCACAAATCGGGTCAAACAGATTAAATGTTTTTGTAAAGTTTTAATGGGACGTTTTGATCATCTCCTGCCGCCTCTAACTCACAATGTTCCCTCTCACATGGATCATTCAGCAGTTGAACTGATCAGGGATCAGATTAATGCTGCAGCAGCTCGGGGGTGTTTGATCGTATCTGTGGAAAAGGCTGGATCTATTTTTCCTTGCTGCTTTAATTATGTGACCGAGAACATCAGCTCATTTCAGTCAGAGTGGGCGGACCATCAGTGGTTACTCCATAGGACACTTTGGTGTTGTGCATGCTGTGTCGACCCCGGCTCTGCCTGTTGATGTGGGAGTATGAATTTTTTTTGTGTTTAAAGGCTGATGTGCTAAGTGAGTGGCTCTTTTTAGTCAAAGCACCTGGCCTTGCTGCATCCAGGTTATAAAAGCCCAAGCCCTCAGTTCTCTATCTCGCTCTCTGCTCCAGCATGCAGCTTGGAACCTGAAATCAGGAGGATGCCAGGTGTCACTAACAGGAATGAAACTAAAGGCGCTGCCAAAATGACAACTTGGAGACCTCATGTGAACTGTCTACTACTATTACTACTAGTGAGAAATTTCTCAAATCAATCCCTTTTTCAAATCTTGGTGTTTTACATAAAAAACACTATATAAACAAAACCAAAAAAAAAAAAAAAAAAAGGAAAAAAGGGAAGAATGCATAAATATTTTAACTTCTAGAGATTTGTTTATGTAAAAAACATGTTTGATCATTTGATATATCATTTAGACTTTTTCTGTTTAGGATCGGAAAAATGCTTTTCTTGTTTTTTAGGAGACACATACAAAAAAAAAAAAAAAAAAAAAAAAGATTTGGTCTGTGTCACATGGATTTTGTGAAAGCACATACCCTCTTAATGCTCTACAAAATGTATCCATCACCTGTGTATTTATTCCCCCACTAATTTTTTTATCAAAGCAAGCATGACATGCCAAACTGAAGCACATCTTTATTAAATAAAGACATTTTGACCTTTGGTACCACCTGAATATACAATGAAAATCTGCAATAAAAGCGAAAGAATGACAAGCTTGCTTGTCAAACGTGTGGGTGGGCTGAAAGATGAGATGTATATATGACATGGAGTCACAGAAGGTCACCATTTATGAGGAGTAGTGCATATCATGCTCTCTTATAATGAATTTGCTTTTCAATTGTGGGACATGTAACACCATGGTATGTGAAAAATTCATAAAACAATGTATGAATGCAGACCCATGTAGAAAGCTGTCACTTTAATATATTAAAGTTACACAATTTTAAAAGGATATTTTATAATCCAGTGTCTTATGGGTGATCTTTCACTGGGAAATAAGTGGCACTTTGTCAAGCACACTTTGTGGAGAAAAAATGTTTGTTTGCTTTTTACCCTCTAAGGCCCCATGTGTGAGAAAATAAGATGCCATTAAATATGCTCCTCCACAACTAAAAACACAAGGTGAAGACTGAACTTTAAGTGCACTTCCAGTGTAGAAGAGATGCTTTGCTCTGAGCCATCACTTCAATTGGGAATAGACCTTGAAGTGTGCTAAAATCAAAGGACAAATGTGATCAGTGTACTTTGCACTGACAGAAAAGGACAATTTACAATGAGTTATGGTCCACCTCACAAAAGTAGCTGCAGCTGCCATTTAAAACGTAAAATCCAATTATTTAATTGCAAGAGAAGCGATATTAAAAAACAAATGGAAGGCCATATGAGAGCATCTCTGAGGACGTGTAAAAAGCTTTAAAGTTTGTCACAAAAGTGTCAGAAAAACTGAAAGACATGGAAAATGAATCATTTTGCAAAGACAATTTTGTTTTATTTCTGAGTCATCGTTTAAAATGTTTATTTTAACTTTGCCTGTAGCGTTTTTAACACCCAGTCTTTGATGTCCCTCAGATAATCTGAATCCACACTCAAATACCCTCTTTTTGTAGAAAATCTTTTCAGTGAATTAATGTATAACAAGTTCATTCATTTAACATACAATCCAAGTTTTCAATGTCTTGGTAGTCAGCTAAAACACTCTTTTGAATATGTGAGACAGCAAATTTAAAGACTACTTTTTTTTATTGGCATGAAGGACGTAGGGACAAACACCACGGTGTAAGAATAACAGAACAAACATGAAACTTGTACTTAAAAGTGTAGTGAGTTACGTGATGTGAAGAGTGAAATATGAGTCCAGTTTACCATTCATCCAGGGAGTTGTGTAACATCTATCTGACTGAATAATGCCATTTTGAGTAGAATTAAGTCAAAAGTGTCAGAATAGAAAAATACGGTGCCTGGTCAAATGGTCACACACTCTGTTTTGATGGAGCGTCTTTACAACACACAGTAACTATGGCATTGTTTCAATAAGCTTCTGTAATGTCACAAGATTTATTTCCATCCAGTGTTGATGTTGGGAGAGTTTGACCAGTGCTCACAGTCTTCTCCTGCACATCCCAAAGATTCTCAAATATGATCAACACAAGACTACTAGAAAGCTATGTAGCTCCATATTTTGCTCTGAAGGAAGGAAAAAAGAGGTTCTCCTGCATTAACCAATAGATGAACCAGTTTTTTGCTTTGTTGTTTGTCACGACAAATATGAGAAACCACGTTACACGTTTGTACTCAAAAAGAAGTAGTAACCACGTCATAAGGTCGATACAGTGTGAAGCAGATGGGCTAGATAACGTCAGTAGCTCTGGCCAGGACCGGAGTGGAACAGTTTTCAGCCCACCTGTTTTTGATGTAGACTAAACTGGATAAATTAAACATCTGTTCACTACTTAAAATCCTGTAGTTTTTATTGTGAAAATAAAAACATTAAAAGCCTAATTTCCTGTATTAATGCACCATATTGCAGAAACACTGACTAAAGAAATTAGTTTCCATGATATCATACCTTCGTTATGAAAGGGCCATGATTTGCAGCAGGTGCAAAAGCTAAACACACAGAGCAACAGAGAGAGACTGTTATCACTCACACACTTACCTGATCTTACCTGACTGAATCTAGGCCTATGGAACTGAAGTGATCTCAGGGATTACCCCAAGCTGAATGCATGCAGCTATTTATTGTTTACTACTTATTCCTTGACTTATTTCATAACCATTTTTATTACTGCACAAATACCAAACAGGAAGCCTTAGTTTTAAGATTGCAGGGAACTGCTTTTGTTTAAACATCAGCACAAAAGCTTAAACCAGCCGAAGACAGACATAAATCACTTCTCCACAAAGACAGTAAGTGCTACACATACTGTATCTATCAGCTCCACGTTTTCTCCCTCTGACAGTCCCTGCCAGGGCCCAAAGGACTCAGAGTAACCGCGCCCTGCTGCAACATGACAATGCACCTTGCTTCTAACATGCCTATGGCAGGCGGAAGAAGAAGTAGTTCCTACCTATCAGTATTGATCCATACATAATTATGACCAGCACACTAGCCCACTTGTTATGTGGCCCACTGGGAATCCTCACAGACTATATACAATATATATATATATATATACTATATACAATTTGCCACTCGCATTGGTTTTGGCAACATCCTCTTGCTTTGCTTTTAGCGTTTGTGACTATGCTTGGTATTTTGCCTTCAGCCTTAGCCCTTTTGGATAACATTGCGTGTCTATTTTCTTTTCTTTTCTTTTTTTTTTTTTTTTTAACCATCTGGCTCCTATATTGAACTGTATTAAAGGGCATTGAGTCCTTGACTCAGTTTTGTGACAACAAAAGGTAACAGAGGAATTTTAATTCTTACTCTGAAAATTTTAAAATCTTAAAGCACTCAGAGCGCTGACCTTCACCAAGCGCTAAGGTCACTCACCTGAGAAAAACCCCAAAAGGCCCAACAGTCCACCCAGTTACCAACCCTATGCCAACACTATGTATACTTTAAGCTAATATCATTATCTATTTCCATCATCAGTATAGATGCCACATCCTATTTAGAATCCTTTACCCTAGAAACATACCCATACACATTAAGATAAAGCAAATGGCCTTAGTAACCCTGAAGTTATCAAATAAATTCAAATTGCCCCCAAATTGCTCCTGATGGGTCATGGTTAGCATCTTGCATGTCAGCTTCCGCCATCAGTGTGTGAATGTGTGTGTGTGTGAATGGGTGAATGTAACTTTTGGTAAAAGCGCTATATAAATACAGACCATTTAAATAAATTCATATTTTTTCTACTTGCAACAACCTGTGTTAGCTGTTAGTGTATTTAACATCTACCATGATGTTATCTTGTAATTTTCTGTTGAGTTAGAAGCTGTAAAGGCAAAATTACCCTAACCTCCCAATAGTAAAGAATTAAAAAAAAAAATTCCTGGACACAGACGGTGATCCAGATCACCCCCAAAGTCTAATCACTTGTTCCTTTATTCTATTTCTGACATTTCCTGAAAATTTAATCAAAATCCATTTATCACTTTTTGAGTTATGAGTTTTTATTTATTTTTGAGGCTAACAGACAGACAGACAGACAGACAGACAGACAGACAGACTATCCAACACCCCCCAAAACATAACCTCCATCTCACAGGCAAACTAGTTCAGGCAGACAGCTTGAGTTGCTGTGCTGCATCTCATGTGATTTGCCTCAAACATTCATGCTACATATCAAACACACCCATCCAGTCTGGGTGGTCTATTTAAGCTGCACATTTCCTCCTTTACTGTTTGCTCCATGCTTGCTGCCACTAGAGCTGCTGTGTTACTACTGCTGTGATCACTGCTTCTTTTGTTTTGAGCAACACTGCCACCCCAGCATGCACTTGTAGTTACAAGAGAAAAATATTGTTCAGCATTCACACTGATTCATCAAAAAACATGCATGCACAAGGAGTGATGGAACTGTAGCCTAATCTCCAAATTACAATTCTCAATGAAGCATTTATCCATCAACTCGTGAGTTTTCTAACTGAACTTGAATTTTACTTCAAATGCTTCAAAACCCACAGTTTGCTTTTTAAAAAATGCACCACAGGTGGTACTACAGAGGTTTTGCAGACTGCTATGGGAACTCAGTTACACATTAAGATAAAGAAAATGGCTTGCTCCATGCTTGCTGGATTTAATATTTCATTTATATTAACTACTGCTTCCAGCACACACAACCCCATTCCAATAATTTACTGAACCCTCTAAGTAACAAACACCATAACTATACAGAACATAGGAACATTTTCAAACTAACACTACTGTCGCTAAGTTGAATACAAATAAATAAATAAAAAAACCACTGATGCATAAAAAGTTTGAGCTGGAAAAGCCTGTCACATGCGCTGATTACCAAGTAAATTTCTCATCATGATGAAAGCGATCGCTGTTAAATTAGGCTGATGGTCTGATTTCACCCGTGGCGAGCCCGCTGGGGATACAGCCTTCTCAGTCTGAGCTGGGTAAAGATATTAAAGTCAGATTTAATTAAAGGAACAACACTTGGATTGATGTGTCTGGAAAATGTACATATGGAGCTGTCGTCTCCGCCAACAGGATGATTGATTACTTATAAATCAAGAACGGGGGAGTATGGGGGACATTTCATTGAAGTATGAAAATCATGCTTTTGGAAATGATTTTGCAATTTACAGTGTTTTATTGAGCCCTGGTGTAAAAAAAAAAAAGAAAAAAAAGAAAAAAACTCCCTGCTTTAAGATCTCTCTTCCTCTTCTTTTCCTGTTCTTTCCATGTTATTTTCTCTCTTTAGCCTGGCTTTGTGCACTGAGAACTCTGTTCATCTGTAGAGCTTTGATAATGATTGTTTCTTGGACTGAATGAAGTGATACAAACCCTGTCCCCTCTAGACAGACAAACACACTCTGAACCCAAAGCCAGCCATGTCCTCTGATGCCAGGCTTCTGCTGCTGCGAGATAATGCACAGTGTTAACTGTCAGTGCCTGATAGATGGCAGAACATGTGTAATTGGAACATGAGAGAACAAAAGGTTAAATGCCAAGTGGAGTCACAATGGTTAAAAAAGCTAAGTGTCAATTATTCCAATTGAAACTGCTGAGATGGATAATGCAGTTATGTGTGTGCTGTGTTTTTACCACTGCTTCATTTTTAAGTGAGCAAGCACAGTTAGAGAAAAAATTGAGAAAGGCTACATGTGCTTAACAAATATCTAAATGCTATTATTGGTGCCTCGTTTTAGTTTAGAATATGATGCTATGCTTGGCAGCAGCCACACTAGGTTTATGAATCCTTTGTATTTCTGCATAAATGTGATCTAATACTTTGTTATAGTTCGGAGTCCTGAAAGTACACAAATAGAAGCAGATTATCTAAAGCTATTATTATTATTCATTTGATGAGTAAAAGTTCAATATGACATTAATATGCCAAACAGTTAAATTGTTAAATTCTGCAGAATAGCAGGAATGTTCAAGCAGGAAACTTGAAGTCCATCCATCCATCCATCCATCCATCCATCCATCCATCCATCCGGGGTGAGGACAATAGGAAAATCTGTGCCATTCCAAGGCCAGCAGAGAGATGTACGCCCTCCAGCATGTTCTGGGTTTTTCCCGATAGGACATGCCTGGAACAATCCTTCAGGATGCCTTCCAGGAAGCATCCTAACCAGATGCCCAAGCTACGTCATCTGGCTCCTCTTGATATGGAGGAGCTGCAGCTCTACTCCGAGGCTCTCCCGGGTGACCGAGCTTCACACCATATCTCTAAGTGAAAGCCCGGCCACCCTTCAGAGGAAACTAATTTTGTATTTGCAATCTTGTTCTTTCAGTCACTATCCTCAGATTGTGACCAAAGGTGAGGGTAGCAATGACGGTTGGCTGGTAAAGCGAGAGCTTTGTATTTTGGCTCAGCTTCTTCACCATAACAGACTGAAGCAGAGTCTGCATCACTGCAGAAACAACACTGATCTGCCTGTTGATCTCTTGCTCCATTTTTCCTGACAAAGTGAACAAGAGAGAGCAAGAGCACAGGTTCAACAATGCATGCATACGTGCACGGCGGAGTGCTGCTTCGGGTTGCTGAAGGGCAGGTGGATGTGTCTCGGACCAGCTTGGGAACACTACTGTAATCTCTGGAGAAAATCTGCGACATAATTTTGTTCTGTGCAGTCCTGCACACCAGTCCAGCGCAGAGGAACATTGCCCTGCATAGCCGCCACACTGAGGGTTATATGGACGAGACAGCAGCCGATCCGTCTTTTCTAACAAGTACAGTAGTGAAAATGCTATAGGCTACCTGTTTTCTTTTTAAGGGTTTTAAAAAGTGGCTTCATATAACAGAACCTTGAATGCAATAATGCTTAGCAAATACAAGTAAACACAGAAAACGTTTAGCAGTTTGATAAAGTTTTATTCACTGTTTTTTAATGTTTTCATTGAGCTCTTAGCATGTCATTTATATTTGCAAGAGCGCAAAGTAAAGAAGTGTTTGGCAAAAATCACTAAACCTGTGTCTTTTTCCAGGACTCTGCTACTGCAGAGGACCAGTAGATCATTAACAGTTAGCCTCTGAGTTGTGGGCGGAGTCCGCACTGCTCGGTGCCTTCCCCGTTGGCGCTGTTTCTGCCCGCCATTGGTTCACAAAGATTTAAATGCAGAAATACTCAGAAAAGCCATTTTGATCACATTTTTTGACAAGATATGTCCTCTAGCATCAGATAAATGCCGCATGGACATGTAAACAACATGAATAACATGATTTTCACCGGAGTGGGTCTTTAAGGTGCAAAAGTGGCAACTGAGCAGGAAAAGATCAAAGCTAATCTAGACAAAAACATACAAAGCACAAAAAATATATATCCACTGACTATAATTCTAACAAACAGACTAAACATTGTAGACCAATTATTTTTTGACAGATTCAGACAAAGTTACAGTACTGTAAACATTGATGAGTTTCTGAATTTTCAGTCATGTCATCAGTCATCAACAATCCAGTGAAATTTAAGGTCATATGCTTTAATTTGGGAAGAATTCACATTATTAGAACTAAAAATTACCTGACTTTTTTTAAATAGTGCATTTCTATATCCTATTGACTAGTGGATTCCTTCAAGAATTTTATTCAAAGCAATGATAAATACCAAGAGTGGTCTAACCTCTTTAATGAGGGGCTAAAATGATCTGATTAAAGCAAGTCACAAGCATCAATTTTTATTTTTCATCTTCTCAAATACATAAACTCCTACTATTTTATTAGGCAGCAGCCTCTGAGGACTAAAATACGTGATATCTTTTCCTCTTGGTGAAAATCCACCTTGTGTTTTGCTCTCGTTCTTATTAACCTGCAGCTTTTGTTTGCTGACAACGAATGACTCATCTGGACTCCCAGAGGACATGATAAACCCTCTGATCTTTCATTTGTCTTTCTTCTCTTGGATTGACAAAGATTTAAACACTCCATGCAGATCCAATTTAAAGTTTAGTCTATGTTGTCATAGTGACAGGATCATATGTACACACTGAGCAGAGGCATCAGAGCCATCTTCTTTTTGTGTAAGCCAGAGGCACCCTCGGACAGTTTTTCAGTCACCCTAAAATCACACAGTGAAGACGCCTTCTCAGTTATTATTCTGTGAGTTGTTCCAGTCTGCACCACATGTGCACCAAAAAGAAAAAGGGGGCAAGGTTAGTGCCTAAATGTACAGTTTAAATTATTATGATTAAAACTGTTTAAATATGTTTAGCTGTTAATTTTGTGGTTATTGTGTGTTCTACAGTTGCTAAGCAGTTTATTGCACAGTCTGTTCTTTTTGATTTAGTTTTGCAGTTGTTCACTTTAGGCCACCTGGCTTTGCACAACCTGATGAAAAGATCCTGTAGTTTTTTGTTTGTTTGGGTCACTCCCCAGTTTCATGGTTTTAAAATATATGATTGGTCTTAGTTTGATTATGTCAGTAAAGTCTCAACTTACAATGCGAGAGGTTACGTTTCAAATTCACTGTGAAAGTATTTGCAAACTCAGGAAGCAAAATAAATTATTCACAAACAGTGAATGTAGGATTATTTATTTCTATTTCTGTTAAGAAATTGTTCTTAAAAATATGACAAGGAAAACGACTACATAACTGGGGATTTATAGATGGTACAAAGTCATACATAGTGGGATTTTATGCACATGAACATAGGACCAATGAAAACTCAGAAGTTTGATCTGAAACTCACCTTGTCCACAAACTTTTAACTTTTGGTGAGCTGCTGCTGCTGCCCCTGCCGACCTTTACATGACTGAGGTAATTTAAACCAGTCACCTGCCTAAACCTTTCAGCAGTGACACCTATACTTCATTTGGGCTTCTAGCCTGTAAATCAAACCACATTAAAGAGATCATGGACTCAGAGTGGAGAAAGGAAATTTTACAACTTCTCCCCCTTCTCTTGGGCATTAATAATAGGTCTTATCTCTCTAGAGACAATGGATACATTATTAACCTCTACTGCAACACAACAGCCAAGAAAAAGAGGAGATAAAATAGAAAAATGGCAAAGAGGAGATAGAGTGGAAGGAGCTTGGTATCAAAGTGATGGATTGGACTCTGGTTGCAAGCGATTACCAGGGTTGCCCCACATGGCATGATTAATACCCATAAATCTTCCCGTCAGTCTCTAGAGGACTGGGCAAAATGGGGTAGCACTAAAAAAAAATCATATTTCATACATGAAGTTTCTGAGAACTTTTGCATCACTTTATGGCAAAAACTTTATCCAAAACCCTGTTGTATACAATTTGATACTTGTGTGAATACCACAAGCCAGAAGACTATACAATAATTTTGACACTGAAAAAAAGGAGGTAAATATACAATAAATATACAACAAATATTTTTGTTAATTTGAATTTCACTTTAAATTGAAAAATGTAATTTTTCTCCTCATAAAAAAAAGACCATAGAAATGCCAGTTGGTTGTTTTTGGGGTGCAATATGTGGTGTTTGATGTGGTAGCAGGTGGATCAGTGGCTTTTCTCCCTTCCAGTTCTAGTTTTATCATCATCAATTTATTTATAAAGCGCTTTAACATCACGGCCAAACAAAGTGCTGAACAACAAAGATAAGTTTACCATTGTATGATGGTGGCAGACTGGATTTGTGTGTGAACTGTTTCCTCACAGTTAAAGGAAATATCCTTCTTTCTCTTCATTCTTCAATCTACTTATACAGATTAAGATTGGTCAGATTAAGACTGGTTACAGGTCATATTTCTTCATATTATCATGCTGTAGCTTACTCTAAAATCAACTACCGGGCTTGCTAGCCTCCAGTTTGAATTAAACTAAATCAAGTAGCTCTAGCTTAGTTCGTAACCTGAATACTGAGGCACTCCATCGACATATTTATATACAAGCAACGTTTATTTTCAACTCCAATGTGAAAATCTTGATTTTTCTAAGGGGATGTCCTAATCCTAAAATACACTGACTGAAAATAAATTCAACACGGTTTCTCCACATTATCCTAAAACTAATCTAGTGTTACTATATAACTACATTAGCACTCCTACGTAGCTTGATGCTAACATCAGGTTAGTAGCCTTACATAACATTAGCAGTTATACTTGCACAGGGATTAAATGTCTAATAGAAATGTGCAGTCAGATGTCGATATTTTTAAAAGATTATTAATTAGGTAACAACTTTAAAATTTACTACAAACTGGTGTACTGACACTGATGATTTGTGTTTTGTCCTTCTTCAGTGACCTGTCATCTGTGGTGGCATCTTGGCTGTCCAATCAGATTTCAGAGGTGGCCAGTGCCTCCTAAGCCACACCTTTACCTTCACCCCTGATTCAGAGTTGAAGGGAAGTTGAGTAATATTAAATTAGTACTCACTAGTGGACTAAGAATAAATGTGTAAACTATAAAAATAAGGAAATCTGACAAATGGGCAAAGGAAAACAAAGTAATAATAAATATGCTAAGACAGGAGGAAAAAAGCCATCCTATAAGTCCACCATTCCATAATTATGAAGACTAAACATGGAGAAGCAGTGTTTAGTTGTTATGCCGCAAACAAGTAGACCAAACTACCAGCAGAGATTAGACTTTTACCAAAATGTAGACACTTTTAAATCCAGGTTAAAACATTTCTTTTCTTATGCACCTATGCATCAAATCTGCATGGTATCTTTTGACTTATCTAGACTGTTGCTGGCAATTAATCATTGTAACAGAATTATTTTACATGGTTTTTATTATGATTCTTGCAATATTTTAATGTATTGTATATTTATATACATTTTGTCTACTTTTTAATGCTTCTTCTGCACCCTGCTGTAATGCTTTTAAAGTTTTATGTAAAGCCCTTTAAATGTTCTCCTTCATGAATGTCCTGTAGAAATAAACTTACCTTTCCTGACTGCAGTTTCCACCTCAGACCACATCACCCCACCGACCATACTTGTCTCTCTGTTGATTCAGTTTGATGGCAAAGTCTGACTTGCTACGGCTTTTCCTTCCTTTGTTTTCAGTGCCAGTAAGTGCAGCAGTCATTGTAATTTACAACTGAGGAATACAGAGTGATTATTGTTCTGAATGACTGTGCAACAAGCTTTTAGTTCAGAAGACTTTAAACATTTGAGACCATAACACCTGAGCACTGCAGAGCTGAACTCCATTAGCAAGAACCAAAAATTGATCTGGAAATCTAAACTTCTGGCCAATAAAAATACTTATGTTTTCATTAGACTTGCTCATAGATCTGTATGCAAAAATATACAGGATTTATGGTGTAAATTTTCTCCTAGACTTTCAAGCAACCTCAAGGAACAAGGTGTATATCAGTGTATGAGCAAATGCAATTAAATGCCACCATATCATATTGGCTCAGAGCGCCTGGAACCATGGAGGAGGTAGTACCAAAAACAAAACGGGATAGATGGTTTCATGGTACTAACAATGGAAATGTAGTTTCAACTTTCCCCAACAGAGCATTTTTGTTTCCTACAGTTTCTAAAAGTAAAAATCGAGGCTTCAGTTATTGGGTCTCCCAGATTAGATGGATGTGTAGCATGAATGTTTGAAGCGATGCAAAACAGCAGCTCAAGTTGTCTGCCTGAATGAGCTCGTAGGTGTTGCTTGATTTATGCTGTCATAGGCTGAGGGGGTTGGTGGACGAAGTGGTGGGTACCTCCCTGTACTCTTCTTTCTTAACTCGTTATTCTCCATATAACATTATTGATGTCATTAATTTGTGTTTCTAATATTCAGCTAACAGGGATCCCTTTATGGTGCTTGTTCTCCTGAGTTTCCTGTCTTATACACTACCAACCATTTGAGGCAGATGGGCACCCTTCCTCGGTTCTAGAGTTTTTCCTTCCTTTAAAAAGGCATTTTTTTTAACCTTTACTGTGGACTGCCCCACTTAGTTCATGGTTAACATGTAGGATTAAATCAAAAAGGATATCCAGTGCAATCGTTTCTTGGTTTTCTTAGCAAGTGAATTTTGTGTTGTTTTTATTTATATATTTATTTTTTCTGATAAATAGGCTTATACTAATGCAGTGATTAGAAATTGGACAAATGTTGATGATATAATTGATTTCTTTTAATTAAATTAAAATTGGGTTTGCACAGTGGTGTATTGGTTGGACCTGTTGCTTTAGAGCAAGAAGACGCTTTGTTCAAGCCTCTGGTAAATGTGTACAGGGTGTACCCTGCTTCATTCATGGTAGTAGGTGGAATATGATTCAACCCCCTGGGACTCTGCATTGGTTGGATATAGAAAATGAATTACTGGATTACAGTGAATTCAACTGAATTGAATAATAATGCAGTTGCACTCTGTCTATTAAAATCACCTGAGATTTGATTTTGTCTTGAGACAATGCTTTATAAATAAACATGGATTGAATAGAAACCAAAAAAGTGAGGTGTAAAGTACTGTAAGATACCTTGTAATGGAAAAGTACAAAGACTGACTGCATGGCCAGTGATGCTGATACATGAGACATGCTGTTACTGTGCTAAATACTTAAGTTTTTATTCTTCTGTAAAAACATTTATTGGGTCAGTTTCACGGAATACCATGAGCCAGTCTTATTATTTCTGAAATTGAAATTTAACAAGTCATCTCCACTGTGTCTGCATATCTAAATGCATCAAGATGCATTGAGTCACTGCCTTGTGATTGGCTGAGTAGCTGTCAGCGTTAGCAAGCTATTGAACCTAATAAAGTGGCCAGCCTGTGTGTGTGTGTGTGTGTGAATATTTATGTAGACTTGCTTGGACAAAAAAATCAGTCAAAAAAAAAAAAGTCACCACCTGGATTTAACCACGCAAATAGGCATGAGCCTCCTATTGGATAATTACTGCATAAGTGATTGTCTTCCAGCTGGCAATACGTTATTTAACCCCAACTGATGCAATGAGTGGCTTCTCATTTCGTAAATGTTGTAACATAAAGGTCGTCCAACAAAATATTAAAGTTTGTGACCTTTTTGGTGATAGCACCTTTTTATTTATTTATTTGTTGGCCTGGCAGTGTGCAAAAGCAGTCCAAACTTTCTTCAAAGTACTCCCTCTGACAATAATTATTTTCTGTCAAAACATTTTCCCCAGATGACCCAGAATGCTATTTCAGTCAAGTAGACATGATTCCAGCTAGGGGTCTATCACATATTTAAATTTCAAATTGCTCTCCATGCCCTCCTCTGCTCTCCTTCTCTTTTGAGTAGAACAAACCTCAGCAGGGAGGGGAAGGGCTAATGAGCTGTAACAGAGTTCATTTTGTGAAATGAGAAAGCAGCATGAAACCTCAAACTCTTCATTATGTTTTTCAAAGCCAAAAAGGCAGCAGGCAAAGAGAAACAAAGAATGACACCAATAAGCCCCAGAGGACTCACATTGCCTCTTATTATTGGTCTTCATCTGAAGCAGTACCCTGTTTAAAAGATATTCAGGGGTCAGTGTGCAGATTTAAAGCAAAAATATCACATTGTTCTCCTGTAAAGTAGATGTGTTTCCTATATTTGGAAAAGTTTAAGAAGCATTTATTGGGGTATATGATTTATCTAACAATGGCAAAATCAAGTACATTTGTTTAGGTCCAAACATGACCTGTGAAATTGCATCATCTCTTAACAGTAATTTACTGCAGAGAGTTTGTGGTCTGAAGTCGTCTTTGAGTCTGTCTTCTGGGTCCTGGAAACCTCTTCTAATCTCCTGTCCTGATTGTTTAGAGCTGAGCCTTGTAGATTTTTTCCATCCATTAAAGATTTTTTTAAATGTGACACACCAAAACTTAACACACTTCACAGTTTACAGTGAGATATCAACACACTGGCTGTTTTGAACATCAATAAAGACATGCAAGAGTCAGAATCAGAGATGACCAGAGAGTCATCACTTCTTACTTTTCAGAGTAAGTGAGGAAAAGAAAGAGACAGGGACAGAATCAACATCAGACGGAATTTTACTGGCTGGAGAGAGCTCAGAGAAGAGATGGGATGTAAAACGGATGGCGAATTAGCCTTTGTTAGTGGGAGCCAAAGTATGAAAAACTGCCTAAGTTTAGTAGTGGGGCTTAAGCATACAACCTGGGGCCAGCAGAATCTGGGGTGTATCTGAGACATGTTCTTTTATTGAATGGGGGTGGCGGTTAACCACCCCCAAATGAGCAGTTGTTGTAAATGTGCGACGCTGTCCAAGTAGTTTGGTTCATTTGATGTAAGTGTGATGTGAAGGAAACTAAACCAAAGGAAAACATGACATTTCCCGATCTTCTCTGTCCAGTCTAATCAAGTCCCCCGTACTATCTTGATCTGAATACACTCTTAGTTTATTTGATCCGCAGCACCTAGCTGCTACTTACACTTTGAATTCCTATACGGACAGTAATGACGGACTTTGTTTTTCACACACTGCTTCTGCAATTTGACTTTGTTTTGTTAAATAATTTTTCTGTAATCAGTTGTTATTATCTGAAGTTCTATTTACCAAATTGTATGATCTGATCTTGATCAGATGCTTTAATAATAGGTAAGATTTATATAGCATTTTTTTAAGCAACCAAAGTTTATAGTTAATCCATTTTTTATTCACACTACATTCGCATCTTGTGTTAACCTACATGTATAGCTGCCAGGGGACAGATTGACATGTCAGCCAATCTGCACCAACGACCTCTCCAACCACCACCAAACATTCATACATATGTGCCAGTGATGCCAAAACTGGAGGCAAGAAGTGTCATCCCCATAATGACATAATAATTTGTCAGAGGGGTTACCTGGGAGGAGGCTACCCCATCTGCCTTACATAACATCTAAACAAAAAGCAGACTGAATCTGCGGTGTGTACAAACAGTATGATCTTGTCACTATAACAACATAGACTAAATTTTAAATTGGATCTGCATGGGGTGTTTAAATCTTTGTCAATCCCAGAGAAAAAAACAGAAGGATGAAAGATCAGAGTATTTACCAAGTCCTCTGGGAGTCCAGATGAGTCATTTGTTGCCAGCAAACAAAAGCTGCAGGTTAATAAGAACAAGAGCAAAACACAAGGTAGATTTCACCTAGAGGAAAAAAATACCATGTATCCAGTCCTCAGAGGCTGCTGATGCAGCACGACATAGAAAGTGCTGTAAAGTCCTCTTATTGGGCTATTTTTCTCTGCAGTCGCAGTTTGCGGGTTTTTTTTTAAGTGTAATTGCTTACTTGGGCTTCCTCTGTTCCCTGCTGTTTCTCTCACAGCTGCTCTATAAAGCAATAACCCCTGGGTGCAGAATGAGAAACGTGAATGCAACAGTCCTTTTTTCAGGAACTAGTATCTACCGTTTCCATGGTTACTGTGGGGGTCCGAACTGGCACACCTACCCACACACACAACTTCACTTGACAGAGAGACAGTGACAATGCCCACGAATAACTAAGGCACTGATGTGCGGTCAGGAGATGTGCAGTAAAAAACAAAAAACAAAGAAAAAACTACTAATAATTATCAGATAATTTAATTTTAAACACTGTTCTCTGATCTGTGTTAAAAATGTATTTTCTGTGTGACTCTAATCATTTTTAACATTATCTTAAGTAAAACTGCTGAATTTACGGAGTTCCTGTTCAAATTCAGAGCAGAAACCTGAGCTGAGCCACTGTCACGTTTGAGCAGCGGAGGTGAGGACCCAAAATGCAGGCAGATGAGGCAGGAGGCAGATCGGTGCAGGTAAAAGGGTTTATTTTCCAAAACTCCTCTGAATGCACGATCCCATACACACATGGCACATGCCCGTTTCTATTTCTCAGCATGTCGCCAATATAAAGTTTACAGAAAGATTAATTATACACCATGTCTTTGTGTAATGTCTTTAATAAAAGTGTGTGAACTAATTATTCATGCTGACTGGTTTCTCCAAATGGAAACTGTAAAACATATGAGATGTTTTTTTGTGTGTGTGTTCCATAAACAAATGATTTTTTTTACATTGTTATATTTTTCCACATTGTGCGGGCTCTGGTGTCTTTTATTGTTCAGCAGGTAGATGAGAAATCGTGCCAGAAAAATGTTGGGATCAAACCTGGGTTGGCTGCTTCATATAGGCTATTGGATGCTATGATACGTGAGGTAAACACCACACCCACAGGAGCATTCAGGAACAGCAAAACCAGTTATTTTCCTTGTCTTTCGGCCTGGTCTCTTTGCATCTGAAGCAACATTTCTGAGGGCTTAGTAACAGAGCTGCTCTGTTCTGATCGGTGAGAACTCCAACAGAAACAGCTGAAAAACTTTCTGCCTCCACACTGAGGTTGGGAGGTGGAGGAGGGGCGATTACTCCAGAGTGAAATTGCAACTAGCTTCAGGGTTAGCTCGCTTCACTTTACCCAGCAATGGTGAAGCAGACACGAGACTGTATCTAGAAGACCTGTGTGGTGTTTATTGCTAAAGTTGGTAGCAAAATATTCGCCGTTCCTCACTGTTGTTCTGGTTCCTGCGCTATGCGTCCCCTCACCTCTCCAGCTCTTAAAGGGGCCATAGCAAACATCACCAACTGAGACAACAAAAACAAAACGTCAACTTTAAAAAAAGGCAGTCGACTTTGTGCTCTGTTTCGACTAATTGGTTAGTCGACTAGTCATGCACATCCCTAGTTTAGAGATTAAATTTTTCATTAACAATAATCATGGATGTTCTCTGACACCCTCATCACTCCTTCAAAAAGATGCAAAATGGTTTAGACACACCTGCACCATCGAATAAATTTGGTTAAGTGACCATAAAGTGAGAAGCAGGAGGATGGGAAAAGTATCTGTCCCCAAGAAACGGAAATAAATCAGAAAAGAAAAGAGATAAAACTTAGGAAAAGAAAATAAGGTGAGGAGTAGCAGCTGATTCTTGATTTCTTTGAGAAGAGATCCCACCTGAGTCAACACACAGGGTTAGCATTAGCGTTAGCTTGCTGATATCAGCAGTAGTTATCAGATTGAAGGCAGCAAGTTAGGATTCATATAGGGACATCGCAGATTAATTATCAATAATTCATCAATATCACAGCGTCACATGTTCACATTTACAGCCCTACTTTTTACATTAGATTATCACTTTACTTGTAATAATCAGTTCATTATTTCCTAGAATTTAAATCCTATTTTTAAAAAGGGGGTCATTCACATGTGCCACCCCTTTCCCAGTTTGTGCCCCTGCTTGCCCCCCATGAAAAAAATTCTAGACACGACCAACCAATGCAAATATAATTAGGTACCAGAATTAATTTATGAGTGTCATGCATGGCTTGGAAAGTCTTTTTTTTTTAATGTCAAGTGTTAAAAAGTTGTTTTTTTGCTTCATAAGTGGAATAAGTGGAAACAAGAAACTTAATCCAAACTGTTAAGTGAAGAAGCAATGTTATCCCACTGAGCTGCACATGAAATTCAAGAAACCTAAAAGGAGAAATGTTAAGACACATGCGGTTTCTAAAACTACTAAATGGCATTTCTAAAAGTGTTGCCTGTGACAAGATTTCTTACCCGTGACAAGATTTAGTTCTATTTAATTTTTTAATTGATGACTACAAACAGGAAGTACACTCACAGACCTGCTGCAGATTGGTAGATGCTTCACCACAAGGACATGTTAGATAATACACCAATAGCTAATTTTAATGTAATATACTGTGGCAGACTATGTGTGTAAAGACAAACAGCAGCATGAATTCACATTTTGTCACAGCGTGGCCTGAGGCCGCATGGCTCGTCTCCAGATAACTATATTGATGCATGTCATTTTTGAGCTGCAGCTTTTGGAGGTGACTTGCTGTAGCCAAAAGTAGCGTTGATATGAAATGATTATCTGTCAAGACTTTATACTGTGGCCTGTCTGTTTTTTTTTCTTTCTTTCTTTTTTTTTGTTTTGCTGGGAGAAGATTGACAGTAATGCTACATGAAGCATTCTCACAGCCTGTAAAGTGATCTAAAAGGTGACTGCCACAACACTGTCCTGAAGAGAGAAAAATGTTAGTCTTCTTTTACCTAAAAGATTTAAGAAAGACGACATTGGATGTCTTATTTACTGACATTTTACTTACTTGTTTCAACTGCCAGGTAATACCAGAATTAAAGCCTAAAATGCCAGTTTTATCTCTCCACAAGGAGGATGATACAAAGAAAGGCAAGTATGATTTAAGTTATTCAAATTCACAATTAAGTTAAATCCAAATATATCCCAGTATTAATATTAATTGTGACTCCGTCACAGGATATCTAAAAACATTTTTATACCTAAGCACATAACTTACAAGTACAGACTAGTTAATTGTTCCCACACTAACAGCAGGAAGTTTCACATTAAGGACAGTTAGCAGCTCCAAGCTGTCAAAACATTGGATGAAGTCACAGACCACAAGCATGAGAAGGCAGTTATAAAGATTGGGATGTCTGCCAGCTGTCTTCACAAGGTTTGCTTTAATCTTAGCCCTTACGGTTAGTCTATACATTACTGAAGTCAATTAACTAAAACCACACATTTGTAATTAATATATCTGAAGCAAATAAATTGAAATTGGAAAGAAAGAGAACAAAATAAAAGAAAAACTAACTGGCAGGCAAAATTGTCCCTGCAGGATGAATTTTGCACTGGATCTTAATTCAATAAAGTAAATTAGTTGCAATAAATAACTTAAAAAAATCCTTATATCATATTTTATTCTGCATTGTGCTATGGTTACTATACCGTCACTGTGTTTTTGTTGCATCTAAGCCCAGTGAGCTATTAAAATGTCATGCTGATGTAGAAGCCTCACACAGCCACATACAAATTTCTCAAAAAAGAAGTTAATCAGGTCTTCCTGCTGCTTAGGATGGACTTAGGTTGGTTAGAAATCCTCATGCATTATCCAGCTGCTCAGGTGAGCAGATTTGGATGATCAGCTCTTTGGGGGCTTAACATGATTTGAGGTATTCTTTAAGGCAGTGGGTCCCAACCTATTTCCCTTAAGGACCCCTGTCATCCAAATAGTAAAAAGCCACGAACCACCTGCCCCACCCTGTGCTGAAACCATGCTTGGTTTTATGTGTTCATTGGCGAGATTCTCACCATAAAGCCTGTATTCTGGTTGATTCCTGTCCTTCGATGTAGCCAAAATTGAATGAACAAAAAATAGTCTTACTTTTTTTTTTTTTTTTAATAAAATCACGTTTTATTGATTATTGATTGTTCAGCTCACTGATCCTCATTGCATAAAAATTTATTGGATGCAAAAGTTATAGCCTTATCAGTGGTTTTTTTCCATTTATTCATTTGTTTTTATTATATTATTTTATAGGCTCACAAAACATCAGTTCCATGTGAATGAAATGTAAAGACGAAAGAACTCGTCTCTGTAGGGACATTAATCACAATAGCTCTGAATGGTCAAAACTTTGGCCACCCTTCAACACTTCGGGGATACCATCTTGTGGGGTCCAAGACGTTAGGTTCGGAAAGACTGCTCTAAGGAGTGGCTCTCTTTCAAGGGTGACACTTTTTAGTGGAATTGGCAATTAATGTTTGGAAATTGGCTGGCTCACATCTGTCTTTGCTCACCCCTGTGGATGGCTGATCTTCGTGGATCTGTGTACTTGACTCTTTTGTTGGTTGGTGTGAGGCCAATTTCTTACAGCTAAATGTAAACAAAACACGGGTTAATTATTGATTTCAGGACTAAGAGAGGAACAGTCTCTCCAGTGGTCATCAAAGGCCAGGCTATTGAAATAGTTGAAAGTTATACGTATCTGGGAGTTCATCTGGACCATAAATTGAACTGGAGGAAGAACAGTGAAGCTGTCTTCAAAAAGGCCCAGTCCAGACTGTTCTTTCTGAGAAAGCTTCATTCTTTTGATGTGAGCAGGAGGCTCCTGTCTGTCTTTTATCAGGGGATCGTGGCCAGTGTGTTGTTTTATGCTATACTTTGTTGGGGTGGGAGCATCACCTCGGAAGACAAAAATTGGATGAACAAACTGATTAAAAAGGCCAGCTCAGTGGTGGGACTTAGCTTGGACTCTGTGGACATTATTGTGGCCAAGAGGATGAGGACCAAACTAAGAACTGTTCTGTCTTTCACAGACCATCCTTTCCACAGTGTTCGAAGTGAACTTAAGAACTCTTTTAGTGGGCGAATGGTGATGCCTCGGTGCTCAACTGAACATTTAAGGAAGTCTTTTGTTCCTGCTGCTGTGCGCTTTTATAATGAGCACTTTTTATTATTTTCATTGTATTTGTATGTTTTAATGGTTGTGTTCTGTGTTGCAATGATGTTGTAATGGTGTGTAGCAGAGTCTATTAATGTAGTGTTGATGTTGTATGTTTTTGTGTTAAGTGTCCTTGGCAATGTAGTTTCCCCCCTCGGGATTAATAAAGTTATCTTATCTTATCTTATCTTATCTTATCTACCAAACATCAATCCTGCATAGCTGAGTCCTGTTTAAACCATGCGTCTTGCCGCAGAGAAAAAACACCTGGCTACACCACTGCAGACAACCCATATAGAAAGGACAGTTTAAATCATCAAGAGGAGCTAAGGGAAAACTATTTAGCCAGCATTTTACCCCAGTTGTGTCAAACTGCTGAACTCTACCACTAACTTTCAAATGCACAGTGTATCACTAGTTTGGGCTGCTATTTTCTGTAATTTGTGGCCAGGAACTTAAACAAAATTAGCTCTCATGATACGTTAGGTGCCAATAAAGGTTAATATTGAGGTTGTTTCTCACTAGCTTCCCATAGCTAGCAAGTCCATACCAAAGATATGGGCTTGAACATATCCTTTAATGTGATGATTCTAAACAGTCCCTGCAGATGTGCATCTGCCTGCATTTTATTAACATTTGATTAACACATTGCATCAGGTCTGTGGGCTCTGTCTTTTTAGTTTTTTGAAGGACTCCAAGTTAGCCTTCACTTTGTAGCTGTGTAGAGTACCTTTGCAGGAATACGATCCCGCTATATTACAGCTAGGAGGAACTCCATTGATTCACCAAAGTGTTTTCTTTAGTTCGTGCAGTGCATTTCATTATTTATCTTTCATAGGAAGTCTGAAAGTTCTGTAGTTTTTTGGAAAGCTTTTAGAACCTTTTAAGTTTTCTACATGTTTCAGGCATGCTTAGATATGATCATTAAACCATCCATCCATCCATCCATTTTCTTCCACTTATTCTGAGTCGGGTCGCAGGGGCAGCTGCCTAAGCAGGGAAACCCAGACTTCCCTCTCCCCGGCCACATTCACCAGCTCATCTGGAGGGATCCCGAGGCGTTCCCAGGCCAGCCGAGAGATATAGTCCGTCCAGCGTGTCCTGGGTCTTTCCCGGGGCCTCTTTCTGGTGGGACGTGCCTTCATCAGGGAGGCATCCAGGAGGCATCCTAACCAGATGTCCGAGCCACCTCATCTGGCTCCTCTCGATGTGGAGGAGCAGCGGCTCTACTCTGAGTCACTCCCGGATCACCGAGCTCACCCTATTTCTAAGGGAGAGCCCGGCCAACCTGCGGAGAAAACTCATTTTGGCTGCTTGTATTCGCGATCTTGTTCTTTCGGTCACTACCCACAGCTCGTGGCCATAGGTGAGGATAGGAATGTAGATTGACCAGTAAATCGAGAGTTTTGCCTTTTGGCTCAGCTAGGGCTGGGCGATATGAACCAAATCTTATATCTCGATATTTTTTACCTGAATCACTATATACGATATATATCTCAGTATATATATATTTTTTTTGGTCAAGTAACAAAAAAGACAGCTCTAATTTACAGCCTTCAGTGCCAAATATACTTTTATTAAGGATCAGTAGCACATGTGCATTAAAACAGCTGACTGAAATTACAGTACCTTTAAATTCAATTAAATGATCCTAAAACAAAAAAATTCAAAAGTACTTTTCAATGACATCACAAAAATACAGCTGTGCAAAATGCAAAAGAAAAGATGCTTTTAACTCAAAACAAGCTATCTTGATATAAACGATATTTCCTCCTTCTATATTGTGTCTGATAAAGTCTCGATATATTTGAAAATCTTGATATATTGCCAAGCCCTAGGCTCAGCTCCTTCTTCACCACGACAGACCGATGCAGAGTCCGCATCACTGCAGACGCCGCACCGATCCGCCTGTCGATCTCCCACTCCATCCTTCCCTCACTTGTGAACAAGACCCTGAGCTACGTGAACTCCTCCACTTGTGGCAGGACTCTATTGCAGACCCGGAGAGAGCACTCCACCCTTTTTCGGCTGAGGACCAAGGTCTCGGACTTGGAGGTGCTGATTCTCATCCCAGCCGCTTCACACTTGGCTGCGAATCACTCCAGTGAGAGCTGAAGATCACGGCCCGACGAAGCCAACAGAACAACATCATCTGCAAAGAGCAGAGACCCAATCCTGAGGCCACCGAACCGGATCCCCTCAACACCTTGGCTGCGCCTAGAAATTCTGTCCATAAAAGTTATGAACAGAATTGGTGACAAAGGGCTGCCTTGACGGAGTCCAACCCGCACTGGAAACGATTTTGATTTACTGCCGGCAATGCTGACCAAGCTCTGACACCGGTCGTACAGGGACCGGACAGTTCGTACAAGCGGGTCCGGCACTCCATACTCCCGGAGTACCTCCTACAAGAGTCCCTGGGGGACACGGTCGAAAGCCTTCTCCAAGTCCACAAAGCACATGTAGATTGGTTGGGCCAACTCCCATGCCCCCTGAAAGACCCTGAAGAGGGTGTAGAGCTGGTCCACTGTTCCACAACCGGGACGAAAACCACACTGCTCCTCCTCAATCCGAGGTTCGACTATCTGATGGACCTTCCTCTCCAGCACCCCTGAATAGACCTTACCGGGGAGGCTGAGGAGTGTGATCCCCCTGTATTTGGAGCACACCCTCCGGTCCCCCTTTTTGAAGAGGGGGACCACCACCCCAGTCTGCCAGTCATGGGGAACTGTCCCCGATGTCCATGCAATGCTGCAGAGGCGTGTCAGCCAAGACAGCCCTACAGCATCCAGAGCCTTAAGGAACTTTGGGCGGACCTCATCCACCCCTGGGGCCTTGCCACCGAGGAGCTTTTTAGCCACCTCAGCGACCTCCGCCCCAGAGATAGGAGAGCCAGCACCAATTACCCCAGACTCTGCTTCCCCATCGAAAGACGTGTTGGTGGGATTGAGAAGGTCTTCAAAGTATTCCCTCCACCACCTCACAACGTCCCGAGTCGAGGTCAGCAGCCCCCCATCCCCACTGTACACAGTGTTGATGGACGCACTGCTTTCCCCTCCTGAGCCGCCGGATGGTAGACCAGAATCTCCTCGAAGCCGACTGGAAGTCATTCTCCATGGCCTCTCCAAACTCCTCCCATGCCCGAGTTTTTGCCTTAGCTACCATCACAACAGTGAACAGAAGCCAGCAAAAACTTCTTTATTCTTCTTATTTATGAGGATTCTGATAGTTTTCAAGCCTTAAATTTAGAAGGTGGCTACAGGATGATCCAACAATTAACCGCTCCGTCATTGCATCTGACATTAAGGTCTTTACCAGTGAACTGCAATGGGATTTACTCATATCAGAGTAAATTTAAGTACTTTTAAAGAAAATTCAGGAACTTGATGAAAAAATAAAATGTGACCTGAAAGTGGACTATTTTTTTGGCTTCCCCTTCGGACCTTTTTCATACGAATCCTAGTCCTTCTGCTTAGTCTGCTTTCTTTGGAGAATTGTGAATGCGCAAATTAACTCTGATTCGGATGAAAGTAGACTCGGTCCCAAGACAAGACCCAAGACAAGAGAGGTAGAAACAGAAGTTGTTTTCTTTTTTCTTGTGTGTCTTGTTTTCTCCTTCAATAATTTTTGATGCAGCAGTGAGTAGAACATGTTATTTAAAAGGCCTGATTCATTTGAGTCATGCAGCATGAACGCAGACTCGGTCTGGAAGACTGTTGTGCCCTCCAACTGAACTGAGTCACCAGTCGTAGTCTAGTGGACTATCCTGACATGAATGCACCTTAAAGGTAGGCTCTTTATGGATGTGTAGTCGACAAATGTGCAGCAACTGTGTGATGCTTTCATGTCAGTATGGAGCAAATCTAGCAATGTAGGATTAATGTATTTCTGAAAGCAAAACGGGTACTAGCTAGGTGGGCCGAATAAATTTGCTGGTTAATGTAGCAGGTGTATTACGTACTCCATATGTCATGCAGACACACAGATGCTTCTATCCCTATGATTAACATACCTACTGTATTTCCGTTGGGATCCACCATAAAACATTTGATTCAAACTTCTGCATTCTCTCCACAGTCTCACAGAGCATTATTAAGTATGAATTTACCCACAAAACCTCCCTGCTCATTCTGCTGAAATAACATTACCTGCATGCCAAACCGCAGCACCTCACCAACTGTCCAGACCTTAACCTCTCTGTGCAGGTGGAAAATGATCTGCACTGAAAATCAATCCTCTGTGGTCCCTCTTTGGCTCTTGGTTTTGGCAAAGAAGCATGTGGGTAGAGGAAATGTGCTGTAAAATGAGATATCTGGAGATGAGCAATTGAATAAAATGGTATGGCCGGATGAAGAAAGTTTTCCTGTATTTAAAACTACTTAAGATCGCATAATAATGTCAGAACACAAGTTCATTTTGAGGATGCACTGTATAGCAGCACAAGTGAAAAATCTGTAACTTTTTAAATTTTTAGGTTTTATAGGCAAAATGAGTCCTAGCAAAGTGAACAGATGCTATTTTCATTAGAGCAGAGTGCAGACATCATCATTGGATGTCTGTGTTTAACATCCTGTTTTTATCAAGCTGAAGTGGATGTCTGTAAGAGATAATAAAAATGCCACTTTTGATTGTCACTCAGCCTGATGTCAAATGAAAAACAAACAAGAGAGACAGATTAATCTGTGAATGTAATTGCTGCTGCTATTTTGAGTTTGAAAGAAAATTATAGACATTTTTGCATGTTAATGGACAGAACCAACAAGCTCTCATACATTAATAGCTGTAATGTATATCTAAATATATATATGCAGACAAATAAATAGTTTACTGGAACGGAACTGGAGTTGGGATGACTTGTTGAGAGTCTCATTTATTGAACTTCTTGTGAGGTTAGCAGTACTTTGAGAGTAGAACGTGAAGATACAGATTTAGTAGCGAAGCTTGAGAACATGCTGTTGCTCGAAGTACAATTTAATTTTAAGAAATCTGCAAATGAATTTGCATCGTTGGAGCCGCACTGCCGAACGGTGGAAGATTTTTGCCCTTTGGTGCCTCCAAACGAAGGCCAATTTAGCGTTTGTCTTGCATCCAGTGTTTGCAGATTGGGCAGGCTTCTACCCAATTAGGCTTCTTTTGACAATGTTGGGCTGGAAAAAATAGCATTGGAATTTGAGCTGCTTTCAACAACATTTGGTGGGTTTTTAGGCACTATTATAGAGAAAATATTAACAAAATAGTTGCCATTATGTGGCAAATATTAAAACACATTTCAATAAACTGTTGTGTCCTTTCACTTATATCATTAGTTAATTTATTTTGAAATGGAGAGAATTTGTTGAATTTGACAGCATCAATCAGTGATAGTCATAGTCATAGTCACAGTGTCACTGTGAAATTGTATTCACTTTAAGAGAAGTCAGATATTGGATAAATGAAAACAACTGCAAGAAGAAAACGCTGCAAATGCAGTCAGTTAATACACCAATTAAATTAATTGAATTGGATAATTTCAAACACCTGACAATATTTCGAGGCACACTAGTGTGCCGCTGCACACTGGTTGAAAAACACTAGAACTCCAGGTGTTGACGTCACACAGTCCTGGTATGCAACAGTTGAAATGAAAGCACTGCCACTTTTGCAGGAAGGTGCATGCAATAAGACGAAAAGGAGCGGTGGGAACCCGTAGGCAACAGATTCTGCTTATATAGTGATCACTTCATATCAGGTACAGAATACAACCTAAGCTTTATATCTTGTTTATTTTACATGCTTTTATTACGATTACTATCAAGGTTCGGGGAATCTTCATTATCCCATAAGGGTAATTTGTTGTACAGCCAGCAGTAAAAACAATCACACAAATAACAATAAATATTTAAAAGGACTATGATATAAATAAATAAATAAATAAATAAGAGCTACTTGTTCAACAGGGCAATGGCTGCAGGGACAAAAGATTATGTGTGTCTGTTAGTGCTGCATTTTGGTAGAATGTACCTGCACCCCGATGAAAACAGCAAAAATTCACGAGCCAGTGGGTGGCTTTGATCCGCAAGGATTAAATGAGCCTTGTTTAGCACTCTGGTTTGATGCAGGGCTGAAAGGTCATTCAGGGAGATCCCTGCAATTTTATCACACAGTCTAACAATCCCCTGCAATCTATTCTTGTTCTTGAGGGAAAGAGAGCTGTACCAAATGATAAAAGAAGGTTAAAAGGGATTCAATAAAACAAGAATAAAACATTTGCATAAAAGTCCTGTCAACATTAAAACTACGAAGCTTCCGATAAAAATACATGCACTGGTGAGCCTTCCTGCACACAGCCTCCACTTGAAAATCAAAGCTCAGCCTGTCATCCAAGTGGGTGCCCAGATATTTGTAAGTGTTAACCAGCTCTACTGCCTGATTCTCAGTCCTGACAGGAGAGATGTTCGGAGGATTCTTTAGAAAGTCGATGCACATTTCTTTTGTTTTGCTGATGTTGATATTTAAGAAGTGTGGGTTAGGACCTGTGCAGCTGAACTGGGGGAACCACTCCAGCATGTCTTCAACCACAGTCTACAGCTGGGGAAAGTGCCTACCCTGTGGAAAACATCCTGTATTGTTCCAGTTCCAAAGAAAAACCGCCCTGGTGAGCTGAACGATTACAGACCGGTGGCACTTACATCCCAGCTGATGAAGACGATGGAGCGGCTCATCCTCAATCTCCTCAAGCCCCAAGTGCAACAGGCCCAGGACCCCCTACAGTTTGCCTATTGCACAGGTGTGGGTGTGGAGGATGCTATTCTCTACCTCCTACACCGTATCCAAGCACATCTAGATAAGGGGAGGGGCACAGTGAGGATCCTCTTCTTGGATTTTTCAAGTGCCTTCAACACAATCCAGCCCCTGATGCTTCTGGACAAACTGAGATAGATGCAGGTGGACCCTTGCTTGGTGTCCTGGATTGGTAACTACCTCACAGAGAGACCACAGTCCATCAGGCTAAAGGACACAACATCTGACACTGTTATTAGCAGCACAGGAGCAGCACAGGAGCACCCCAGGGGACGGTGCTGGCCCCCCTCCTCTTCACACTCTACACCTCAGACTTCTGTTACAACTCAGAGCTTTGTCACATCCAGAAGTTTGCAGATGACACAGCCATCGTGGGGTGTATCAGGGATGATGGTGAGGACGAGTACAGGAATCTGGTCAGTGACTTTGTCACCTGGAGTCAGGTGAACCATCTCCAGCTTAACACCTCGAAGACTAAGGAGCTGGTTATTGACTTCAGGAAGTCCAGCCCACAACCACGTCCAGTGACAATCAGGTACGACAAGGTGGAGATTGTAGACAACTACAGGTACCTCGGGTTGTGGCTGGATAACAAGCCGGACTGGACATGCTGTACAGATCACCTGTACAAGAAGGGCCAAAGCTGTCTGTACTTCCTGCGAAGACTGGGATCTTTTAACATCTACAGGAAACGCCTGTGGATGTTCTATCAGTCTGTGGTAGCTAGTATGCTTTTTTATGCTGTTGTCTGCTGGGGGGTTAACATGACAAAAAGGTGTGCTAACAGGCTGGAAAAACAGGCTCTGTGGTTGGCATGAAGCTGGACTCCCTGATGACAGTGGCAGAGAGGAGAACACTAAAAAAAACTACTGGCTATTATGAATGATGCCAGTCACCCTCTGCACACTGTCATCAGCGCACAGAGAAGCCTGACCAGTAACAGGCTGCTCCTCCCGAAGAGTAGGACCAACCGACTCAGAGACTCCTTTGTCCCCCGAGCCATCAAACTGTACAACTCTGCATTAGGCAGGAGGGGGAGAAGGAGGGGGGAGAGGGAGGTGTGCAGTCCGCCTGATACAACACATGCACAATAACCCATACAAACAGTTTCAATAACCTATATGTGCAATAGTGAATAGTTTATATTGTTTTATTTAACTTATCTTATTGTTATTTATTGCATTCTATTTGTGCTTTTCTTGCAACTTATTGCCTCTATTTTACTTTATACCTGTATATATTATATAGTATTCTGCAGGCCAGCGGATGAGTGCGCATCACAGGCATTCTCTCTTCCTGGGTGGTCTTGATGGACCTCCAAACCGTCATGGAGGGGGTAACTTAGTGCTCTGGCTGAGTGTGGGCCAGTGAATGAGTGCGCATCACGCGGCGGCCTCGACAAACATGCTGTCGTTTTGTCCCAGGTTTTCTATGGTTGTATTCATATAACTGGACCTCGTCACCAGGTATCTTGCCTCAGCAAAGATAGATCCATTGCCTCACTAACATATTGACTGCCCTATTGATAACATCGGAGCTGTGGGTGCGCGAAAACTGGCTGGCACGGACGGAGCGCATGCTTATTTTATGGTTTATAGAGGGTATTGTGTTTTTACCATTAGTTTTATTGTTTGTGTTTGTATTGAATGTATTAACCCTCCGTTTTTTCAGGATTGCGAGTACTGTGTTTGAATTTGGCCTCTTGGCACCTTGGTCTTTATGTCTGATTAAGTGGATCAGTTTTGTTTTTATTTGTTTTGACCTGTTTTCTGTTATTCTAATAAAATTGTATATTTTTAATTGCTGAATTACATTGGTCCATGTGCTTAATTCAAACCTGTGTGCCTTATAGGCAGGATTTCCTGGGGTTATGAAAGTCCCCAGGTGGCATTGTCGTTATATTTTGCCTGTATTAGAACCTAGCAGTCGGGGAATTCCTTCACTACATGTCCGAGATCAGGGTCATCACTACTCAGCAAGGACACGATAACTGAGTCATCCACGAATTTAATAATGTTATGACCTATGTGTTGGCTGCAACACTCATGTGTGTATAAAACAAATAATAAAGGTGAGAGGACACAGCCCTGGGGGGATCCAGTGGAAGAGGTGAGGGTGTCTGACATAACACTAACTCTCACCCGTTGTGGTCGACCAGCCAGGCTACCAGGCTCCAGCTTTTGGGGACACCCTGGGCTTATCCCGGGGAGCTTGTGTGTGTGTGTGTGTCCAGGAGTATTACAAAAGGGCTTTAATAGCACCAGTACTGTGTTTTTTCCTAAAATCTGATTTAAAAGAAGCTCATTTGAATATAATACAATATAAAAATACTTTAAGTTAATCACACACAAGAGATTCAATTATTTTTGACAAAATGCACAAATTTGACATTGACCGGTAGCTGGTTAAAACTGCTGGATCACCTCCTTTTAAAAGAGGAACAACAAAAGCTGACTTCCAAACTGATGGAATTTCTTCACTTTCAATCAAAAGATTAAAAAGTATCACAAGAGGCTGTGCAACAAAATTAGCAGCCATTTTCAAAAAATAAGGCTTTATCAAGTCTGGTCCAGGAGGTTTTCTGTGATTTAAACATTTGAGGGCCTAATGCACAGTAAAAGGTACAAAATGAACATTTGAACTGAACATTTGAGGGTTTATACAGGGAGTCATTGAGGCAGCTCCTATAGAGTCAAACAAAGAACCAAATGCCACAAAATGCTTGTAAAGTTTCTTTGGCTGAGCTAAATAACTATTACCAATTTCCATGTCTGATTCGGATACGTCTCCTACTGGCTCCTCCTTTGTCTGTAACTAATCTTTGCTACCCTCTCCAAATAATGAAATCGAAAAACAGAAAACAAATCAAGCTTATAATAATACAATGTTGTAATATAATACCAATTTTTTTAAATCAACATCTTCCAGCACAATGAAAGCATAAACCTTTCCTGGCTATCTAGAGCCGTCATTCATAAATGGGAAGACTACTATTAAGTACGCAGGAGGTACATTAGATAAATACAACACCGGGTAATGAAAACTTTAAGTAATTAAAAATTAATAAAAAAATAAATAAAAATAAAATCGACATGAGAAAGCATTACTATTGAAGTATTTTTGCAATTATAATTTTTTCTTAACAAGGGGTTTGCCCTGATCCGGTCCAGGGTACTAGACTGGAAAACAAAATATTCCAAAAGTGGTAAAGTACTGAAAAACAACCCCTGCTATAGAACATGAGCAATCATGATTCAAGATATGATAACTTAACATGTTTTTGTTAAAGTTTGGACTTAAATGTGCAGCCTTCATTTGTGTTGAGATGTTGCAGTTCAATTGCATTAATGCTAACTAAGGGTAACTAAGGATAGCAACTTAGGTAGCACTAGGATACCTAAACAAAAATGCTGTATAAGTCAGAATGATTGTTGGCTATTGTAGACACTTACATTTCCAAACCCTGATTATAAGACAACCCCCAATTTCCATAACTAATCTTCGGTGTTTCTCCTAACATTATACCTCTACCAGATCAAATTGAACTATTCTGATCTGATTTCTATGCAAGTCACAACAGAAGTCCTTTAAGTCTCATTTGCTTAATAAACAGTTTGAGTTCTTTTATTAAAAACTAAATAGTCTGGTGTTATTTATCTGATATGCACGTAGACTATGTAGGATATACAACATGACATATGTCTAAAGCCCCGGGAAAATCAGCTGACGACGCCAAGGCTACAAGACCAGAATCAGTGTTGTTGGAGTTTCTTACTCTTTCTGCTAAAACATGCGGCTGAATGGGAGGACAGTCGATGCATATAGAAACTTTAAGCTCTTCAGATTTAAGGACCCCAACAGAGGATGGGTGTCTCTGTGTTTGCAAAAGAAGCAGAGCCTTTGGCATTGAAAGAAGCTTCAAGAGTGACACTTCCTCTAGGAAACAGCAAGGAGAGGTTGCAGACCATTATAGATCATACATAAACAAGTCAGCTGATTGAGGTATTTGACATAAAATATATCATTATTGGTGGGTTTTACCTTTAATACAAGAATTAAGTTATTTTTCAGCATTGCCCTTCAAATAGCAAAAATCTATTTGCACCTTGCTTATCAAACCACCTTCTTAAAGCTGAGCTTTTGATTCTTAGCAGTGATTAAACGGGCAAATCAAATGCTGAGCAGCTTTCGGTGATAAGCTTATTTGTCCAGTTTCATTCAACTTCAGTAAACAATTTTGTAGGATAAAATAGTTGGGAATGATGAAGAATCACATCCTTCCTTGACTGAGTGTGACAGTGTACCTTCATGGCCTCAGAATACATTTGCTCTTCTTTCTCCTGTTTATCATCAACTCGGTATTCTGTCTGCTGCAGCAATGAAGAAAAATTGATTGAAAATAACCATTGCCGTTCTCATTTCCTTTTTCACTTCCACCTTGGCAGCACCGAAAATATGGTGTTCAGAGTGAATACATGAGGAAATGAGCATTATCCATTCTCTGTACAGGCTTTGAGACAGATTGTCCAGTGATTTAGCAACAAATTAAACCCATAGAAAGGTTTATTATTTCTTCTTTTTCATTTGGACTTACATTTTGTTTGGGTAACTCTTCCAGGAAAATGTGGAAAAGTCATGTTAGGGCCTCTTTTGCCACAGGGAGAATACAAATAGAGGCTTTTTAATGGTTTGGCATGATGGAGAGTTTTCTGGTAATTTAGCTGAATTATGTGATTAAGAGGAACATGATAACGGATGAATCACAATTAATTCTGTCATTGTTTAATTTCTTAGCTAACAGAGTAACGGGTTGGTGAGTTCAGAATCATAAACATTGACTTGTAATTTTATCTTCAATTTGTTACGTTAGAAGTCTCATCATTAATGCCAGGAACTTAAATAGTTTTATTGGAATTAGTCCTGACCACCATTCAAAGTCAAGATGAACACCGCATTCTCACAAATCAGTGGGTCTGAGCACTTTTTAAGAATCTAAATCCAAATGAAATTCATATGAGATATTTTTAGCCTTTCCTAAGATGCAACTGTAATTTATTAGTGCACATGCTAATGTGAGTTTTTTAAAATTTTTCTTTTTCTTTTTCTTTTTTTTTTTTTACTATTTTGCTGCTTATTGTCATGCTTATTGTAGATAATCTTGCTGGATGGTGTCTGTTGTCCTTAGTGAGCCACCATACAACAGAGTAACAATACTCTTTCAAATCAAATCAAACTTTATTTATAAAGCACTTTTCATGCTGACGCAACACAAAGTGCTTTACATGAAAAATTTAATTATGCATATTAAAAACAAAATGGGCCTTTGCACACATCAACAGAGACTACATAACAAAAACAAAAAAAAAAAAGTCAGTCTTTCATACAGTTGCACGCACAAACATGCATATATACACACAAAGCAGATACATTGTGATAAGTGTTAGGTGGCTAAACAAACCAAGAAAACATAGTCTTCTTAAAATTATCAGACACAAATAGTCACTCATTTTCAGGTTCTGGCCCTAAAATAAGTTAAAAAGCAACAATTAAAACTTCAAAAGACCCTCAGAAAGCATGGAAAACTGTTGCTTAAGACTCTTTGATTACAATAAAGTCTGCTTAAAAGAATGAATGAATTTTTATTTCGAACATGTCAAGATATTACGTGGAATTATTTAATATTTCAGGGAACATTGCCAACCAACATATTGGAAAAGGATTAGGAAGAAACATAAGCATTTTACATCAAACGTCTGCTGTTATACCAGTTAAACTTCCTGGTTTAACATGTTTACAGATACAACTAATAATGTTTACACAATATACATAAAACTAAATAATTTAACATATAGCAATGAGTGTTACCCCCAATAAATGTCAATACCCTTCTTCTCTGTACCATGTGAAAACTAAGTGTTTTCAGCGCTTCTTAAACTACTACTACTAAAAGACATTGTTTGAGTGCCCCACTCAGTCTGTGCCATATCTTCACTCCACGTACAGAAAAGTACACAAAAAGTTTTTAATGTACTTGTGACTGTAGTGTAGTTTTGTAAGTGTTTACCAAAATTTCTGCACCATGGTAACACAAGTGAATGAAACAGAATGTGGAGTTATTTATGGTCCAACTTGTTTCGCTTTACTGAGACCTGAAATGCTTCGTGACAATTTGAGTTGTACACATTTTATGTGTTTTTCAATTTATTGTTTCATCTGTTATTCCCAGAAACTTATTTGCATGATTCTTTTTTCCTATATGGACACCATCTACAGTATCTGTACTTGTGTGTTTTTACAATTACCAAATAAGATTATTTTAGTTTTATTTCAATTCAACAGTAATTTGTTTCTATCAGACCACCTTTTTTTATTTTTAACATTTCTACCATTATAGTTCTCCCTAACTCCTGTAAGTTCTCACTAGAATAAAACATATTAGTATTGTCTGCAAATAACACAAATTGTAATACTTTTGAGACAAATATAAGTAATATAAAAATAAAAGAACTTTGGACCCAAGACTGACCCCTGGGGGACGCAGCAAGCAATGTCCAAGTATGATGATGGATGTCCTCCAAAATGTCCCTTAAATAACTTCTCACCCAGTGCAATGCAACCCCCCTAATCCCATACGGTTCCATGTTTTTCATTAAAATGTCATGATTGATGGTGTCAAATGCTTTTTTTTAAGAACATCAAATACACTGGCTGCATACTTTTTTCAATCTATTGTATTAGTAATTTCTTCAATTACTTCAGTTAGTGCTAGTGATGTGTAGAGATTTGCTCTGAATCCATATTTACTGTCTGAGAGTAGTTGACGTTTGATGATGAATTTATCCAATCATTTGTTGAATAATTTCTCGAGAATTTAAAAAAAGGGTGGAAGCAAAGACACTGGTCTATATTTTTATTACTGTATATATCTGTATATGTCAATAGATGTCTTAGATTTGCATTTGTTTACAATAGTATGATTTCCTTTTTATTAACTGCGGTGAGGAACATTGAGCTGGAATTCCTCTCTATTATGTCATTGCAAGCCTCAGATGGTGAAGGATTGTGGATTTGCGCTGCCAAGTTTGGGCCCACATTTACAATGAACTTACTGAAACCGGTAGGTGATCGCTGATGTAATTAATTAACAGGCCACTTACTGTATTGTTTTCAGTGTCATCAGTAAATATGTTGTCAAATAAAGTGGCACAATGGGTTGTGATTCTGCTGTCTGGTGATTTTTGGATATAGGCTCATGCTATACATGGAATAGTATAGGGTCGTGTTCTATGTTTTTTGGTTTCTGCTCATTAGTTCACCTGGTCTGATTTATTCATTCACCTCACCTGTGTCTAGTTCCTCAGTGTATTTAAGCCCCCCTAGCCAGTTCATTGTTTGACCTCTGTTTTCTGTTGGTTAATAGTTACTGTTAGATATTTGGTCCATGTTTTTCACCATAGACTTTTGTTTAGGTTTGTTATTAAAAGTCTTACAACTGCACCGCTCTGCCTCCTGCCTCGTCCTCACATCCATGGCTCTCCTGACAGTAAGTTGTCATGTGCTGTTGAAATAGTTTGTACCACATTGTAGTTGATATTTTTATACACATACACAGCCACTCCTCCTCCACTCTTGTTTTTTCTGTTATTGTAATTTAATTAACTGAAATCTAGTCCTTTCATTAACACTAATCCAAATCTCTGAAATTGCTATTATTTTTAAAGGTTCATTAAATTGGCTCAGGTATTCCTTAATGCTATTTAAGTTAGCATATAGGCTCCTACTATTATTAATAAATGGATAACTGGTAATTGTCAGTTTTAATGTACCTATTATACTGTTCACCTGTGTAAAATAACAACTGTTAATGTTTATGTTAATGTTGGAGAAGGACTTGTTGCCCGGGTCTATATTATTTTTTTAAGTCCAATAAGTTATAGTCAGTGTAATGAAAAGTTTTCCAGATCAGTAATCCTTGGGGTTGTGTCACGGCTATCGCTTGTAGAGAAATGAGTTCTGTCAGACTGTCATAGTTGTATATTGCAAATTGTGTCTACCTATAATGATTGATTTTTGTCCAGTTCCTTCATGTCCTTATTGACCACAACTCTGGCCTCCTCTGGCATTCTGTTTAGTTTAATGAATATTTTGCAGTTAGTCCATGTGTTGAATTTTTTTTTTTAAGTAGCATGCTTTCCTGGCTATGTCAGCATGTCATGTAGATGTTTGTTTCTCAACTTCTTTCCCTGTTTTAGTAGTGCAGTTTTGTGCTTTCTGTTGACAAACCTCAAGATTTTCAAGATTGCTGGAGTGGTGCTGTCATTTCTCCAGTGGAGCGGGGGGCATGCCTCAATAGTGTTGAGGTCCAGATCAATCCCACTGTCACCGCCCGAGACTATGACCGGATTTTGATACCAAGCCTGGTCACAATCAAGTCGTTCGTGCGGATGTACTGCTCCAAATCCACCACTCTGCTCTTCAGTTCCACCAGACGTCAATCTTTCTCTGCGTTCTGGATACAAAGAACTTTAACCTCCTCCACCAGCTGCAGGATGGCTTTCTGCAGGAGTTTCACAGAAGATATTTCCTCTGTTTAAAAACTCCAGTGATCTGCTGATGTCTTCTCATTGTTCAGCTGACAGTGCCTTCTTTGGGCCCAATCTGTTGCTAAGCAATGCAATCGTAGCGTCGACCAGCTGTTAGCTTAGCCACTCGCTTCTTTGTTTTCAATCCATAATCCAAAGAATCACCATCTTAAATGGTAAATGGCCTGTATTTATTTAGCGCTTTACTGTACCTGGAATGATACCAAAGCGCTTTACACTATACATCACATTCACCCATTCAAACATTCACACACTGATGGTGAAAGCTGCCATGCAAGGCACTCGATGTCTTGCTCAGGGACACCTTGACATGAGCTCAACAGGCCGAGAATCGAACCGGCAACCCTCGGGCTACAAGACAACCATTCTACCCACTGAGCCACGCTGCCCCTTCTTAAACCAGGCAATGATCAAATCGATAGTACTGATTGCCAGAAAACACCAAAAATATAAAAAAATGGGGGCTGGATCAAGCCTTTTGCACAGCATTGTACTCCAAAATACTGTTACGGTGTATGAATTAAATACTTCAGTCAGCTAGCTCAAATGAAAAAGAGAGAGAAATCCACAACAAAACATTAACTCATTAAATTTTACTCATTCATCATTCTAGAAGGAAGTTAGATTTGGAGGATAGAATTTTTGGTGATGCTGCATGAAAAGTAAGCTTTTTGAAATACTGACAACAGGAATTAAAGCAGTAGCGGCTTAAAGCAGAAGCTATTGGATGTGTGCAGGCATGCAGAAAAGAAAAATGAGAGGAGCACTGGTGGTTTAAGTGTATGAACACAATTAAAGATGTGTCGTTAGCAGCGCACTTGTGTTATATTAACTGAACTAGCTCACTTGCAATGCTTCATTAAACATATGCATTGGTGCAGAGAATATGAAACTGTTCAAATGTAATGCGTCACATTAGCCTGATTTCAGACCTCTGAATATTCACTCTTCACATTGTTCATACATCATCTGTTGGTTCAGTGACTCAAATATCTGACTATAAAAAAACAACCCAAGTGTTTAAGCTTGAAAACAAGGAAAGGGATTTTATTTCCTTCCATGTCAACTAGACATAACTTTGTTCTCAGCTAGCTAGCTATAACTCAGCAACAGTGACAATTATTTTTTTTTTTTTTTTTTTTACGATTTTGTTTAGGACTTTCTTTTGGTAAAATACTGTATATGTGTTACAGCCTAGAAATTTAAAGGCATAATACATTTTAATTTAGATACTGTCCAGGAAAAATGTTTAATCTACTTTCATTTTGTTTCTGTCATTTTCTGATAGGTGAGGTGTTTAGATTTTCTGTTGTTCATGCTACAGGAACATATAAAACCTGTGTGCACATCAACCTGTGTGTGTGACGTGTGTGTATAATGGTCACATTGCATGTCCTGGCTGTTTAAATACATCCACATACAGTATAACAGAACACAGGCTTTTGCAGCGCGGGGCTGAAAATGTTGCCAAACTTGAAAGATTCCTGTCTGCTTTAAGGATCCTAGCGGGTGCAAACCTCCTATGTCCAAAACTGTTATTTTTCAAGAAATGAATAAAACTGTATGGTTTTTGTATAATGAGACATAATGTCATCAAACTTTGTATTTTGAATTTTGGAAATGGGAGGTTTTTGCCCGACAGCAACAAATGCAAATTTGATTATGATGGTTGCATACGGCTGAACTCATGACAATGTTTCAAATGGTTAAATTCACTCAACAAAAACAGCTTGTTTTTATATCTTTCTTTGATTATGAGCTATTTGGTGCCACTGGTCTCTTCTTACTACAGAATTAAATGTGACAGTGGCAAATAAAATAGTTAATCTCCATCTGCTCAGTAGAATAGAATCAGCTGTTTGCTTTGTTACACAGCACAGTTATGGCTCAGGCGTTAAAGCGATTGTTCACCAATAAGGCTGGTGGATAATCCTTAAATCCTCAGCCTGTCCAAGTAAATTTAAGTAATACACTGGCCCATTTCAAAATATTCACCCAGATTTTGATTAGGATTTATGCAATTTTGGCTATAATAAATGGAAAATAAAGCCACACTGTGCAACAGTCTACTTAGGACATTTATCCTGAAGAAAGCAGTTACAAAAATTGTGTTGGTTGTTACAAATTGACAGCAAATTAAGATAATGAATGCCATCTCTTATAATAAGAAATCAGATTTTCAGTAATTAAAATATTTACATATTTTGAAAGAATGTCTTCCTACAGGCAGTGTGCTCTGCCTACTTAAGACCTGTACCTACAATCAGGGTGTCTCCTGGGTTAGGCTGGGAGATTGCCTCTAGTCTGGCAGGCTGGTTTGTGCACTTCATACATTTTCATTCATCCATTCACAACCTATAATACTGATGCTGATGTCTCCATGCTCTTTTTTTTTTTTGCTTTCTTTGATAAAGTACATTTTTGGTAGAAAACCATCTTGGGCTTGCCTCCCTTCTTTTGTAACAGTTTTAAACCAGGCTGTAACAAGTTGGGGCATATCTAGTGATGGCCACATAAAGCACTGAAGCTCATGTGCACATGAAACTACCTGCTGGCCAAAGTGTGTGAAACAGGCAGAATTGATTTAATCCGTGACAGCTTTTTATTTAATTTTGTCATTAAAAGCTATCTAGGGGGACAACAGATTTGCTCCTGTCAATGTATTGTATTTTCTAGAGCAGTGGTTCTCAAGTGGTTTGGGTTTGAGACCCACCTACACCCTTCAACAACAAGCTGTCTCACGTAAATGAGTAAAACGGCTTTGTTTGTTATATCTGTGGATTCATCCATTTGTAATGCAAAGTGACCACTCGTCTTAAGGCGAGTTGTGGTCTGCCGTTTGATGTCATCCGACATGTGTTCTATTCGCCGACTCACTGTGTCATTTGACAGAGGTATAGTTTTTAGTTTACCTGCTGCTGACTGGTCTAACACCTCTCTGACCATGTCCATAGCTGCAGGTAAGATAAGGTCCTCAGCAATGGTGTGGGGCTTTTTCATCTTTGCAATACGGTATGCTACTTGGTACGATGCCCGGAGTGCTTGCTCTTGCTTTGAGCACGAAGAAGTGAGGCACTTTTGTGATGCCTTCAGGTCCCGAAGTCGTCTTTCAAAGTACACAGCAGGTTTATCTTTCAGAGAATGGTGTTTAGTCTCCAAATGCCGTTTCATTTTGCACTGCTTCATACTTTCATGTGCCAATACTTCACCACACAGAACACACTGAGGTTTTTGTTTCCCTTTGTCCTCAGTGTACGAAAATCCATATTTAATGTATTCGGGGTCGTACTTTCGTTTCGCCATGCTTGAATACAGCTAGAGCCTGTTTATGGCTAGAGCTAGGTTGATGTTGAATGTCTTATTCTGTGCTGTAAAATGGCAGGTAGAAAGCATTATGACAGTCTCGCCACCTACTGTTCAGGAGTGTAAACTGACATCACTTACAGGACAAAATTTTCCTTTCAAAATAAAAGTGGATGATTTTTTTTTTCGTAAATATATACTTTGCCCAAGTGATGGCTCGCGACCCGCTAAAAACGGGTCTGCGACCCACTTTTGGGTCGGGACCCACCAGTTGAGAATTGCTGTTCTAGAGAATGTTAATTATATTGGTCATGAGATAAAAGTAGGTTCCTCTAACCAGAAAAGTATTGATGTTCCTGTGGTACATGGCTAATCAAAACTGCTTTATCAGACAAATTTGATGCGTCACAGTCCATTGCCCACATAATGATCCACGAGTTACTAAAAATCATTTGCAAACTGGGACCACTTTTTATCTCCTGGCCAAATAACTGTGCATCATTGGTGCCATTGATGGCTGCCACATCCGGATATAGAAGCCACACATTAGAGGATCAAACTACATGAACAGGAAATCGTACTACTCCATCTTCCTTCAGCGGATTGTTGAGAGCAACCCTGCTTTAGGTTCTTCCAGCCCTTCTGTTTACTGCCAATGCACTTCAAATAAAACTTGAGCTGACTACAGGGATAACAATATCATCCTGCCTTCCCAAAATTTCATTCATGGCATGAAAAGATTGGAAGCAAATGGTTCCCATGGGTACTGTGGCTCCAGATGTAATTATTGAGGTCACCCCAGATATGCACTTCGGGAAAATACTTACTAAAATACTAAACATACGCTCCGAAGACTCCGTGCACTACCTCCTATCAGGTGCATTGCTTGTGATTGACACAGTGTAGTTTAGAGTACTGCTGATTGATGGTTGATCAACACTGCGATTTTTCTTGTTAAACTGGCCTATATTAATTTGTGTCCGTGCTCAGTTGTAGCTTCCTTAGATGCAGCAGTTAGTTACACTGTTCTTTAGGTGATAGAAGGCAGTGATAAGTGTGCAGTTGTTAAGTTGTAGTGTTTAAAATTACATTCACACTGCAGGTCTTAATGCTCAAATCTGATTTGAAAGAATGAGACTGAGAAAAAGGAGAGCGCAAATGTTAACAATGGCCTTTTGAGGAGCAGTTGCTCCTAGTTCTGTACAGTGGCATGTATACACAATGCAGCTGAGTTCATCTGTGCAGAGTCCTGCACGGGTCCAATTTTACCAACCCACACCCGTTCGAACCAGTTAGGATGATTAAAAAAACCCGACCCGTGGATATCTTCCAAAGAAATCTGGACCCAACCCAACAATGTAGGACATAAAACGTGACCCGACATGCACGTTAACACATTGTAATTGTAAATACGCCTCCATCCCTCCTTCGTTGTGTTACTTTTCTTAATTCGTTTGTGTGATAGTGTTGTTTTTGTCATTGTTTTCATTTACAATAAAAAAAAGGAAAGACAACACAGTAAATATTGTGAAACAGCAGAATTGTGATGTTTGTCTGACTTCTGTGATGTCAAAGTCAGATGAAATTCAGACTGAGGTTGCTTCCACACAGACTGGATACGTATATGATCTAGGATCACATATGAAAGTGGCCTGGGTCAGAATTTAGTAAAATGGATTTGTGCCATTTTGACTGTCATTAAAAAATCTGATATGACTCACTTTTGGGCAAAAAATCGGAAAAAAAAAAAAACCTCTTATTGCATTACAGCAAGTGTGAATACATTTATGCCGAAGGAACAGAAATGTGCTCACTTCCCATTCTTTCAGCAGTTCAGTGACAAACAGTGACTCATGTTATTTGTTTTTAATCTCTTCTGTAAGTATTTTGTTTTAACAATTCTGGCCCCCAACTTGCTGGATGGCAGCAAGCTGAGCGGTCGTGTCCACCAGAGCTCCATGCCACTCGATGTTAATATTCAACATCACTCCCCTCTAATTGCAGGCTATGTCATTGGAAAACTTTTGGCCACAGTCTTTTAACATGATGGGCAGAACCAGAAGAAGCAAAGACAAGAAAGACATCTTGCCCGAACATGGTGATGATACGTTGTAATATGTCGATGGGCTTGATCCTGCTCTCGCAAAAGCTTTAAGTATAATGACTCAAAATATTAAAGTCATTGATGAGAAACTCAGTCCTTTGGCCAAAACTCTACAAAAGCATGCAACTGAGATTAAGGCTACTGGCAAGCGGCTGGATCCAGCAGAGACCAGGATATCTTTGAAAACTCTACTGCAGGTCATGAGCTGAGGATTGTGGAGCTCGAAGAGCAGATCAACTCCCTAAAGGAAAGTTTGGATATGGCCGAGAACTACAACAGTCGTCAGCTTGGCGGAGGATATGATGACTGGACAACCGTTTGAATTTTTTGAGTCCTGGCTAACTTGTATTCTGAATATAGCGACGAAAGCTGGCTGTATAAAGTTGGAAAGAGCCCATCGTACCACTACAGCCAGATCAGGACCAAATAGCAGCCCCAGGCCAGTATTGCTGCAATTCCACATATTCAGAGACAAACAAAGGGTTATGGAAGCAGCATGATGGATGAGTCAAGATGGTGGCTTAACACACAATGGATCCAGGATTTCTTTCTACAATGATTTCTCGTCAAGGCGTTCAATGTGGTTAAACAGAGGCTGCAAGAGAAAGTGATGTCATTTGTTATGTTAATCCCAGCTAATCTGCAGGTGACACATGGAGGTCACAAGTTTTCCTCTCTGGAGGAACCACTTGCTTTTATTGATTCTAGGCCTGGATGACAATTCTGTATAGTTTAGAACCCTGCTGGTTTTATGGGGAGCTCGTTATCCTGTAATACTGCTATATTCTTTGTTTTCTTCAACTCATTCGGGTAGGGCTTGTTTCGTTTATATATTTTATATATTTGTTACTTCAATATGTTGAATATCCTTTTTCAAGTGGCACAGCAGCTTGCACTATAGATATGTTGCTACCTTGTTTCAATTACTCGTACAAGGAAGACTTTTTTAGTTTGTTTGGTTCTCCCTTATATTTCGCCAACTCACCTCTGGTGAATCTTTAAGGGATTTATATTGCGACCAGTCCCCGTCTGTTTGGGGAAAAAATCTCAGTTTGCCCTGTTTTGTTGTTGTATTTCTGTTATTAATTCTGTTAAACGTAGTTTGTGTATGCAACTCAACACATGTCATATGTATTAGGACTATTTGGGATAGAAATGATCTTAGGTTTATCAGTGACATTAAGGAGGCACTTTCCTTTATTTCTAAATGTGAATGTCTGATGTATCTGTCTCTATGGTTTTTGGGATATCAAGTAGCATCCTATGGTCCTGTCTGATTTATATATTAAAATTTGCTCTTGGAACGTCCGTGGCCTTCATAAACCTACCAAGAGAGCAGCGGTTTTGTCACTCTTAAAAAAAGATGATGTATCTGTTTCTTTCCTTCAAGAAACTCATCTGGAGGATGAAGATAATGTTGAATTACAGAAGAGCTGGGTCGGGCAGGTTTTTGCAACTTCATATTCCTCCAATGGTAGAGGGGTAGCCATTATAATTAATGAAAAACTAACATTTAAATCTCTTGATTGTGTTAAAGATAGCCAGGGCAACTTTGTATTTGTTAAAAGAATTCTGAAAGGAAAATAGGGCTCATTTATAAATTTATATTGTCCCCCAGCTTGCTCCTCTGATTTTCTTTCTAAGACCTTTGCATTTTTTATGGAACAGGCCTCAGAAGACTCTTTTGTGGGTGGAGATTTTAATTGTCACCTTAATCCCTCCCTTGATAAATTTCCACATGCTACTTCCTCACCTTCTAGACTAGCAAGGGCTCTTGGCAAATAATGTCAAGATATTGATTATCTGGATACATGGAGACAGCTTCATCCTATGGACTTAGAATTTACTTTTTTTTCAGCTCCACATAAAAGTCACACCAGGAATGTTTTTTTTTTTTTTAACCTCCCTTCCAAAATCGCATCTGTATTAACTTGTTCTGTAGGCAATATTGTATTATCAGATAATGCCCCTCTTTATCTGTTATATTCATTCACTGTAGATAAAGTGCTCTCGCAGAGCTGGAGATTCTTGCCGTTTCTCATTAAAGGTGACAAGTTTATTTTCATATTTTCCAACAGAATTCAAGATTTTCTTTTTACTCGATTAAGTCATCTTCAACAGATGACTCCTCTACCCTTTGGGAGACGTGTAAAATATATTCCCGGGGACCAATCATATCTTTTGTTGCATCTAAAAAGCGTAAAAAGAATGAACAGAGTAAGTCTATGCTATTGCCATTAAATGAACTCGAAAATAATTATATCTAGTCCAAGCTCATGTCTTCTTCAAGAATTGTTAGTTGCACATACCGCTTTGAATACTTTTATGATTCAGGACTTGCAGCATACCCTTAAATTTGCTAAACAGAAACTTTACAAATTTGGGGATAAACCAGGAAGATACCTCACCGGTTTAATTAAGAAGAAAGCAGATTCTCAGAATATATTGTCTATTATTTATTTTAATGGAATAAGAGTATTTGACACCAGGACTATTAATAAACATTTTACAGCATTCTATTCTGATTTATATAGTTCTGAACAACCAAATGATGTATTTTAATGTGTCATGTTTTTTGCAGATACCAAATTTTTCCCAGACATAAAACTATTTAAATCAGGTGTTGGTGGTAGCCCTTTGAACTAATCAATATGTTTTAAAAAATAATAACATTGAAAAATATAAGAAAGTGTGTTTTATGCAAGGTCACAATTGTGACCGGTGGGATAATGTGTGGTACTCTCAAGTAGAGGTGCTTTTTGCCTAAAGATAAAGATAACAATATGTCAACATTGTTTCTTTATTTTAATATAACTTGCAACACCATTGCATTTGTGCAACATTTGAAATTGTACTTTTATACAATATAAATTGCAATGTTATAACATTTTAGTGCAACATTCACTTGATAATGTGAATTAGTCTCATGCGATCCATTCACATTAAACATAACATGTTTAGTTGCAATGTCCTCTGTAGAGTACACATTCAAGTTTTAACAAATACCATGGCAAATTAGAGAAATGTATAAAGAACCTGGCTCTTGAACAAAATGCTTGATTTCTTTGTGTATAACTATATTTACCTATAAACAGTCATACTCTAACTGCAGTAATATAGAACACGAAGGTAACGGTAGAGACCTGCATAAAAATGCATAACAAAAACAATGAACGATAAACCTTTATCTTTCATTCCCACTTTCATACAGCAATGACTGAATGAACCTAGTCTGCTGTTCTGCACCTTTTCACCATTCGATGACCTGAGTATTCTTCACTTGACAGTCCTTTCAAGCTTTTTCTACTTGCCGTGATATTTCTTGAAGCACTCAATGTGCAGTGATGGATTGCATTTCTCACAGGCATAGGTGGCGCGTTTATCACAAAAACGACACCTCAGGAACCGATTCCCTGTATTGGTTGGCCAGTGAGAGTCTTGATCATATCTTGAACAGAGACAGTCAGTAGAGATCTCCTTCCATGGCTTAGTGGCTTTGTGCCAAACCTTTGTATAAGAGATAGCGCTACTATCCGTGAGAAGGTCAGCAGGTCAATGGTACCTCCCATAACAAACTAGTAAAAGTAATAGCTATTTACAAGTGCGTTGTTAAGAGACCATGAAAAGATGGGCCACCACCACTTCTTGGACCTGATTGTGATACTGTATCTTGAGGCCTGTTGGTCATGTAGGTCTACACCTCCCATGTGCTCATTATATTGCTTAATACTTTGCGGTTGTCGGACTTGGTCAAAGGAACGACACTCTTTGTTCCATCGCTTGACAACTGTGTCAGTATACTTCTCCTCCATATTTGTTGCTACAGTGACAATGTTGTTGTCCTTCCAGCGGACCAGCAGCTTTTCTCCTTGTGTTAGAACTTCAGAGGTTCCTCTGGGTAACTTCATGAATTCGCTCTTAGATTTGAAGGGAACATCAACGAGACAGTTTTCCCTCATTGTCCCACAGCTGCCATATCCCCTCTTAGTCATCTCATCCAGGAGTGCAAGGGAAGTAAAGAGGTTGTCATGGTAGAATTTACAACCTTGTGGCACCTCACCTTGCTCTGCAAGACCAAGACCAAGAACTTGGCCCTTGGCCTAACCCAGTCTCTGGTAGGAGCATATGGCGTCCTGCATATGGCTCCATATGATGTATGTACTCACTGGATGAGGCAAGGCTTCAGATCTTATAACCAAAACGAATTGGTTTGCCTTTTATGAACTGCTTGCATCCGTGTCGGCCATAATATCGTATCGTATATATCGTATGCTTTCATCCACTGACAGCCATTCTGGATATGGCAGGACTTTGTATGACTTATTGAGCTCAGTGAAGATGGGTCTAACCTTAAAAAATGGATCCTCAGTGATCTTTGTGTTGTCAACAAAATGTAGTGAGGCCATTATTTCATTGAACTGATTTCTCCGCATTGCATTTGAAATGCTTTCATTATGTACATCCCTGTCAAGCGACCAGTGCATATGTCTTCTTGGAACAGTGCTGTACCCAGATGCCAGAAGGATCCCATAGAATGTAAGGAGCTCATCCATACTCATATCTAGTTGCTTGTCTTTGGTCTGGGTTGAGTAGAGGTTGGACATTTCAACTGTGATCTTTCTTAGTGTGGGTGGATACATTAGTAGGAAAACATCCATTGGATCAGGAGAAATTTGTTTGATACATTCAGCAGCATTTGGACTGTATACTTTGTGTTCAGGAATGCTAGCAGTGGCTGGCCTCTTTGATCTTTTGAACACTCTATCTTTATTCTTGACTACTTCAAGCTGCACCAATGGCCCCTCTGATTGACCCTTCTGATGGCTAGAGGAGCTTGGAAGTTACCCCGACTGGCCTCTCTGGTGGCTAGAGGACCTTGGTGTTTCTTTGGTTTTGGCCCTCTGGCTGCTAGAAGACCTTAGAAGTTCCCCAGACTGGCCTCTCTGGTGGCTAGAGGACCTTGGTGTTTCTTTGGTTTTGGCCCTCTGGCTGCTAGAAGACCTTAGAAGTTCCCCAGACTGGCCTCTCTGGTGGCTAGAGGACCTTGGTGTTTCTTTGGTTTTGGCCCTCTGGCTGCTAGAAGACCTTAGAAGTTCCCCAGACTAGCCTCTCTGGTGGCTAGAGGACCTTGGTGTTTCTTTGGTTTTGGCCCTCTGGCTGCTAGAAGACCTTAGACGTTCCCCAGAATGGCCTCTCTGGTGGCTAGAGGATCTTGGTGTTTCTTTGGTTTTGGTCCCTCTGGCTGCTAGAAGACCTTAGACGTTCCCCAGACTGGCCTCTCTGGTTGCTAGAAGACCCTGGCTCATCTTCAGCTGAGGGTGGTGGAGAATTAGTGGTGGGTAGGGTAAATTCATCAACATTGATTTTCCTGTCTCGAACTTCATGTTTAAACATTAGTAGCTTTGCTCTTGGCACTTGTGGCTGCCTGGTATGACTTGCAGAGGTCTTAGACTCTTCACTAGAAACTGTGCCAGGTGGTTGGGGAGGGCGAGTGGATTGGGGGAGGTCATCATCTGTGCCCATAAGTTCAGCACGTGCATTCAAAATCCGGTATGGCAAATGGCCTATCTTCCCCTCATAGTCCATGTCTGACTCATCACTATCACAATCACTTAGGATGACATCTTTCTCATTTTGAGGGATAACTGCTATGTTGCATGCCTTGTCTGGGCCATCACTTAAGTCTAACATATCAAGAACCTCACTCAAAGTATATCTAACAGAAAGAAAAAAGTTAAAAGTTAAGCAAGGCAAGAATTTTCTATATATATAAATAATTATGCATCTAAATTCAATGTACTATCCCACTATTGTGACCGTTAACATGTTTACTCATTCTGCAAACACATCTAACAAATTTGAGTGAATGCAATAACATATATTGTTACTAGACACTTTAAAGATCATGTGTACCAAAAATCTTTGTCCTATGTTAATTTCAACATACTTTACTAACCTCTTCTTTATGAGGTTTGAGGCAGCCATCTTCCCCTCAAGGTGCAACCAGGAAGTAAACAGGTCTGATCATGTGACAGTTTACTCTAAACATGTGACACTGCACACATTTAATCTAAACACTATATTATTTCATTATTGACTGAAACAGAGTTGAAAAATCACTCAGAAACATTTTTAGAGCTCTGTAAACAAAAATATTTTTAATGATCACTATTGTGACCGGTGGGGTGAAATGGGTTGCCTAGAAATACGGAGGATCAAAAAATAAAACTAAATAGAATAGAAATACTTTATTAATCCCTTTGGAGAGTCCTCAGGGAAATTTGGGGATGCTGCCTAAATATGCCCCTATTACAAGAGAAAAAGCTCTATTTGCTCTTAACTCTATGCCATCTGGCAAGATACCAGGGCCAGATGGATTTGGATGGGAGTTCTATAAGGAAATTAGTGGTATATTACTAGACCCTTTTGTTGTCTCAGTCATTTGAAACTGGAATCCTTCCCCAATCTCTTAGGGAGGCTAATAGCCCAGATAGTTGTACTTCATATTGACCGATAGCATTACTTAATTCTGACCTGAAATTGCTTTCTAAAATTCTGGCCTTACACTTAGAGAAGATTTTGCCTTACATTGTTCGAAAGGCTCACACCGTTTTTATCAAGGGCAGGAATTCCTATGATAATATGAGGAGGCTGCTTAATATTATCCAGTTATCACACACAGCAAGGTCCCGGCTCTCGTATTGTCTTTTGATGCAGAAAAGGCATTGGACCGGGTGGAATGGTCATATTTATTTTATATTCTGGAAATATTTGGTTTAGGTGACAATGGTTTTAAATAATATGCCGACTGCAGGAGTTTTAACTAACGGGCTGAAATTGGACAATTTTCTTCATCGTGGGAATAGGCAGGGTGATCCTCTTAGGCAGGGTGATCCTCTTAGTCCTCTCCTTTTTGATATTGTTATTGAACCATTGGCCCAAGCGATAAGGCAAAATACTTCAATTGCTGGTACTACTGTCGGGGATGTAGAACATAAAGTTCCCTTATATGCAGATGATATTTTATTATATCTATCCCAACATAAGATTTTGATTCCTTCCATGATCAAAGTTATTTCTTCATTTAGTATATTTTCGGGATATAAAATTAACCTAACAAAATCAGTGGCCATGCCACTGGGATTGTTAATAGATATTCCAGATGTAGCCATGCCCTTTCCGTTCCGTTGGTCTCCTTCCAGTTTCACGTATTTGGGAGTATATGTGACACCTACTTTTGGTCAGATGTTTAAATCTAACTTCCCTTCTCTTTTGAATACTATAGGCAGATCTGGATCATTGGGCCCATCTCCCGCTTTCATGGCTGGGCAGGGTTGCTCTTATTAAAATGAGCATACTGCCCAGGCTATTATATCCCTTACAAATGAGTCCTGTTTTAGTATCTAATAAGGCTATTAAGGTGTTTGGAAGGCTGGTTGAGTTCTTTTATCTGGAGCAAAAGGAAGCCTTGTTTGAAGATGTCTAAATTACAAATGTCAAGTCATGATGGTGGATTAGAGGTACAGAATATTAGACTTTATCAGCTTGCATCTCGTTTACGAGTGATTGCAAGCTGGTATAATAATAACCCAGTATCGATTTGGCATGATATTGAATCCTCCCAGTCCAACTGTCCCCTGTGGAATCTTCTATTTATAAACAAGGTTGAAGCTATCCAAAAGTTGTGTTCTAACCCTATTACTCTTAATACTGTTAAAGCCCCCCTCCCTGAGCCACCACCTTATCATGGTGGAGGAGTTGTTCGTCCTGACGATCCTAGCAGCTATGTTGTCGGGGGCTTTGTGTGCCTGGTAGGGTCACCCATGGCAAACAGGTGTCTAGGGGAGAGACTAGACGATGTGTGGTTCAAATCTCCCCTATGATGATGACAAAGCAAAGACCAGTATTTCCCTTGCCCCAACGTGGGTCACCGGGGCCCCCCTCTGGAGCCAGGCCTGGAGGTGGGGCATAGACGTGAGTGCTTGATGGCCGGGCCTTTTCCCATGGGGCCCGGTCAGGCTCAGCCCAAAAGGGTGACATGGGCCTCCCCTCCCGTGTGCTCACCACCTGCAGGAGGGGCCATAGGGGTCGGGTGTAGTATGAGCTGGGTGGCTGCCAGAGGCGGGGACACTGGCGGTCTGATCCTCGGCTGCAAAAGCTAGCTCTAGGGACGTGGAATGTCACCTCTCTGGCAGGGAAGGAGCCTGAGCTGGTGCGCGAGGTTGAGCGGTTCCAGCTAGATATAGTTGGACTCACCTCGACACACGGCTTAAGCTCTGGAGCCACTGTCCTTGAGAGGGGCTGGACCCTCTTCCATTCTGGAGTTGCTCCCGGTGAGAGGTGTCAAGCAGGTGTGGGCATGCTCATTGCTCTCACTGGAGTGATTCGCAGCCAAGTGTGAATCAGCTAGGATAAGAATCAACACCTCCAAATCTGAGACCATGGTCCTTAGCCGGAAAAGGGTGGAGTGCTCTCTCCGGGTCTGAAATAAGGTCCTGCCCCAAGTGGAGGAGTTCACGTATCTCAGGGTCTTGTTCATGAGTGAGGGAAGGATGGACTCTGCATCGATCTGTCATGGTGAAGAAGGAGCAGAGCCAAAAGGCAAAGCTCTCGAGTTACCGGTCGACCTACGTTCCCACCCTCACCTATGGTCATGAGCTGTGGGCAGTGACCGAAAGAACAAGATTGCGAATACAAATGGCCGAAATGAGTTTTCTTCGCAGGATGGCCGGGCTCTCCCTTAGACATAGGGTGAGAATCTCGGTGATCCGGGAGGGGCTCAGAGTAGAGTTGCTGCTCCTCCGCATCGAGGGGAGCCAGATGAGGTGGCTAGGGCATCTGGTTAGGATGCCTCCTGGACGCCTCCCTGGTGAAGTGTTCTGGGCACGTCCCACCGGAAAGAGGCCCTGGGGAAGACCCAGGACACGCTGGATGGACTACATCTTTCAGCTGGCCTGGGAACGCCTCAGGCTCCCTCCGGATGAGCTGGTGAATGTGGCCAGGGAGAGGGCAGCTGCCCCCGTGACCTGACTCAGGATGAGCGGAAGAAAATGGATGGATGGATGGACTGTCGAAGCCTGGAGATCTATCCGTTCTATAGAAGGTCGATCCAAGTTAACATCTTCTCTTACTCCTATTCTTGATAACCCAGATTTTCTCCCAGGCTGTAAAGATCAGGGTTTTAGGGTATGGAACTCCCGAGGGTTAAAGAAACTAGGAGATTTATTTGAGCTTCAGATTTTACTATCGTTTCAGCAATTGCAACAACAATGTGGTCTATTTAATCAGGGCGACTTTTATAGATTCCTACAAATCAGGCATTTTATTGTTAAACACACAACTTTACTGACTGATAATACTATGTCCAATGTGGAGAAGGCCCTGTCTACAGATCAGATAAACAGATAAAATTTCAGTATGTAATTGTACCAAATCTATTCAGTTTAGAATTGTACATTGTATCCACATAACACCTGTTGTTAAGAACAAAATGGACACTGCTATCTCTCCACTATGTTGGAAATGTAATTCTGAAATTGGTAATTATATTCATTGTTTGTGGTCGTGTGTTAAGTTACAAAGATACTGGTCTAATGTTGTCAGTGAATACAACACTGTTTTCGGTGTCTCCTTTCGGTTGAATCCTCTGTGCTTGTTACTTGGTCTTTCGGATGATCAAATCCTTAATGACACACAAGAAACTTTTTAATATTTTGACATATGCTGGCAGAAAAAATATTTTACTTTACTGGGCCAAGAATGATGTTCCAACGAACAATTCATGGCATGATATTATTATGGATTGCCCACGATATCTTCCTTTTTGCTTTTTGGATTTCCTAGATTATTATAGTTTAATTTTTTATGGTCTTCCCCGAAATATCTATTATTGGTTACATACCTCCCAGTGCCACGGAACTTGAATCCTCAATACTTACTGTTATAGGTAACCTTTTCTTGTTTTTTTCTCTCTGTTTACCTTGTTTGTGATATTGAAAGACTGATATGCCTGACTGTTGTAAAAATTTTTATACATTTTATTTTCCTTGTAATGTCTTATGTTGTCACGCTGTGTGTGTTGTTTGTTGTGTAATGTCTGCTGGGAAAAAAAAAAATTGACATAAAATGACGTCTTCTTTGGTCTACCTTTATGTTTTTTTTTTTTTTTTTTTTTGTTTTTTTTTTAAGAATTTACCATTTTCTTTGTACTTGCACAAAAATTGAGACATAACCAAAATCTTTTGCACTCCATGCTGAATTACATTCTGAAATAAATTTTATAATCCTTTACATTGTTTCAAAAGACAGCTTTGATGTTGGGACTATTTTATGTCAATCAGCACATGGAAAAGTCATTAAGGTGTCCAATCCCTTTCTTCTATTTGCAGAAATATTTAGACATGTGCAAGTAGGATTAGGGTTATGGACCTTACATTTCCCCCAAAATGGGGCAAATTCAAAGCACTTTCCTGTTCTTTATTTGGAAATTAAATTGTGTTCATTAATTAAAATAATTTTAGTTAGTTCTCTTTTTCAATCATATTCAAGTTTTGTACACTAGAAAAAACTGAGTGAGTATATAAGAGTTTATATGGGTTTTAGAGAGGCTGTTCAGTATGTGTTAGAGGTCCTTTGAAAATACTCAAAGCAATAAATGCAAAACACTAAAAACTCTATATACTGTCAGCGGTAAATAATGAACACTATGCCTGTCACCTAGAGTCAGGAATTCCCACTAACTAAAATATAACTCACCCCTAGACAAATGTACACACGATATATACATATTGAATGCACTTGCTAACTTTTAGTGTGAAATAGTGAGTAGGTAGGTAGGCAGGGAGGTAAGAAAGGACAGACTGTACTGTGTACAACATTCCAGTCAAGGTTGAAAGAAGCAGCTCTCTGTGAAGAAAAGCAGTTCTTGTAATGTGCATGCTTCAGAGGATGAAGTTGGACAAATGAAACAAACAAACAATCCAAGGTTCTGCAGGTCTTAAAGTCTGAAACCCAGTCCAAACTGGAACAGAGGGACCATGAGCTTCTAACCAACACTTTATAATTTTTAGAATTTCAGCAAATCAATACAGAATTTAAAACAGAGTTTAACAGAAGAGACACTAAAGGATAAAGCCTTAATGTAACTGCAGCTCACAAAGCAAACAATTAAAACTTAAACTTTTACCACAGCTGCTTCTGCACAAACTGTGTATAACAGAGCCTCCAAACTTTCACAGTGCCTGACACCCTTCAAACAAATCAAATCCGGAACCGGGCTTTAACTGCAGTCGATGTTTATATTATGGAAAGCTAGCATTGACTGGAATACAATGACGCAATGTGATGTGTGTCCTATTTGTGAACTGCACTAGACTCAGTTCATTAACTGTAAATGATGTAATGAGCAGTGTTAGGTCTGACCTGGCTCGGCCTCTTGTACTGCAGCAACTCTACTTTAAAGGAAGAATGGCTGCAGTATGATGTATATGTATGAATAGATCACAACTCTGAGACAGTGCTGCTTCACCTTGAAAACTCTTTCACTTTCTTTCAGCCAAAAATGTTGCATGCTGAGGAGAATTTCTGGACCTGGCAGGAATTCAGATTTGCTTCAGGACACTCGACTGCAACAGATGTTTGCTGTCATGTTGGCTAAAAACTGACCTCACTGGTCTCTCAGGTCATTACACATACAAGATGGGACTTATTCCCTTTGAAAAAGATGTTTTTTCTCTTTTGAAATAAAGCATTGGCTGCATTTAATATAGTACTATATAGTATAATAATAAAACCTAAAGAAAATAGTGTCATGATGATTAAAGGTGACCACAGCAAGGCCAGTGAGCATCTAACAAGGAACATCATTATTGCCACACTCCTGTAAACAAATTAAATGAGGGCACTCTGAGCTTCTCAGTATCTTTTTAATTGAAATGAGAAAAATGTAGAAGTTCTGACACTGACATACTCATTTCTCAAACATTAAGGTTTAACCATTTAATATATTGACCATATAGAACACTCAAATTCAAATAATATTCATGGTTACATGTGTGGCGACATTTACATGTGACTTCAAGATATTGTTCTGTAATGTTTCCATTGCAAAATGTAGTAGCCGTGTGACAGTGAGTCATGTGTTGGATTTGAATATACAGAGGATATAATTATACATTTTTAATTTAATTTGAAAATAATTGAAAAATCCTTAATTATTGTCAAAATAAAATAAAATGTCAACAAAAAATATTTAATTATGTCAATGTATAGAGCTGTGTCAGCACCTGCGCCCAAGACCATTTTTATTTTTTTTTTTAATGACAAATAAAGTTGATTTTATCTTATCTTTATTCCCAATGGGGGGGGGGGGGGGGGGACACTTCCTGGACAGGAAAAAAAGTTGCCACCTAGACTTAAATGTGAAATAAGTAACAATGACACCTAGTCCATCACACACACAGTAAGTTGCTATACTTTCCAATGCTAGTGCTAATTAACGTTAACATAAAATAGAGTGTAAACAAAAGCTACATTAATCAACAAATGCCATGCAGCAGCTGTTTACCCTTAGTCTCAATTAATTAATTTTATAGTAATGTCATAAGTTTATAAGGACAAACGTACCATTCACATGGCCAAAACATCATTACCCAAACTGTTATAAACTGATAGGCCACCAATTTACTCAACCAATATATCCATACACTCATACAAATTAAATCAATGAGTGCCGAGAAATAAATTAGACTAAAATCTTTGTAAATCCATATAAACTTTTCGGTTAATTTAAGCAAAATTTCGGTGCTTACCTGTCGAGGAGAAACTTTGCTAGCTCTGCATCCATCTTGAAATTAATTTAGTCTCTCAGACTTCACCTTGCACAAGATTCTCACCTTGCACATTGATCCTCGTTTTATTCTGTTTTTGGTCGTTTGCTTTTTTAGCAGAATCTATAAGCTTTTTAGGTTTTTCTGAAACTATTTTTGGTCTGCTTCTTTTACTAGCTTCCATACCTGCACGCTGCTGCTCTTTACATAAAATACCAAAAGCTGCGCTGTTGTTTGGCAACCTTGGGGAGTCATATGTGATTGGTTAAGGAACCTGGAAGTAGGAAAGAGCTACACATTGCACTGAAATTATTCCATCACGTAACTTTTACTTTGAAATATCCTGATTATTTAGCCTTTAACAAAGCAAATAGAAATGAGGCTCATATTTGATAAATACTGCATGGGTGATTATCTTTTGGCTGAAAACAAATTATTTAACCCCAGCTGATGCAATGAGTAGTTTCTCAATTTTTAAACAACCATGTAGAAAGACACATCTTGTGGTCATGGGAAATATGTTAGTTTGTTTAAGCAGGGTCAAATCATTGGCATCAAGCAGAGAAAGCATCTAAGTAGATGCAGAGACTACCAAAATTGGGTTAAGAGCTGTCCAACGGATTATTAAAAACAGGAAAGATGGTGGAGAACCATTGTCTTGCAGGAAGAAATGTGGTCAGAAAAAAAAAAAAAAAATCTTGAATGATTGTGACCTGCAATCAATGAAACGTTTGGTGAAATCAAATCGAAGAAAAATACCAGTAGAAGGGCTCTGTTTAATTGTGAGAGTAAGAATGTTCCCACACACACAATGCGATGGGAACTCAAGGGCTTGGGACTGAACAGCTCTGCAGTCATAAGAAAACCACTAATCAGTGAGAATAACCGGAGATTACGGCTTCAGCTTGCAAGGGAGCATAAATATTGGACTCGGGAGCATTGGAAAAACGTTATGTGGTGTGATGAGTCCAATTGTTATTTATTTATTTATTTTATTTATTTATTTACTTACTTATTTATTTAGTTATTTAGTTATTTATTCTTTTTGTAACTTGTCCTGTCCAGCATCATAGCATGCAGAATGATGGTTTGGCTACTGTGTTGTGCCGAACAAATTTGTCCCTATGTGTGTGTAAGAGAGAGCCAGAAGACGAGGGGTCCAGGCATGTAAATCCAGAGGGAAGTGAACTTCCCACCAGAAGATGAGACTCTGGCAGCAGTAGGCACCCCCGCTCCCCAAGAGGCCCCCCAGTGCAAGACAGGCCAGGAGCAGCCGTCCCCCACCACCAGGGCACATGGCGACCGCAGCCAATGAGCCGCCACTAACCCTAGAGTCACCCATCCACCATGCCTGGAGGGGAGGAGGACAGTGGGAGAGCCCAGACCCACGGCCCACCACCCCCAGGCCCACCCAGCCCCCCCCCCCCCCACAAGTGCATGTGATCCCTCTCCTCTCCTCTCCACATACACATCTATGTCCTTGCCCGCTCCCACTCATCCTGGCACATATACGCAGGCACACGCGCACACACACACACAATGCATAAACACACACATAAACCTCCCAGTTTCACTCCTAAACGCACCCCAGCACCTACCTCTATGATCCCCCGAACCACACTCAGTCCCCTTTCAAACCCCTACACCCCTCCTGCCCCCAGGCCATGGCTCCCACCAGGGCATGCACCAAAAATCCTGTGACTCTACATAAGCTTATTAAAATAATGCCACAGTGAATGTGTGCTGAAATTAAAGCTAAAGGCGTTCCAACTAAACATTGGTGTGTAAACTGTTTTTTGGTGGTGACTTGTTTTGGCCAGACAGTGTGTATATTTAATAAAAATATAAAAATTTTACTTAACTATTTAAAAGAAAACATTAACATTATAGTAAAAAAAGTTAAAAATCTGTTGTAAATACAAAAATTATTATTATTATTATTATTATTATTATTATTATTATTATACTTTTCACCTTTCGTTTACTTTTTCAGAATTATTACAATAGAGGTTACGGAGCCCAGGCTCCACATATACACAGGGAAGCAAAGCCCAAACAAAAAGGCCTGGCTCAAACGCTTTTCCGCAGCCAATGCATGACAGTGCTGTGAAGCAATGGTGATACCATTGGTTGGTGGTAGACAGGATGTTGTGCCCTGTGAGCTCTCAGTGACAGGATTTTGCATCCTAAGTGGGAAAACTTGCCTATTCTTTTTCTCTTTAATCACTGCTCTCCTTCTAACTAATACAGCCACAAGGGTCAAAAGGTCTGTTTGTTGAATGTCAATCCCATGATTAATGAGAGCAGGTTTTCACTATAACAACATTTTTGCATACAGCTTTTGCAATCCTCCTTCCATGCCAACATTTGTGGAAGGGAGAAAAAGGGGCCAGAAGACTTCTAGGAAAACTATAATAATGTTTTGAGAGGTGAATTAGAATATTGTCCTTAAAAATGTTTTTAATTTAGCACATTTTAATAAATTAGCTATAGCTTCTAATGTTTTATAGTACCCCTGGGTAGAACATAGAAATTAATCCTATTATTGCCAAAATGCACAAATATCCTGATTGTGCCAAAGCTATAATTGTTTTTTGTTTTTGTTTTTTTCCAAGGGAAATTTTCTTGGCTTCCATGAGTTTTGCCTGAAGGGGAATTGAGGCCGACAGTCTTATTATTGAATGCTGAGCAAAGCTAAAGCCTTATAAAGGTTAGGTAAAATGCTGAGCAGAAGGTGAAAGTGACGAGACATGAGTTTTGAACCTGCAGATATACAAAGATAATATTGAGTTGCTTTAGTTAACAAGAATGCAAAAACATTTTACAGTTTCAAGGGAAATTTCTTGTTAAAGAAAGGATGCAAAGTTGGGAATATATTTACCTCCTACCTGGTGATTTTACTGTCTTTGATAAACATCACCATTACCTAATGTTTTAAAGTCCCCTTATTTGAAAATGAAGGTTTCAACATTCTTAACATTCCTACAATGTGATTTGTATGTGTTAGAAAACCATGATCACACAGCCTATGTGTTTTTACATGGACTATTTCCAGGAATTTATCCTGACTACTTGCAAACTGGGGATGTACAGTTAACTGTATGTGAGTAACAGATGACACAGGAAGCTAGCCAACTTCAAAGAGATGTTATGGAGAGATGGTAGAAACAAGACTGGCCAAAGAGCCACAGCTCATGACCCATAAAGAACCTAGCAAAATTGGGTTTGCTTGTCAGAGAGCTCAAAAGTGATGACTTTATCTGAGGACTAGAATGGAAGTCACTTGGCTGTGAACTTGAGAGCTAGCTGAACTAGCTCTAGTATTTTTGCAGCACGAGAAGCATTTACTCAGTATTGTGCAGATAGTCATGTTTGATCATTGCATTTAACTAAGCAGCTGTGGAACCTTAAAAAAAGGTAAGGTAACTTTAATGATACCCGAAGACAGAAAAGAGAGGCCATCCTTTGTACAAAAAACAAAGCACAATAACAGCACAACCACAAAAAGTGGGTATTCACCTTATCTAAGGCCAGGACATATGTGCATAAAAATATTTTAATTAACCATAAAAGAATAACAAATAGATGGACCTTCACAAAACATTAAAAGACACAATACAACTTTAAATTTGATTGAACTGAACATTCTGTCCTCTTCTTTCAACTCCTCTGTACATTTTCTTATCCCAAATATCATTATAGGTTAGATTAACAATATTGAAGCCATTTTAAAAATCAATATTTTTAAAATTGTTTTAAGAAACTCAATTATTAATGTGAAATATGACTGCTTTAGTCCTGAAAGGTTGATGTTTAGAAGCCAAAGTTTTAATCAGCAGCAGTTTCAATGCACTCTGCGTGTTGAGTGTAAGATCCAGTCCGAGAAGGTTAAAAAGTCACTTTAATTCAAAGGACAGGAATCAAACACAGACTTGATAGATAACAGCAGTGATTGACGTATAACCTCGAAATCGCCCTGTCCATAATGACATTTCAACCCCTCAAACTCCTTTTGTCCTCTGAAATGAAGTCCTGTAAGGGAGTGTGTTTGCATGTAATGCATTTTGCCCTGCGAGTCACTTCTATTAAATGTCATAGCTATGAGCTGCCCATCAAAATGTGGCTTGAGTAGTAGGATTGTTCCAAGAGGCAGCTTGTTAATACTGGGTGCTGGAGCGGCACCCCTATCAAAACTTCCCTGTTAAACATTAATTAATTAGATGATGCAAAATTATTTTGAAATTTAAATCAATTACTGGATGTCTGGTAGTTAGTCCCTCAGCATGTCAGCACACCCATCATTCAAAGTCACACCACTGGTGTCCAAATGCACAAATGTCACACTGCTAAATGGGTGATGAGTGACAAACCAAAGTGAGCAGACAAACCTGTGGAGAAAATAGCAGTTTTGCAGAAAACAACAACAACAACAACAACAAAAAAAAAAAAAAACGGTCATTTCTATATATGAACACATTTATAATGAACTGGATTAATATGGAATATGATGATTTGGATTTAATTGGGCTGTAATGCGTTGAACTGAAGTGGCTTAATTGATAAAAGTGCCTTGAGATTACTTTTTCATTAACAGTCTATATAATAAAAACTAATCTTGAATTTGCTGGGAGATTCAGATGATCTAGAAAAACCGGTGTGTGGTGTTTTGATATCAAGATGGATTAGTACATCAATATACTATAATCGACTAGTGACAAATCTAGCAACTTTTTCTGGTGTTATTGGAGACTTTTGGAGACTGGAGTGAAAGTGCGTATAGTTTCCTTCTCCTCAATGAGCAGCGCTTCCACAGGCCCCTCTTCCATCCAACAGCACTCACAGCTGCAGCCAGAGCAGGACATGTTCTGCTCCATGATCAGACTGAAGATGAAACGTGCATATGGTCTATTTCTTCTACTGTTTTGAATTGAAATGCAATTAAATTATTTTTTTTCAGACATTACTCTAACTTGAGTTTACAAGTTTACAATTTACAATCAATTTAAAAAAAAAATGCTTTTTTTTGGCAAATATTGTTATGTGACTAATTGAGATTAATTCATTACATATCCTGTAATTAATTAGATTAATTCTTAATAGAGTCCCACTCAAAAGAAAAGATCTTTTCCTACTGATACTTGATAAATTGAACGGATTCATTGGAAGTACAAAAAATAAATGTAATTGTTTATGAAAATGAAATTTTTGATCACTATGATCCATAATCCCTACTGAAAACAGCTTTTTAAGATAAGATAAGCTGTGTTTTAGGAAAGAATGTTATTTCTTGATGCCCTTAAAAAAACCAAGATGTTAAAAGATGAGAAAACAGCCATAGACATTTTTCTTAAAGTACTTTAATATTATTATACTAACTTTAAAGGCAAGATATACATATATGTATATATATATATATATATATACATATATGTATATGTGTGTGTGTGTGTGTGTGTGTGTGTGTGTGTGTGTATTTGTATCTACATAATTTTGCAGCACAAATGTTTTACTTTTACTTATACCTAATATATAACTAATGCAGATGATTTTTAAGGAGTTTTGTCCAACATCAAAATGTCATTACCAACTTCATATCAGCAATCTCTTACAAAACATACAATATTTAGTTTTTAAACAAATATCAAAAAGGTTTGAGTGACTTAAATAGTAACAGCACTTAGAACCTCTTGAATAATGTTTGTTTTCACAAAAAACTTATCAGTTTAACTTAGACTGCAAAATATTGTATGGCTTCACAAAATATAGCAGGTTTTCCAGCTTTTTCTACCTTTAAATATAACACATTGAGCTAAAAATCATTTCTCCCCTACAGAGAGAGAAAAAAAATAGCTGTATACAAAGGTGCAGTATTTTTGTTTTTTTAATTTTTTGTTTCTTGCAGAATAAAAGAGTCGTATTCCTTAGAGAAATTATTCTAGATAATGGAAACACAGAACCACTCATTAAACTCAAACACTTGCGGGAGAAAATTAAGTTTTAATTTTGAGAAGGAAAGGAAGATAAACTGAGCTTTGTGGAGAGAGACAAAGAAAAAAAAATCGTAGAAAATAAAAAAAATATTCTGAACACATTCTGTCATGAAATGTTGACACAGAAGACAAGGTGGTAGGACCCAACCACAGGACAGGAGACACGGGGGCGACGGACTGACTCGAAGATTAATTAATTGACAAACGCCCAAACTAAAATGACAGGATAACAAAACTAACACCAAGACTGACCAGACTACCAACAAACACACACACTGAAACACAACTAAAGACTTAGGCTGACTAAACTAAAGCCTGATACACACATAACGATTTTTGGGCTGTTATTGTCCCAATTTTGCCTCTTCCCGACCTCGGACAGCAAACGCCCGGTCATTGTGAGATTTCCCTGTACAATTATCATTTGGTCTGTGGTATGTTACCAGCCAATTTGTCCTGATAATCCGCTCGGAACCGGGTCGTAGCCGACAATCGGAAATATTGAACATGTTCAATATTTCAGAGCCAATTTCTGAGGAACGCCGATGACTTGTGCATTCTGGCTGCTTGGATGGTGACATGAGCCGGAATGTAGCCAATCAGAGAGCGAGCTGGTTGGGGAACAAGGAAGTAAATAAAGTAAATAAATTCTTTTTTTCTTTCTTTTTTTTTCTTTTTTGTTAACAATAGTTTCAAGACCATCATCATTCCCTCGTCCTATATATCCTCTTCCATGCTGTGTGTTGTGTTTTCCGATTGTTCCTATGTTTCTTTTTCTTTGTTTTTTGCCTGTTGTTGCTATGGTTCTCCTACGTTTTAACGTGTGTCCGGCTTGTAGGACTAGATTGTAGATGTTGCGGGACAGCATCATCGTGTGCTTTGTCCTGTGATTGCATTGTCGGAGCACACCACACACAGTACGATCAAAACAGATTTTTTTATTTTTATGTGTGAGGTCTCGACCAGATGAAAAATCTCATAAGATTAAAAAAATTGTGTGTACCAGGCTTTAGTGACAAAGACCAAGGACATAACAGGAACTAACTGACTGACTGACACACAACGAATTAATACAGGACAAAGGAAAGCTCAGGAGTTTAAATACTGAGAGAACTAATTACAAACAAGAAGCAGGTGTGACAGACAGGAGTAGGAAGTGAAGCAAACAGAAAATAAAGGAATAAACTAAACAAAATAAAACAGAAAAGACTAGAACTCTAAGACTAACAGAGCTTAAAAGCCGTAAACCAGAATTTTAACACTGTACCCATTTTATTTTCAACAGGAAATCCCTGCCAACTTTAATTAATTAAAAAAAATCGTTAAAAAACAATGAAAAGTAAAAAATGAGCAAGAACAAAATGAGTGATGGGGATTGAGAGAAAAAGCCCAGGCATGCTATTTACCCAGACACTTGAGTAATGAGAAGTCAGCTTCACTTTGAAGAGGAGCCAATAAGTCCTGTTCCACAGGGATGGTGGGGAGGACATATACTCAGCCCTGACATTTAGCAGTATTAGCACATCATATTAAACACTCTGTTCATTTCATATCAGCCCATCACCAATGTGAAGAGACATGACAGCCGGCTGAGCTTTGCAGTACTGACAGGCTGCTTGACTTCCTTCAAATGAAGCTTTTGGCTTAAGTTTAGTGAGCATGATCTGTTTCATCTCACCTGCTCTTATCGTCTGGTGTACTGGCCTTTCTCCTGTTGCTCTCTCCATCACTTTAATTTTCACATGCTGTCTTAGGGTGCATTCACACTGTTTCACAAACAGACAATCCACTGAAACAAAGTGAGGAAGTAATGTAGGATGCATTGTGGTACAACATGCTGGATATCTTGCTGCTGTATACTTTAGAGTTTCTTGTGAAAACAGCATTGGGGGTGAGCACCAAGTAAAAACAAAAACCCAAGAAACCCAGAACAAGTCATTTTAAATCATGGCAAATTAATGACCTGATATTCCTTTTTGAAATCCTTTTTCGGAAATATCCAGCCTCCCTGTACACTAAACAGGTACAGAGAATGGCTTTATCAATTCTTAATGATTCCCATCCTCATTGAGGGCCTCTGGGCAGATCCTGCTGGACTCACCAGAGAGGTACCAGCCCCTTCCTTTGAGGCCTCCAGGCCACCCTCCAAGGATCCAGCTCCTGCCTTTGTGACCACCAGAGTGCCCCCCAGAAATCCAGCTCCTGTCACCACGGCCTCCTGGCTGCCCTCCGATGCACAGCCTTCTGTCTGAGCGGCCTCCAAGCCGCCCTCCTGATCTCAGTGCCCTGTCGGCACAGCCTCCCTCCTGAGCCTTGTCATCGGGACGGTTTTTTGCCTGGTCTTAGAAAACACCCTTTCACAATGGACTGAAGAAGCAGGTATGCACAGAAACTGAAGGGCCAATTTATATAAGTGAGGATACAGCTGATGTGTTTCAGCCAAAATGGAGTGCACAGTAGTGCCTCAGCATGGATGTGGCATTATTCCTGTAAGACAGCTCTCTCAGCTATAAGCAATAACAAATAATACAGTACCTCACCTGTAACAATAATATTGTTCAGATGTGCAGAAATTAATGTGTTTTTTTGTATAATTAATTTATACATGTGACATCTATCTATCTATCTATCGTTCTATCTAGCTATCTATCTACCTGTCTAGCTGTCTAATTTTCTAGCTAGCTAGCTAACTTTAATCAACGGATTAAAGTTATATCTTATGTTATTGGATTTTTTTCAGCACACAAATCACACAACATTATGTGAAAGGGGTGTATATTCTTTGTTTCATGACTGTATTATTGATAGCATTCTGTGAAAGATGTGTACATGATGTTGATAAAGTTTTAAGGGTGAAAAGTAATGCATTGGTAGGAAAATGCTGACTACATATTTTTTTGCCAACATTTGTGTCGTCAAAGATAATTCCTGCGGCAACAACCATGACTAATCTCTATCACTCCAACAGTGTAGGTGACCTTTGCTGTACATAGCGTGTGAGATACATAAATTTTGTTGTGCCAGTCATATAGCCAAGATGATGATGAATGATCCCATTATCTTCACATATTCTTCCAACATAGACATGAATTTATGGCTTCTTAATCCATATAGTCTGAGAAGTTAGATTTATATGTTCTCATTTGAAAGAATCGGTCAACACAACCCTGACACACATCTGCTCTACTAGGTGTTTGATTTTACATAATACACTTTGAGCTTTAAACTTACATAGACTGTAATAATACAAATGTGAATATCAGTAGCTCTGTCCATGCTTGGATGTAAATGAAGGACAATGATTCATTGTGGAAAATAATCTGATGGTTTGATAGAAGTTGTCTGTATGCTTTATACGTTTGTTGTATGCTGCATCAGTAATGCGTCAGATGCAGTTAGATTACACAGTCAGTGCTGCGATCATAAAGAAATATGACAACAAAGAGTAACTGGCTAGAGAAGGTCTGCTTAGTTTCCAGACTGATTGCTTACCAAGTTCACCAAACAGCTCTGATGTTAGTAAGTTTGCTTCACTGACATTTGATAGACATTTGACAGACATCACTATGAATAGCTACTGCCTAGAGGATCCAAAACGCATGAATGTTTTATGAATGTTATCATGGCACAGCATGTATGTGTGTATCTCTATATGTCATTCCAGTGTTTGCAGCACTGCATGTAGTGACAACAATGCCTATGAATAAGCCAATGCTTTAGGACATGTGAATGTAACTTGTGACCTAGTCTTATGTCATTCTCAAATTAAACCCTGAGGAAGTCAATTTTTTTTTTTCATTTCTCAGTCTGCATATGCTAATGTATACTTGCACTTGTCATCAATCTTTAAAAAGCTTGTAACACACTAGGAAAATGGTACCACATATAAGTTTAGCAAGGGATCTACAGTACCTTAAATGCAGCTACAGAAAACTTAAGAAACAACTGCTTTCTTGTATTTTTTTCTGTACTTTGAGAGCATTTGATCATATTCCATTTTGGCCCAAAAGCAATCCTGAGAATGTGTGATATTTCTGTGCTCAGTACCTGAATTTGTACGCTGCCTTCTTTTTATGTGCAGTGACTTTGCTATGGAGGGTATTTTTATCTCTGAATTGGTCACATCCTGTCCTTGAACGTGGGTCAAATGACTTGATTCTCCCTATCTGTGTGCATAAATCATGCTCTGCAGAAATAGGCTTTGAATGTATGAATGCATTTCTTTCCTTCATGTAAACCACATGGTTCTCTGTGTGATCAATTGACCTTCCTTGCAAGGAATAAAAATTCAAGTCATTGGTTGCTCCAGATGTCACTCTCTAACCTTTACCTACTCACCAGCCACTTTATCAAGTTCAACTTGCCAGTACCAGGTTGGAACCCCTTTTGCCTTAAGAACTACTTAAATTCTTTGTCATTGATTCAACAAAGCGTTGGAAACATTCCTCAGACATTTTGCTTTATAATGACTTGACTGCATCACACAGTTGCTGCAGATTTGTCGGCTGCATCCACGATGAGAATCTCCCGTTCCACCACATCCCAGAGCTGCTCTATTGGATTGAAGTCTGGTGAATATGGAGGCCATTGACTTACTTTCATGTTCAGGAAACTGGTTGAGTCCTTGTCTGTGCCCCTGATAGATTTTTACCTAAGATGATGGAGTCTCTCAGCCCACTCACCTCATTTGTTAAACCCTCAGTTAGGAGCCTCAGGATAACTCCTGTCATGTCTTGTCTCATGTCACCCTATTGCTAGCTCAGCTGTAGTAGCCCCCTCTATCCAATAGAGTACACGATTTTAGAGCTTTACATAGTGAAGTACCAACCTACATCAGAGCATTTTTGCAGCCATAGGTCCCTAGGAGGTTCTTGCTGTCATGTGACACATGGTTGAAAACTAAAGGTGACAGAACCTTTGCAATAGGTACTCACACTTTCTGTAGTTTCCTTCATCTGAACCTGATTTCATTGTGACATGGTGCATTATCCTGCTGGAAGTAGCCATCTTCCAGAGGATGGGTAAACTGTTGCCATGAGGGGATGGACATGGTCAGTAACAATAGGCGGTGGCAGTTAAACATGCTCATTTAGTACCAAGAGGCCCAAAGTGTGCCAAGAAAAGATCTCCCACACCAATGCACCACCATCAGCTATTGATACAAGGCAGGATATTTTCAACTTGTTTAGCTAATTCCGACTGTACCATATGAATTTGTCAGCTGAAATCTAGGAGAAATGTTTCTAAAGGCAGTTATGAAAGAAAAAGAGGGGTCTAACCCAGTACTGGCAAGGTGAATCTAATAAAGTTGCCAATGAGAGCAAGTTACTTATATAAAATTGAATCTTTTGACTAATTATGTAGATAAATAATGTAGATAATAACGTTGTTTTGTACTGATTTTAGTTATTTTTTTAATTAAATTTAACTGATTTTGAGTTCAGGTGAGATATATCATCTGAGCAGTGATGCAGAGGATAAAATCTTCACAGCACAACAGCATTGACAGAGTTCATGTCTGAATAATGTATGTCATTGTGTTTACACTGTGAACATGCTGGTTCAGGATGATGCATGGTGGTGTGGTGAGCACTGTCGCCTCACAGCAAGAAGGTTCCTGTCCAGATCCTCATGGGGGCATCTGTATGTGTGATTTGTAAGTTATTCCCATTTGTGTGGTCTGTCCAGCTGCCTCCAACAGTCTGATAACATGCATGTTAGGTTAACAACTGAATCTACATTGACCCAAGTAGTGAGCAGCTGGGATAGACTCCAGCCACCCTGTGACCCTTAACTGGATAAGGTGTAGACAATGGATAGATGGATGGATGAAAATGAACATGAATATTTCTCACACGAGTTACTGACCTCATAAAAACATACTTTACTTTTCTGTTATCCAGGAAAGGAAAGCAATGGAAAGTTTTCCATTAATGGGGATTTGTTTCAGGAACACTGTCTCCATAATTATTTCATGGCTTTAAATAAGAGCTATTACAGTTTGGTAAAGAAATGCCAGCAGTCAAAAATCATCTCTTTAAAATAAAGTGGATCTCATAGACAGAGATGGAGTGCCTCTGGTTGGACAAAAATTGTCTTCTGGACAAGAAAACAAGGAAGTTATTTTTCTCTCTTTGGGCATTTAAACAGAAGAACATCATCTGTCCTCTCAGTTCAGAGGGGATTTGTATGAATAACAAAGGTATTGCGATGCTTTTAATCTAATAAATTACATCTACAACATAAATCCGTGTTCCTGTTTTACGTCTGTGCATGGCCATTTTTTTTCTGTCCATTTCCTCTAAGAAAACCTGCTGTTATGCAAAATGAAAACACAGTGCCAGATGGATAAATGATGTAAGTCAAGAAAATATGCTTGTAAAACTTCACAGAGAAAAAGAAATGGCATGCTGTCAGAAATGTTTAAGTCCACAACTGAATTACATGCTGCAGATGGGGAGCCGTAGATTAACTGAGATAGGAACCTGGTGAAGAGATTGTTAAGAGGCGATGTGAGGGTATCGGGTTAAGCACAGAACTAGAAATGATGTGATGTATTTGAAGAATGTGTAGGAGAATCAGAACAGGATAGAGGTGATATCCATTTGTGCAGAATTGTGGGAGTATACATTTTTACTGAGGTGAAGGGCACGTGAGATGTAAGTGTGATACAATATGCTGCTAACTTTGTGAAACTGTGTCCTTATTCTCACAATAGCGAGGAAAGATCCATTTTTCGCTTGTAAACAATGTTTCACATATAAATTTTCTTTACCCATTTTATGCTGTCCAGTGTTTCAGGAGGGTTGCTGGAGGTTATCACAGCTGTCAGAAGCAGAGATGTGGTGGCCATCACTCCATCACATGACTGACATCATAAACTTCTCAGTGAGTTCATTGATGGGATCCGTGTTGATTTGTGTCCTTTGAGAAAAGGGAACATTCTTCCCTGTTTATATTTCTAATATTATTGCATTTGAATGTTAACTTAAAATTTTAAGTAAATTTTTTAAATTAACTTAAAGCTGTCACTGTTGGGAGAAAATCTCTTTCTGAATGGGAAGTTTTATTATTACCTCTTTAACTCATTTACTTATCCACCCTCCATCTGAGGAACCCTGACCAGTCAATGATCAGGAAGACTCAAGACTTCCTTATAATCTGAACCCCTGGCAAACCTCTCAGACTCAAACTAACTTTTCCTCTCGTCTTGTAGAAAGGACCTCCTGTGTAGATTCGCCACACCTCTCAGTCATTGAAACTAAATTTCTATAAATGGTAATGCCAGGATTTGTACATACCATGCCTCTTTTACTATTGACTTTCTTACTTACTAAGCCTGGTACACACATGATGATTTTGCCTCTTCGTGACCTCAGACAGCATACGCCCAATCATGGTGAGATTTCCCTGTACAATTATCATGTGGTCTGAGGTGTGTTACGAGTCAATTTGTCACAATAATCAGCTCTGAAACGGGCAGTAGCTGACAGTTGGGAATAGTGAACATGTTCAATATTTCAGAGCCGATTTCTGAGGAAAGTCGACGACTCGTGCATTGTGACTGCGTAGATGGTGACGTGGTACGGAATGTAGCCAATCAGAGAGCGAGCCGGCATGGGAACAAAGAAGTAAAGAAAGTCTGTGTTATTTTTTTTTCAGTTCCCAATAATAGTCCCAAGACCACCGTCATCCCCTCGTCCTATATATCCCTTCCATGCTGTTTGTTGTGTTTTACGATTGTTACTATGTCTCTTCTTTGTTTTTTGCCGGTTGATGCTATGGTTCTTCTTCTATGTTTCGATGTTTTTCCGGCTCAGAGGACTAGATTGTAGATAAGTTGCGGGACAGCATTGTTATGTGTGTGTTGTTCTGTGATTATATTATCGGCGCACACCACACACATTATGATCAAAACTGTTTAATGTCTGATTTTTTTTTGTCTTCATGTTTGAGGTCTCGAACCAATAAAAAATCTCATAAGATTAAAAAAAAATCGTTATGTGTGTACCAGGCTTTACTTTTTGGCTTTGGTTTTCTTATTTACAGTTGCATCCTTTTAAAAAGATACTTGTTTTGTGCTAAATTATAAGTTTCTCTCACCGAATTACAGTTGTGAAAAACAGTGTTGTGCATGAATGAGTTCAAAAGAATGCGTTTGTTAAACATGTTCATTTTTCTATGAACCTTGAACTGAACAAAACATATTTGCAAATAAAGAACTTGAAATTGTTAAGATAACATCAGCTCCTGCGTCAGTCACTGACTAAATTTTCGTAGCGCTACACCTACTTCACACTACGTTACCCACGATGCCTTGTGCATGTAAAACCAGCAACTCTCCGCGGCAGCGCTGGTGCAGAGAAGCTGCAGACGCAGTGTGCACATCAGACACCTCATCTCATGATTATTTAATTAATGAATTACGTACTGTTTGACAGTTGACAAGCATATCTACTTTTGTGTGATAGAATTTCAGGTCTGGCAAAATTAATTTCATTGCAAGGTACTATTATTTCTTTCAGTCTTCCTTTTAACTAAAAAAAAAAAAAAGAACTGAAACTTTGAACTAGTTCAAAATTGAAATAATGAACTCTGAATGTGAAACATCGATTTTAACCTGGGGGAAAAGCCTCAAATCAAAAATGTATTTATCTCTGACTCTGTGAAAAAGAGTCTGAGGCAGGCATCACACTGAGCTTTGTAGCAACAGCATGTAAATCTGAGTCATCAGACGTTCCAATCATTGTCCCCCTGCGTGGAAAAATAGGAAAATTAGAAATGCAATAATTCAGCTTCCTGCCTTTTACCACCTACATGGCCCAGATGGTGTTTGTGAAGACATTCATCCACAGAAATACCTCTGCAGACTTTCTAAATGTCCTCAGAACTTTTGGAAAAAGTCATACCAAGTTCAGCTGCTCCAACGGAGACGGGAAAGGCCTCAGAGTGGAAGTCTCCTCTTACCGACACTCCATCAAATGTAAAACTCTGGCTTTTGTCAAACTCTGATGTTCTCTTTCTGCTCTTTAGAGAAAATGATCGCTCCAATGAGTGAAAATATTTGTGTAACTGGGAAAACTGAGGAAGATGAAATGGTGGGAGCATAATGGGTGAAACAGGAGATGCTTTCAGGCGGTGGTCCGGGGGTGGGGGGTGGGGGGGGGACTTACTTAAAGGTACAGAAAATGTTAAAGAAAAGCAAAAAGTAAAAGATATATATATATATATATATATATATATATATATATATATATATATATATATATATAAAGCAGCATAAATATAGACATTTCATGGCGTTATCCTTCGCTTGAACTATAAGCCCAAATCCTTTTCATGCAAATTTTAGTGGAGGCTTTGTGTGTGCCTGAGTACGTTATGCTTTTACTCTGTTAAAAGTTTAATTAGTCTTGGTGCTGAACTTGTTTTCCCAGTGTCTGCATCTTAAAGACATTTAGGAAATGGGCTTCAGCAATTCTTCAAGTCTTTTGCATAATTGTCCATTAGTGAAATTTCTGCCGAGCAGCCTGGAAGCAGGGAGGTTGTAGCAACAGGATCCAAGATATGAAGGTAATCTGTTAACTTTGAGCCACGGCTCAACCCACCAGGTGAGCATCTTTACCTGCTTTACTCACTCAGTATTATTTATCTAATTTTCTCAACTTCACCCCCTCATCTCTGTCCTCATTCATCCTTCCTCATCCATCCATCCATCCATCCATCCATCTCCTGACTTCATCTATCCTTCTCTTCCCTCATCCATCTGTTCATCCAGCTTTCCCTTCTCAGCTTCTCTTCAATCTTTTATCATCGTATCCTCCTTCATTCAATCATCCATCCCTCACTCCCTCTACTGTTCATCCATTCATCCATCTTTCCCTCTTATCTGAATATCTATTTTTCCCTTTCCCACCTGTTTATCCAACATTTCCTCCATCATCCATTTATCCTCTCTTTTATTCATGTATCCATTTATCCATCCGTCTCTCTGTCTACCATCCTCCCTCTTCCTCCATTTCCCCTCATCCCATCTCATGGATGATGGATGAAATTACTTTCAAATCTATCCATGACTTCATCCATAACTTTTATTACACCAGTGAACTCACATTGTTGTTGCTCCTTGCTAATGAATGAAGCTTTAGTTTGAATAAAAATAAATGTATAAGTAAAAAATAAATAAATAAACAAATAAACTTGAATAACACTTGTTTTTATAATGTATGGGCATAATGTCACAAGACTGGTTATTTTTAAAACAGCATTCTGCTTCATCTCGATACACAAGCTTACTGATTAGTCTCCATGATGTCATCCTGCAGTGCTAAATATTAGTTTACTACAGTACTGCTTATTTTTATGAAAACTTACAGCCTTGCTTAAGAACATTTAGTGAATGTGTCCAGAAAACATCCAGTGTCACAGAACAAAAAAAGGTGTCTGGATTTCCCTGAACCTGATGCCTGCATGACTCCGACCTCGAATGAGTGAAAGAAAATGGATGAATGGAATTTCACAGACATTGTTATGTTTTCATTCATAGCTGTGAGTCAGCTAATTGTAGGCTTGAGAGTTGGAGGTTAGCGCCCATGCTGCTGGAGCTTTGGATTTCACTGTAAACATATTTGCTTTACATGGTGCAGAAGGTTCTACTCAGCACGACTCTTCCATGATTCTTTTTTCATTGAGAACCATTGATGTGGGCATGATCAGCTGTTTACAGGGTTAGTACAGGTGCTGGAAAACCTTGAATTCTTATGTGACATTTTCAAGGTTTGAAAAGTCCTTGCATTTTGGAGAATATGCTTTAAACTTGGTTTTAGATAAAAAGTTTTACATGCTTTAGATAAAGCAGAGCCAACTGATTTGCCTTCCCTGAAGACAATATTTTAATGAGTTGATGAAAACAAAAATAAACTCATGCACGAGGAGTTTCTTCTTATGTTCCTGTACGGTATACAAAAATAACCTGCAGCTTTTCAGCAAGGGAGTTTAATAAAAAAACTTTAACCTTAAGATTTTTCAAGCAAACTTCCAACTTAGCAGGCCAACTGCTGATCTGGGTTCAGGTCATTATGGGTAGAGTATGTACAAGCCCAGTTCCAAAAAGTTGTTTAAATATAGATAAAAACAGAATGCAATGACTTGTAATTCTCATAAGCCCACATTTTTGTCCTGTAGTGTAAACAAGACATGTTTAAACTGCAACTCTTTAACATTTCATTTAAATATTGGCCTATTTTAAATTTGATGGCAGCAACATACATAAAAATAGCTGGAACAGGAGTAACAAAAGACTGGACAATCAAATACAATTGAGTGACCATTGTGACAGCTAATTCATTGGCATCAGGCATTTCAGAGAGGCAGTCTCTCAGATGTAAAGCTGGGCAGAAGGTCCCTAATCTGAGACAAACTGCTTCTAATATTTGTGGGAAATTGAGACATTGATGATCCTACTATCTATATTATCAAAAAATTAAGAGAATCAGGAGGAATCTCTGTGTGGAGGGAACATGGGTAGCGTCAAAACTAGATTCTTGTGATGAAAACTAGAGTCTTGTGATGTCCTGCCCCTCAGGTGACACTGCCATTAAATAAACACTAAAACTCCAGGAACTTGTCTTCTCACTTCCAAGATGTTTACAGACAGTTCTTGAAAGACACAGGGAAGCTACACAATCGTAAACATCACCCTCTTTCAGCTTTTTAGAAATGTGTTGCTGCCATCAAATTTAAATTTTTATATTTTCAATGAAATGGTAAAATGTCACAATTTCAGCATCCGATAAGTTGTTTATGTTTTATTACGAATAAAGTATGGGTTTATGAGATTTACAAATCATTGTATTCTGTTTTATGTCAGTTTTAGCTTTTTGGATTTGGGGTCAGGCACGGACTGGCCATCTGGTACACCAGGCATTTCCCTGTCAGACATGTTTTTTGGGTCGACACAATTTATTTGTTGGTCTGACTGGTCCATAAAAGTCGTGGGGGTGGGTTTGTGAACAGAGAGGAGGCACAGAGAAACTGCAACTTTTAGAAATAAAAGAAAGAAAAAGACACCAGCAAAGCTGCTAAAACGATGACAGTTTGTCCGGAGCAGGACCGTTTTCAGCTGCTGTGGATGATGATGATGATGATGGTAGAAGCTGTGGTAAACTGAACTGCTTTCACATCCTGGTGTTCTGTTCAGAGTAAATAGACCTTTTTAACGCAGTAAGTCTGATCCAGTTAGCGGTGAATGCGCCAGCTGTTTACACAGTTATGATGAAATTGATGAAAACACACCAATAAAACAGCTGTTTTGTTACTTAACTCAAAAATGTTCATTTTTGGACATTTTTGGATCTGCTGGGGCGTGGCCGTCCTAGAGTTACTTGATCCTACTGTTGTCTGAATAGAAGAAAAAAAAACCTTGTTTTATTACCTGATTAACAGGTTGTGTTCACTGGTTAACTGGTTGTGTTTATTGGTTGAAACAGAAGTTTTTAAATTTGCCTTATTACTGTTTTTCTGAACTAAATCATCTTATTGAAAGTAAAAACATTTTCTAACCATCATTCATCAACATTACAGCAAGTCAGCAAATTTCTGATTTCTTTATCAGCCTGTTATGGTTTGTGGGCTGAATCAGTCCTTAAACACTTTTTAAGATTACTTATTCATTAAATAATAATACTTAAATCCATATGCTAATACTGATGCAGCTGTTTGCTTCTTTACCAGAGTCCAATAATTCTGCACCTGACTGCTTCATAATCATAAAAAAACTCCCCATACAATCTTTAGATTAATCTTGTTGAGATAACATCTCCAGAAGAGAAGAGAAGCAGCAGACACAGAGATGCTTTAACTTGGAAATAGTTTTCATCTGATCCATCATGTCTGTTCTTTCTGTTTTCTTTCTCCCTTAAACAGAAAAAAGTATGAATGCTGCTCTAACACCCATCAGTGTGCTGGAGTATAGATTTTTTTTTTATTTATTAACTAATTAAAATTTTTGGAAGTATTTAACATGTCTACTCACACTGACTCCTGCTGACTAACTTCATGGTTTTGGTAGCTTCAAGCTGATATTCACATTAAAGGGAGCTCAAAGCAGAGATGTTTACAAGTCCTGTTTTGTAACTCCAAGTCAAGTCACAAGTCACTTTTAGTTGTAATGAGTTATTTCCCCTACAATGCCTGTTGTCTGGTCACCTTAGAAGATTGTATTATAATCTAAGGAATTTAAAATAGATTTTCACCTTTTATCTACCAGCATTTAGTAGCAGCATCAATATTAAACTGACAAACACTCTGTCCTTCTCTGGACAATTTCTTTGCTTTACTGAATTCAGAAAACCTGGAGATGAATATGGAAATTTATTCAGATTAATAAATATGTTCCTAACATAGCTTATCAAAGAGTTTTTAATGTGAACCAAAATCCACCTGGATGCGCAGAGAAATTTAAAGTACTAAATCTGCAATCAAAAGGTCCACAGCTGGTGATCCCTGCACTAGTGCATCAGAAAAATCTTCAAATTTTTAAAAGACTTGAAATTACTCTGTGAGATGAGTACAGCAAATATTCATTTTTAACCTTTCTGAAATTGAATGAAAAAAAATTCAATATTTTCAATAATTTAGATCCAGTACTTGTAGACCCAATTCCTTACATTCCTAAACTGGACGGATATCAGCATATCTGTTTGGAGAGCTGAAAACAATTATTGTGTTGCACAGCAAAAGGTTTCACAAACATACAAATCTCCTTCTTTTCTATGCTGTTTCTCAATTCTGGGGATAGGATTGCTCAGATGATCTGACTTTGCTTTTGATATATCTAAATAAAATATAAAAAGCATATATAGAGAGAGTGTCAATTAGAAATAAATAATACAGTTTCAAAATGTTTATCTGTTGTAGGATTTGCTCCATATTTCATTTTAATCATAATTACTGATTGAAGAAATTGGCTACATTAGTAAATCTTAACATATCTAACCTTTAAGCACACCTAAAGGCTTTTACTGAAAACAGTGTGAAATCTAATGTAATTTCACTGAAATTTATAGACAGAATAAATAAAATAAGAATAAAAAAATAGAATAAAAATGTCCCATGTGGTCCAGCTGAAATAAAAGATGGATTCTCTGACTCATCATTCTCGCCTTCATCTGCCTCCTCCTCACTCTGCTTCTGAATCTGAAATCTCTTCTTCATTCCTCACATCTTTGTCCTCATCTTCTCTTTCTTCTTTAGGTGTTGCTCTCTCAGTTCCCTCTTTAACTCAGATCCTCCTGCCCTCTCTACCATTCTTTCTTCATTTCTCTCTCTTTCCTGCTCATTTTTTTTCAACAAGAAACTATTGTCTCCACTTTTAAGAATAACATGAAACCAGAAATTATTCCTCACATGGAAATAAGTGGTGCGAACAGTTTTTATTTAGACTCCTCGTTCTTATCCAAGCCTATTTGTTATTTATCCAGTCTGACAGTCAGGATGTAAGGTGGTTTAATAGTGCAACTGTCACTGAAACTTCAGCCCCTGAAACACATTTCTGAATCTTTATAAACTGTTTTTGTGTTTAATGGAAACAAAACTAACAAGAAAAAAGCTCCAATAAATCACACACAAGTCATCAAGCACTTAATGAACAAACTGAACCAGACTGACTTCACCTGGAGAAAGTTGGTGGTTCAGTCTTTCCACTCTGTCCGGTTGCAGACAGATTATCTCCTACATGTGTGTGATGCACCACCACGTGGCCACGGAGGCAGACGCTGTTTGATGCAGGGCTGTAACTAAGTTTTTGAGGGGCCAAAGATTGTTTTTATGACAATTGTTTGTTTGTTTGTTTGTTTTTTGTTTCATTGTTTGTTTGTTTGTTTTAATTAATCTATCTTTTATTTTAATGATATGAGAGGCTTTTGGACACACAAAAGATTTGTTTTACCATGTAGGATATAAAAGTTGAGGTGGGGGGTTTGAAAGTAGAGAGCCACGTGTTCCCCCTTGACCCCCTGTAGATTGAGGTCCATTGACAAATAAAATCATTACTAGCTGATTTTTCAACCAGTTTCCAAGCAGTTTGCATTATTGAAAAATGTAATAAACAAGCTTGAAAATTAACCATAAACATTTTTTGAAAACTGCCTAAACTTTGACTGTGTGGAAGGTGAAAGAACCATGAGTTAATCATTGCAGGATGTAATGCTGTGGGGACATAGAAAAATGTATTTATTACATCACATTGATTTCACTGACCCAGTGTTGTTGTTAGATAGTTTACAGCTGGCTTTAGTTCAGGGGATGTAAACATCGCTGGAGATTGATGGGAACAAACACCCTGCAGTGCTCAATTCAAATCAGTGTACAAGGAAAAATTGATCCAACAATCCATACTTGTGGTTAGTAAAAAAAAAATGGTCATGCACAAAAAACACAATATGTGTACAGTACCAGCGAAACTTTTAACTGTTAGTAATGAGATATCTGTGATTTATGTTGAAAATTACATAGTGGACTTTCTTTTCAAAGCTCTAGAAAGAAAGAAAGAAAGAAAGAAAGAAAGAAAGAAAGAAAGAAAGAAAGACAATTATTTGCAGGTGAATATTTAGCCTGGAATGAAACAAAACATGGAGTCACAGACTTTATTCATCCATCACCTTTCTGTTTATATCAAAACAAAAGTGTTCTCACACTCATAAAATAATCTAATTGGATGCACCAATGTGGTCATGGCACGCATTTCCACACAGTTAAATCAAGTATGATAACCCAGTTCTTGATTGTGTTAAATGAACAACTTTGACATTTGTTGGTCAAATTTAATGGGATTACATCAGATCACTTTATTCTTTTTTCATTTAATCCAAATGTTTTATTGAAGTAGAATCAAATGTTGTTGAATTCATCGTACATCAGTTAAAAGTTTAACAAAAATCAATGTTTGTATCTGAAATTACACAAGTATTAATACACCATCACAGAATTACTTCCTGGATTACTTGGCACTGTTTTGTAAAGGAGGACATGCCGAGGCAGGAGATGCTGAGGCAGGAGGACACGCCGAGGCAGGAGGACATGCTGAGCCAGGAGGACATGTTGAGGCAGGAGGAGATGTTGAGACAGGAGGAGATGTTGAGGCAGGAGGAGATGTTGAGGCAGGAGGACATGTTGAGGCAGGAGGAGATGCTGAGGCAGGAGGACATGTTGAGGCAGGAGTAGATGTTGAAGCAGGAGGAGATGTTGAAGCAGCAGGACATGCTGAGCCAGGAGTAGATGTTGAAGCAGGAGGAGATGCTGAGGCAGGAGGAGACGCTGAGGCAGGAGGAGATGCTGAGGCAGGTGGAGACACTGAGGCAGGAGGAGATGTTGAGGCAGGTGGAGACACTGAGGCAGGAGGAGATGCTGAGGCAGGAGGAGATGTTGAAGCAGGAGGAGACACTGAGGCAGGAGGAGACGCTGAGGCAGGAGGAGACGCTGAGGCAGGAGGAGACGCTGAGGCAGGTGAGTTTTACTACTCAGAGTTGTGACTTGGTCTATATAACTGATTGAATTTTAATTAAAGTTATGACATGACAAGTTTACTGGAAAGTCACATAAAATTGTTCAGACCCAAAGAAAATTTTTCTTTGGCAGAGTTGCCTGTAAAAACAACTGACTATAGTAATTTCAATATGTTCTTCAATTAAAGTGAAAATTATATTGATGTAAAATATTCCTTCTCACATCACTACTTCAATGCAATTACAGTGAGTCATAGTGATTCTTTATAGATTTTCTTTTTCCAAATGATGACAGTAATCTTAATAATGTACCGTGTAGCAATGGGTTTTCACTGTGTTAGTAATTATATCTGTTAATGGTCATATTTTTTTTCAAGGTTTTATTGGGCTGATGTATTGAACTGCCACACTGAAGACAAGGTGAGAGATGGAGTGATTCTTCCCTCTACTTCAACTTTACACAGAAACATGCATTTATACTTTTTGGAATGAATAGCGTGAAATCTTTTCACCTTTTGTATAAATTATGACAACATTACTTTAGACTCAGTGAAAACAGATTTTTTAAAATGATCCATCGCTCCCTGTCCTTTAAAATGGTTAAAAAAATGTTTAATCTCTTGTAAAACTTCTAACCAACTGCATAAAAGTGGAATTACATTGTTTTTGTGTATATTTGGAGTTTTTCTCTCTGACTTTCAGAACCGCTCTTCAGTCTTTGTTTATAGCTTTGAACGTTTTAATGAATATGAAAGACTTTTCAGTCCGGACCTTAGCTACCTTTTGAAATCATTATCAGAAAGTTTTTTTTTTTTATTGTTTTTCACTTTGTTTTCTACTTTTTCTTTTCACATAGTAGAATGCATAGTTTCATATATAACATTTCCATACCACTGAGAATGTAAACAATCTCAAGTCTTGTCCACATTATCATTATTATTATTATTATTATTATTATTATCAATACTACTACTACTACTACTAATAATAATAATAATAATAATAATAATAACAATAATAATGATAATGATAATAATAATAATAATATTTACATAAAGGAATTTCCTGCAGGTGGTGAAGCAGAGAATATCTGCAGCATCATTACAAGCAAATGAAGTAGCTTCTTATTGAATATTATAATAATTTAAAAGTATCCAAATCAATTTCAAATCAAGATATTTTCAAATCAGTCATGATAAACTTTTTATTCCTTAATACTGCCATACATGACTTATTGCACTCTAAAATGAAACACTGGTTTTAATAGAATATATTTAGTGGATATAACTTCATTTTAATCTAGGTGTTAGTAATAGTCATTTTAAATAAGTTATATTAACTTTGGATGGGGAAAATGTTGAAAAAATTAACATACTTAAGCTGAATCAGTGTATAAGTACATGGAATGGTGATGGTGGGGAGCAGGATTTCCCACAATGCAGTCATGAGAACTCCCCCGACTGGTCACCATTCCAGGGTTCAAGGTTGGCGATCCGGCGAGGTCCAGCTCCCAGGCTCACGTCCCCAGTGTCGCCTCCAGCTCCCAGGCTCACGTCCCCTGAGCAGACGTCTCCTCCGGCTCCACAGCATCCGACGCATCAGCAACGGTCAGCTCCGGCTCTACAGCGTCCGATGCCACAGTCAGCTCCAGTCCTACAGCTTCCTACACCTGCTCCCCGGTCCAGCCCGGCTCTTCAATGTCTGACGCCACAGCAACGGTCAGTTCCGGCTGTACTGCGTCCGACACCACAGCCAAGGTCTGCTCCTGTCCTGCGGCCTCCTGTGCCTGCTCCCCAGTCTTCACCGGCTTTTCCATGTCCGATGCCAATGCCACAGTCTGCTCCAGTTCTACCTCCGACGCCAGCGCAACGGTCCTTCCCAGCGCTTAAATGTCCGAGGTCAGCTGCAGGGTCCACGCACCCCCTGGAGGTTCTCGTCTCCGAGAAGGTCAATGGTTTCGGCGCTCATCTCCAACCAGTGGCTTCAGTCCCCGAGGGGGTCTCCGAGCGGGACGCTCCTCTTCAGCCTCTGGTTTCTTCCTGTTCCCTCCTGTCTGTATGACCTCCCGGTCGCCCGCCAGAGACTCAGCTCCTATCTGTGCGAGCCCCTGGTCACACGCCAGACGTATTGACATTTCTCTGTCTTCCAGTGCTCCTGTCAGTGCGCCTGCCCGAGGTCCAGTTCCTGTCAGCACGCTTTCCTGAGGTCCAGCCCCTGTCAGCGCGCATGCCCGAGATCCAGGCCCTGTCAGAACATCGTCCAGAGATCCACTTCCGGTCAGTGTCAGGGGATCAGTCAGGTCAGCCTACAGAGCTCATATCTGCACGTCGTATGGAGCTCCAGCTCCAGCCTGTGCATCCCTCAGGCCGTCCGCCTGAGCTCCAGCTCCAGCCCGTGCATCCCTCGGGCCGTCCGCCTGAGCTCCAGCCCGTGCATCCCTCAGGCCATCCGCCTGAGCGCCAGCCCGTGCAGCCCTCAGGCCGTCCACCGGAGATCCAGCCTGCTCAGCCGCCGGAGATCCAGCCTGCTCGCCTCCCAGCTCAACCGCCAGAGATCCAGCTCCAGTCAGCGCGCCTGCCAGAGATCCAGCACCTCTCTGCGCAGCCCTCTGGCCATCCGCCAGAGATCCAGCACCTCTCTGCGCAGCCCTCTGGCCATCAGCCAGAGATCCGGTCCAAGTCTGCTCGTCCTCCAGGTCCTCCCAAGATCCGGCCCTGGTCTGCTCGTCCTCCAGGTCCTCCTTCCAAGACCTGGCCCTGGTCTGCTTGTCCTCCGGGTCCTCCTTCCAAGACCCGGACCTGGTCTGCTCGTTCTCCGGGTCCTCCTTCCATGACCCGTCCCTGGTTTGCTCGTCCTCCGGGTCCTCCTTCCAAGACCCGGCCCTGGTCTGCTCGTCCTCCAGGTCCTTCTTCCATGACCCAGCCCTGGTCTGCTCGTCCTCCTTCCATGACCCGGCCCTGGTCTGCTCGTCCTCCTTCCATGACCCGGCCCTGGTCTGCCCGTCCTCCGGGTCGCCCTCCAGAGATCCGCTCCAGGTCAGCTTGTCCTCCTTCCGTGACCTGGCCCAAGTCTGCTCATCCTCCTGGTCGCCCTCCAGAGGTCAGATCAGGGTCCCGACCTGCTCGCCCACTGGGTCGTCCTCCAGAGACCCGGCCCAAGTCTGCTTGCCCTCTCAAGATCCGGTCCTGGTCTGCTCGCCCTCTGGGTCGTCTTCTTAGGATCCGGTCATGGTCTGCTTGTCCTCCCGAGATCCAGTCCTGGTTTGCCCGTCCTCCGGAAGTCCGGACCGGGTTTCCCCGTCCTCCCGGACGACCGCCTGACCTGTTTGCACTTGTCTTCCCCTTGTGGTCATCCGCCCGAGATCCAGACTCAGCCTTCTGGCCGTCCTCCTGGGCCGTCTGGAATCCGGCCCCTGGAAGGGGGGGTAGTGTTACATCCTGTCATGCCACATACCGCCTGTCATTCCACTCCTCCACCTGCAGTTCCCTGATCCTCCACACCTGTCCCTGATCCTCACACTCCGATCAAGTCAACCTGTCACACCTGTTTCCTATGGACTCACTAGCCCTTATATTTCCCAGCACCTCACTCCCTGTCAGACCTTGATGATGCTCTTACCCTCATGGACCCATCTCCTCTCCTGTGAAGTAAGACGATTCCTGTTTATTCCCTTTCCAATAAAGATATGTTAACTGTCTTTTGTCTCTGTGAGGTCCATGCGTAACACGATATATCATGAAATGTTTTACATACATCCTAAACTCAACCTAACTGCTGGGCTATGACATGTTTAACCCATTTTGCGTTATTCTGTGGGTTTTGGGTTATTATCTGGGTTATTTTTGTGAACCCATGCGGTGGATTCAACACAGTTGGGTTATATACAGTCTATGGTTAAAATCCATCAACCCAACAAACATCAGCTAACCCAGCACCTGGGTTGTTTATGCTTTGAACGTCAACACATCAGACATCATCACGTCAACTTCTCGCCTCAACCACTATTAAGCTCTGGGCGGCAATCTGGCAGATTATCTTTGATGTGGCGAACAAAGTGCTAAGGTACATATGGCACTCGTCTCAGGCCTTTGTCATTGTCACTGGGGAGGCTTTGGAGCAAAAGACACTTCTTCAAGCAGTCAAAGTCTGTTTTAAGGTATTTTACATATCTGACATTGAGTACACAAAGCAGTGTGCACCAGTTTGGGAGTTCCTCCAAAATGGAGTGTAGGGAATGGAAGGAGATGAGTCAAGCCTGCTAAGTTTTTGCGTGTAGCAATACTTGCTTGCAAGTAGACTGTGAATGTGAGTTTTTTTCTTTCCTTTTTCTCCTGCTGAGAGTTGAGATCTACCTGGGTAACTCGCGGAGGCGGCATGGCTCAGTGGGTAAAGGGGTTGTCCTAAAGCCCAGGGGTTGCCAGTTCGATCCCTGGCCAGAGAGCTCATGTCGAGGTGTCCCTGAGCAAGACACGAACCCCTAATTGCTCCAAATTCCGCTTCTTGCCTTTTTTTCCCTTCCGAGTTATCATGCAAATGATGTGATGAATATGTATCATAGGCGTTCACCTGAGCATTTATAGCCACCATGTGGGTGTGGAAAGGTGTTCCCTCACGTGCTCCCACTTTAGAGTTGATTCTGATTTATAAACGGAAACAGGTGTAGGACGTGCGTGCACAGGCTTTGATAAATCTGAAAGTTGAAGTGTGGAGCATTTCCTTTTTGCACCGCAGACGCCACCTGTTGTTTACTTTGCTATGCACAGTTTTTTAAATGAGGCCCCAGGTCTCCATAATGACTTCATATCAGCAATAACCCATCTTTCTCCATAGTTTCAGTATATAAACATGTTCTGCTTTCCAGTACCTGCTCATATCCCTGTTTAAAACTAATTTATCCATCCAGCTGCTGCACCGTCACAAAGATGTCTCTGGTCTGACATTGAGCAGAAACCCTGCACACCAAGTTCCTGCTGCAAAGCAAGAATGATTTTGAGTCCATCAACTAAGTAAAGTGGACTTGAAGTCATCATGTGTGCTTAAAACAAACATTATGTGAACAATCTCTTATAATTTATGTAAAACTGATCAAATCAAGCACAACCCCAAATATGTACACCAAAATCAAATCGATCAAGTTTGGAAAGTTTGACAAGCTAAAAGTATTTTAGTTCATTCATCACTCAAATTAATAAAAACTTAAAATTTTTTATTTAGGCAACGGGTTTACATATATTTTTAAGTAATGTCAACCAGTTATATTTTATAGTGTGTGTCAAAGTGTGGGGGGACTCGTATTAAACAACAAAATCAGTTTTGTTTTTTTGTTTTTTTTCTTTAAAAGATTCCCCATGAGAATAATTATCAAATCCACTCCTGCAAAACCAACAAACTCACTTTTCATCAAACTGAAAATAATTAAATTTGACAACATGGTCAATTTTACAAATGTTTCAAATTATGTACAAAGTTAAAAATGTCAAATTGTCAAACAGCATTCAAAAGTTTTCACAATTAAGAGAGAGTAAATTCAGTCTAAGAGGAACATGCACGTTCCAAAAATCAGCTGTGAGAACAACTGTTAAAGATTTTTATATCTCTAAAAGAGGAGTTTGATCATGGAACAGCTGCAGTGAGGACATGACAATATGGCAAACTATCGGTAGTTTCAAACAAATGATGAAAAAATTATGTAATAAAAAATATTAAATAATCACTGAGTTTTATTGAAAACAATGTATGTTGTGTATTATGACTCATCATAGCTTTGTATTATTATTATTATTATTATTATTATTGAGCTTTGTGGTTTGTGATGTGTTAAATATCCTAATGAAATGCTGTGAAAGTTTCAATATTTAAGTTATAATGGACAAAAAGCCCCTTGAGGAGCCTGCAGTAGTGCAGAAGGACAGAAAGCTGCTCTCTGATTGGACAGTTGGATTAGTCACCATCCAATCAGATAGAAGTAAAAAGACAGGGACAAAATTTGCAGCCACAGCTTCAGAGTCTTGCTACAGTGTTGTGCTTTGCATCTGTGGACAGGATGTTTGCAAAGAACTTCTATTTCTTTCCACAAATACAAATCCTTTCTGCACATTTGCAAACTTAAATTGTTTGGGCACATTTTTTTTTTGCAGGGTGGCAAAACATGATTTACAAATACAAACTCTGAAATTATTTGCAAACATTTATTTACAGCTTCAAAATCTTCATGACTTTATATTGAGCCCATAAAGGTGCTCTGAAAACTGAAACTTTTCAGTCATCAAAGCAACCGCTATGTCTGGCACAAACCCACAAAGGCCATCCCCACAGTGAAACATGATGGTGGCAGCATCATGCTATGGGATGTCTTTCACCAGCAGGAACTGGGAAACTGGTCCAAATTGAGGAAAAATTAGATGATGCTAAATACAGGGATATTCCTGAGCAAAACCTGTACCAGTCAGTAAGTGATAAAGACAAGGAGCAAGGTTCTCACTCCAGCAGGACCCCAAGCATACTGTCAAGTTTATTTATACAGCACATAGATGAAAAGACTTGCAGCAGTGATTCCAGCAAGAGGTGACTCTACAGAGTACTGACTGTAAGAAAGGGTAGGGGTTAATACTATATAAATATAGTATTATAAATATATAATAAAACAAAATCACATCTACAAAGTTGTAGGCATGTTCTGTAAATTATATGATACCAACCCTCAAACAACGTTTTGGTTCCAGGTTATGAGGCAAAAAACATAAAAAATGCCAAGGTCGCGGGGGGGGGTAAATTATTTTGCAAGGCACTATATGTATAAGAAATATGCTGATCACTAGATAAATGTTTAATCATGGAAAACACAAATATCTGGAAAACTTCGAGGTTTTTCAAAGGGTCAGAAAACTCAGCTCCCATCTTGCTGTGTGGGATTGCTTCCAAAAACATGCACTGTGATGAAAATTTCTTTCCTTTAAGGCTGCACATGGCTATTATTTAATTCCCGGAAGGATGTAATGACAATGTTTTTCACACATTTGTTTCAGCAAACGATTGTTGTGGGGCTTGCTGCACTTTCTGCTCAAGTTCATGCCAGAGTCTGGCTGGCAAAGAGATTAAAAGCTTAATTTTTTCATATTTACATTTATATGAAACTGCCCGGTAAAACCACAGCTGCGAGTCCTCTGGTAGCTGCTTTTGTTCCTCTCCAGCTAAGCATTATGGGGGCCAGACTGAATAAACAGTGCAAATTAGCATAATGTAGCAACTGGAGTGGACAGTTTCGCAGGTAATCTAATGATACAAATTCATGAACACAAAGTCAGTTCATTTTAGTAATGACCAACACAATTTCATGACAGCAAGGTTGTGAGGACATAGAGCTAATAAGTCTTGCCCGACCTAGATCAATCAATTGCTTAACAGCTTATAAGCAGGAAGGTGAAAGTACTTTCCACCCCTGGATCAGGACACCAGGCAACCAAGACTTCCAAAAACATTCCAGACCAAAACAACGGAAACTTCTGTAAAGCCCAGAAGGTTTTGCCAAATTGTTGTGGCATGCCACATAATTTGCAAAATTGCCACTGACAATGAGCCAAACTGCAGATATGAGGACAATAGAAGCGCAGTGTTGCATCTAAAAAAACATGATACAGACATAGAAAAGGCAAATTAGACTTTTTCTGTTATAAGGTTTTAAGTATCAGGATATAACAAAAATCACCAGGTCTTACAATAAGGTCAAAGCAACAATAGCAACAAAGCAAAAATAGTCCTAAAATGTTCACTTTGAAGTTACAAAGTCTATAAATATGCCAACATTCTGCCCAGGTTCTGGAATAAATGGGAAAAAAGACTCAAAACTGACCATGGACTGCATTCATTTTTCTTGTGTCATTTTGTTACCACATGTATGTCCATATCATCAACATACATTTAAATGGAGTTATTGGGACATGCTGATGGAAGACCATTTATATAGAGGGAAAAAATAATGGTCCCAGAAATATTGTCTGTTTTTTATACCTGCTTATTCCAGTGCAGGGTTACGGGGGTCTGGAGCCTCTCCTAACAGTTGCTAGGCAAGGCAGTTTATTTGTATAGCACATTTCATGTACAGGACAATTCAAAGTGCTTTACATAAAACAAAGGCACTATAGATATTTTGGAAACAGTAAAAGGCATCAACACATAATCACAAAATAATAAATTTATTACTAGGCAGGATACACCCTGGACAGGTCATCAGTCCAGTCCAGGACTATCACAGAGAGACAAACAAGCACTAACACTCACATCTAGACTGAATTTAAAGTGACAATTTAAAGCTAATGTGCATGTCTTTGGACTGTGGGGAAAAAAACAGAAAAACCAGAGAGGGCCCATGCATACAAGGGGAGAACTGTGCAACGTTTGCACAGAAAAACCTGGCTTAAGCTGGGCTCACACCAAATAATTTTCACGATAGCAGACTAAAAACGGAAGTCTTTAGGAAATCTTAGGAGTTTTACTGGAGTCCCAGCGCGCTCCGGTCATCTCGGTCGTTAGGTGTAAGCTGGTAATCTGCGCTGTTTAACATCAATCTTTCCCTTGTCTTGGATCTGCGACAATATCAAACATATTTGATATTATCGCACGTCGCAGTGACGAAACACGATCAACAACCAATAGATGAGCTCTGACAAAAGCAGAAACAAGAATCCCGACAGTCAGAACAAAAAAAAAAAAAAAAGATAAGAAGTGGTGATGAAACGTTGTCGGTGGACCGTCCAGAAAGAGGAGCGGATGTGTTACAGTATAATGATCTAACAAATGAGAGAAGAATAGAAACTCATTCATCCCTCCAAATTCTGAGGAGTCGGTGTAACACCTGGTGGAGATGTAAAACCACACTTAATAATGATAATGTGTAATTCCCTCCTGGAGTGAAATTTCTCCCCTTGTCTGCTTTACTGCGGGCAGATCAGCCCTGTTTGAGATCAACTGTCCAACATATCACAATAAAATGCTAAAAGAATCTGGTTGTGGTCTTGTAATTTGTGACCATACAAGATTCACAGTCTTTGTCAAATCTCAGTCTAAGACTAGGCTGAGACTTAAGACTCTAAACATTGGTCTTTAGATGTGAGCTGGTTGTTTTTCAGAGTCTTGTGCAAATCTTTTAAAAGTCTTCTGGTGTAAGCCCAGCCTTAGTCAAATCTAAGTCCTCCTGGGGGGTATTCCACCAACGTAGCTAAAGGAAACCAGGCTGTATCAGGAAAGCCTCGCTTGAACTAACCCCATCTCTAAATTAAGGCTCAAGCCATTCCACCAACACATTTCAGCTGCATCTACTTGAGGCTAATTCAAGCGAGGCTTACGTAGCCTGGCTATGTGGGAGCTCCTGAAGAACGTAGGAAGCCCTAGTGGAAGTGGATGGTGGAAAAGAGGAGCTGGCAGAAAAAGAGAGCAAGCCGAGAGCTTGTGCAGTGAAGTTCATGCTGGTGAGGCACTGATTCCTCTGGAGTCAGATTTACATTGTAATAACTGAAAAGAGCATCTTATTTCACTATTCATCCAACAGCATGCAACTATGCCCCCTTGAGGTGCAAGCCAGTTTGTATTGGATCACGCAGTCAGAGGAGGCACAGCTCGCCCTGCCTCACCTGGGACTTCTACCCTGGATTTGATTGGAAAATCCTCAAATTCTGCAATTTTTTGTGTAGAGTCATACTGACAATGGGCTTGGGGAATAAAAAAAAAAGAGGAGATGCCTTCTTTGTACACACACACACACACACACACACACACACACAAAAGTTCTTAATACGCTCTCAATATGGTACTCATCTCATTTAAGGCCCAGACATAAATTATCATGAAAAAATAATTACAAAATAATTTACACACACACACACACACACACACACATATATATATATATATATATATATTTATATAATGTATAAATAAACCAAAAGAAAAATGCAGAATAAATGCATAAGATGGCAGAACAAAGACAGTCAAAAACAAGAAATAACAATATAGTTGACTCCAGTAAAAAGTTTAGAAAGTGCTTACAGTCTTGTTTAAAAGGGACACAGGTACAGGGACAAAGCTATTCCAGAGGATGGGGATGCTATAGCCGCATCTGTCTGGTATATTGTGGTGTCAGCAGCTTCTTGCTGTAGTATCATTTAATATTTCCATGTTTTCTATTTTCATGTCATTTTTGCTGATTGTTTGAATTCAATTCATTCGCCATTGTTTATTTAGTTGTTTTTTTTTTTTCCTTTTTTTTCTTTAAGAGCAGGTGTCAGAATACAGGGTTTGTTATGTCTACATTTTACAAGCTGTTTGTTGGATGAAAAATTTCCTATATTTTCATTCTTGTATCTCGAAGCTCACTGTTGGCCTGCATGAAATCAGATAAAACACAGAGCCTGGTACTAAAGTTATTTCCTTCGTTTTAATCATTACACAGCTGTCAAACACATTCCCTCGCTTTAGAATATTTACAACATCTAAATGTCCAACAGCTTCTGAATAGACTAATTGGAAACATGAGACAGGTTTCTCCCAGCAACAAGCAGCAGCGGGGAACCACCGAGACATTTCAAACCCCTTCTGTTTCTGCTCAGAGACTCAGATAAAAGAGCTAATTATGTTTGTGAGCAGCAGTCCAGCCGCTCAATACACACTGCAGGTACAATTACACAAACATACCCACAGAAGCACACACAATCGCAAACACAACACAATCAGTAATCACACACAGTACAGATGCACCAATAGATACACTAATGGACCTACATATGAACACAGAGTAAATGTACATCACATTTTCATATATTTGATGTGTGTTTAACAATTTTGAAAAAGGATTTTTAATGGAGCAAACTTATCTTTAATTCTATAGCAACATCAATCCTCAGCTTGTTCTGTTCTTTGGTTTTTGTAAACATTTTGTGCACAATGCACTCGTATTATTTCCATCTTCACCAGCAAACACGCTCTAATGAAGTATCTAAACACTAGAAAGGCATCTAATTGATGATCACATGCAAACAGTTGTACAAACAAATAGTATTACTGCCTAAATTGGGTTTTGTGCTTTTAATGTTTTGCTTACTTTTAGTGTCTTATGTTTGTACAGTGTCCTTGGGTGCTTTGATAAGGCGCTTTTTTAAAATAAAATGTATTATTATTATTATTATTATAATGGATTTTCACTTTTATCCCAGACTATTCCATTTCACTACAACCCTCTTCAGGGATATATATATACACTTGGATGAATGTCGTTTCAATTCTAATCAAAGTCAGCAGGACAACTTGTACTTTTTTGCACACATGCTGTTATCAGCCCAGCAAACCAATGTCCTATCATTTGAATACAAGCAATATGTAGTACAAACAAATGAAAGATGGCAAGTAAAATGCCAAATTTTTTTCCCCATTTTTAAAGTTTAGATGCAAGTTTACGCACTAAACCATGAAGAGTTATGAGATGGTATAGATCCTTATGTTATACAAAGAATTTGGAAAAAAGCAGATCAAAGTATGGAAAATCTTGGAAAACTATAACTTCTTAGTGTGTGGATGGGTTGGGATTAATTTCCTTGATGGTAAATCCTGCAATGTCTGTCTGAGTATGCATTTTGGTGTTTTAATAGTTTTATTGCTGTGTGTGTTTGGTGTAAACAAACCATGACCATGACATCTTATAGCGGGACAATATCGCTCAAATTTTAGAAGACCAAGGAGATGACTGGATTTCTGCATGACTACCCCATTTCATACATATATATACACACACACACACACACAATGCTCAATGTGAACCTGCTCTCATTCATGTAGAGAACAGGTTGCCAATCTGCCAGTCCTGGTTTCTTTGGCAGATACCAATCAGGCTACACAGTATTGGGCTACAAGCACAGGCCCCACTTGTGGAATTAGGGTCCTCATACTACCTTAATGGAATTTGTTTCTGATAGTCTGAGCAAAAACACAGATTAGTGGCCTGCCGGAGGTCATTTTGTAGAGCTCTGGCAGTTCTCCTCCTGTGCCTCCTTGCACTATGCGGATAGTGGTCCTGATGCACGGTTTCTGTCCTCTTTCATACCACTCTCCTGCCTCCTAGAAAACTGAACCATTTCCTGATAATTTCTCCATGCTCTTGACACTGTGCTGGAAGACCCAGCAAGCCTTCTTGCCACAGTGTGCATTGATGTGCCATTCTGAATGAGCTGCACTACCTGAACAACTTCTGTGGGTTCCAGACACTCACGTTACCTTTGAAATGGGTGACTGAGGACCCGGAAATTCAACCAGACACACACAGCAGATGGAATGTATAAAAAACCGATTTATTCAGCAAAGGGGCAAGAGTCTGGCAAGGCTGGAAGAAGCGGTCTAGTCCTGGGGAAGGAGGAATGCTGAAAAATCCAAAATCCAAAAGCAGGGTCAGTAGACAGGCAATGTTCAGAACACAGAGACAGCTGGGGTACTTATCCAAGACGTCAGGCAAAGCTCAGTGCCCAAAACAAAGTATGGATCAGAATCCAGCAATCCCAGAAACCAGGCAAGAGGTATCCCACAAGGGCAAGGCAACAGGGGTAATCCTAGGGATGTTATGCTCGAGCCGTCTGCTCGATTACGTGTCGAGCATGTGACACGGAAGTGTTGTGAGCATTGTCTCTGAGCATTGATTCAGCATGCCAAAAGTCACGTGATAGACCAAACGAGGCCTCGTTACGTCATCAGCGCGTATCGAGCAGCAAGCGTGATCTTCGAAGGGAAAGCTGAGGAGATCGCGGGTTTTTGAGAGGAGATTCTGTAGCGATTGTGCGACATTGCATTTTGAAAACAAATTTAGGAAAAGCATCACATCAGCATGAGCTTGTATTGAATCACATTTAGCTTTTAGAGATTTGGGGAAACAAACGTCTGCGCGAGACGCCGTTGCCAGAGTAACTGCTGGAGTATGAGAGAAGGACGGAGCGGGTGGTGCCTTCGACATCACAGGTAAGTTAAATTCCCCTTTCTTTATATAGATGTTTTTTAAATGGCCTTGCAAAGAGCAGACTTTAAAGTTAATCATAAACTTCAACCAGAAGCATCAGAGGAAACGTCTCAGTCTGCAGCTGCAGAGGAAAACCCACCACCTGCAGGACCTTAGACACCAAGCTGGTTTCTGATCACCATCAGCAGAGAATTTAATGATTTTAAACTTGGTTAATTACAATTTTGTTCTTGCGTTTCTTTCAGGTGCAACCTCTCCAAAGCTGGAGAGGTAGTGTGCCAGAAGAGGAGCAGACTGAAGCCTGACAGAAAATACGTTTTTAAATAAAAATCTATGACACATCACAATGTTGCCAAAGTTTTTTTTCTCATAACACATTTCAAGATTCAAAGTGTCTTTGTCATTTGCACAGTAAGGACACAAGTTTCCCTGAACAATGAAAATCTTACTTTGCCGTCCAACCTGAATGCCATAAAACATTATAAAATAAAAATAAACAATTTGAAAAAAAAAAAAACTAGATAGAAGATAAACAAAAAAAAAAAAAAAAAAACTGAGTAAATAATCTGTACATAAATGTGCAGTGTGCTATAAACTGTTGTGCTACCTTCAACAACGATCAGCTATGCAAAAGAAAACAACTTATGAGGTAGACGATAACACGCATTTGCAATTTCTATTATAAATAATAAGACACATAAAACAGTTAACAATTTTATTACAACTGTATAAAATAACTAACACAGTCACTATACCCGTTGCACAAACACCCTTCCCTCATGCCTTCCCACTGTGAGTAACTACTATCATTACAGATTGGTTTACTTAAGTTACACCACAATTCTGTTGCCTAAACAAATGTTATCTAATGCCCCTCATTGTTATTTATATGAACAACAGAAAATAAATATTCACTCGGTAGATTACGTATCGTTTATTGAACACGTATTCAAAGTTCAGATAGGAATGACAGATGTGAGGTGTCAACGCTGTCCTTCTGATACATCAGACTCCCACATCCAGCAGATGGACCTCTTTGGTTTGGTCAAATGATTCAGAACACCAAGCCATTTTCATGCATTTGTGTCAAAGTTGGCTCGATGATTCATGAGGCCTTGGTTTCACCATCCCTAGGTAATCCAAGGGCGAAAGTAATCGGCAATCTGGAGACAACTGAATGCTGGATATCAACTTGGTAAGGTGCTGGCAATGATAATCTGGCAGAGAAGGAGAGACTGAAGAGGGATTAAGTAGTGCAGAGAAACCAAGCAGCAATCAGGAAAAAACCAGGTGAGCTGAATTAGGCTGATAGCTTATCAGAGCAGGAACAGAGGCAGAGTGGCAATTAAGCCCAGGTGATCTGAATCAGCTGATGAGCCTAGGCAGGGCAGAGAATATAACAACCTTTAGTGGTGAGGGCACTGGCAAAATGCAAACGTGACCAAATATAAGCCAGAAAGGATGAAGATAGGGAAATGATCTGTAGTCACTACCTACAGGACCATTCTTTTATAGAGGTCTTATTGCTAATTGCCTCTCATTTCCATCTGTTCAAGTTGTACAACATCAGGTAAAACTGATTCACAATCAGTGTTACTTCCTAACTAGACAGATGAATATCCCAGAAATGTGACTGACTTTGAGTTACATGGTAACCTACTTCCATATTTATACTGACCTGAAAATAAACCGGGGGGCATTATTGTTATTAAAAGTTTGTACTTTTGGTTTACACTGGACTTTATGCTGGTAATTGGGCGTTCACTTCTGTCATGCATTTTACATTAACTTGACTTTACATGATCAAAGGTGGGTGATTAATTATTCACAATAAGAGACTGACAGGCTAGCCAGTGCAGCACAGACTGGCTGTAAGAGCAAGTATCTGCTAAATGTGGTTAAACAGACTGTAATAAACCAGTCAATTTATAATGACCATTTTCCATCTGCATTAAAACCTGCCATGATTAGATGCCTTGTCAAAAGCCCTCCCTTAACCGTGAAGTCCTAGCAAACTTTAGGCCAATATTCAACCTTCCATTCCTTTCCAAGGTTCTGGAAAAAGTAGTTGCTGTCTACTATCAGAATCACCTCAAGCACAACACTGAAAAATTCCAATCTGGTTTCCGTTCTGCCCACAGCACAGAAATAGCTCTAATCAGAGTCACTAATGATCTGTTGATTCAGGATCACATTGCTTTTTCATCCTCCTCAATCCGTCTGCAGCATTTGATACCATTGACCACCATATCCTCCTCAATAAGTATAACACACCACTGGACTCAGTGACACTGCCTTAACCTGTTTTAGATCCTACCTCTCTGACAAAACAGAACATGTTTCCATGGGTGATTTAAGGTCCAGGTCTCATACTGTCACCTGTGGGGTTCCTCGGGGATCAATGCTTGGTCCTATTTTTTTCACTCTGTACTTGCTCCTCCTGCTCAAGTCATCAGTCCCTTTGAAATTTCATTCCAAAACTTTTCATGAAAACTAATACAAAATTGTTATGGCCATCATCATCATCACTGTCCACACTTACAACCTGGCTGGAGTAGATAAAAGTGTGGATGAATCCCAACTTTCCTACAGCTCAAAAGCTCCTAAACTGAAGTAGTATTAGTCGGTAGCCCCTACCAAATTCAAATGTCGAATATAACCAGCATTGCTTTCTCTGGCCAAGGCATCCCTCTTCTATCAGTAGTCACCAACCTGGGTGTTAGGTCAACTTTGAGGCTCACATCAAACACCTCTGTAAGACAGCATTTATCCACCTTAGAAACATTTCTAAACTCCATCCTACTCTTAACCTTCCTGATGCAGAGAGGCTTGTCCACACCTTTGTCTCTTCCAGACTGGGCTACTGCAATGCACTCCTTGTCGGGATCCCCAGGGATCCAAAAGCTGCACCACATTCAGAACAGCAGGACATTCAGAACAGTGGTGCTAGGATCCTGATGAGAGTGCGGAATTAAAAACATATGACACCGATCCTCGACTCACCCTGGCTTCCTGTCTCTTCTCTGACTGAATTTAAAGTCTGTCTCCTCACCTTCCAATGCATCTATGACAATGCCCCCCAATATTTGACAAAACTTCTCACCCATACCACAGCACGATCCCTCCACTCTTCAAACACAGACAACAACTGCTCCTCACCGGAACCAAGACTCGCACCATTGGGGACTGGGCTTTTTGCTCCACTGCCCCTTACTTGTGGAATCCCCTCCCTGACAACCTGAGGCCTCCACAGACTCTGGAAAGTTTTAAAAAGGGACTCAAAACCTTTTTTATTGCCTGTGTGTTGATGCATTATAATGCATTATAATATTATTATCATTATTATTATTATCATAAATCACAAACTATGTGATTCAAAAACAGGGTTCAGTCCATTGCAGAAATTTCTGACCCTTAAACGGTACATTGGCCTCTCGAAAATTGTTACTGAGAAACAAAATGATGATTCATTTTTAAATTTTTTTTTTTTTTTTTTTAAACAGGAAAAATAATCTCTGGAATAATCTTCCAGACAGGAGACTGTTTGTTGTGGTTTGAAATCACCAGACAGGATGAATCATGGGTGATTTTCTGAAAGTGAACATTTTTAAATGACTCACGGCCCCTCAGGTTTAATCTGTTCATTACTGACTGAGTTTACCCAAAGCTGGAAGAAGGCTTGCAGCAACGTTGGTGTGTGCTGTCAGAAAATAAGAGTGGTCCTGAAAGAGTCTTAATGGGGGGCTGCAGGAGTCAGAGCTTTCATCGTTATATAACAAAATCATAAAGTGTTGTCAGTGTCATAGTTTGAACATTTTGGTTAAGGTGTTTGCGGTCTAGTGATGTTTAGTTTTGTCTTTTGTGTCTTATCTTGTATTTTTCCCTTTATGTTTTAGGTTTTGCTATCTGCTCCCTGCTCATTATTTTACCTGGTTTGATATGTTCATTCAATCAATCTTTTCTTCATTAGTCCTGCATTATTTGGATATCAGATAAAAGTATACAATTACATCTAAACTATTTTAAAATATAGGGGCTCAGTTTTTAGGGGGTTTGTAATAAATTTATGGAAATAGTGCTTAAAGCAAGGAGGCTGGGGGAATTCAAGCCAAGTTGTGAGTGTTCTGGGACATCCAACATTATAATATATTATTTTCTATGTTATCCTGTTCTTCTTTATCATTGTTGATGAGAAAAGCTCATCAACAAAGCTTAAATCTGAGTTGTGAGGATGCAACAGTGTCACAGGACTGAAATCAGACTGCTGTAAAAGATGGATCCTCACATGATTCCCAGACTGACTATATCACCCAGACCATTAGCCATCATTAAGAGAAATCATGTCAATCACTGCTGAACACATTTTATTAACATAAGAGGAAAAAGCACCATTTGTCAAGTCCTATACTTAATTTCATGTTATACCTTTGTCATTTATAGAGAAGAAAAGCAAGAGTAAAACCTGTCAAAGAGAGAAGAAATGTAGCATTATATCAACTGAGTAAATAATCATGGCTAAACCATTGCAACAAGTAAATGAGAAGATTTTTTGCCCCAGAAACAAGAATGTAAAGCAGCCAACAAAGTATCTCTACAGAGACTGAGAGATGGATGCTGACCAGCATCAGACGCAAAGCCCACGTTCCAGCCACTGACACTGAAAACCATGGCAACCATAAGTCACAGCAGACAATCTTCTCTCTATGAAAACAATAAAAAATAAGTCATATATCTGCAGATTTATCTAAAACCAGTAAATACATTAAAATTGAGAAGGGAGAATAATAAAATGGAAAATTTGCTTACAGTAAATACAATTTTTTTTATATTATGCAGTAATAGTGCTTATGTTCACAATCTTCAAAATAGATATTTCTCATGCTGTAACTATCTAAGATACATTTTCCACCATGTAGCCCTAACCAGGTACATTAATTTTAAGCTTGACCATGAGCTTTCAACTTCCACCTGAAAAACTGAGGAAAAAATGAGGAAAAAATGAAAAGGAAAGGATTTAAAAGTAGGAGGGAAGTAAAAACAAAAAGTATAACAACTGTGGAAACACTACACAAGACAAATGTTGAACTAGCAACATTTTTCTTAAATTTATTTTATGTCTTTTTAAATGTTTAATGTATTCTTACTATTCTTACTGTTGAGCACTTTGGTCAGTTGCTTACTGTTTTAAAGTGCTTTATAAATAAAGCTGACTTGCCCTGGCTTAGCAACCTGCTGTATTTGGGTCTGTTTCCATCATCTCCACCTTCCTCTCTATAAGCATTTGTAAACAAACAGAGACAAACAAACAAACAACAAACAAACAAACAGTTGACTTACAGGAATCAGACATCATGACACAGAAACACATTCAAGGACTTAGATGCATCTGTGTAAGGAATAGAAGATGGAAAATGTAAATTACATGTAAAAATGTAATTTGATGTAATGCAACATGTAATTATTGGACAATCATTGATTTTTAATTAGGAAACTACAACATTTAGGGTAAGATTAGGGAATATTTTCCCCACACACAGCCATTGCTCTACAGGCCAACGTACACAAACAAGAGAGGATTTGGAAGGAAAGAGCACAAAATGAAGAATGAAGACAGAGAATGAAGAGAAAAAGGGGAATTACGAACCCATACAGAGAGAGTGATTTTTTTACTCTGCAAAAACATACAAAATATCCTGAGTGCTAATCTCTGCCATCACTGTGCCACTACTACAAACCATCTGGTGGCCTCATTTAAAATTCCAGTACCAGGGGCGCAAAAATATGGGCCCCATTTACAAATCATCTTGGTGGGCCCCTATATTAACTTGATCAGTAGTTGTCACACATGCATTTCCAATGCTATAAGACAAAGATGATGTTAATCTTTGCTAATAATACTGATTTATTAGAATATTACAGTGGTAATAGAAGGTTCAGTATATCTGTTTGCTATGCCATAAACCATTTACTAGGCCATACCAATAGACACACGAGTTATGTTTAGTAATAAACGTCCTGTCTGAATGAATTTGTGTCTTATAATAAGCAGGCTGGTCAGCTTTCTGATTCTTGTCACTCCCTTCTTTTCTAGTAAATGCACCAAATTTAGTAATTCAGCAATAATTTTAAGACATCCCTTTTTTAAAGATCAGATATGTTTTACATAGTATTAAATCTGACTCAAAAGCACCAACAGTAGGAGTTATAGTAATTACTCTCTCTTAATCATCTTTCATTACGACCTTAAAGTTGGAAAATTCTCCTCCTCTGCTTTATTTGATTAAATAAAAAAATTAAAAAAAAGTAAATAATTTGTTATCAACATTACAGTTTGGGGGGTCTGCATTCAGTTTTTCAGATAACATGATAGAGTGAGAATCCTGACATTACAACAAAATCATTGATGCTAAATATGTCATGATTGATTACTGGGAAAGGGCTTTTTTTTATCACGAGGTCCATGAAAGTCAAATGATTTGTGATAAAAACTTTGGTGAATTTCTGATAGTAAATAATCTGTATTGTCTCTATCTGAATCCTAACATGATGTCTTCACTCAAGACACATGCTGCTGGTATCTGTCTAAACTGTGTTCAGGTGCTGCTCAGCTCGTTTCTCTTGGAAATTAATAAAAAGCTGCTGCCCCACACTTTATTTTCTTACCCTGTGTTTTGTCTCATTCATTCTCTCTGCCTCTTTATTCAGGCATCCCTGCGGACAGAACTGATTACCACCCCCCTTCCCCCAGTCCGATGGCATGGCCCATTTATAAAGCTGGCAAAAACTGGTAGCAGTCAATATTCCCTCAAACAACACTCCTTTTCCTAACCTGCAGAGCACAGAGGAACACCACAGCCAGAAACAGCCATTGGGCTGGTGAAGGGCACCCTGAAGAAGCAGCCCAATGAAAAATGTATCAAGACCAAAAAGCTCCTCACATTGCGGTTTTTAGCCCAAGTCCAACTCTCTTAGCCTGTGCATTATACAAAAAGAGAAAGCTTGGGGACATCTTGGGAACACACCCAAGATCAGGAATATTTTATCTCAAACCGATGCTGATAAACTAATATATGCTTTTATTTCTTCTAGGCTTAACTACTGTAAGGCCATTTTAGTAGATTGCCCAAATACCTAACTCAAATTCCTTAAATCTCTTCAGAACTCTGCAGCGAGTTCTGACCGGTTCAGCCAAATTCTACCACATTTCACCAGTAGGCTTCCTCCACTGGCTGTCTTTCAAATTAAGAATACAGTATAAAACACTTCTCAACCCCCCTTCTCAAAATACTGGCCTCCTGATGGTTCCCAGAATCTCTAAGACCAGAATCCGTGGCAGAGCCTTCAATTTTCAGGCCCCTTTTCATGGAACCAGCTGCCAGTTTGTTCAGGACTCAGGACATCAATTTTTAATCAAATATTAAAACCTTCATTTTTGAGAAAGCCTTCTGTTAATCTCTTCTGGCCTCTGCTATTTTGATACTTGAGCCACCTTTTAGTTTATTTAATTTTATTTTATTTTATATCCCTGCTTTATTGTTATCCGCATTACTTTTGTATTGTGTCTTTTAATCTTGTTGCTCCTATTTTTATGGTTTTATTGTTGTAATTGTTTTCATTGTTGATTTTTATGTGTCTTATATATTTTTTACTCTGTAAACCACTTTCCGTTGCTCGTGCGTGCTTGGGAAAGTGTTATGTAAAAAACTGTTTAGTTGAGCAGTGGGCATCAGAGCCACCATTCAATGAAATAACAAATGTCTAGAAGATCAAATTGTAAGCCTCATTCTGTCGTCTAAGTGATAAAACGGTTAGAAATGCTTATTAGCTCCTTGCATGCCTCCATTGGAATCTTGGACTACTTCTTTTTTAAGATGATCTACAGATCTTTGGGGTTGGAAGGCGTCCCTGCCATGTCTTTGTTTCCCTTTGCAGATTCTGGAGACTCAGGTCTGGAGTCTTGGTAATGTGTTGACCACTGTGGTCGTTTATTTTGGATCTCTGACTTATTGGAAAATTCAGTGCTGACTTAGGCCATATTTCTTTGCAGACTTCCTGATGTTTTCCATCAGAATCGTATGCAGTTCTCTTGTCCAAGGATCATCCAAAGTACATCATTCATCATCAAGACTACCATGATGAATGGAAAAAACTATATTTCTGTGACTAATATCTTAAAGCAGATACAATATTGGTCTTTATTGATACCGATCAAGGAAGAGTGTGACCAAAATTTGCAAAGGCCCACTTGGACTAAGATGTGAAGATCAAACAGTTGTTTGGAAACAAAGAAAGGCATTTTTATTTGTTGAAAGCGAGAATAAGCATTCATCCCAAAGATCACCATACCCATAGTCAAGTATGGTGCAGCTAACATAACGCTGTCCGAGAATGCTACTGCAATTCTGCATAAAAAACATCAAGCATTCTCACAAAGCATTTGACCTTAGGGAGTTTTGGAGCTTTAAATGGATAGTGAACATATTAAACATTACACAACTGGCTCTGATTTTAGTATCTGGCTCAGAGCAAGGCTGAAGACCCACTAGGACCACTGGGTTGGATGTGGTCTCACGATTTAGTTTGACTGATGTTTCCTTCAGGCCATGGATGTCTCAACCACTCATTATCATTCAGAACTCAGAGGTATAGTTAGGCATCTTATTTATAGAGTCACAAGGTTTAAAAATATCTTTCCAGTATTCTTTTGAGTTATTGTATGCCTGATTCAAACTGGTGGGAATTTGATGTGACCCAGTTTGGAAGTGTTGGAGCTTAAAGTTATTTCTCTGAGAGCAAAATGTCCATTAGTAGTCTCAATCAGTTAAAAAAAAGTCTATTTCAGAGAAAGTCACAGCCAGGTCACAAATCTGATACTGTGAGTGTCTGATATAAACAGATAAAAAGAAAGTAAACTGACTGTATGTATGAGAGAGAGAGGGTAGTAAGTGAATATTTTTCAGGACAATATACATTTTATCAACAAAATGCATGAATCTGCTGCACATCTGTGAACATATGAATTATTATTGTTAGATTAAGTCAAAATTTTACCCTTACTCAGACTGTGAAATAGAAAATAATTGATCACTGTAAATATGTCAACATACGTAGATTATTCTTGTGAGTAAAAGGCCACATTTGCATTCAGCTAAAATGTCAGGTATTGAGCCGCTTGGTGTTTTTAACACTCAGAGGTCGGTGTCAAATGGCAACTCATTCTAATATTCTGGCATTTTCTAAGCTCTCCATTTGGTTTACTGGAACAAACTGTTCCATTTGACTTTAGTGTTGTTTAAAAATCTCATTATAGGAACAGATTCCAGTCTTGATCTAGTACGTCCTGACCCTAAATAATAAACATAAAATCTGTGTGGAAATAAATAAAATATCTTAGGAAAATCCTGTAAAATATCTCTAAATTATTAAATTATCCAAAATGAAAATTAAGATGTAAGACTAATTTAAGTTATCAACGCAACATATTAATGGTGCAAAACATCCTTAAAATCTAAGTAAATTATCTCAAGAATAGTAATCAATATAAAAACCTTTTATATTTTAAATGATGCCATGATACAAAACATTTATTTCATTTCCCTTCCTCTCAGTTAAATATTTTTAAATTATTCTTCATTTAACCAGTATTGTTTCTATGTTTAGTATTGTTGTGATTTTTATCATTGTTACCTTTATTAGGTCCTTTTTCCCTTTAACATTTTAAAAATTTCATATTTTGTCTAAAACGCTGCCCTCCAAAGTCATTACATTTTATGTTTTATTTGATTTTGATTCTAACTGCTGCTATGTTAAGCACTTCTTAACATTTCATTTATAAAAGCTTGATATAAACTTTTGTTAGTTGATATTTATATAATTTTTATATTTATCATAAATGAAATATTGTAAATAAATATCTTGTGCAGACAACCAATCACAACAATAACATCATAACTTGTTCAATATTTTTTTTATCTTATTGATACAGATGAAAAATATTTGTCAAATATAAGTGAAGACATTTGGTAAAAATCTAAAAAATAAATCTAACATCTGTAAAACTATTTCATTTGCTTGCCTTGTCAGACAGAGGACGTCCCACAGAGGACATTCCTTCTCACGTTTCTCTGCACTCTTTAACACCACATGCAGAACCATCTTCAGAGGTTTTCTGAAGACTTTGCTATGGCTGGGTGTCTCAGAGTAGCTGATGATGATGAGATCGGGCCAGTAGCAAACAACTATGTCAAACTGTGTGATCACAGCCATCTGCTGCTGAGAACAGCAAATCCTGAAGACCTGAATAATGTTGGCTCTTGACTTCTTGCTTGCTCAGTCACTTTCATTTCTTTTCTTGCTTCCTCCAATAATGTTTTCTTGTGTTTATTTAATGAATCACGATGTGCATCTAAAATGTATTGATATCCAGTTACTGGCATGTGACACAATGCCATAAAGCAAAATGTAGCAATGGTGTGTTATCCCCGAGGCTGGAAGAAAGTGCAGTTTCTCAGCCTCAAGATGCTGCAAGGCAACAACGAAGTTTTAAAGTTGGAATGTATTGTAGTGTTCTTTTAAAACATATAAATGTACTTTTCCTTAGAGTATGTGGAGGAAAGGCATTCTTTAAAGCTTGTTTAGTTGTGCTTCAGCATTTCTCCACAGCGGTTCATGCACATTGTTCTTCTTAGTGAAAGAATAGTAATTTTTAGTTGAAGTCAAAGCTGAACTTTGTTAATACTGCCATTAATATATATATATATATATATATATATATATATATATATATATATATATATACACTCATTCATCCATTATCTATACCATTCCGTCCAATAAAGGGTCACGGGGAAGTCGTAGCCCAACCTAGCATTTAGCAGGTAAGAGGTGGGTTACACCCTGGATGGATGGATGGATGGATGGATGTTTTTTAATCTTTTACCAGGGGTCACTTGATTTGGATGCTGTCTCTTGCTAACTTAATGCCTTTATGTTATTTTTCTGCCAGGAACTGATTTATTGCTGGGAGCAAAAGCAGAGCAGTAACCTAAAATTGGACCAGAGATATGAGTTTACTATAAAGAATTTGTGTGTATGTTGAAACCTTGGAGTGCTAAAAAAAATACTAGATGAAAACATGTCAAGTGGCCATGAGCTGTCGCAAGTTATACACAGGCTATAAATAAATAGATCATCTCATCAGAAGAGGACAGTCAGCAGTCACGTTATACAAAATTAAAGAAAAACAAATAATATTTATTCAGAAAAAGGACAATTAGAAATGTACAGGTGGTGTTTTTCAAAATCACAATGACCAAAACGGGGGGACAGGGATAGCTTATGATACCCAGTAAGTCCAGAACCATTTGGGAACATCAGGGAAAATTAAAGTTTGGTTTAATTTTTTCTGGACCTTCCAATATCTAGTGCACCCGATATTTTAGTTTTAGGCCCCTATACATATATTTTACACTATATATTTTATGCTATTTTACAGTGATGGAAAGTAAGTCCCAATTACAGCACAATGATACACAGAAATCCACATAAATGTGATCTGAAGGGATCCACAATAATGTTGAAAACATGTCTACATTGCATGTTGTATTGTTTTAAATACCACCAATAACCACTCAGGTTATCAGCTGTTTCACACTGCCATGATAAGAGTTTACACTCACCGGCCCTTTTTTTAAATACACTTGTTCAAACAAAAATATCTAATTAATCAATAACATGGCAGCAACTCAGCACATTTAGTCACGTGACAATGTGGTCAAGATGACTTACTGGAGATCAAACTGAGCATCAAAATGGGGAAGAAAGGGGAGTTAAGTGTCCTTGAACATGGTATGGTTGTTGGTGCCAGACAGGTTGGTCTGAGTATTTCATAAACTGCTTATCTACTGGCATGTTCACACACAACCATGTATGAAAAAGAGAAAATATCCAGTGAGCAGCAGTTGTCTGGGCTAAATGTCTTGTTGATGGAGAGGAGAATGGGCAGACTGGTTGGATATGTTAGAAAGGTAACAGTAACTGAAATAACCACTGGTTCCAACCAAGGTATGCAGGATACCATCTCTGAACACACAACATGTCCAACCATGAAGCAGATGGGCTACAACAGCACAAAACCACATAGGACGCCACTCCTGTGAGCTAAGAACTGGAAACTGGGGCTACAGTTTGTACAGACTCACCAAAACTCAACAATAGAGGATGGAAAATCTTTGCCTGGACTGATGAGTCCATTTCAGCATTTCAGGTTTCAACTCCATGTTCAGATGGTAGGATCAGAATTTGGCATAAAAAGCATGAAAACATGGGTCCATCCTGCCTTGTGTGAACAGTTCATGCTTGTTGTGGTTGTGTAATGCTGTAGGACATATTCTTTGGCACACATTGGGCCTCTCAGTACCAACAAAGCATCATTTAAATGCCACAGCCTGCCTGAGCATTGTTGCTAACCATGTCCATCCCTTTAAGACCACAGTGTACCTGTACCATCTTCTACTTCCAGCAGGATAATGCACCATGTCACAAAGTTCAGATCATCTCCAACTGGAGTCTTACTGTGCAAATTGTAATTTGTAGACATTTAACTTAAGCTTTGTTTAAAACTCGATATGGTAACAGAATCCACTCATAATCTAATGTTTTACCTCCAGAATGAAAACTGAAAGATATGAATGCTTGTTTGGACAAGCTAACACTTAAGCCGCCACAAAAATAAACATGAAATCTGTGGGGAAATAAATAAAACTAGAGCAGTATTTAACACATCTAACACACATTTAAAGCTAAAGATGTTTTTGTGCATATCCTACTATATATGATCATTTTCACACCCCAATGAAAACATATCAGCAGAAATCATGATTCAATTTTGCCATTTTCCATTTCTAAAACAAAGGTAAAACAATGAAGGTTAAGTTTTTAAGCAGACAGTTTTGCGTAACTGGCTCTCACATTCAGATAAAAGGTCTTTGCCAACACTTGCAGCAAACTAATGAAACTACTACTACTGGGGCCTGATTTACGAAAGGTTTGTGTCTGTAAAAACATCTGCAAACCTGACTGCACATGCAAAAACTAGCTTACTAGCTTGACATATAAAGAAAAAAGGACTAAATAATGCACGCAAACCATTTAGCTCAAACTCTTGATGACTATGCAATGTGGGCGTCTCTGCCAGAAAGCGTAGATGGAAATAGATCAACGTAGCACACGCAGTGTGATTCACCAAACATAAAACTGATTGCACTGGCTGGTTTTGTGTCTACATTTAGCACGTTTGAAAAGCAGAGGCAATCTGGCACAACGTTAGTGAAGGTGCGAGAAGACATTTGGTCACAAATATTGAACTCGTTCAATACTTCCGACGACCTGTTTTAAAACTAATTGTCGAGACAAATTCACTCTTAACACACCTCAGAGCAAATGATAATTTTATAGTATAATCTCATAAGACTTAAGATATTTGGCCGTTTGGTTGGGAAGGAACAAAATCGGGACAAAAACAGCCCGATAATCTTAATGTGTACCTAGCTTCAACCTCATCTGGTGGTCTTGTGGTTTTTCCAACTGTATTAGCAAATACTCTTGAATACTGAAATCATTCTGGTGATGTTAGATTTCTTTGCTGGAGCTCAGCAGCATTTATATTGCCTGGTCCTTTAATCTCCATCGGGTCAAATTTCATTTTGCATTTGCGACCTTCCTGCTCTGCCACTAAACTCTTCCTTACAACACCACACCGCTAAATTCTCCTTTGAATACTACTGTTTCCACCTGTTATGAATTGCACCAACATCATTAGTTGTTCACTAATCATAAAAAAACAATGCATGAAATCTATTTGCGAGCGCAGGCAATTTTTCGCTTATTGTCAGGAATCGTAGTAAATCAGGCCATTGGTGTTTTCTGCAATGACGGGATGTGAAGCTCATACATTACTTTCCTCAGTCGTGATACATAAAACACCTTGGAAGATGAAAGTTTATATTTATGTAACTGCAACCCTTTTTAATTATTAAAATCCCCACACTGGATGACTCGTGTAACACATGAAATAAACTGAATAAATTAAGATTTCTTACCTTCTGCAGTTTGCTCCCTCCAGGTTCTCTGGCATCCTCCCACAGCCCAACCTCTATATGCTATGCATAGGTCTGAACCAGTGACGTGCGACAGTTTAAGTAAAAATGGCAGAATTTGGGTATTTCCTGATCAAATCCAGGGCAGAAACTCCGGTGGAGACTGTGCCTCACCTCTGACTGCACAATCCAGTACAAACTGGGTTGCATGATGCGTGCCCATTTCTGTTCCTCAGCATCGTTAATGTACAGTATTTGTGAGAGAATTATTCCTGTTCATCGTACAATAAAGTGCAGAGAAAAGTCAGTAGGCGAGGCAAATAGTACTCTGCCTCACCTCAAGGGTGCACACTCACACACCAACACGGTGTGTGCAGTGTTGCCAACTTAGCAAGCGTACAAAGCTGCTGCTGTATGATCCCACGCTGGTTTACCGTCAGATAGTCATGTCTATTGAAGAGTGTGGAGGAAAACATTTAGAAAGTGTTGTGAAATGTTGCAGACGCCTAATTAGAAAATAACCTACACTTAATATAAACTACAAAAAAAAAAAAAAAAAATTTCCAAAGAGTTTTATTTTTATTAGTTTTGCCTTTTTGAACATTTTTATCTTGTCTTTTCATCAATCTTTGCCGTTCCCACAACATTCTTCTTCATGGCAGCCTCTATTAGCTACTATGTACCAGGCTGTTATGAATGAATATTGAAATAAGATGCTCTTTTCAGTTCTTACAATTGTAAATAAGTGCCTCACCAACCATAAATTTCACCGCACGTGACTGGTCTGAATGTCACACAATAGTGTGAGGGTTCTTCTGAATACCAACAAAAAGGATTTCCACTGTCGAAGGAGTACACAGAGTAGGGTTTACAATTTTAATAAAATTGCTTCTCTTTAAAAAGAAAACCAACTCCAGAGAAGTGGAGGCAGGGAACTAAAATACTTGGAAGGAAAAAAAAAAACAAAAAAAAACACCCCTCTGTCCTTGATCTAAAACTAGCAAGCATCCAGAAAATGTCCCAGCGTGCTCCTAGCCAGGGGGTGTGGGGACCTAACTGAAATCAGCTGTTGTCAATCATGTCCAGGTGTCTCTCATGCAATTAGTAACACAGCAAGTAAAATATAAAACCCAGCATAAAAAAAAATCCACACATTTCACTAGCCAAACTCATGCAAAAAACAAAAACCCATAACTAATCAATAATTAGGTAAAGAAAATAAGGTCCCACTTTGACATGAACACACCTTTGTTTTGTCTTTTTCAGTACTGGTCCTGGACTGCCAGTCTGGGCGCAAACTGCCTCTTGCCTGAGTGGACAGCTGGGGCAGGATTGGGCCAGCTATGGCAGGTACTCATGTGGAAAACTGAGAAGAGGGAGTTTTTGTTTAATGAAAAAAAAAGTCAGACCATAAATTAAGAGCACAGCATGAAAGAGGTTAAATGACATCAGCAGTCATTATGGGGTAGAATAATTATAATATTTATGCATTAAGTGTGTGTGGTGATGTATTGTGCATGTGTGTTTACCTTTGATGCTGACTGTTTTGGGGGAACCTCTCTATCCTTTCCTGGCATAGTTCCTTCCATATGTTTGCTTACTCTATAAAAATATATGACATAACCTCCTGTATTTTGTTTTTGTTACAGGTTAATATTTTCTTTAAATTTTGGTCTGGTTTCTGCTTGTTCTTGTCTTTGTGTGTAAGATAAATAAATTAAATTTTGCATGTAATTTATTTTGGATGTTTATGTTTTTGACTGAGGTTTTTCTTTTTATATGTTTTTGGTGTGAGGCTCAGTTTTCCCTTGGATATTTCTTGGTCTCTTGGTTTCTGAGAAAAGAACAAGAAAAACATGGAAAAACCATATTATTAGTAAAAGAAAAAAAAAAAAAAAAAATCTAAACAAAAAATAGCACAGAATGCTGGTAAACCATTCTTTTGTCATTAAAATGAGTCTTACTGAGGTTTAAATTCACTTAAGTAGGCGTCAGTCTGCTTTCATGATGTCTCCACCTGATTGAATTATCAAATTAACTCATTCGGAAACAATTGCAGATTGTTTTTTCCTGCTTTTTGAAGAGCTTGTTAATAGTAAATTAGGGTGATTATAATGAGACAAACAGTGTCTGACCTCAAATATGAAAACAAGACACAGACTCAGACAACATCAGGACAAAATATTCTTTATTAATGTAATCAACCTAAAGGAAGATTTTGTTGTCTTCCAGGCTCTCCTGTACCCTTCATAAAAAAACACATTTTAAAATATTTTTTAAATAAATAAAGAACAGTACTGGAGGAGGTTTGTGCCTCTGTATTAGTCATTTTTGGTGACATTTTCAATTCAGATTTTTTTCTTAATGAATTTTGTTCTGGGCCTGTTCTCACTTTTGACATTTGTATATGCAATAAAAATAAATAAATAAATAAATAAATAAATAAATAAACAATAAAAAATAAAACAAGCTTTGCTTTTGAGTTTGACTAACTCAAAAGTTGAAGAAACTTCATATTTCAAGCTGTAACAATTTTGAATCCTGATTGTTTCTAACTTAAGTGTAAGTTGCAGTAACTTAAAATTTCTCATTATAACAACTTTTAATCTTGATTGAACAGCAAGTTACAGAGACATTAAATTTTGCATAACTTTCATTGACCTTAGCTAGTTTAAGCTGCATGACATTTAACAAATTTCACAATGTCACAACATTTAATTCCTTTTGAGATTTTTGGCCTTTTGGAGGCCTCTGGTAGAAATGAATGGTTACGTAATACTAACTGTGTTCATACACTATACCAAAAATGCAAATTTTAAAAAGTGTCATTATTACAACTCTAGCTGATCAGCGAAGACCAGCAAATTCCAAACAAACATACAAAGAAAAATTATTTTTATTAACTCCCCTAGTTCAAACGACCCCATCCGAGGCTTCAACCTTCCTGCTGTGAGGAGAACCACTGATAATTCAATTTGATGATAACATCTGAATCTGGTGGGAGACACCCAACACATCACTGTGTGGACAATTCTCTGCAAATCCTGGAGATGGTTGTGTGTTAAAATCCCATTAGATCAGCAGTTTCAGATAAAGTCCCACTGGCACTGACAACCATCCTACATTCAAACTTGAATCCCTTTTCTTCCCCATTTTGATGCTCTGCTGCCATGTGATTGCTTTTTAACACAAATAGCTAATCAACCAAAGTGTGGGAGAACTGGTTAATGTGGCCTGTGAGTGTACCCTGTTCAGACAGTCTTTGATGTTATGTGTTAACTCTGTAGAAAATCTGTATACATTTAACCTAATAAAATGGTCTGTGAGGCCAAGTTTATGTGTATGACATATTTTATATAATTCTAAGTGCTTTACATAAAACATTAAAAGCATTACAGCAGGGTGCAGAAGAAACATTACAATCTACATTAAAAACAAACAATAAAAAAATCAGCTATAATAAAGAAAAAGTTGTCATAGTAATATAACTGTCATATAAAACCCTACAAAGAGACGAGGAGCCAAAATCAAATTAGTTTTTTTTTTTCTTTTTATTGCAAAGTTCAAAGTGTTGCCATTATGCTGACGCCACTAAAGTAAAAATACATCTGTCAGAGCAGATGTTGTTACCACGGTGACAAATCCCACTTCAGGTTATGTTTGTGACCATCACCTCTGTGAAAAGTAATTTTTTAACTGATGTTTTGCAGCCCAAACTGTATGTATATATATATATATATATATATATATATATATATATATATATATATATATATATATATATATATGTCACTTTACCTAACTGGTTAAGAAACCTGATTTCTTATGTTCTTTTCTTGGAAAAAAAAAATTATTACATGGAAGTAAAGTGAGTGAGAAATGGCAAACTTCCACTCAGGAATCAAACCTTTTTCTAATCCATGTCACCCCTCTTCCTCCAAAAGTGTTTTTTTTTTTTTTTTTTTTTTTTTTTTTGGCAATCTTCATATTTCCTCAGTTGAACAAGGGAACCAGCTTGCCCTCCAGTGTCTCAGCCTGTTGGCAAACCTCATGACTAATATGATGAATGACTTTCAAATCAAAATCAAATTCAAATCAAATTACTTTTATTTGTGACATCCACATCATACATGGTACAATGAGCAGTCAAAATGTTTTGTGCACCTACTCGAGATGCTTCAAGACAACAGGAAAAAATAAACTGTATCAGATATTCAGTGAAAATATAAATATGAAAATAAATATGTTTGTGTGTGTGTGTGTCAGTTTCCACTGAGGATATGGATGGCCTGAGGAAGAAAAGCTCCTCCTCATCCTCTCTTTATGAGCCTTCAGGCAGTGGTAACATCTCCCTGAAGGCAGCAGGGTGAAAAGTCGGTGGGGGCGAGTGAGAGCTGAGCGGACCACCAGCCTTTCTGTTGCCACTGTGGTCTGATGTACAGCAAATGCAACCCACCAGGTCTCACAACCACATAACACTGTTACAGAAGTTGTGCTTATTTCAGGAATTTCTGATTTAATGCTGAAGCTGGTACAGTTTAAAAAAGAATTTCAGCTCATGTTGGTTTTTAATAGCTAAACCTAAATGGCATTATCTGTCATAAAGGACAGAAATATTAGAATAGTGCACCACCGGACTTTCTAAAAAAGTGAATCAAGGTAAAAATGACTGTATATTTGTTGTTCAGCTGGTGATGATGTGTTGTGTTGTGGTTTGTCCGTCAAGCAGGAGTTGGGGAGTCTCTCGTCAGAGGCTCTGTAAGTGCATGTGTTTGTCAAGATTGCTTCTATATTTAACTTTATTATTTTATTGTCTGAGAGGACTGATTTGCAGTGTGGTCAAAGTCAGTCAATTCTTACATTTTCTCATGCATTTTTTTTTAATTCCCATTAGTTTGAGATGAAGGCCTCATTGCAGCCTTATCACTTCCTTTTCTAGGACTGCCCATCTGTAGGATTTGCTGGAGCAAGCACCATATCTGAGTCAAAAAATCTAACCTATGTTCAAGTTATCCCTGACTCATCAATTTGGTTTGTGGAGTAAATTGGGTTTTTTTTCTGATTTTATCCCCAACTTTCCAACTGACATGAAGCTTTGCAATGATTAACATCCTAGAACTCAAGCAGAAAGGACAGCAGTCTGGATTACTTTTGTACTAACTCTTTAATTTTCATCATCATCTACTTTTTTATACCCTTGACCGTCACTGTAGTCATTCAACTATCTGTTCAGAGATCCAAATGCAGTTAATTAAACTCTGTTTATTCATATCACAGAGGTTCAGTGTAGGCAAGTTCACTCTCCTGGTGAACAGCACAAGTTTTGTTGTGATGTTGACCATTTAAGCAACTGCCTAGAAGTTGTTGTTCATATTTTCTCAGTGTTTCTATGCAATGGAATCACTTTGAGGTGCAGCTTTCTGTGGACATACAAGTTTCTACATGACAGTAACGTCTATTGAGAGGCTGACGAGCTTTAAATTCCTGGGAGTAACTGTAACCGAGGACTTGTCCTGGGCCACAACTTCAGTGGTAGAAAAGACCCAGCAACGCCTCTGCTATATGAGGAAGCTGAGGAGCATCAAAACTGATGATAAATTTTTCAAACTTTGCGAGTGTGCTGACATACATTTTTTAGTGTGGTTCTTGAGCTGCACTAATGCCGAGCAGCAGACACTCCAGCGGGGAAAATCATAAGGGCCAGTCTCCCTGAGATCATTACCATCTACACCACCCGCTGTTAGAGGAAAGTGCACAACATCCTGTATACCTTCAACCTGTTGCCCTCAGGTGGTGAGACTGCTGAGCAGAGTCCCCTCTCTGCCCCCAACCATGGACACTAACCACGTCCCCACACAACAACTAGTCTTTGCATTGTTGCACTATTACATATGAGTCCACATGGGAACACCTTTAGACAAGCCCTCTGTAAGCGGCTGTATGACTGTTACTTTTTATAAATCTGAACATTGCTTTGTTTTGCTTTGTATTGCACTTTCGGATTATTGCTATGCAATGTTGATGCTCCAACAAAATGTTGCTGTTATCTATGGCAATTACAATAAATCTTGAAATCTAAAATCTGAAAAGACCTCTCAGTCCAGTGTTGTTTGTGGCAGGCATCTCAGTTTTAGTCTTAGTTTTAGTTTTCAGAACGAAAATGCTTATTAGTTTTAGTCACATTTTTGTCATTTCTAAGTTTGATAGTCTAGTTTTAGTCAATGAAAACTGAGAAAGGTTTTAGTCTAGTTTTAGTCAAATAAAAAAAGTATTAGTCTTTTAACAAATTAATTTATGTAAATAATACATATTAAAAAGTGGAATCAAGGTTGACAGGTTATAACAAGTATTGCAATTCATAAAAAAAGTTAACCTTAATGCTTTTGCATAATAACCAGATCCTTTACCAGATTGATAGCTTTAGCCGAGACGTTCCCATCAACAGGGTACTATGCTGCCATGCAATACTTAACTGCTGTTGGGCAGAAACCTTTTATGTCTATATTTCAACTTTTTCATGAATTAATGCCCTACTTCATCATACAAAAATGTCACACAAGATAATATCAGATCTATAAGTTTAACATATAGCAACACATTGTGAGCCTGTTGTTTGGTTATTTTCATCAATAACTACAAAATTAAAAGGAATAGTTTTAGACTTAGAAGGTTTCCCAATCAACAGCAAACTTTCTCATCTACTTCGGGTTATGCATTGCACAGATAAAGTGCTAACTGTGGAATCAATTACTCCGACAAAACAAAGAGAAACAACATCTTTGCTTTGGTAACTGTGGCTTTATTTCTGAGAATTTTCTCACAATAGGCAGAAATGTCGTGCATTTTTAATGTTGGACAATCAGTCCTTGAACATTTTTGTCTCGTCAACAAAATCTCACAAACGTCTTGTAATGTTTTTGTCATCAGAGAGCCATTTTTAGTTCATCACTGTCTCGTTATTGTCATGAAAAAAAGGTTTGTCAACAAAATAAATTCGTCATTGTTGACAAAAACAACACTGCCTCAGTAACTGTGGAAGCTAGGAAATGTTCCTTGTTTTATATGGCTGGACGGATGGATGGATGGATAGATAGATGTTGGAAGTCACTGTTGTACTTTCTAATGGCAGTAATGTCCCAGTTTGGTTTGCAGCAGACATCACCTGTCACATTACAAACGACATAAGAGAACATATTAAAAACAAAAAAACACGTAAACACCATTCTCATCTGCTGCTGGTCGTTGCATGAGCATGCACTCTACTGAGTGTTTATCATTGTCCAAAATGGCCTATAGTTTCCTCCTCATCTCCTTCTCCAACACAGTTCTAGTAGAGTCTGCTATAATGTGATTATCAATAAACTATGGTTTACATTTTTTAGTCTGTTATTGGATTTCCTTTGTGGAATGTATGCAGTAATGTGAGACTTGTCTAGTGACGAGACATTCAGTCTTGTTTTGTTGAACATGACAGCACCTATGTTCTTAGCATTAGCTGTCCTGATGTGGAAGCTAGTAGGCCTGCAAAACCAGGTACAAAATAAGCTACACACAGCTGCTGTCCTTCGTTTATACTCCATGAGGAGAAAACAACAGTTAGCTTAAAATGGCAGGTGTCTGCCCTTAGATTTAGCATGATAGGTCTTCGGTTTTTAGTTTTCATTTTCCAGTCTTCCTGTTTTTCCCTCTTTTTATACAGATAATATGGATCACAACTATCTGCCAACAGTTTGATCAACCTGTCATGATGTGTTGATGAAACCTTTGTTTTTGTTTAGCCTTTAGAGGCACCTCTCTGTTCTCTAAAATTAGATAGTTCGCAGAGATCTATTTAAAGTCTGCTTTTTGCTCATGTCATTCTCCCTGTCCATAGTGAGCCACATTCTGTCCTTTATTTTTGGACAGATTTGGTAGTTACATCACACTGTGACTCAGAGTGAGAGGAGGTTTAAGCTTCTTTACTGCTGTCTGCTACTTCTGGTCAACGTTTGCTTTCTTCAATGAATAAATTGTGGGTGAAACAATTTATTGGCCTTTGGCCATCTATCCAGCTGCTCCAAATACCACTGAATGCATCTTCACAAACTAGAGGTAGTGTTATTTGTCATTGGGCTACACTGTCGCTCTAAAATGTATAGTTTGGCCGAAAGGTGGAAATCATTTTTGTCACACACAATATCTAATAAGTTTTCACTTAACCAGAGAGAATGATATGTGTCCTCGTTTAACTGGTACCTCTGGGTTATTCCACTCCCTCAGTATTTTGTGGCAGTATTTTTAAAGAAAAAGCATTTTCATAGACTTTCCAAAGCACATATTGGCTGACTTTCTTATGAATGAAAATGAAATCAAATGAAAAAAAAACTTTGTTAATCCCCTGAGGGTAACTTATCATTTTTAGAAACAAATAATTGTCAATCATTTTACTCCAGAGTGGGATGGCTGTTGGCAGGAATGGTTTCCTCTATCTTTCTCTGTTGTAGCTTCTTGGAATAACTTGTGACTAAACACACTGTTATTTCCCCACTGTTGTACAGAGGGTGTGAAGGATTGTCTGCGATGTTCAACAACTTTTGCATCACTCTTGTCTGTACAATCAACTCCAGTGGGTCTATATCACTACCCAGAACTGAACCAGCCTTCTCAAACTTGATTCTTAGGAGATAATATAAATGAAAATCCACTGTAAACAGTTTGATTTCCTGTGTGCATATCTTTACCTTTGAAATGATCTTTGTTCCATTATCTATCAAGATCAATCAATCAATCAATCAAACTTTATTTATATAACACTTTTCATACAGGCTTGCAGCACAAAGTCATTCACATAAAAAACAACAGCTTTTGCATCTTAAAAAGACCAGTAGTCACACACCAACACACACACACACACACAGGCACGCACACGCACACACACACACACATTAATTAAATGGACATAGAACCTATCCCCCTCTAAAACAAGATGTCTCTAAAAACAACTGTATAAACGAACATGTCTTGGCACCAGGTGAGGAAACGATATCCTTCCACATCAAAAGCCAGCCCACCCACGACCACAGAGGCCATCACCATAGGAAACTACCCAGGCCCAGGCAGACCGTACCCATAACACAACCATAAGGCTGCAATGCAGGCCCCGACAGGGACAGTCACCATGGCAACGATCCCACAGTCAGAGCAGGGGTAGCTCCTGATGTGGAAGGCCCCCATGAGGAAAACACTGGCATTAAAAGAAATACAAGGACAAATAAAAGCAACATGTATAAAATATGTAGAAAAACTTTATTTAGAAAAAAAAAAACGGAATTATACAAGCTGCATGAACAGGCAGCAGTCAGAGAATAAATAAATAATTATATTATTAAGTAAATAAATAAATAAATACAAAAAATGAATTGAACTAAAAAGGTAGGTCTTGAGACTATTTCTAAAAACATCAACAGTCCCTGTGGGCCTCAGGCAGGCCATTCCACAGGTGGTACCCATAATGGTGAAACCCGGCCCTGTCAGAGGTTTTGGTCCAAACAATGGGAACAACCAAAAGGCCAGTGTTCATTCTTTCATTCACTGTCATGTTAATGGGCTCAATGTTAAACTATATATCATATGAGAATTTCAAAATGCAATATATACGACATACTTTGGTATAAATTTCATCATTAAGAAGGAAAAAGAAAGACATTTTATGGCCACAGGCTTCTCACACTCACCCTACTGTTCTTGTATTGGTACACATGAAAGTTAAAACCACAAAGAATGTTTCTTGTGTGAGACATCTTCACATGTTTTAAGGACATGCTAACCACCATAACCCATTTACAGTCTGCCAAGCTGTGAAATGTTTTTCATACATGCAGGTTAAGATATGAGAACAAATAATGGGTCATTGTGAGACACAAGTGAGAGCTCAATGGGTTTATTTTACTTCACACTTTAATTCAAAAACACCTGAATTGTCCAAAGCTCAGCTGCTTATGATTCACTGTGGGGGATTTATTAGTTATTAAGCTGCTTGAATTAAAGAAACCAACAAGAGAAAGACTGACTTAATAATAGGATGAGTAAAAATAAGCCTGACAGGGTTAAAGAAAAATCAAGATGAGATCAGTTAAAATAATGAAATGATGTGATGGTTGGAGACAGGAGAAGATGATGGAAAAAGAAAAAAAAAATCCCAGGAAACATCTGGGCTAATGAGTTAAGGAGCAGTGGAGTTCAGCAGCATATCTGTGATGATGAGAGTGGGATCGTTCATTTCACCTGCTCCTGACCCAAAGCAGTGGCACTTTTATCTCCGTGTACTTGCAGGAACAGGGGAACACAAAGAGAAAGAAGAATTTCTCTCTCAAGTTTATCTTCAAGAACTTAAGTTAGGCTTCATAAAAAAGCTGAATGCCGTACTCAGTAGTGTTCAGTTAATTTTCAGGTGAGAACAGACTGGTCTCACTGGATTATGTGAAATAAGCTTGGCTTCAGCACCGTAATACAACAGGGAGGCACCAAGCAATCCTGCATCTTAAAACAAAAAACAAAAAGAGAAAAGACGAAAGGAGAAAGAAAAACAGACAATTTCGATGTCAAATCATTGTTTGGTGAAAATCTTGTATTTGTGCAGTAACTATCTCTAAATCAACATTGCATTTGCTTCTCTGACAGGGCCTTAATCGTAAAAACATTTCATCCCTAGTGCTGCTAATCACACTTAATTAACTAATAATTAGTAATTGAGAGCGCCTATCTAAAAGAACAGGTTGTGGCAGTCTGCTGGTCTGGAGCGTTGAGAGGTGCGTTATCACAATGCCAATGCAGGTTTTCACCAACTGGTCAGAAATAAGACCGAAATGAAGCTGAGGGCAGAGCAATGCTAGATTTAACAGGTCTGTACAGGTGCCATTGCTGCTCTTTAAGATTAAAAGGTCCAAAAATGAGGTAAACACAAGTTCAGGCGAACAACAACATGACATATTACATTGTAACATCATTGTTTAACCAAAAACTAAATCAAATCCAGAATTGATGTGAAAAACTTAATAGAAATTAAGAGGGTAAGCAGCAGTCAGGTGCTGATAATTTCACTTGATTAACTTTTCATTAGTAATTGAAATCACCTCTCTAAAAGAACAAATTGTGGTGCATTATCACAATGCCAAGGAGGAAAGACATCAGCAAGCGGTAACTTAACAGTAAAAAAGGTTATTTACCATTTTTTAAAAAAGACTGAACAAGCATGGCTTGTCTTGAAGGTTTGAAGGAGGAAACCTCTTTTCTCTAAAAAGAAGATGACAGCACAGGTTTACAAAGCTGCATCTGAACAAACCACAAGACTTCTGGAACAATGTCCTTTGATCATAAGAGACCTGCAACCTTTAATGATCTCTGAAGCTTTGTTAGGAGAGCAATTCTCCCTGTTTTCCTGCCTTCCCTGTCTCTCCACTCAGGTGGTTGCTGTGGTGACTGATCATTCACACCTGTAGCTCATCACAGGCTGTTTTTTAAAACTCTGGTTCAGGAGCTGTTGCTGGTTTGTCAGGAAATTGTTGAATTATTTACCATTTACTTGTCATGGGTCAATAAAGATTTTTGGGTAAGGGTAGGGGTTAAGAAATTAATTTGAACCTTTTACCACCTTGGAAGCAGCCAGCATCACTGACGCAAACTGCGAGGGTTGGAATACTACTGCAGCTAAATCTACTGTATTAGTCAATTATTCGCCTCCATTCTTTCACACTCAATCTGCAACTTTAGATTGTTCAGTTTCCATTATTTCTAAACTAAAATTCTCTCTTGGAAAATTTCACAAGCCTTGTTTATGTTCACTGTGACCAGCTTTTGAGGATTCCTGGCAGACCTTTTGTCAAATATTGTAAACTTCTGTTGCAAATATAGTTGCAGTTTGTAATTTGCTTCTTGGTCACTTGGCTTAAAAACTGGCAGGCAACCTTGAAAATTATGGATTCATTCTAATTGGCCACAAGTGGGGTCATCTTTAGGCATCAACATTATCAAGGCAAACATGATTTTATCATTTTGAATTATATATTGAAGATTATTCAAGAGGTTTCACTTTCAACTTGCATGTTAAGAGTATGGTGCACCTAAATTTTCTTTTTAATGCAGATTGTGTCCAGACATTTAGGTGACCAAAGCTTCTGTTTGAATCCTCTGAGGACACCAGTACTGCTTCTGATTAAAAAGCAGCTATGAGTCCTGAAAAGATACAAATCACAATAGTTAAAAGCCTGTGTGCTCTCCTGTTGGACTGGAATCCACTTCTGAATTAAAATAAATGTAGATAAAGTATCAGTTCTGTTGTAGCTGTTGATCCTTTTAAGAAACTGCTGCTCACCCTTTATATCAGATTTCTGACGCAGTGTCTAATGACTAGTTTATCTATCGCGGAAAAGGGTACTGGAAAAAGTAGTCGGTTATAAATCAAGGAAACGACAAAGATCACGTGAGTTCAAGGTAAATTTGGGCTTTTCCACAGAAAGGTCAAAGGATCGCTCTTTACGCGTGCTTGCGTCCTCAGTCTATCACGCACATTGCAGGGACAGCCCGAGCCGAATGGAGCATGTTAGTTTAAAGTCGTCTGTCAGTGACGGAGACAGTGCGTGAGCAGGAGGAAGAGTGGGCTTCCTTCACTTCAGGGCGAGAAAAGAGGAGGGACTTGCGCAGAGTGGGTTAATGTCCGCTGTGAGTTTAGACAGAGCGGCACAGCGCAACATCTCTCCCGCTGACTCGTCTCGCTCCTGACCGGACACACTCCACGCTGTGGGTCTCCAAAGTCTCCACGTGGATTTTCCGCTGTTCCTCAGAGTATCCCCAGCACCCAAACTGCATCCGAGCGCGCGGCGCAAGTATCTCATCGCTCCCTTTTGCGCGCGGTCATTTCACCAATATCCCACGCTTATCTTTTCTGCGCTCCACGCATTCCGATCCCTGAGCGTCAGCCACGACCGCGGGTGATTGCTCTTTCTCACATTCTAGCCAGAGAAATTAATTTCGCTTTGAGTACGGACTGATAATTGCCCGGTTTTCTTTCATGGGGATTTAGTGTCGTGACATGCTTTCAGGACCCGAGGTCTCCACACAGAAATGGTGAGTAGAATCAACTTTTTTTTCGCAGATTATTAGCCTTCTGTGCGCATTTATTCTCGCTGTGTGGACATTTGACCTCTGCAGATGAGGTGAAGTTCAGAAGCCAATAGACGAGTTTGAGTTTTAAGTCACCTGTGACAGTGTTAGAAACCTCCCAAATTATGTCATTAATATAAATTGCGCACTGTTTTATGATAGTGTTCAGTTGTCTTTCTAGTAATAATGTTAGGATTTAATCTGTGTAATCCACAGTCCTGTGGGATTTTGTGCATCAATCCCATTACGCGTCAAAACATTTGCTACAGTTGTGTTTCACATGGACGCGTTGACGCGTCTCGTGTCACTTTGCCTTGACTTGGAAGACTTTTTCATAAACATGATCCCAGCGGTGTCAGACTAGGCTGCACCCTTTTGTGTCGATTGATGTACTATTGATAAGGAGGGCTGTAGATGCACAGAGTTGGCTGTCACATGCAGCGCGCGCTGAAGCAGGAGGCTGTGGACAGCTGCTGGACCCTGTAAGTGAACAGCCAGAGATGTAAAGCCTGTAAATTAGTTGGATTATTTGAACTGATTGTGTCTTTCTGTAGTTTTCTGCAGCAACAGATTTTACTGGATAGTTTGTAAATATGCACTGAATTTAAATTATCTTAACTGCACGTTAAGATTGTGACACTGTAATTAAATGTGAATGAAGCAAAAGTATGGTTTAAGGACAGTCATTTAAAGAGCTTTCATGTTCAAATAATACATTTCAGACTACTTTTCACCTTGAAATTTATGCTCTATATCGTGCTAGACAAAGCATACAAAGCTGTATTCTGGATCATCACTTTACGTTGTGTTTCACATACTTCCAGTAGAACAGTGCCTCTAAATTGAAACACTTCACCTTTTACTTGTCTAATTTTGCCGTGCAGTTATTTCAAAACTGAGATTGTAATCATTACGTAATATTTATGGATCAGTCACGCAGAGAATCATCGTACCATTGCTCAAAGGTTCAGGTACAATGTGTCAGCTTGAATGATTGGAGGATCGCCACTTTATAATTTACAGCTCACACTCTGCAGCTCACCCATAACAACTGTCTGTGGCCAGAGGGCTACAGGTTCACAGGCAAATTACTTGGGGCCCTTCGGATTGACTCTGTTATCACTTTCATTTTAATTTGAGACATTTTCCTCTTTAAAAACTGAATTAAAAAAAAAAAGAAGAAAATTTTTAGCCATTTTCTCTTCTGTTTATTTCCATACTTGCATTGAATATGCATGCAACTGGTAGTGCACAAAGGTGCATCAGGAAAACAAGATTTCTGATATGTTTGTTCCACAGCAGCAGCTGAAGCTTTAATGGAGTTGATTCTGTGGTGTTTTCCTCCCAAACTCTTACAAGAAGAAGCTTTTTTCAAAATGTGTTGATGTTGACTTTGCTTTATTGTGGAGCTCAGGTTGTTTTTTTATTTTTTTGAAAGGCTTTGTGTGTACATGCACTTGAGTGTCAGTTCTCTCATGTGCCTGAAATGCCATTGTTCTAATGCTGGGTTCACCAGTCTGTTAACTTCACTCTGAATCTCATTTTCTTCCCAGAATGAATGAATGAAAGTGAATGTTACAAGAAAAATGGCAGAATTGTGATGTTTACCCATAAAATATTTTTTTTTATTTGCACTTTTTTCCTTGGCAGCCGGCCAGGGATAAATCTATAGATAATATGTTGGGTCCGGTAAATCTAAAAGATTTTTTTTTCATTAGTTTTGACATTTTATGAAGTGCTGTCACCCGGGAGGCCAGGGAGAGTATATATTTAATCTGTCTTGCTATCCCTTGGATAGAGTCAGAGGCAGTGATGGAGAGGACTTTGATAGAATACCAGAGCCTAGATTTTTGGCAAAACCTGATGTCTGTCAAGGCAAAGAGCCAAATGAAAAGATTTCTATATAGAGATCAGCTTTGGCATTTTTGGTTTTTATATTTAGCTGGATAACGTTGAGTAGCTAAAGCTGGTAAATGAGGAATATAACATCTGAAATGGAGAAATATAGTTTCACCACGCAGGACTGTCAGTTTCCGGGGATCAACATCTCATCCTATTATTGAGTTGCTTCCTATGCTTAAAGTCATGTTAGATTATTTTAGTCCACTAGAGGGCAGAGTCTAGGATGCCAAAGAAAGTCTGCCAAACTCCAGTCTACTTGTCTTCTGTGTATTGTGAGGGTTAATGAGTCATTTTATTGATAAAAATCTGTAATTTGCTTTTTTTAAGTTCTGTCTTGCTGCTTCCCTTCCTCTCATGGAGCTTTGAAGAGATGCAGTATATATGTGTGTGTGTGTGTGTGTGTGTGTGTGTGTGTGTGTGTGTGTGTGTGTGTGTGTGTGTGTGTACATGGGCTGGGGTTGATCATCAGAAACATATCTTGAGAGCTGAGCCAGTATGCTGACCCACAGATTTTCTGGATAATTTGTAATTTTGTTGCATTTGTTGCAATGACAAATAAAGTTCTATTCTATTCAATAATATATATTTATCTCAAAACAAAATGGAAGTTTAAGAGGTCTGTTCCTTGTGTTAAAACAGCTTTTTTTTTATGTTTTTAAACCTGCAGTTTATGTTGCTAGTTATAATGGCTGGAATTACTGTCCAATACAGAAGGCAAAGAAAGAATTTATGATAGAGTGGTTTGGTAATTTGCAGTCTGGTACACATTGTACAGAACATTGTGAGACTTTGAGAGGAAGTCATGCAGTCCAGTATATCACTCAGTGTGCTGACACTCAGTAGTTTGGCATTAATTTATGTACATTGAGGGACGGTATGACTGAGGCTGCATGCTGCTCATTGTCATATTAATTTTATGTTTATTTGACAGGGACAAATTTATAAAATATTGCTTAAAATTACATAAAATCAAAGTAGATGCCATGTATAGTCGGTGTTGATATTTTTGACTGTGTTGCAGCAAATGCCATGAATTTTTTCAATAATTCTTGTTTTTTTTGACAAAATGTTAGAAATATTTTTCTGTCAAATGTCTTTAATACGTAGTTGAAGATTTAGCATACAAAACATGAAATATTTCTATAAAATATTACAGGGATGGGGCTTTAGTTGTGATTAGAGTCTTGGAGATGTCAAAGAGCAATAAATTTATTTGATGTCATTAATATGTTTTATGTAGTATCAGTTACTTCCACTGGTGACCTTGACCCAAAGGTGTCCCATAGACTTTCATTAAAATCACTTATTTTAATTTTACTGTAATTTCAGTTTAAAATAATTTTCTTTAATGTCAACATTTCATTTGGAAGTAGTGATATTTGACTTTTTTACTTCTTTATATCACTGGATCCCCATTGTAGGCAGACACAGGAAATCCTGGTATTTTTGACAGTTATATTACTATCATTGCTTTATTAAGGTATGTACATTTTGGCCAGAGGGTGCCAAATTTGAGGAGGGCACAAGAGCTAATTGATCTGAGTACTTCAGATTTAGCATTTGGTCTGTCTAGTCACTTTTGTCGTGAGCTAGCCGCTTTGACTGTGAGCTAGCTTACTGCTGGCTTGCAGGATGGCTGAGGCTTTGAAAATCCCAGCTCCACTTCAGTGGAGAGTAAAAATTGGGAAATGTACAATCTGCAACAACAGTTTTTAGAGGATAGCTGCTGCACCGAGGCTTAAACTTCCTGTCAATCACGGTACCCAAATGTACAACCCTAAACCAAGTGTTCAAACTGATATTTTGGGATTTAAATTAGGGGAACCCATTTTATGTTTCCAAAATGAAAAAGATGCTTCATCTCTCTCTCTTTCTATCACTCACACACAAACACACTCTCTCTCTGTTTGCTGTGTGGAGTGATCAAAATGAGCTTATGCAAGAGTCCGGCCGTGCAGTTAATTGCTGAATCTTCTGGGCTTTCTCATTTGCGTACAAACACACTTTCACACTCTCAGAGTGACGTGATAATTTGACACGCACTCACGCACACTAACACAAAAGAGCATTTGCGGTGGATCAATAGTCACTTCTGTTTCTCTCTCTCTCTCTCTCTCTCTCTCTCTCTCTCTCTCTCTCTCTCTCTCTCGCACACAAACTGTCACTGTCAGCCTGCCTCTCTCTGCTTAACATCTACTGTGGTATCGCTTCTGGCAGGTTGTCAGCAACGTGTTTAAGGGCTGGGCTGCATTATTAATTGTATTACAATCAACTGCAGCGTTGGCGCCTTAGAAGTACATTCATGCCTCTTTTACAACCGGTAAACCTGTGTGGTGTAAGCATGAATTTGCAGCATGGAAAAAAACAGACTACAAATATGAGTACACTGGTTTACAATCTGAGCTATGTACATGTTTAACATTTGTAAACAGTTATGTACTCTCTTGTCTGAAAGATCTGTGTGTATGCAGTTTGCTATATAAATTTAGGCTTTTTTTCCACACTGTATAAAATTTTCTGCTGTCCTGTCTGCTGCTGTTCTGCTGTTTAATTCGATTAATAAATTTATCAATTGTTGCATTTAAGGACCAACTACCAGGCCAAAATGACAGTAATAAGACCCACGGTGGCCTAATTTACCATTAAACATAAACAATAAACATTCTGCTCTGCTGACCGGTTGTAGTGCTTTGACTACTTATGTTTACATTACTGTTCCATTCAGTAACCCAGACTGAACTGTTCCCTTTTGTTGGTAGAAAGAATAGTGTTTGCTTCTCAGTGGGGGTGTGTTCAGTTGTAGAAGTTTCTGAATGGCCACGTTTACATGAGTTTTAATTCCCCTTTAATTCAGAATAAAAATGAAATTCTTAAAACACCTAATTCTGAATGAAAATGGTCATTCAAAATTAAACTTGAATCTGTAGTAAGTGGCTAGTTTATTCTGATATTAGATCCAAAGTGAATAATTCCTCAATCATGTATGCACTCATTTCACTTTAATTCTGGAGGGGGGGCATCATGACGGGGGCACATGGGAATGGGAAATGTCGCAGACAAAGTAATGTTTTGACATCTCGGGCTTTTGGAAACGTTCCGGTCCACACTCCAGACCCCTTGGTGGCAGTAATGCACCAATTTGTTTTTGCCAACCACCAAAAAATATAAAGAAGAAAAAGAACTGCAGAACAGAGATCAGGGTTTACTGAACGCATCGAAAGGAAGAAATAAGTGAGATATATGGAGAAATAAGTAACTGGGATGAAAGAGGGCAGATATCTTGCTCTTGGTTTAACAGTAAATGTGTTTCTTATTACATCTTCCACACATCTGTGATGTTATGAGTATAGTAAGTTAAAAAGTTGTAAGTTATAGTAAGTTTTATATATATATATATATATATATATATATATATATATATATATATATATATATATATATAATACAATGTTTATTCCTCCAAAGCGGGGGCACGGTAGAAGACGTCTGAGAACCACTGCGTTGTGGTATTCTATCTTCCTTCTCCTCAGCTGACCAAAGTTAAGTAGTATGCTAGTGTCGAGCATACAAATCAAAATGAAAATGGTTCTTATTATGTGGTCTTCCATGTTGTAGACAAGAAGAAAAGAAGTAGGAACTGGAGTTTGTTTTATTCTGGTAGAAGTAAATATGTCGCATCCGCCCCCTGCCCAGTCAAAACCCTTCCCAACCCCCAGATCTTTAGCAGAATTGAATATTCATCCATTCTCTCTCTGTGCCGTTTATTCCATGACAGGTCGCAGGTAAGCTGGAACCTATCCCAGTATTAACAGGTGAGAGGTAGGGTACACCCTGGACAGGTCACCAGTCCATTGCAGGGCCAACACAGAATGACACAAACAACCATTCACCCTCATTCCTAGGGAGAATTTAGAGTCATCAGTCAACCTAACATGCATGTCTTTGGATGGTGGGAGGAAGCCAGAGAACCCGGAGAGAACCCATGCATACACGGGGAGAACATGCAAACTCCACACAGAAAGGCCACTGCCCTCAAGGTTCGAACCTCCCCCCTGCCAAGATTCGAACCAGCGACCATCTTGCTGTGAGGCTGCGGTGCTAGCCACCACACCACCGCGCAGCCCATCAGAATTGAATAAAGGCAATTAAATGTGTTTTTCATGTAAACCTCAATTTGGAATTATTATTTCCATGTAAACACAAAGGAGACTACTATAATTCCAAATTATTTAATTCTGAATGATTCGTTCTGAATTAAAAAACACCATGTAACCGTGGCCGATGTTGCACCCTGTGCCTGACGGCACATTCACACAGAGACAAAACAATTTTGTTTTTCAAAAAGTTTTTCGTACAAACAGAAGCTGTGCTTCCTCAGTACTTACTGGTGAACCGACCCATGTTCACACCATTTTCACCAGAATCAAAGTGGGGGGACTTTACTCCATGTAAGTAAACAGCAGCTTGATCAACAGATTTTGTTGTGAAAGTTGATGGTTAAGTCTTCAGGTTCCATTATAACTTATGGCTTTCCAAAATAAACAAAGTAGATTTCATTAGTGAATTTTACAAGAAGTTAGGTTGCGAGCTCCACTTTGGTTCAAGTCTTTTTCTCCCTCGTCGTATTCCTTCCTCACGTTCTAAAGCTTATTATTTTGTTTGATGTTTTTTTCTTTTTTTTTACTTTACTTAAACAGTGTGTAATACAGTACTTGTGTTAACATTGACAGCCGGTATTGTGAAAGGGCTCTGTGGTGATAACATCATCAGGTCGTAAAAAAAGATGTATTTAGGTTGTAAACATGGAATAGGAAGGGGTGGCATTTGCAGAGCTATTAACTTTGGGACCATTTCAGAAGCGGAGCGGCTTCAAACTCCCCAAACCCTGTTTCTGTCTGGACCAAATGTCCAAATGATAAACAACTGTAAGAGAATCCCCTAAACTCATCCCTGTGAGAATAGGGGCTAAATGTTACTTGAAGCAGATGCTCACAGGACTGGTATCATTATAGTTCCAGTTTTCCTCACATTTATAAAACTTTCCAACACACTGGACAGAAGATGTGTTAACAACATATTCAGTTTTCGGTTGTGTCGGGTGTGAAAGATCCAATATATGATCCGATATATGGGTGCACAATTCTTGGAAAAGGTATGCATTGCAAATATCCTGTTTTTCCTTTATTTAAAAAAAAATTCAATCTGATTCCTTGTGTTCCTTCAAATAGATTAAATTACTCTGAAATAATGAAGGTGACGTTCATCTGTGAATGCACCAGCATATAAAAGAAAATCATTTGACCAAAGCTGAAAAAATTACTTTTTACTACACATTTATTTTTTGTCTGAAATGTCCTTTGTTGAAAAGTAGCACATTTGGCTCAGTGCAGCAAACAAAGGAAAAGAGGCTTTCTGTGCCTTTTTGTTTGAGGGGCTGTTATTATCGCTCCCATCCTCAGGAGCAACACCATTTCCTCAAGCAGTGTCCAGGATGCTGTTGAAAGGTGGATGCTCATGGCAGAACAATAATGTGCCTTAAACAGAGGGGAGTATGGCTGCAGTGATGCTTCCCGCTTGGGGGAAACAATCTTGTCAATAGGAGAGTAGGAAATGTGGTATACAGAGAGGAGAAAGAGGAAGAAGGAGGGAAATGAGTCTGATCTAGCAGGAGGCTCCAGCTGAATGAACTGATTCCACTATCAAGGATAATGCACAGTTTTCTTTTATTTTTATTTTTCCCCACTCTTTTAAAAGTTGGTGTGCAGACCTTTTATGTCATTCAATGGCAGCAAAGTGTCTTCTATGAAAAAAAAAAACAGATAAAAAGAACAAAGAACATGTAAGAGGACTAAATTGTGTTCTGTATAACTTGCAGAGTTGTTACATTTTTCATTTCTCATCCAACACTTAAGCTTCAACAATGATGCATTTCTTTCATGTATCTTAACTGATCAAACTTTCCAGCAAATTCTGCTGGTTTATTACTACTTGGATCCTTGTTGTTACACTCATGTTTGTCGCTAATGTAACAGTGAAAAAAAGCTGTAACCCAAAAATAAGACGACGGTTCAAGCAAATGTCTAACTCAGCCAAAATGTCTGAAGTGGTTTGGATAATCTGGCGTTTCTTGCGGAAGATGATGTAGGTGCTTTCTCAGCATGTCTCTAAATCTCAGCCATTACCTTGGGTTATAACTAACATACATTATGAATAAAAGTCTTCATCATTTGTCTTTTCAGTTCCCAGGATTTACCTGTAAAGATGATCAGTGGTTATCTTTTAATGATATGATCTATAAAACAGCATGAAGTATTATACTTTCAGTATAAGCCAGAATGAGTGACCATTCTTACTGTTTAAGAGCACTGTGAGTGAGTTCCTGTGAAATTCTCCTTGGTAAGAAAAACTGCTGACTTGCCAAAGGTTTCCAGAGAGCCTTTGTCTAATGTCATGTTGGCATACCAAATACAAGAAACAAGGCAGTGAGAGAGCTTGCAGAGCATTTAAGATTGTGTTGATAAATCACTTAACCACAGCTGCAGACCTAAACAAACATCTTGCCAACTCAGTATAAACTGAGACAGGTTGTTATCCACTCTGAAGAATCAGTCTGAATGCCTTTGTTTGGGTTCAGAATGATTTATGTTTGGAGTGCTACCTAAGAGGTCACTGATCCTGGTTGCCTTACCCTGACAATGGTGCATCAAGGCAGTCATGTGATGGTTCTGGTGGCTGGTGGAATTCTCTTGGCCCTGTAACAACTGAGGCTGCATCTAGAATATTGTTAAGTGACAGTATTTGTAGTGACTCCTTCCAGGATGAAAATGAGCAGATGCAAAGTGATTTCAAACAGATCGTGACAGAACAGAACATATCTGGTGAGTTAGGGAGTGTCTAGTTAGAACCACTTAACTCTGCTGTCATCTTTGAATGAGCTGGTACAGTTTCTGTTTGAAGAACAGAAATAACATTTACATTGCTACTTTCTTAAACTTGTATTTCTTGATATAATGAAGTATTTACAGCAGGCAAAAGAGGACCAATTCAATATGAAATTTTAAAAATGTTATTTAGCATGTTTTTGTTATTTTGTTCAACTCCTGTTTAATTCCCTGTTTTCTTCTTCATCCTTAAGGCAGGTGAAAAGACCTGGTGTTGTTAGAAAATAGCTGATTATTTGAATAAAAGTTTTCATTTGAGGATTTGTAATTATAAATTGTCTTTACAAGAGTTAGCTGAATAAAATGCACATACATAAATAGAGGGAAAGAAATATGGATACTCCTGCACACATCTAGTTGTAATAAGAATGCAACAGATGTGATTTGCATTTTGTTTTCCAGTGTAAGAACGTTAAACTCACTCTAATATTCTGATTTCTTTTATCTGAGCTGCTGAATAGAGATAATTAACTCCATTTACTGGCTGTCATTTGCCTCTGAATGCATCGTCAACCAGAGGCATTCAGCGTCTGATACCACAAATCTGAATCTGAATCAGAACTCTTCCAGAGATGTGTTAGGGAGAGAATGAAAAATGAGAGGAAAATGTTTATGTAGAGTGGCCATGAAATAAATAACTTTAGGATTGAAAGTCTGAGCAGAACATTAGATGAGCAGCAGCATCCTTACTGCTCCTGGATCCACACAGGAGGTAGTCATGCACAGCATTAAACTGCATAGAAGCACTCACAGTCATCTACATAATCGCTGTAGCTCTGCAAGTAAAATGTAATAAAAATGTACTGGAAGTTGTATAATGTGCATATGCAGACCAGTGGAGGAGTAAATATTTGCCACTTTGCAGAAATCTGAACGGGTCCTCTGAGTGAATAATTAGAGCTACAACAGAGGAATGAGACAAATTTAAAGAGTATATGTGTATAAGTAATGCATTCATAAATTCTGTATACAGCTGGGACTTAGTGCAGATGTAGTCATAAACTATAGAAAGAAAATTTTAACGTTGCAATACTTGTTGAAGTTTCCTATGGGAACATTCATGCTTCGAGTCCAGGGTCTTCAACATCTGTTCAAATACCTTGAATGAATGTTTAGGGTGTGAGTTACGTAATCAGACGTCAAAAGCAGGAATAGTTTGATGCTTTCAAGGATGGCGTTTCCGTTGCAAGTTTATTTCCTGTTTCATACCAGGAAGATTATACGGCAGTACATAAATGCACGTAACTACTTGCAAACTGACAACTTTGTTTTGATATTGAAGTGGTTCATATATCCAGTCAAGTCAGATGGCTGTCTTTCCAGAATAGTTTAACTGGGTGTTTTTCTTCCCATTTTAAAGGGAGTTTTTCCTCTTCACTGTCACCTGCTGCCCTGTGCACTCTGGATGGGAAATTGACTTGAAGAGGAGTTTAAATGCAATGTGATTGTTTCATTAGCTATGCATTTCTTTGTAAACTGTCTTTATATGAACAGTTATGTTATTTTATAATTTTATAAATAACTTTTTCAGTTTAGAACTTTTTTTCACAGTTAAAATATTTAAGAGCAAATTCTCATTTGCAAACATGACTTGGCTAAGAGGCCCTTGTAGGAAGAAAAAGAAAATACAGAAACACATAATACATATAAACATACCAGCTTTATTACGGACAAGAAAAGCTAATCTAGCTTTATTTAGTGTAAAGATCAGTAATGTGTGTTGAAAAAGACAGATGAATCCAACCAGATGCTGAGATAAATGCTGAGATATTTGTAAATTTTAACATAACCCAGGGCCAACCCTTCAGCACAACTGATCTTGTGGATACTGAAGGCATATTTTTTTTCCCTCAAAGATGACTAATTTGGACTTATTTGTATTAAGGGAAAGATGGAGTTTGCAAAAACATAGATCAACAGAGATAAGGCTGAGTTGCAGAGTGGATAGAGTGAAGAGAAGGACCAACTGACTATATAATTGTATCAGCATACAACTGAATCTATGAACTGCCAACATCTTTGGCTACATCATTAGTGTAGATGGAGAATAAGGTCGGGCCCAAGGTGGAGCCCTGAGGCACACCATTCAAAATGGTGAGTGGTTCAGACAAGATGGTTCCAGTTCTTCGATACATTCATCAAGCTAGCTGGTGAACCAATCACAGCAAGTGGTGAACAGACCAGTGCTAGAGAACGTTTGTAGAAGTTCAAGTAAGTAGAAGTTCCAAAAGGAGCATAGTCTGTATATCCAGTAGAATTATAGCTCAAATACAACTCTGTGGCATGTAGAATTGAGGCCTTCCTGCTGCTTTAGTGCTCAAAACCAAATTTTGGGATATAGTCTGACAGGAAAGGCTTCTTAATCAGCATATTTCCTAAATTAAACACACACACACACACACACACACACACACACACACACACACACACACACACACACACACACACACACACACACACAAAGTCACACATGCATAGACAGACTTACAAAATGAAAATCATACCAGCTGTCACTTCATGTAATTACTATGCTAAAAAAAGACAAGCTGATGTAAAGAAAAAAATCTTTATGTATTATTGTATTATTGTCGTGAAGTTGTAAGCCTCAAAAGAAGAACCAGAGATATATAAACAGTCGTTTGCATCCAAGAGTAGTAAGAAGGAGCGAGAAATTTCAGAGAAATGTAGAGTTTGAGTTATTGAGAAACCAGATGAGGGCAGTGAGATTTATTTACAAGTTAAAAAAAAAAGAAGAAAAGAGAAAAGAGAAATGCTTGTTAGAGCAAATGATACAAAGAGCTGAGAATAGAGACAGAAATTGGTTGAGAGACATTGGTGGAGAATAATAGAGTTTATATTTATTTTTGTGGCTTAACCTCAGGCACTCATGAACATAATAGTCTGTTTGACATAGACTCAGATATTATGACTGTGTGTTGGAAAACATAGGTGCTCCATTATGTATATATTTCATTTGATAAAGATTTTCTCTTCACTGGTGTGTGTGTGGAGTCTTGCACTTTAGAGACCTCTATCTATGTTGAGTCTTATTAATGTGGGTAAATTATCATATCTAAAGATTATGTTTTGGCCAGTATTTAAAACTGGAGCAGGTCTCTGGGAAATGTAATTCTATGATATTCTTCATATTTTTTGTATTGAGTACTGTTTTGAAATCATCTCACATTTATTGTATATTTCGTTTCCAAGGCAGACTTTCATTTATAATTTCTTAAAGTGCTCTAAACAATAATCTCTCAGGCTTTCTGAAGGCTTTTCCGAGTTTTTATTTGGACATTTGTCTCTCATTTTTAGCCAAGTCTTTGTACCCTACCATTACCAGAGGAATGTATTGTTTAAGCAGCTTATCACTGACTTATGAGTCATTTAAGAATAAAAAGGCAAAAAAGGCACCTAATTTTTAAGGGTGAACTAGTGTTGTTTCAACAGATAAAAGACCACTTAGCAAATAATCATTTTTTAATTGCATCTTTAGGGACTTTGTTACTAACAACCTGTCACAAAGAGATATCATTTTTTCCCATTTCTTTTGTTACATCTATGAAAGCTAGAAAAGCTTTTTGCTTCAACAAGTTGATTTTTTGTATTAGCTGAAAACTTGGCATATCTCAGCATGGTGTGCAGTATGTTCTTAAAACATTTAAGAAAACTGGAAAAAGTGAGGCCTAAAAACTGTCTACATCACATGAGCAGGATCTGAAAGTGATAGGAATGAATAGAAAGTGAATACGAACATGTCCAGCAGACTGAGACCTGATATGGGACCTAAGAGATGTATCTGGATTTTTAGTTGATCGATCTACATTTGGCTCAAGCCTCATCAGAAATGGCTGGGTGGCTGTCAAGAAGTCATTCGTAAAGATAGGGAATTGAGTAAAGGCTGGGGTATGACTCAAGAACTGTACTGGAAATCAGTGGCAACAGGTCTGATGGAGTGATGAATCCTCCTGATTGCAGCGGTGTGGGATCATCTGGACAGAAAAGAAGAGCTTTAGAAAGTACTTCAAGAAGCCTTGAGAACTAATCCGGAAGACTGAAAGAAAGCTTGTTAGGGTTCAACTGAGCTTTCTGGTCTCAGGAATCTTTTCACAAATGTTCTTGTTGGTCTGCTCAGTGGAAGACCGCTTTATCTAAAGGGGCCACAGCCGCTCTGTGGGTATGTGTGCTAACATGCTGTTATATTTCCACCTTTGTAAGGACCAGTCTGAGTTTGACTCTTAACCCTGCTGTCCCCAGTGGGCAAGCAGCAGGTCAGTAGCATCTGCAGAGTCTAAACCGAGTACTTTGAGCCGGACTGCTGTGGTGAAGAAGCAGTCTGACAGCTGTCAGAGTCTGCTTCACAATGGGGAAAACAATAGGAAGCCTAAAAACACACTTTCAATTTCAGTATGAAAGTGTTCTTGGAAGTGTGAGCAGCTCTGTGTCTGATGCAGTTACAACGATGCAGTCTGTCTGCGCTGTCAGAGCAGAGAAAACACAAGACCTGAGACTGATGATTGAAAAACACAGTGCAGACATGGAGTCAGGCCTTAAAAATGCCCATTTTTCTTCATATACTCAGGCTACATTTCTGCTTTAGGGGGTAATCCCATGACAACTTTTTTGAGTTCATTTCCAAATTGGGTCAGTTACAGCTCTATATTCATGGGGTAAGGAAACAACCTTGGGCTCTATGGAAATGTGACATTTATTTTAATTCTCAATCTGAGAGTTTTAGTCAGTAGAAACATTTTGGTAGGTGGAACTTGTGTCACTGCATTTATGACACTGAATTAAAAAGTAGAAATCTTTTCAAGTCCAAAGATTTTTGGTGTCTCATATGATGCAAATATATATTTTTATGACTTATCTTGAACCTATAAGCTCATAGCTGCTAAACATATTACCAAATCAATACCATGGTAATAAGTGTGTGTTTGGAACTCAGTTTGCCTGCATTTTCAAAAGATCTGATTTATTAATTTTTCCTCAGTCCTCCTCTTCTTCCTCCTCCTCATTTTACAATGCAGTTAGGGAGAATGTGTTGAATCCTGCAGTCCTCTGCTGTTCTGCTGTATTGCACAGTAATCACTATGCTCTGCCAAGTTTTAAGCAACCAGTTACATCTGTAGGACTTCATCCTTTTTAATAGCTATCTACCCCCTCTCCCAAATATGAAGCAAAAGGAAATCTAATATCCATTTCACTTTAAGGTTGGAATCACATTTGACGTATAGCTGCAGTAAAGTGCACTAAAGCAGACACAAAGTGGAGACCTCACATCTGTGATTAGTGAGAGGGGGGATATATGTGTTTTATTTATACCAGTCTACCAATATTACTCTGTCATGATGACAGTGTATACTCTATAATCTTCTTTTTACCAACAATATTAACCTGTTTCACAGCAAGACAGTCAGTTTGTTTGATAATGTTATTGAAATAATGCAAATAGTAATTGTGAGGGTTGTGAATAAAGCATGTTTGTTGAAAAAAACAAAGGTCAGCTGATTACATGAATATTCTAAATGGCCATTCCCCCGCTGGCATAAACATTTTCCAAGATGAAAATACCTAGATTCATTGAGCTGAAATGGTAAGAGGACTCAGGAAGCAGCGGGCATCTTTTTCATTCACACATTTGCCATCACAGAGTCCAGAAGGTACTGGAGGAGGCTTTATGCAGAAATAAACCGTCCTATTATTAATGCATGGTCTTTGTAAAAAAAAAAAAAATGCAACTCTGGATGGGAATATTATTAAAGTTTAAGGTTTTCCAGCAAAATGTTACTAAATTACTTGGAAGCCAGAAATTCTCATTATAAACATGACTGTTTCATTTCTAGTGCATGAATTTGTTGATAATTCAAATTTTGTTCAAACTTAAAGCACATGCAAACTTGGAGACTATTTCTGTCTCCAGAGTATATCTGGTATAGCATAATGATTTTTTGAAAGGAAAAAAAAAATGCTAGTAAAATACTTATTAGTAGATATTTTTTACCCCAAATTGATCTTAAAGCAGCACAACTGGACATCGGGAGATTTTTGCACATTTGTTCCCCCTAAAGAAAACTAATTCATCATCCATTTAGCATCCTGTCTTTTCTGAGCTCTCTCCAGCTAGTAAAAGTCAGTACAATGTTGACTCTTGTTGTTTCTTGCAGTGTCTTTCCCTGACTTCCTCCAATGAAGTCCCCTTACATTCTCCTTCTGACAACTTTGGTGAGCTCATCTTCAGTGGGAACAAGGTCGCCTATAGATGAGGTGCACAAACTGAGTGGTCTACTCACAACAGTCTCTCCTTTTATTGTTGCTCGATAAAATGTTCTGATATGCTGCCTCACAACATGGTGTTGGGGAGGGGATGTTTGTTCGTTTAAGGAGAGACACACCAATTTTATTGCATAGTGACATGCAATAACAAGAAATCATTCGTCAGTCAGTCAATCAGTCAATCAGTCACGGTGCACTTTTAAACCAACAAGTCTGTTAATATCCACTGGAGGGTTTGTAATGCAGTGCCGAAAAGCAAAACATGATGCCCTGTGCTGGAAAAGTATTGTTTCTCAGCCTCAGGATGCTGATCGTTTCAGGAATCAGCATAATGAATGTTAATGTGCCACAACGACAAGTCAGAAGCACAGAGTTTGAAAGACAGGAATCTATGTAGTAGGGCTTTAAAGCAAAATCAAATGAGATTTACTGATGGAAAAATGAAAAAGACCATGTTTTACCTTTATGATCTACTTTTAAAGTTCATATAAAAAATGTAAAAAGTCTAAATGACTGACTATCATTTTTATTTTTTGAGCCATTTGATGCTGATGCGCTGTCTTCTCCTTTGTTTTCTTAAGTTAACTTTAAGTTACTGCTGTATATAACTAATTGTTCTTGCACTCTTTCAAAATCACTTCACATAAGAGCATCAGCCAAATTCTTGAACTGTGAAAAAGCAAATATAGTCCCTAATTACTTATGCATGCAGGCTGCAGGCTGGTGGAGTCTACCTTCACCTCTGATAAGAATCAGGCACTGTCTTGAAGTTCACAGAACTCAGAACATTGTTTCTCAGTTGTTTTGTTCCAACTCTTCTATCGTTTTATTTTGGGATCATTTACTGCATCTTCAGGGTCTTTCTTCTTGTTGGTTGGCAGCAGGTTGTTGCTTTACTTGGTAATAGATTTACTCTCTGAAACATTTGTGCTTTTGTTTGGACTTTTGAGATGTAGCTGTGTATTTATTTTTGTTTGATCTGACAGAAAGCTGTATATTTTATTTTTTGCTGCAGATTGTAGAGGAACTTAGCTGTTGTTTTGTTGAATTTAATGGCAACTCCAAGATACATATTGTTCTTTGGTGTAGAAGCTGTGAAAATGCTGACAGCAAGTCTACTTTGTAAAAGCCGGTAGAAGGGATGTTGATGGAATAAGCAGTGAGATTTTTATCTTTAAGATGTTTTGTGACCTAGAGACACTGACTTGATGTGGCTTGATTCTCTTTGTTTTTCTTATGTGAAACCATTGCTATTTGTTCTCAGTCACTAGAGTCAACAAAAGCTAAAAAAGAAATCTAACAGTTTCTGTGACAAACATCTTTATGTGATCATTTTGATGTAACTAGCTCTTGAAAACATGGCACTATTACCATTACACTGTGCTTTTTGTGTAGCCTATGAAGCTGTTTGTCAACTGACATGGAACTTCAAAGGAAGATAGCTTCATTACTGTCAGCTTCCACAAGTTTCAAAGAACCATACACTGTAAAATATGCTTGCATTTAAGCTAACAATGTTTTGGCTAATAATCTGTGTTAGCTTAACACCTGTTGTTTGCATCTAAGCCAGTGGTTCTCAGTTTCTTTTTATGTCAATTACTACCTCATAAAATACCATGCTCTTCAAGTTCCACTTTTATGACTGACATTAGTAGAAAACATCTACTTGTTTCCATGAGGTACACTTCAGACAGAGACAGACACTGTGTATGTTATCAACATAACTGAAAAAGTATTGGACAGATTCTGCTTAAATTTTCAAGGGATAGATGAATGTATTTTTTTTAGTGATTCTTTACAGGCACAGGGCAGGTGCACACATCAGAGAACATTGGTGAATTTTGCCTGTTTAAAAAAAAAAGGTTACTAAAGTGTAACACCAATGGATTTTCAGTGTCAGGCCTCATAGATTTAGCAGTTTCCTTTAAATTAGCCAAATGTGTTGTGGTCAGCTGCCATAAACATAGTTGTTCCACACAGAGATCATTCTTTCAACTACCAAAAAGACAAAAAAAAAACAAAAAAACAGAAAGATGGCTAGCAGCTATCAAGCATGTTCATGTTGACGGTACACCTTTGAGTCCTTCAAAATATTTGTTCAGCTTAATTTGTGACTGGTGAGTAAAACATTTATTTTGATATTAGTGTTTAAAACTTATAAAACAGTTTTTGTATAGATGCCAAAAAATACCACAAAATGGCTGGTTACAGTAACAGTAACTGTTGGATTTTGTAAAGTGAATGTTTCTTGTTAGCTGCTCCTTCACAATGTGACAGTGGATAGATATAATGGCATCTGTTCAGTCCTACTGCCTCATATCTTTTTCTAGCCTTGACACTGAGTGTATCAGGACATCTGTAGGGGTGTGCCATCCTCACGATTTGATTCAGGGTGCTTCAGTTTGATTATTCAATGATTAACCAGATTTAATCGCATCTTTTTTCCCCATTCAGGTTTTTTTTTTCTCAGTCCGTGTCTACAATACTTTTAAATCCATTTAATAGTCATTAATTTAAGTAACCAAACAAACTTATCTCCACTCCCTTTTATTCATGTCAAACCATAAATAAATTCATGTTTTTCATGTTATGTTCATATTTTTTTCATGAAATCTACAAGAAAAATGCGTTAGCAATAGTTAGTGTTGCTATTCTAGTTTATTTTAGCTTTAAACAGCTTACATTTGGAGTAAGTCTTGTCAGGACCTTGTCTGTTCTCATCCATAAAAACCAAAATATTTCCATATGCTAGCCTTCAAACCCAATGAATAAATTTCATGCTCGGTAACTGTGGCTGAAAGGCTAGCTGCTGCATTCTGTTTTTTACTTTTCGCCGTTTCTGTTGTTTACTGTTTGCCGCCCGGCCACTTTAGGGGGAAGGACCGTTACCCTGAGTGTCCAGGTAACATGTGCCACTTTTATGTTCCTGTCACACTTTGCAGCTGTATTGTTATAATTTATTTATAATGAAAAATAATAGATTTTAAACATTTACAAATTGTAATTGAATCGACACAAATTGCATCTCAATGAATCAAATAGTGAATCAGTCCACCCCATGTAAATGTATGACATTACAGATAATTTTCTATCAAAAACCTATGGAAAAAACACCTAAAAAATGAGAACAAGTTGCATAATTCAGCATGAATGCTGGTATGATGCAGGGTTTGTTCTTACCTGCAAGCTGTTCATGGTCATGTAACCAACGGATTGTGATGTAGGTTTGCACCTGCCCATGGAGAGATAAGGATAATTTTGCCATTAAAGCTTTGAACTCAAAAACCAATGCTCACAATCATTGGCAAAAGGAAGAAAAAAAAGTTGGGAGTTATGTTGCTAACAGACAGACAGACAGACAACCCTTCAAAAACAGAACGTCTGCCTTGGCGGAGGCAATGGGAAAAAATACAATTTTGGCATTATCTCGAATTCAGATGCTGATTTTGGATGGAAGCAGCACGTGCAAGCTTTCAATTGTATATGCAGTCAAATGGATAAATCAATTTTTTAAACCCAGCTCTAGTTGGTTTTCCCCTAATGCTATGGATTTTTTCACTGCCTGACCAGGGTCTCTCCCCAACTTCATGAACACTTGTGTCTGTCCCTTCTGCAAAGACTGCAGTACCTGTGAACTGCTTGTGCATACGGCACGCAATGTTGCCCATATTGCAGTGTATGGCTTCAATAATTTTTTTAATTTTCTTAAGTAAAATCGCTGAATGCGCACATTTCCTGATCAAGTACATGGCAGAAATTGGAGATGACTACGAGCCTCCGAATGCGCAATCCCATAGCCTATGCACTGGGTTGTGTGGCGTGTGCCAGTTTCTGTTTCTCAGTTTTGCCAATATAAAGTTTACAGAAAGATTTATTATACACCATGACGTTCTACAGTCTGTGTAACATCTTTAATGTGTGTGATGTCATTATTCTTGCTGATTGGACAGTAAACTGCAGAGAAAAGTTATAATGTGAGGCAGACAGAACTTTGCCACAAATTGAGCGGGTGCATATGAGCTGTCTGGTGCTTTTTACTGCTGTGATTCTACAGCCAAAAGTGTTGGCTAAAGTCTGCAGGTCTTGTGCGCTACAGAGGTTTTTTTTTATGTTGTGCTTCATCAGACTCCCCAGATGAAGGAGTATATATCTAAACTAAAATGAAAAGATTGACAACAAATGTATAGGTGGAATAACAGACTAAGAACGACTTTCTTCTTTGGTCCATATCTCTTTAGAGCAGCTTTTCTCATTTTAGGCCCTCAGGACCCACTTCCCTGCATGTCTTAGACGTCTTCCTACTCCAACAGTTATGATTCTGGTTAATGAACTTCCTCATTAAGTTCTGTTAAAGCCTTTTAATGAGACATTCATTTAATGCAGGTGTGTTAAAGTAGGGATTCCTCTAAAACATGCAGGGCAGTGTGACCTTGACTGAATTTATTGTATTTTTTCTTGTCATCCTCTTGAGGAGCAACCTGTATTAAAATGGATTAAATCAACATAATTTAAAATTTTATAAACCACTAAGAATTTAATTGAGGGTCAAAAGTGAATTTGTGTTCACAACACTTGAACAACTTAAAGTAGTGTTCACTACTTGAATTTGTTTAGAATTAATATGAATTGTTTACACATGGAGGGAGCAAATTTTCTCTGTTTATAATCTGCTATCTGCTGCTATATGAGAGGTTCTTTCCATGCTAAATGTGTTCTTCTGTGTGTGTTTGTGTTGGTGTGTGAGTGAGTGAAAGAGAGGAATGTTGATGAGATCAGAAACTTTTCCAGTGGTCAATATGCTGCCAGTTGAATAGATATTGATTTCTTACAATTGTAAATCTGACTCCTAAGGAGTCAGCGCCTCACCAGTCATGAACCTTATCTGCTATTTTATCTGTGAGGCTGTGGACTACATAAGAAAATATAAAAGGCCTTTTTCTTTTTACTTTCAATTTTCTCTCTGGATCCAAAGTTAATCTGAATTACCCCCCAAATGTAAGCACTTGTTTCCTTATTCCATTTCTGATATTTTATGAAATTTAATCAAAATCTGTCCATAACTTTTGAGTTATGTTGCTAACAGACAGACAGACGTACGCTGCCAAAAATATAACCTCTGCCTTGGTGGTTGTGTAAAACTGTTGTTGTCATCAGGATTTTATTACAGTCTTGAATGTTGGTTGATAGATGTGAATTTACACAAAAATTCATTACAAAACACTCTATGGACCTGTAATACAAACATTCAGCCTTTTAAAACCTGGCTCATTGTTCAGGATGTGCTGATAAAAGGAAGTATAGAAATGTTGCATATGAATCTAATTTTGATTTCTGAATTTTGCATCACAAATGCTGAATATCAAACCAGACAGCTGCTGCTGACTTGCATTTCATGATCAAAAACACACAAGTGCAGACACATTTCCCTTTTTCTGCTTTCTCAGTCTGTTCTCTCAAATTAACATATGACCCATTTAAGCAACACTTGACTGAATTTACATTTAGATCCTCTTGCAAATGTATTTACACTCTGAAGTTACTTACAATGCCTGCAACTTTAAAGCAAAAGCAGTCACAAAGAACAGCATGCCCTTTCTGTAAAGGTCAGAGGTTTTCCTTTGTGTTGTAAACCAAGACTGTTAAAGACCTGAGACTCTGACATGGCTCATAGAGTTCGGTTTCAGAGCAGTTTGCTTTAGTCACATAGCAAATGTTACACGGTGATGTGGGCTGAGCATTGATCCATGATCCCCACTCCATTTCAGAGATGTTCACCCTGGGGATCACAGTCCAGATTGACTCTGACTGAAACAAGCGTCTAACATTAGAGCAAAAGCCAAGCAAAGCAGAATGGAGCTGCAAAGGTTGAAAACACAGATTCTGTCAGAGGGTTATGGTGGGAAAATGAAACAAGGACAAACATGAAGTTTAATTTTTCATTACTCATAAGTTGAATAAAAACCTGACAGATATAAATCCAAGACTTGGTAGATGCAGACATTTTTGGAAACAAATTCTATCTGTTACAGTTTGATATATGATATTATTTTTATTTATTATTATTTTTAGTCAATAACATAATAAATTAAAAACCCAACTTATTACACATGCTTTCATTATGCATGTGTAATTTATTATTTATAAATCATTTTACAGAATGTACAGAATAACTTGTATAAGTATGCATTTTGTCTAAACCAAGCTCAAAAGAAAACGTGATGGGAAATTAGAGAAACTTCATCCACCAATTTGTGGTTAACAGATGTCTTCCTTAATATTAGGAAAAAATTAATAAACCATTTTTATTATTATTCTTAAATTTTTTCCTATTTATGTTTGTCCCTTATTAGAAGGGGCACTTGTTTTCCTTTATCTGAAATTTGAAATGTATTTAATGGATAGCCCCTTGAGATGCAACATCTTTTTTTCAAGGGGTCCATGAAAACAAAAAATACACAACACATTACAAGTTGGAACCCAACACAAGGTAATATATACATACAAGCAAACATAATACATTACAAAAAACAAAACAAACAAACAAACAAACAAACAAAAAAAAATAAGCAGGCCTGGCTTTTATTATCTATACTGTCTATATGAGGCTTAAATGAAATCTCTGGGTCTAACCAAGATAATTAAATGAATCAACCCTCTCAAGACATGAGCCATCAAGCGTTTTAATAGTTAACAGTGGAATGAGTGGTTGACCGTGATGACTGTCAAACACCATACAACAGATTTTTTTTTTTTTAATTTAGTAAGAGTTTGTTTTTATAAAACCATTTCTGGAATAAATTAAAATCAGACTGCATAGAGCTCTGTATTAAACTAAGATCAGCATTGGATCTGTAGATAACAGTATCATCAGCATACAGAAGGACAGAAAAACCTTTGCAGATCTGGGAAAAAAATTGATAAATATCGAAAAAAGAAGTTGACCCAAGGTAGACTCAGAACCCTGGAAAACGATGGCTATTATAAAGGTATGCAATAAACCAGAGAAGAGCATTATGATTGTCAAGAATAAGAAAATGATCAACCATATCAACAGCTTTTGAGAGGTTTTTAAAAATTGCACCAGTGAGATGTCCTTTATTAAAAGATGAGTACACGTCATTGGAGAAATTTAAAAGAGCTGTGATAGTGGAGAAATTAAGCCTGAAGCCAGACTAGGAGGAAGATAAAATATTATGCAAAGCAATATATAACGATTGTTGATTAAACACCAATTTGTCTCTGGTCGATAATTATTGACATCAGATGCATCAGTGCTTTTAAAGAGGGGTAACTCTCTTCTAGGATTGAATGAGTAGTTAGAGATAAATTAAATATATCAGCAAGGGGATATGTAATCAGATGAGCAGCAAGGCAAAAAATATTTTAAAGGAAAAAGAATTCCTTAATCCAACAGATACACTCCTTCTCGACAGTTATGCTCTGCCAGCGAAAGATGTCTAGTGCTCCCACCACAACATGGCACAAAATCAGTAGCTAGACTCTTTTCCTTTGTTGTCCCCCGGTCTACCTAACTCCATCCGATCCACAAAGTCCTTATTCGCTTTTAAGAGCAAGCTAAAGACTCAATTGTTTAAGGATCATTTCCGCACTTAGCCTAACTCTTCTACTCAACAGAATGGCTCTTTGGCTCAACCAAGTACTGAATAAGCTGCGTGAACTTATGCCCAAGATGATATTTTTCGATGAAATCGTGATCTTGTATTTAAAAAAAAAGACTTAGAAAAATAAATAAATAAATAAAAAAAACTATATGCACTGCCCCTGGCACTACATGACAGCCCCTGCGTCCGACTGGACTCACAGCAGTCTGACTACCACTTAATTATGATGTCCCATCTTGTTTGAATTCTTGCTTGTGTTGTTCTTACTCTCAAATGTAAGTCACTTTGGATAAAAGTGTCTGCTAAATGACTGTATAATATAATATAATATAATATAATATAATAGAACCAGAGGGAATTAGCTGTTTAGCATGACACATCATAAAGATTAAAATGCTGGAAACTACAAGTAGAAGTGAAATGCTTATTGAAGGCATTAGAAATGAGTGATTGGCCTGAAATTGTTTCATTATTAATAGAAATCTGACTTCTGGGGCTTGTGTTCATCTTATTCATAATACTATTAAGTTTATTCCAAAATTGACAAGGATTACGAAACTCCAGAAATAAACTATAAGTAGATTTTGCATCCCTTATTTCAGAAATATGCTATGAAGCCAAGTTTCAGAAATGGTGATGACATCGGGTTCATTAGCAATAACCGAGGCTCTAAGGAGATCAATTTTTGGAGCAAGGCCCCCAATATTTAGATCGAAAACCTTTATACCTTTAGTTCCATTATTGATGTAGTAAATGTATGAGAGAATTGAATAGATGAAGAGAAAAAAAATGGGGAAGCAAGTAAGCACACATGCGTGCACACACATAAACACACAACAAGCAGGACAAGACAACAAACAACACAGAAAACAAACATTATACAACTAAATACTGTAATAACAGGCTCAGACTTCAGCTTTAAATTAGGATATAAGGCACTTATATTGGCTACACAAACTACAACAAAAGAATTAATAAAAAATAAACCATAAATCAAGATTATAAGCCAACAAATATATAGGCAACAGACCCTCATTCCATAAAGAAATATGGATGTAATAAAAATTAAAGAGACAATGATGGTAACTTTAGTAACAGCAATGCCTTGGCTGCTTTGATTTACAACTAACATACATTTTAAACATTTGGGCTTCATATCATAACAGTTTACGGCAAACAAAACAGCATGGTTGTATCTACTCACACATATGGTCACAAAGTCAATCCAAAAAGAAAGAAAATTAAAAAAAAAAAAAAAGTTCTCTGCTTGCATGGATCAACGGAACAGCTTTGATTTGTCCTTAATCATCACTCGTAACATGGATAGACACAGCAATAAGTACTTCATACCAGCATCAGGAAGAGTTTTATTTGACAGCGTCAAACTGTTCTTTTTTTTTACCCAAGCAGCACTGAAGTCTTCATCAAATCATCAACATTGTCTTCATTTACGCTCACTCGGTGTTCGAGTTCAGATATTTGGTCACATAAAGTAGATGGGATAAACCCAGTTTCAACGTTCATAATTTTAGAATGAAGTAAGCTTTACTTCCCGGCATTGTTCCCCAAATTGTTTGAAGGGAAGTCTCGGTAGGATCCATGACGAGGGATGAACAGTTCAGACAGAGTAGGCTGATTTAGAGAAAATCTATTGCCTATTTATTTTGCTAGCAGAATTAAATCCAATCTTGATTAGTTTAGGTAAATGTCGATCATAGAGATTCAAGAATGATTAAATGGAAGGCTTTATTAAGCAAGCAGACCGACAGGTGTGACACTTAGCCAGAAGCAGCCATCGAGGATGTGGGGTTTAAGTTTTGGGTTTTTTTAATAAAAAATTTCTTCTTCTTCTTCTTCTTCTTCTTCTTCTTATTCTTATTCTTATTTAGCATTTTACTATTCATTAAATGAAATGTTATATATTTGAAGTGCCCGTATTTTCTTCTATGAGAAATCATATCGCTTTTTGAAAATTTACTTAATTTTTAATTGTTTTTTTTGTTTGTTTGTTTTGTTTTGTATTTTTTTTTTAATAAAAAATTAGCTCCCTGGTCAAATAGAAATATTTGTAATACTGAAGTGCCTTTTTTAGGTTTTGTACATCAAAGTTTGTTTCAAAGAGATCTGAAGGGTGTCCACCTATAGTCAACCATCAGACACTCTCACAGATCGTAACAGAGCAAAGGCATACAAGCCCACCCTGATCTAAATCCACACCATTCTACATATAACTTTCATTATTGTTACGGCCGCTGCTTATTGCAGGCAGCTGCAGCTCGTTCTGCAGGTAATTGCCTGGCTCGGAGCTCTGCTTGGAGTGGCTGGCTCCAACTCACCCCTGTCTCCTCCCCTCTGATTGGCTGCACGTTCGGCCAACCCGGCTGCAGTTCTGTGGAAGCCAGGACAGAAAAGGCTTCTGCAGTGCTCAGTCGGGAGGGGAAGCTGGATTGGCACAGGCTGCTTCCCCTCGCTTAGTCACTGTCTAGTCGTGTTGTAGGAGCGAGGCTGGTCAGCGCAGGTGGCCTCGTCTCCAAGTGTGGCAGAAATGGGTAGCATGGTTTACTGGGTGTCCGCTGTGCTATTTGGTAGTGTTTGGTAGTCTTGTGTGTGTTGGACTGTTCGAGTGTGTGCAGCAGGATATATCCTGGCTGCTCGTGTGTGTTCCCGGTGGGGGACGGTAGAACAGCCCATTTAGTTTGGACGTACCTTTCGTTATACACCCAGTTCGTTTCAGGCCTTGCTACACTTCAGTTTGTTTCTGCCATTGTGTTTATTTTTGTTTTGGTGTTGGGCTAGTTTAGGGCTTCGTTTGTGACAACGGTCACATTAGTTTATGGAACTGCTGTTTTTCTGTCTGGTTTAATTTCCTCACCGAGTTTAGTCATTTCGTTGTTTGCACTCAGTGGGTTCTGGTATATGTTTTGTATATGTATTTCAGCAGTTCTGCTAAACCCAACACCTGGTTGTTTCTTCTGTTACAGGTTTCTTCTCTGTTCCACACTGGTACAAATAAAATGTGCTTGGTTACACCTTTACCAGCAGTCCGCATCGCATTTATTTTCTTTGTTACGCCCTTCCACATACCCCTAGAAGTTGGGTTGTCTTTCAGGAAATGTTTGATCGATTTCTGAAATCCATGACAATAGAAATTGTATTTGTGAAAATGATGAGATTTCAATTTTCTAGATACCCAGTTGACTCCTGATGCTGTTTAGCTCATTACAAACTGTTCTTGTATCCTTACCAAATGCTTGAAGCTACACCTGAGGGTTTGCTTTAGTAACACAAAAAGGAAAACCATGAGGTTACCTAGATCATAAGGTTTCAACCTCATCTTGTCAGATTTTATGCCTCAGTTGCAGCTATGTGTAGGCTCAGCTGTACTTTGAGTTTAGTTATAATGTTTCAGTGTGTGTGGCAACGTTTAGTATAGTAGCATAAATTTCAAAGTACACCTGAGGTTAACTAGATCTTAGTCCCCAGTGTAAATGGTATTTTAGGCATTTTCAGACCAAAAGCACCTTTTCTATTGTTCCTGCAAATATTTAAGGACGTTCCCTCTTTTTTGTGATTATGCCTTCAGCTGTAACTGAAGGGGTTTGTTGCCGGGATGAAAGTCCTCTATGAGTGCTTTCTCCAGGTCAAGGAGGAGTCTCTGCCTGGGGTGTTCTTCATGAGATGGCAAATTGGACTGAAAGATTGACAGATAAGGGTTCGCAGATAATTTTATAAAATGTTCCTACTTGATCAATAGCTTGATGTTAATGGGGGGCTTTAATTTAATTTCAGTACCACACATTAATATAATGCCTAAAACAACTTCCTCTATTATCCTTTCCATTATCTTTTTATGAATCACTTCCCTCTGAATGATCCATGCTTTGGTCTTTCCCACAAGCAAACGCTTTCCCCTCCATATAAGGGACAAACCCCTCAGTGACAGTAGATTCAGCTTCTTCAGCTGCGTCTTCACGATGGACATGAAGCTATCATATTTCTATCTTCATCTCCCTTGGAGAGTTTAAAAATTAGATTTTTTTCTAAGTTTTAGGTTGCTGAAAAGACATATTGTCCGATGTGTGCACACGTGTCTATGTGCACGCATCACAGCAGATCTTTCCATTGTAGAGAGAATGAAGCTCTTTGGTGTAAATCAGACAAATACATCACACTCTTCAGTTTTTACTACAAGTACAATGTATAAATCTGTTCTAGAGGAAATTTAACCTTCAGGGATCAGTGTTTTTGGCCACAGGTTGCATCTTGCACGTGGTAACTGACGCAGCTCATATATCGACTTTGCTCCCTGGTAGAATATAGAGCAGCTAATAGTTTGATGTCATCTCAGATGTGATGTCCAGCAGAAACAGTTCTGTAAACTAGAGTTGGGTCGATAATAAAACGGCCTCGGAAATACTTGCCAGTCCTGCCAAAAGTAAGGGGATCAGGATCAGCGAGTATTTCTGTCTAAACACCATCTGATTCCACTGAAATGGAATCATAATTCTTTGTTTCCAGTCCAACACAAACACACACAGACAGAAGAAGTGACACAATCTTGTGCAACAATTGTTTTGAGTTAGCAGGCTGAGAAGCAGCTGCGCGTGAGTCGCTGTTGTGCTAACATTTAACATTAGCGTTATGTTAGCAATTTGCTGTCATCACTCATTAGTATCCCACTAGCAAAACGTGATATGTCTAATATGAAGTTTTCAGAGGCGGCACAATTTACCACCAGTAACCTTATACAGTATTTGGGTTGTCATATTTCTTATAAATAATATATATAATGCTTTATAGTTTAACCTATGCTAGGCCAATGTATGATAGTAACAATATCATACATCAAAGTCTATAATAAATATATTTTATTTAAAATATAAATTTCCTAGACCTCTAAATAAAATAACACAGGTTTCGGACCGGTCCTTGCTATCGGCAGATACTTAAACCCCAGGTATTGGAATCGGTATCAGACAGAAAAAAATAGCATCGGAACACCTCTACACTGAACATTAGTTCCACATCTCTTTGTAATGAAAATAAAACAACAAAGAATAGGGGACTCCTGAAATTAGTAACCGACTGTGGCGTTCCAGCTGATCAGTTAGTCATGCACTTTATCCTGCTTTAATGTCTACTGACAGAATTTTATTAATTGTTTTCTTTCCCAAAATTAAACATGTTTTGGTAAAGGAACCCATTGTTTTTATTTAAATGTCTGACTGAATAGAATAGAATAAAATCTTTAGATACTTTAGTTGCATTTTAGGATTTGATATGAATGGAAGTGATTTGATATTGTCTCAATGTTGGTTCCTGAATTAAAATGGCAAACATTAAATTGTTACCCACTAATTTAATGATATTGTATTCTGATCAAATCTATGATTTACAGTCGTACTAATATCATATAAGTGTTTGTGGTTATTGGGTGAGGGAAGAAACGCCTGGATGCCAACATGGAAGAGTTTGTTTTTTGGCAGAAGAACACTCTTTGGCGTGGTTTTCAGGGTTTGTTATCTTGGAATTTTTTTTACAAGCTCAAACAGATGTATATAAAACAGAAGGAAAGGGATAAATCCAGAGAGCATTTTATATCGGCTTCACTGCAAAACATACTGTGTGTGTAAAACATCAGTAACTAAAAAACATAAGACAAGTAGTGGTGTCTGAGAGACTTTTGAAAGAAGAAGGAAAAAAAAACTGTTACTACAACTACAGCAAAATCCAGGGCAGGAGTCAAGGCCTGAGTTCTGCTCTATTTATTTTTTAATAAATGTTGATGCTATGTAGATAATGCACCCAGAAAATGAAGAAGGACAAAAATGCATTACATTGTGTATGATAAGAAGTGCTGTTACCCAAGGAGGAGGTTTGTGTTACAAGACATGGCTGTATGATTACCATATTGCTGTTTTTAATACCATATTGTGTGAGATATGCAGGCATGAATCTTTGTATGAAACTCAAGCATGCGCTAAAACGATGCCTTCAGAGCTGTTTATACCAGAATGGTTCAACCAATCTGGTACACAGGAAGAGAAAAAGGGACAACAAAGGACAAAGAGGAAAGCAGACATCTTCATGATTTCTTTTATACTTCTTAGAAACTTTGTTATTAATTAATCTTGATTACAATATTTGCCCCAAAAAGCAACATTTTTTTATTTAAATGTATTTTACTGGACGACTGAATCAAATAATAGACACAGACATTGGTATTGTAAACTCAAGCTCTAGGAATGTCTGATAAAATGCAATTAATTGTATTTCAATTGAAAACAGTAGAAAAAGAAATGCAAAATATCCCAGGTCAAAAATGAACAGACCTAAAATCAAAGTGTGATTTTAAGTACTTCAACTTCAGCTTCAACTGTTCTCTGATTAAGAGTCCAAAACATGTTAGAGTAGCTTTAACTTTTAAAAAGATCATGTCTGTGACGGGACGTCGCTATGAAAGCAGCCTGCAGGCTTATTGAACGATATAGGAAACTATCTGTGGACTTTGACTGTTTGAAACAAAATGTTGCATCATCCTCTGGACACACACAAGCTGTAAGAGCTGAACCCGCCCTCTGAAATGTTTGTGTCATGTAACATTCTGGGGCCAACCCAGCTGCAGGTTCTGTCAGAGCCGGTTACCTTGGCAACGCATCACAACAAAACAGTCCACTCAGCCGCTTCTTTTGAATAACTTAGGATTTTAACCATAAAAAACAACATTAACGCATTAATTATTTATTTTATATTTTTTCTTTTGTAAGTGACCATGGTTTAAGCGGAATAATCCCCTTCGAAGTGTCCATTATCATAAATTACTCACCGACGTTGGACGGTTCATGCCTCTTCGTCGTCCATTATTTATGATAATAGACACCTTGTCTGGCATTAATCTCTTACTTAATGTCTGACAGCAAGCCAGAATGGGACCAGCTAGCAGCAGCTTTGGAGCTGGGACTGATGCTGTCAGTCAGAAGGACCGAAGCTATAGAATGCATTTGGACGGGGGAGGGGTGTTAACGCAACAATTAATTAATGCAGTTTGTTTATTCATTTATTTATTTATTTGCTTGCTGACCGCTGGCTTTGATCACAGAAACATGGCGTCCCTTTCTCCCTTTTCTGCTGCAGTGATAGGTCTGATGTAATCAGGAGAGAGTGGGTTTATTAAAATGAAGACTCGTTTTCTGTGTGGAACTTAAGAAAGAAGAAGAAGAACTGATGTTTCCCTTTGTCTAAAACCATGCAGATGGCAGAACATCATGATTCCTGGACGAGAAACTGCTCCCAAAAGACAATGAGAACTTTTTATTTATTTATTATTATTATTTTTTTAATAAATGCTGTTTTAATTTAGGCAAGACAGTAAAGGTAAGACATGTTTTCTGACTTTTACAAACGTAAAGCATAAATCAGGTCTTCTTCTGCCTCTGGTTTGGTGAATCTTGGTCATAGCGAGATGAAACTTCCAGCTGTGGAATCTGTAAGATGTGAGCTTTCAGTAGAGGAGTCGTTTGTTCATGTTCATGGGAAGACATCATCACGTATTTTTAAGACTTTGTGTACCTGGTCTTTTAATTGTTGTTGTCTTAACTGTGTTTGTTAGTCATAGAAATGGTTTTGCTGAGCTGTTAGCTGAGATTCTGCATTGAGATTCTGTGGATACCACACATTTACAGTTACATCTACAGACCTGACGCTACACCTGGAACCGAGATGTTAACCCCTTAACTCCCGGTAGTGGAGTTTGCAGGTGCAGATGTGAAGTTAAACGGTCAAGCTAAGAATGAAAAGTTAGAGAAATTATAGGCCAGAAATCTGAATAATGACGCACTAAAGCTGCATGGATGGACGTTATTATGCATATTGTGAATATTTCTCTCTCCTCATCATCTAGAAGCTGTGAGATTCTCATCCTGCTTTCTGTCTGTTCACCTGATGCTGATATTCATCACATATTGTTCCTTCTGTGTTTAAAAGGAAGCAGCTTCAAAACTTTTAATTCTTCCTGCTGACTTTTTACCTTTTAGTTAGTAAATCCTGAACATTTCATCCTTCTTTGTCATAAATATTTGATTTTATAAATACGAAGAAATATTTTAACTGTTGCTGTTTAAAGAGAAAACTGCTGCTAAACCTGTTTAGTGCAGGGGTCTGCAACCTTTCCAATCCAAAGAGCCATTTTCCCTCAGCCAGCTAAATAAAACTCCTTTAGAGCTGCAAAGAGACCTTTTCAAAAAGGCAAATTAATATATATTTTTTAATGAAGAGCCACCATTTGTTATTTTTGAAGAACCACATTTTTATTTCCGTTTTTAGGTTTTAAAAAAAAGAAAAACATAAAACCTTTATAAAAAGAGGAAAGACAGACAGGGATGTAAATAAAAATAAATATTTGTAGGAAATGATGGAAAGTAAAAAATGAAAAAAGTCCCTGGTTTCCAACCTAATGACAAGAAAAATAGATTTAAAATAATATTTAAGCGACATATTTAGAGGCATTGTGGAAGGTCCAGAGAGACACTTGCAGCTCCAGAGTTGCAGGTTGAACACCCCCGATGTAGTGTTTGTAAACCAAAATTTACAGCATTTTCTTTATATAGCCATAGGCCTTCTTTTAAAGGAAAGAGGCATTTTGTGCGTGACAATGTGATTTTAAAATATTGTAATTGTTGCCCAGCACTAGTTATGACTAATTAGGTATCAATATGATATTAGTATTTTCCCTCCACACATAATTAGAGAGATTATCTAGTGTCCCCTGTTGTGGAAACTAGATAAAGTATTATTCTACATACTCTTTGTGATGTTGGCCTGTTGACAAATGCAAACAATAAACCAAACCAAAACAAAACATAACCTGAAAACTATGTATTATTCAATACTTGTGCAAAATACGAAAACTTGCATTATGTATGTTATGACCCTGGCTCAGCTAGGGAAAGGGGGTGCAACATAAAATATGCCCAAATGTAAAGTGGAGTAATGGGGATTTTTTTCCCCCATGTGGCAGGTGGATACAAACAAATACTCAAGAGGGATGGCTGCATGGTGCTGCTAAAATCAATGAATCACATAAAACAGAATGAATTAAATAAATGGAAAACAGCTAAACACAGTTTAACATTCAAACCAGAAACAAACACAAACTTAACTGACTGTACTGACTCCAGAAACAAAGCACAACCAGAAACACTTGCTAAACAATAATCTAACAAAAGCAAACTGCTATGGAAGGATTACAATTCTATCTGGCCAAGTCTCTAATAAACAATTGCCATGACTATACAAAAGCACAAACTAAAAGCTTTTAAAGCACAAGTCAAAACCTCAGGGGTACTGAGAGGTTAGACACCATATTATGTTTGAAATTACTATTACTAAGTCAGTTAAACAACCAGCAAAGTCTCTATGACATGGGCAAGCTGTCTAACAAAACAGCAGCAAACCAGGGAGCAGATGGGGAAGGTGTGACGATGTACAGCCAATCCCAGCCAGGTGGGGACACATAGTGCTTTTCTTAGTTGCACAGGTAACATCTGTAACAATGTACATGACAAAATGAATCAAGACAGTTGTGTTTAAACAAAACAAATAAGATAAATGCTTCCTATCCTACTTAAAACAGACTTGGATTATATTCCCGCCTGTTATTTTATTGGTTAATTACATTGGTAAATATCCAATATTCAATTTTGAAACCGATATCGGCCGATACCGTTATTATATCGATATGAATCGATGTACAATATGAATATTGAAAATCTCTAAAATATTAAATTAATAATCTGGATTATTATGTCTAAGAAAAAGGATGCTGATCATGGTAAGAGGACTGTACTCGCACAGCACTTTTTTAGTTATATGGACCACTCAAAGCACCTTTTTACACCACGTTTACAGACACCCATTTACAGACACACTTATACAACACTTCTATTGTTGTGTACCAAGTGCTTTTTTCTATAACACACATTCATACCCCTAAAGACACATTGGGAGACATGTGGGGTTCATTGTCTTGCCCAAGGACAAGGGAAGCCTGGAATAAATCCACTGACTTTGTGGTTTGCAGACTGCTCTTCCAGTTTTCCAATATTATTTTCCAGTTTTAATGTAGCGTTTAAGTTATGTTGTTCATGCAGTTATATTCTTTTTTGCTTCCTTATCTTAATGAAAAGTGTTGCAACTATCTTATGACTAAAGATGTTGACCCACATGCAGACAAAACAGCTTCTGTAATCAAAGTTTGTTGGAGTGAATAAAGGTCTCTCATTCTGTGTAACCTTTGTAAAATTGCTCTGCTTTATAAAATGACACGGATGTAACTTTGCTCTAATGACAGACTGAACAGAAGAAACTGACTGAAAGCCACGAAAAAAGAAATTACCCAGAAAAAAATTGAAACATATTTAAGAGACCAGAGAGAACTTGTGTGTGTGTGTTTGTCAATGTGAGCTCTGTGTTTACATTTGGCATAAGCGTGTGTGTTCAACTATAAATCTGCTTGCATCATATGTATTTGTTAACATGTAATCAAACCACAATCATGTAAACACACTTAGAAGAGGATTTTAATGCAATTACATAATACACTTCTAAAAGAGCCAACGGAATTTAATGAAAAGTTAATAAATGAAAGCAACATATCTTCTTTTTATAACTTCTATTTAACCATTATATATATCTATATATATATATAGATATATATAAAATCTTCTGAATATATTCAATGAAACAAGCTTCCTTAATTTCGGCTGGCTCTGAGAATGATGAAAGCAGAGGAAGCTGGAGATTTAAACACACATCCCAGTTTGGTCTGGGCTTTACGGACTGTTAAAGGGAACCATTCAGCAAAGAACATTAACTTCTTGTTTGCTTTCGCACATAGGTCTGGAGATGAGGTGGATTCATTTATGATTTTACTCATTGCTTCAGGGACAAGTGGACTGTGGAAGTCTGGGATGAAACCACTCATGTTAGGCTAAGAATGTACTTCATGCTTTCAGTGTTTGTGTGGATATAATGTCTGCTTCACGTTTCTTGCAGTTGTCTGGATGCATCCAACTAAATACAAGAACTGTTTCATTTATCTGTGTACACTGTTTACATCTTGCAAAGATGCTGTGTACAGTCTGAGTTTGCTGGTTTTGTGATAATGATGAAAGATTCTGATAAATGCAGCTATAAATTTTTTTAACCTGTTTGTAAATCACAGATTTTTTTTTTTTTTTTTTTTTTTAATAATTTGTCAAATTGACTGAATGGTCAACAACAGTGTGAAGTCTGCATGTAACCCCATCCAATTAAGTGGTGGAAATTCAAAGACCTGAGATTAAATAGGGCATCTTCAAAGATAAGATTTTTTTTTTTTTTGGCTGATGCTCATGTTTATCTTTGTTAAGGCCCAATGCAAAAAACAACTTATTTTAGAGGCTCTTTTAGTTCTTCTCCTTTCTTTGATATGGACTGTGCTCATTCCTAATTTATATGAATGGTAAAATTAGAGGAACTTTTAAACTAGAGTGGCACTAGTGCAGTTCTGGATTATTGGCTGGTCAGCTCTCGGGGATATAAACATGATAATCCACAGGCAACCAAGAGGAAGGAATGAGATGTGGCTCAAAGATACAATATCTGGATGAGTCACTGAGTAAACACATCACAAGTGCTGGAGAAGATTGTGTGTGTGTTTGTGTCTCTTACGTGACATGGATAGAAATCTGACTGCACACATTTGAACATGAACACAGCAAATTTGCTGATAATTTTTGACAGATTTTAGGTTAGGGTTAGGTATTCATTTATGATTGTTATGGTTAAGCTAAGGGGCCATGGAATGCTTTATGACAAAAGAGATTTCCCATAGGCAATGTAAACCCATGGTGCGTAGGTGGGTGTTTGTGTCATCTCAGCGGATTTATGGTTTTAGTTCTAAATCTAGGAATCTGTTGATCATAAAGCATGCAGAGTTGTTTGCATACATGAAGCTAAATCTGAGTCACATTCTTTTGTGATGAAACATGTATATGAGCGTGTTTCATTTAGGTTGTTTGTCCTTCACCATGTGCAAGTGTGCAAAAGTTGGCTTTTTAAGATGAATACAGGACTTCTTGATAACTTTTGAATACTTCTTAATTTTTTTAAATAAATTTAAATTTGTTATAAACATTCATCTTAAGAAGGGAAATATTTTACAGCACAAACAATAAATCATTCATCATTATGTCTGTGTAGAATTATAGCTGTTTGAAGGAATGACCTCTTGTACCGTTGTTCATAGAAGTTGAGGTGAAGGAGCCTCTGTCTGAACACAACTTTGTTTGATTGCTGTGGTAAGTAGAGGTTCTGTAACTATTTTCAGGGTGTTTAGTAGCTTTTGCAGGATTTGTCTTTGCACATTCAGCTATAATAGAAAAAAAAAAAAAAACTTCAGTTCATTTTTTTCTTGGATTGTATTTTGAATTTTTATATAAATTTATATATAGCATGTGATATAACCTTAAAATTGTAATTAAAGACAAGTGATCAAATGTTTCTGCATGCTGAGATTTACAATACAGTGTATTTACAATTTTGAGAAATATCCAAATTAGGAATTAGCCAAACCAAGGAGGACATTTGATAAATCAGAAAATGGAATCGACCAAGTGAATGGATGCATATTTTTTCATTTAACAGTATAGAAATCACAGGATGCCAACAAGATTGAGAGCAGTTCTACAGTTATAAAAAAACAGGATAATGTGCATGAAAACATTCTGTATTTTAGTGGTCTGCTTGCATGCTGGAATAAACCTGTGTCTCTGTGATATAATCTTTGAAAGAGCCTATCCCTTTTGTTTGGAGAAATATGTAAGTGTGAATTCTTCACTAAAAAGACTTAAAATGTCACATGTGAAGTATTTGAACCTCAGGGACTCTGATATTTGCATATGATGTTTGCGAGCCTTTTCAAATTGTGAAGTCTCTCTGCTCAACATTTTTATATCCATCAGCTGAAATTAGACCCTTGAGTCTGTCCAAACGGCCCCACTTGTGGTTGGAGTAAAAGTGCACTAGTGGTTAGAGTGGGAGAAAAAAGTGGGACTCCACTTGCTTCAGCTGCACACCTCCCTGTTTGTAATCTGTCTGTAATTTCTATGATTGAGGGACAGATGTTAGTTTATGAAGCTTGAGTTTGCTGTCTGGGAACTGTAAGACTTCACAGTTTTACAATCATCTTCATTTTTAGTTACTGAAATGCATATCTTGGTCATCTATCGGTTGCTGCAAGGCTCCAGACAGAAAGATTTTCTCCTAGATGTCTAGAGTATGTTCATTTTAAAGGTCACTGCCCTCATACTGTAATGCATACTTTGTGTTGGCACAGTAGTTTCCCAGTACAGCCACCAGAGGGTAGCGCAGAGTTCAGAGTTCACCTCTAAGTATTGATTTTGGTTTCATACATTAGCAAAAATGGCAATATTGGAAAAGATTGTGATGATGTACATTCTCAGAAGCAGACATAAAATGGGGCAGGACAGGAGATGGCAGTGCTCTGTGTGGTCTTTAAAAGTACTGCCGCTTCTTCTTCTTTCTTCCTTTTGCGGGTCACACATCAGCTGTACTGTAATTACTATAGGGCTCCAGGGACCAAATGGTCACATTTTGCGACTAAAATGCAAGACAGTGCGAGTGAATATTTCATCTACTCGCGCAATGGCGACCAAAACATTTGATGGCCTTTTTCGTGTAGTAGTTATAATTAAATTTATTTTGTCGCTAACAAACGTCTGCTCCCCTCTTCTGCTCAGTAGCTCACAGTAATGGGCAAATTAGCTGCTGGTTTGCCGACTCAAACTAACTTCAATAAGAGAAAAGGAGAGAAACACCAACGAAGAAGACAATAGTCAATGTGTGTGTGAGTGGCGGCGAACGAGCACTGTAATTGGCTTATGTTTGGAAAGAGGCGGGTCTTGGGTGATTTTATTATTCCTCAGTGTTGCCAACTTAGCGACTTTGTCACTATATTTAGTGTATTTTCAGACCCCGCCAAATCAAATCTGATTTGATTTGACAAGTTCTATGTCTAGTTGTTCTTTTTTCGTGCAGCCAGTAAGATTTTTTTTTTATGTTATGTCAACTGCTGCACAAAAAGTAATGTGAATTGTAACCATTGTAATTTCAGAATTTATTGTTCAAGTATTTATCACTAATACAGTGAAAATGAGAGGAAATGCTAATGTTTGCTATGCAAGGCGATTTCAGTGTGGGCCCCTAAATTTTCTCCTTGCGCTCTTAAAAATTTAAGTTAGGGGCCACTGTGCTCCTTGTAAAAAAAGTTAGTCTGGAGCCCTGTATTATGTTTGCTCCATCAGGGTACGCATCTTTAAGGGCCCCAACACAGACCAAATTATACACGTAAAAGATGTAGAAGATGGACAAAAGCCTCCATATCCATCTTTAGCATAGAGCACAAATGCACCTTTAGGAATTTTCTCAGCATGCCCAATGAGCAGATTCTGCTTTGGCAGTGACTTTCAAAACAAAGATTTTTGGACATTAACTTTTTCACCTCAATTATTCTTCTAAAACCTTTGTACACTGAGTACAATGGATAAACAAAACAAACAAAAACAAAGGAAATGCAAAGAAAAGCAAACAATGAAACCAGGATGTAGGTGCCACGGGTTAGCCAAGACATTAACATATTTAGATGCTTGTTTGCTACCTATAAACATATACAGAGGAAACAGAATAAAACAAAACAAAACAAAATTTTACCTCAAGAAATATTTATAAAATCTTAGATTTGCTGATTAGAGATTTGCATGTGAACAGGAGCTTCAAAGACCAAATGAAAAGGTTGTTCTACAGATTATTCATGTTTGTATTTGCTTGCTTGTGTTTGTGTTTTTTTTTTTTTTCCTTTTTTTAAATAGCAACACTACGTAAGTTCCTGAACATAAAACTCTGCTTCTGACTTATTTTAATGGCACCCTGAACTTCATTGTGCACATTTATGGTGCCATCAATTCTTTGCGGTGTCTCAGGGGCTGAGAAACTGCCTTTTTCAACTTTTCAACTTGGGGCACAAAGTCACATTCCAGCAACTGGATATCAACACACTGGTTGTTTTTAATGTGTACCATGGATGATCCAGAAAAGAAACCCATGCGAGGAAAAGGAAGAGAGAAACAAAGCAAGAGATAAACAAAAGTCAACATTGGTCAGACTTTTACTGGCTGGTGAGACCTCAGAAAGAAACGGGATCCAAGACAAATGCAGAATAAGTCTTCATTAAAAATGCAGTACTTAACTTTTGCCCTTTTTGTCAGTGACACGCCCCCTATCAACAGCTAATTCGGCATCCATCTTGCATCCTATCTGTACTGTGAGCTCTCTCCAGACAGTAAAAAAACAACCTTATGTTAACTCTTATCTCTTGCTCTGTCTCTGGCTCTCTTTTATTTCCTCTCTTCCTCCAATTATGTCTTCTAACGTTTCTTTGCTGAATCAGCAAAGATGGTTTGTTTACATCTGCTTGCTAGCATGTGACGCGTGCACAAAGCGAAACTCGGCTGCAATGTAACGCACTGAATGATTCTCAGCTGCAGGACGCTGCTGGGCATCAACAGCTTTAGAAATGTACATAATAGATGTCACTCTGCCATCAAACAAGTCCAGAATGGTAAATGGTCTGTATTTTATATAGCTCTTTAATGTACCTGGAATGATACCCAAAGCGCTTTACATCGTACATTACATTCACCCATTCACACACACATTCGCACAGATGGTGGAAGCTGCCATACAAGTTAATCTTGACCTCATCTCATGACATCACACAGATCCCTCGGTTTTGGGTCCTGTCGTCCACCAAACTCCATACCAGTTGGTGGGAGTAATGGACCAAACCACTGTTTGTCAACTGCCAATAAACAATAAAAAGAAGAAGAAAAAGCAGTGAAATCTGGTAGTTTCCTTTACAGAGCTTTTTATACAAGGGGGGGGGGGGGATTAAAAAATGTGTTATTTTCCTCCACAAAGAGTGTCATCTGCATTCATTTATGATGAGTGGTTATGATGGGCAGGTGAAGCCTAATGAAACCCTGAAGCTTTCCTTCTGATTGTGCTGAAAAAGATTCTAAGCTTTAAGGCAATTCGTAGCAACCTCTCTAGAGCAAGAGAAACTGTAAGTTATTCCTCTGACTTGAAACTTTAATTTGAAAGAATGCATACAACAAAGTTAGTGTTTTCCATAAAATAAGCCCAAAGAAAAAATGTACTTGATACTCATTAAAATTGTTAGGTTTTTACAAGCTGAACACATTAAGTTGGACCAAAGTTAACGCTATGGTTGTAACAAATTGGAGTAATTTTGTAAGTTAGTCCAAAATATAGTATTTTTTTGTGTGTATAATCCACTTACTAATGGTTGGCACCTGTACTTCTTCTATAAGGCAAAATGTCATGTAATTATTGCTGTAGCTAACAGTGGTAATATTGTAGGAAGTGAAAAAAATAATGCTGGTTTTACTGGCTCTCATGAGTCCAAAAGTCCTATACAGCTGGAGTTTTGAAAGAAAAAAAAAATACAATTCCACAGCAAACTGAGGAATTCCAGCCTTGTTTCATCTTTTCAGGATGTACAGAATGCACTGGAGAAAGGGAACTCTTTTTGAGCTGTCACCTCTGAACCGTTGACATTTCTCTTAGCTGTACACATAAAACCAATTTGCCACAGCACTCTTCTGGAGAGGCTGGCAGGAAGACTGGTCCAGTGAGCCACCTGGCTTGCAGCACCTTTTCATCAGACCTCCTTCATTTGTCCTGTCCCTGCAGAGCAGTAACCCTTCTCGAGGGTTTGCCTCTGTGTTTGTGTGAAAATGTGTGAAGAGGAAGGCTAAAAGTGGAGCAATGGGAGATGTGGTTTTAAGTAGAGCAGCCAAAGAGGAACTGATATTTTCCAATGGAGATGTGACATTGATATGGGCTGTTTGCTTTTTTTTGTTTGTTTGTTTGTTTGTGGTTACTTTATGCAGCTTTTTGGCTTCTGTGAAATTTGAAACGTCCTGATATCGTCGTAAACAAAGCAGTAAAATCATCAACTTGCTGTGCGTTTTCGTATGTGGTTCAAAAGGTACAATGCACACTTTATTAGTGTCTACAATGAAAACAATATTTTTAATGTCAATAATCATAAATAGATGGTTGTAAATATTGTTCCAGTTCAAGGTGGAGTCAAGACAAGATCCTTTTCACCATGATTAAGCAGACATTGAAAACGGTCTGTACTGATTTGCTCAATGCTGAATTTCATGTTGGTTTGTTATCATTTCCTGTTTCTGATTTTTCTGATCATGGTTGGTATAGAAATAAATTTTTGTCTGTAAAGCAGTCTTAGCTGTAACACTTGGCTTGATCAGCCCTTTTAAGGATGGAGAAATGATAGACCTAAAACATGAGAAAACAGGACTATGGTGTTTATTTTCAACTCTGTAGCTCAAAGTTTAGACCCATATGTTCACAAGATAAGACCACTAGTGTATTTTCGTTCGAACATGGATGTTTACAAATAATTTTGTTTGTGAGAATAATCTGTGGCATCTTTATGCCTGAAATCACAGTTACCATGGTGTTATCCTCTGTCAGTTAGGGAAAAAACAGGCAAGGCTAGATACTTCACATTTGTCCTCTGTTTTATTGCAATTTTCTCAGGCATAGTAACAGACACATACTTTCTGACGCTGGAAATACCTTCTTGGGTTCCTGTAGGTCCGTAGACACCAAGAACATGCATATGTATCTTGTTATTGTAGCTCAATTATCATTTACTTTATGTCTTTTTAGGAGGTTATTCTGAAAATATGACTAGGACTTAAGGGCATTCATTTAGTATGATGTTAGGTGGAAAACACCAAGCTGCTTGAAAAACACTGCCAAGTAGTCTTTATTCTTGATGAGGTTTCTGACTGTTTTATTTCCTCTTGACAGTTGCCAGAATATTTTTAAATTCCCCAGAATATATTTGTTTTCTGAACAATAAGCATAAATGTGCAGTGCAATCACTATATGGACATAGGACTCCACACTTTCATGGTATTACAAGCACAAATAGAATTAATGACATTTCTAAACTGGAACAGCTGACCTTTCTTTACCCTTTAAGATTTGTCAGATTAACTGCAAATGCAAGCTAAAACTAACAACGGTTGGTAACTGCTGATCTCATCAACAAGAGGCCAAGTTTATGTTTGCTCAGTTACATCAGCCTCAGTCATATTAACTGAAGCATTTTATCTCAGATGACCTACCTCTTTTTTATGGTCCCTTTCTTATCTCGCCTGGAAATTCGTTGACACCTCAGGCAGTAGAAATAAAAAAAGGGACAGAGCAGGGAAAAAAAAAAAAAATTAGGGAAAGCAAAAAAAGCAAAAAAAAAAAAAAGTAAATGGATGTTCTTTTACAAAAGACCTAATGATTTTCCTTGAAGGCTCTTCTGTGTCTCACCAGCACCAACGTATCTCGGGGGTCGTAGCTCAAATGTTTGGGAACCACTGTCTTACATTGGACTCCATGTCAAACTTGTGGTGGATGGTGACACTCAAAGAAAACTGTAGCTGCTCACATGGCAAGAGATCCATACGAGGAAACTTAATCAGAAGAGAGGCTGTGCTGCATGCCACAGGACCCAGAGAGAGGGAACACAGAGAGCACAGCATTCCTCGAGCTGACACTTGGACATTAAACATCAGTCTATGATCGCCTGTCTTAAGAATCTATGTCTATTTACCCTGGGTTGTGAAGCTTGTAAAAACTCCTCAGTTTACCCTGGCAATGCTGTCTAAGGAGTCCGTACAGCTGACTGAGGAAGGTCCTATAATGTCAGCATCTGATTGGAAAACACATACAGAGTCGGAGACCACCAACTTTGAGTTTCACACAACTGTAGTCAGATTAACTTAAATTCAGAGATCAGGAAACATGGGAATTCATTAGAGACAGCACAATCACTAACCCCTTAACAGCAGCATGTGAGCATGTTAGCATGCCAAGATTGAGCAATGTGCTTAAGGCTTGCCTCACAGCCCTAGTGAGATTGTGATGAGGCCAGAGGAAGAAGCTAACAAAAGCTGAATCTCAGTCTACAAATCTACACGCAGAGGTTTGCAAACATTAATTGTACATCATTTTCTTTTATACGGAATTTCATTCTGATTGTGGGAGTTTGTGCATGTGGGTATGTAGGGCTTCAGGGGATATAATAACCAGATGAATTAAAGAAAATTCCCTTACTTTTCATATCAACTAAATTAAAAACAATCACCGTCCAGAAACAGATACTTACACAAGTAACCAAAGTTTGAACACTGGTAAAAAGCTCAGTCAGCTTCAATAGACATTCTTTATTATTTAATACTTCAGATCAAATTTAATTTATAAACCATTTCTCATAAAAAGTAGATCAAAGTGCTTTACATGATAACAATTTCAAAACCAATCCATTCCAATCCAACTTTATTTATAGAGCACTTTAAAACAACATAGTTGACCAAAGTGCTGTACACAGCCTTGGACTTAAATATAATACTAAACAGTATAAAAAGCAATTAAAGCTGCAAGCAGCGATGAAGGCCCTCGCACCTCTGGCGCCGCTCTGGCCTATTGCACCGCCCCCTCGGCCTGCAACCTCCCTCCCCAAGCAAGCTCGCTCTGGCTGGCAGTCGTACGCTCAGTCGTCCCCATGTTTCTGCCTCGTGTGGTCATTGTCTCTCTCTGACCATCATCTCATACATCAATGGGCCTAATAATGACATCAGAAGTGGTCATGACCTTGTTCTGACCAATAGTGTGAAACAAATCCAAACACAATCATGCTTTTAAGATCTGCAGATATCAACATGGCCAGTAGGTGGAGCTATAGTGTTTGATCTTGTACTAACATGTTGAGGTTCGGACTTTAATGACAACTGCCAAGTATCACGTCATTGGGTCAACCGAGTCCAGAGTTATAGCCACTTCCTGTTTGATGGCGAGGGACAGAAACCTCACAGGCAGCCATTTTATTCATGATGGTGTAAGCAGTTTGTTATATTGTGAGTCATGTGTTCATCAAGGATAATATTGATGAGTTTGAGTAGGTGTGTAGGGTTTTCAATGGGATAAAAGGGGTACTTCCTGTTTCCAGGGGGCGGGGCTATGGCGTTGAAAACATCAGGACATGAAGAGGCTTTTTGGTTTGTACTGGCATGTTATATAAATATGCCACATTTCATGAATGTCAGTCAAAGCAGTGGTTGGAGCTGATAGAATAAATAATTATAGGGGGCGCTATAGAGCCACATAACCAGCATATGTCTATTTAAATCAGTTCCAGGCCTGACCACTGTCCTTCCTGCCGAGTTTGGTGGAGATCGGAAGTACTATGGGTCAGTTGCAAATACTTCCTGTTTCATGGCGATGAACGCCATTCGCCATGGTTTTGCTTGAGGAAGGAACTTGAGGATTGTTTTCGGTAGTATCACGAAAGAGTTTGACCTGATCTGAAGCACTTTTGAGTGTGTGGAGTTCATTCCTGAGGAGAGGGACCCCAGTGTCTGAAAAAGACACTTCCTGTTGAAAGTGGGCGGGGCTTAGACCAAGACCAGAAGTAGTTCAATGTATCTGTTCAGGAACAGACCCTGAGTAATTACTGTGAGTGTGATGGTGATTGGATGAAAATTGAGGGATTTATACTGATTAATGATGTCATGGCGTTTTATCCAAGTTTGTCATGACGCCACCGTCTGGCCATGCAGCATTGAGCAATGTCCAGGTGACAACATCTGGACATGTAGATGTGGTCAGCATGGAAATGACATCAAACGGGGCCATTTTGGTTAAGATAGGTTGTTTTATATGTAAGTTATGTCAGTTTCGTCTCTCATGGCGAGATATCAAAGTTTGAGGCCACGCCCCCGCCATGCCCTTTCTCCTTTGAGAAAGTTTTGCATAACTTTTGATCACACATGCCTCTGGAAGCTTCAGAGTGATTTTGAGGTAAATACGATATAATCTGTAGGAGGAGTTCGTTCAAATGCAATGGCAAGAAACAGGCCAAAATGACCCTGAAAATGACACGTTTTACAAAATGGCCGACTTCCTGTTGAAATTAGCCTATAGGTCTAATGGACAGTTTTGTGCATCCTGGCATAGTAAATCAATGTGGTGAATTTCATGCATGTCGGTCCACGTAGGGGGCGGGGCTGGTTCATCAAAATATTGTAGGGGGCGCTATAGAGCCACTATGTCACTATTCCAGCATATGTCAATTTGGCTCAGTTCCACGTCTGAATACGATCCTTCCTGCCGAGTTTGGTGGAGATCGATGGTACACAGGGTGAGTTACAAGTACTTCCTGTTTGGTGGCGTCGGACCAATATTCGCCATGGTTACGTTTGGCGAAGGAACTTGAGATTTTTATTGTGGTATCATGAAAGGGTTTGACCTGTTGTGAAGCACTTTCAAGTGTCTGGGGTTCATGCCTGAGGAGAAGGACCACGACAACTGCAAAGTAGCACTTCCTGTTGAAAGTGGGCGGGGCTTAGGGCTAGACCGGAAGTGGTCATATGGGTCTGTTCGGGACCGGACCATGACTAAGCCCTGTGAGTTTGATGGTGATTGGGTGAAAAATGAGGGAGTTATAGTGATTGATGAGGTCATGGCGTCTTATCGAAGTTCGCCATGGCGCCACGGTCTTGCTTTGCAGTGTAGAGCAACAGTCTTCACCGGATATCATCCCCAACTTGTTTTCAGGTGTCTGATGCAGTTTGACCCCGGTTGTGTTCAAAACGTCAGAGAAGTGGGTCTTCGAGTAAAAAACATGACTTCCTGTTGCCAGGGGGCGTGGCCTATTCATAATCCAATAATGACCACATAGATGTGTTGAGGATGGGACTAGTATCATACGAGGCCATTTTGGGTCAGAAAAGTTGTTTTATGTGGGAGTTATATCAATTTCGTCTTTCATGGCGAGACATCAAACTTTGAGGCCACGCCCCCTGTACGCCGTTACTCCTTTGAGAAAGTTTTGCATAACTTTTGATCACACATGCCTTCTGAACATCCTCAGCCATTTTGGTGTCAATACGATAATATCTCTAGGAGGAGTTCGTTCAAATGCGAGGTCAGTAAAACGCCAAAATGGCGACTTTGACCCAAAATGGCCGACTTCCTGTTTTATTTAGACCTATACTATAATTTCTTTTTTTGTTCCCCCCACCATGTGGAACATGTGTGCAAAGTTTCATAGAGATTGCTAACTTGCAATGGAGGGGCATCACAAATAGGTGGCGCTCTGGTTCAGTTTTGCCTGAACAGTCCCGAGCAGCCCAAATTATTAAATTTTTCGCATTCCAATGGGGGGGTAGGCAAAATTTGGTGAGTTTTCGAGCATGTTCAGGCCCCCAAAAATGCGATTCATTGTGCGAAATAAAAATAATAATAAACGCTTGCATTACAATAGGCCTTCGCACCGCCTTCGGTGCTCGGGCCTAATAAATAGACTAGCAACAGTAACACACTTCATAACTTAGAACATTAAAAACAAGGCTTCACACTCCACACACTTCACATTAAGTATAAAACCTAACAATTTTAAAAACACACACCTAATAATAATTTTCTCAAATGCATTCATACACACATGCACATACACTCTTGGTGGACCCGAGACCCAAGGGTCCACCAAGAGCAAAATAAGACGATGACATTGCTCTGCGGCACCGAGTCAGAGGCCGCACGGAAAGTCAACTCCCCACAGGCCCAAGAACCACTCATATCCCCTAACAGAATCCTGCCCAGGAACCTGACAGTACCAGACTGCTCCAGACAAAACCACCGTGGGCCAGTGGTGCCCCAATACCAAGGACACGTCCATGGCTGCAAAATAAAATTACTTTATGAATCCTGATAAACTGGAGCCTACTAGATGAAAAGCCTCCATTATCTGGAAATATAACATTAGTAACATTAGTAGTGTTGTTTCCAAAGTTATAGGAATTTTGTAATGGGAATGGTGTGGGAATGACACAGCATCCTGTGTGCATGAACTTGACCAAGGGTTTTGTTGGAGGGCAAGGTCCAATTGGGGTGGATTTATTAGATGGTCTTTCCCATCACATGCTGTTCCCCAGGCTAGGAAACTACCATCTGCTATTACAAGTCTGTGCTGAAATGTTCTTCTGAGTGGTATGTGCATGTTCTGGGAGACAATTTAGCTCTGCATATATAATTTTTTTTGGTTTTTCAATAAAATCAATACCGGTGAGAGACTGAGAGGAGGAAACCACTTGGGGTATACATCCAGTGAAGCTATTTGCTTACTAAAATTAGAGTTTAATATCCCCTCTGTGAGGAACCCCACGATGAAGAAGCATGTGGATTTATTAGTGTTCATCTGCGTATTTCTTAAGAGCATTATGTTCTGCTGAGTCAGTAAAACGTATTTTATAAAACATAGTGACTTTGACAACACTCAAGCTACTGATAAATGAAATGTAGACATTTGTAATGTTTAAAGCAGGAACCATCTAACATTGGTGTACAATCCCATTTATTGTTAAAATTTACAACAGTGCAAGATCTCAGATCACTTCACCTATAAGTAAATGCAGTTTTTAAAATTCCTGCTAATAAATCTGCACAACTCAGTTTATATAAACCTCTTGGGAGACAAAATGTTATCCACAGTTGTGAATGGATTCTTTATAAATGCTCTTGTGCAGTCTCCTTTGTCAATATCAGAGGCTGCCACTGAAGAGAAGTTCATCTGACAAGTTTAGTCACCTACACCTGATACACACTTCTATTGCCTTTCAAGTGTCTGACAGAATAAATCAAGAGGCCCTCAAGTGCCTCTCTAGTCTGAAAGAATATTCTAAGAAGGAGAGAAAAATGTCAGGTACTTAAGCATTTGCTCTCCTTTTAAATGAACTGAAATAAAATATCCAAAGTTGTTTGTCTTTGTCTACAATCAAATGATCTCTTGCACATTTGTTTTGTACAATTCCAATATTGGGTTTTTGTTTTAGTTTGAGATTAAATTACATGAATTCTCTTGAACACACTTCAGATGGTAAAGTGCTGTTTTGTTGGCAGATCTTTCCAGTTAGGCCCTGTGATAGACTGGTGACCTGTCCTGAGCATATGATCCCTCTTGCCTGATGGCAGCTGGAATGAAGTAAATATTAAAAAATGGATGGAAATATTCCAGTTAGATACTGTCATCTAAGTCCCTCCGTACCCTGAGATATTTGTTGTACATGCACATAGCCAATGCTGCACATGTATCCCTTTTAAATCAACTTGTACAAGGATGTCTTTCATGATCTTTTCCTTCAGAGAAGATGAGCATGCTACAGACAGATGTCATCTCCTGCTCACTCACTGCTCACGGTGAGTGACATTAACAGCATCTGCCAGCCGTCACTCTGCTCAGCTCCAAGCACATAAAAGTCAAGTCAGTGACGTGACTTTGGTCTAAAAATAGAATCTTGTAATTGTTTGTTTCATAAAAAATGACAAAGTTTTCATTGTGAAGCTGTTTTTGTGATTTATTTAAAATTGAGCTGACTTAATTTCTTTTTTTATATATATACTTTGACCATTTTGCTTCATCTAAATTGATTTCTATTTCAGTTGGTGTTTGATTTGTTTTACGAAACAACCTTCAGAAACACCCTTCGTAACATCAGTCGCTCCAGGATTTTTTATTTTTTTTTCTTTTGTTTTTTTTGGAAATGTTCCAACCTAAAACGCCTGATTTTGAGACAGCTTTGGTGAAAAGGTCTTTAAATTTTTTTCCCTTCAAAAGCATCTGAAATTTATTTAAAGTTTTATTTACTCTATTCCAAATTACTTTGTGTAAAGAAGCACACTTGGATGTTATTTCAGTGTCCACCAGAATGCTCTTGAAGTGAGGGATGCCATGATTATAGATTTCGTTGGTACAACTTTGCTCAGAGAAATAATCAGGATCTTGTGATTTTTATGCATTAGTTAATTCCACTACTCTGTAAATGTGTAAAACTACATTTAAAATCCTTATAGGTCTTTAAGTTTGATTTATTTATTCCTTTTGATGCTAACATAGAAAAATAATATATAGACAAACCAACAAATTACCTTCTGCTTTTTAACCAATAACTAAATACTACATATTAATATTAATTAATTTTTCTCATAGTAAGTAAATGGGAAGTCTGCAGGATCTCTATATGCAGTAACATGTCTGTTTAAAATATGGTTGTATGAAGTTCAAAGAAACTCTAGAGGGTGTATGTTACGTCCCAATATAAGGGGTATGTTTGGGCATAACAAAAAAAGAACGTTGAGGACAGATGGTTCAGTAAAATAAGCACGTTTTATTAAAACCTGTGAACGGTGAGTGAAACCTGTAACAGAAAGGCAAAGTGTGCTGGGGTTAGCGGACCTGCAGAAACAAACAAACAAAACCCTATACCAAACACACACCGAGTGCAAACGAAACACAACCGCCACTCGGTGGTGAAACTAAAACCAAACAAAAAGCAGCAGGCCCATAAACTAAAGTGACCGTCGTCACAACACAAAACACTAACCTAGCCCAGCACTGAAAACAATCACACAGAAGTAAACTAACCACACAGAACTAAACCCCTAAAGCACCCACAGTGACAAAAGAGGTTGTCGCGACACCCGCACACACCTGGTGCACAATGTGAGGGAGAATAACAGTAACAGTGTAGAATAAGCAACTAAATGCAATATAAAGTAATAATGGAACAGTATAAGATTTGCGTCTCCATCTTTTTCATCTTAAAAGCCAACTGTCCAGCTTTTATTGGTGTGCTTAGTTTACTGCATAGTTTAGCATCTACAGTGGTGTGCAAAGTTCTTCACCCACTAATATGGTTGGAAGGGAAATGGGGAATATGTGCAGTGATATGTGAAGACAAAAATGGGAACACAGTAGTTAAGGCAGAAACAGTTTGTACCATTCTTATGAGCTTGAGGTGTAATTTGCTTTGCACAGCTTTATTCTTCAACACAAGCTAAACTCTATTTCGGGCATTTTCTGCTCTTGCAGAAGTACCCCTTTGCAGAACACTCAGAACCCTCCATAGATGGACGTAATTTCAGTGGAGACAAATAGACACCCGAAAACCCTGGAGTTGGCACTTTGCATTGGTGGAATGTTTACTAGCTCAGTGTTAACTGAACCTGGGGGGGATTGACTCTAGCTGACACCGGCTGGTTTCATAACTAATTAAGTGCCACAAATGTCCACAAATGTCGCCTGCATGAGCTTAAAAGAATAGCCACCAACAATGTTCTGTGGTGGTGATCCAGACGTTTAAGTACAATGTGCACTTTTTCCATGAAACTAAACAGTGCTTCCCTTTGAGCAAAAACTAACAACACGGAAAACAAAACCAAGAGGCACCAACATTTGAAGATGCATGTGGCGAGGAAAGCTCAAATAAGTAGACATGTATATGTGGTGGCTTATTAGAAGATCTGTGTAGAGCCCATTATGTGGGATCTCTTGTAATTTCTTTGGATGTTGGCTGTCTTCTGTTGTGTTCTTTGTTGAGATGGTCCCGCTCCGATTCAATAATGTTAAGGTCTGGGCTCTGGGGAGAATCCATCACTCCATCAGACTTGTTCCCACTGATTTTCTGTCCAGTTTTTGAGTCATAGGCATACCTCAGCCTTTTCTCCCTGTTTCCCTTTCTTAAAAAGGGCCTATTCACAGCCATACTTCCATGGAGAAATAGACAATACGGTTTGTCTGTTGTGGATTTCTTTTTCCATCTGCCACTTCTTCTGTCCTCCACTTGTCCTGTTCTTTTCCTCCCCTTTATACTGTTTGAGTGAGCTCTACTTTTATTTGTACATAGCAGGATCCAGCTGATGTCAACCTCATTTTGTTTTTTTTGGCAGCACTCCTCATTTAGTCAATATTGTACTTGAGCTTCCCACCTCCTTGTAAAACAAAATGCTGAAAACAACAAATTTACACTCTGGGTGAACTTTTCTGGTTTTTGTTCTAATAATTAAAAAGTTTGCCAACTTAAAACATAAAGCACCAATTCAGGTTGAGTGTGTCTCCGATGAAGAGATGAATTACCGCATTCCTTTAAATCTACAGTACAGGATTAGTTTGAACACAGCAGAGTAAAAGCATTTCGTGGTGATATTTACCTTTTCTGGGGCAGGAGTTTCAGTTATGTAAACTTGGCTCAACTCTAGAAGTGTGAACAGTTTCTGGTTGAGTTCAATTTCAAAGAGTGAACAGAATTATTTTTATTATATATATATATATATATTAAAAAATGAGACTATCTGTAAATGAATGAAGAAACCATCCTTACAGTTTGGGTTTGCATCATTGCTTATGTGTTTTGATATGAAGCCTGGTGAGCAGAGTCTTATTACTGACCTGAGGAATGAGTCAGCCTGACACCCCAGCCAGTGCACTTCTGTTGAGCTAAAGTAATGCCTTCTATCTTTAGTTGAAACCTCACTGTGTCAACTGGTCAACTTTTTGAAGGCTGTTCATTCCAGCATCCAAATGAACTGGTTCAGCTCATATTACAAAAAGCCTTCACACTGTTTGAGCAGTGGGTCAAGTGTAGGGCAAAAGAACTGCCATTTGTATACAAAGTAAACCTTTAATCTTGGTCCTAAGTGCACATGTTTTATGTATCTTGAGTAACTATAGTTACTGTAATCTGCAAACAGCTCTAATAAAACTGTGCACTACCTTCATAGTGCCAAAGTGCAAAAGGACGTAAAAGGACCGGTCGTGAAGCTGAGGGCAGCCTAAATAGATGCCAGACATGACTGACAGTTAGCCTCTGAAGATGAGGTCATTGTTGAGAAGGAAAGTTGGTTGCGTGGCGGTGGCTTGGGCATCTCCAAAGAGACGTGAAGAAAATTAGGCCGATATGCAAGGACTATTGCCGATTGGTACGCTCAAAAACCAGCAACACAACAAATCTGTTTAATCATTTAGACATTGCACTACGAGCAGCATTCAAAGAGGTTACTGGCAAAAACATTCTGCTACTACTGTATGCAGCTACTGTATGTAGTAGTACAGAAAAGTAGAAGCTGAATAAAATCACATAGGGACGGAAAGTTCTATCAAAGAAACAATGTTATTACTGATGCTATTTTAAAAACCAGATTTTGGCAGTAACTGTGCAAGACATGCTGATTTTGGGCATGTAAGTGCCTTGTTACAGAGGTGAACCAGATCTACAAAAGACACATTATCCTTCTTATTTTGGATATTCTGATAGTTTTCAAGCTTGAGCTGTTTCTGCAAGAAAAATTCCATTTGGAGATGAATCTGTTCCCTCACAGCAGTAAACATAAGCCAGCAAAAAAACAAAACAAAACAAACAAAAAAAAAAACACTTTATTGTTCTTTTTATAAAGATTCTGATAGTGATCTAATTTAATTTGCTTTATTTACTTTGTATGTTAGTAAAATGTTAAACTAATCTTTAGTTTTTAGAGTCCCGCACACATCAGAGCTCGGCTAAATCAGTGTTGCCAATTTAACTACTTTGCAGCTATATTTAGCGAGTTTTCAGACCCATCTAGTGACTATTTCAAAGAAGCGACTGGTAACAAATCTAGAGACTTTTTCTGGTGATATCGGAGACTTTTGGAGACTGACGTGAAAGCATGCAAAGTTTTCTCTTCTCAGTGAGCAGTGGTGCTGGCTCAGGGCCCTCCCCCTGCCCACTAGTGCTCACATTTTAAAAGTTAAAAGTACTGTAACATGTTATGGACTAATAAATCAGAGATCAGATGGAGCTGTTAGCTAAAGTTCTTAAAATAATTCTAACTTTGTTTTGAAATCTTTTTTTATTTCTTTTAATACTGTTTTGAATTGAAATGCAATTAAATGCATTTTTCCAGATATTACCAGAGCTTGAGTGTACCAAATTAATGTCTGTCTATTGTATGATTTAGTCATCGACTGAAATCTATTTGCATAAAAAATGTTGCTTTTTGAGTCCAATATTGTTATGCAATTAAAATTATTCCATGTACATTAATTATACATTAGATGCTTTTTTAATAGAGTCCCACCCCTAGAAAAAATATATTGTCGTAATTTTTTTTTTTTTTTTTTTTTTTTTGCTATATCACCCAGCCCGAGGTAGTTGTATGTATGTATGTATGTATGCCCACTAGAATTTCTGCCTATTGTTTAAAGCCAAATTGGGTTCTACTGGTGCTCTGTAATCACAGCACACTAGGAGTAAGTCATGCTACAGATTCTTAGTTGTACTGAGATCTGGCCTGTAACTCAGCCATTTCAGCACATCAAAACATTTTGTCTGAAAGCACTGCAGTGTTAATCTAGCAATATGTTCAGGATCACTGTCCTGATGGAATAATTTTCCCGGATTTCCATTTCCATTCATCATTCGTTCAATTCTGCACAGCTTCTCGGTTCCTACTGATATAAAACACCCTACAGCATGATGCTGCCAACACCGTGCATTACTGTAGGAATTGATGTTCTTGTGTGATTAGAGGTGTTTGGTTTTGTCCTCAACATCTTTAGCTATATGTATATTATGTACATTATGGTCACGTAAACCTATAAAGCACCAAATAAGACTATTTGGCAGAGGCCATGTTCTTGTAGCAGGCAGCCATGTCCCTCATTTAACTAAAAACAATCAGCACTGCTAATTAAAAGAGGCCACCAATGGCTAATGAGAAAGGGACTGCTTCTTCGATCTGGGTGGTAACACATGCATCTTATGCATCTTGTCATTTGAGCATCTATTGACTTGGCTATGCATTAGCTTGGTGAGGCTTATGATCAGCAGTTCAAATGTAGTGACCCACTGGATTAAGCTGCCTCTGCTTGGAATTAGCATGGGGAGAGAGGCCATTAGGATTTTTAGGCTGACAATAATCTCACAGAGGTTTAAAACCTACTAAATATTCCATTTTTTGGTTGCAGCCATGACAAAGCTGACTGGATTAGACACTGGAATAACTTGTCTTGTTGTCTAGTTAGCAGCAGCCCATGAGGTACGCCGTCACTTCCTGCTGTTGACTTGATTGTCACAGTCTGAGCTTCCCACCATACACTAGAAAGTTCTGTCTTGCAAAATGCATTTTGATTTAAGTATGGCTTCCTGATATGACTACAAATTTTTACTTTGTGATGTGTGTTTCTGAAGTGTCTACCACTCCCTCATATTATTTTATTTATGAGACCTTTAACTACAGATATTTTTGTATGATTTTGATAAATAACCTTTCACAATTATATTTCTCACAAATTATTACAAGCTCATTAAGAATGTCATTTTTTTTATCTCAATGCCTTCATAGTTTGTTTCCATTAGTTTAGTAGGTAATTATTATAAATAAATAAATAAATAAATAAAAAAATAAAAACTTTAGTTATCTGTTGGCTTCTTATGAGGTCAAAGTTTGACATCAGTTTATGATCACTTTGTCATGATAATTTTTTTAGGCCGAAACTGTTCCCTCATTTGTCTTTTTTTTTCTTTTTTACTGAGCCAGAGTGGCTGTCTTGTAGCCTGAGGGTTGTGGGTTCGATCCTCCGCCTGGTGAGCTCATGTCGAGATGTCCCTGAGCAAGACACCGACCCCCAAATTGCTCCTGATGGGTCGTGGTCGAGCACCTTGCATGGCAGCTTCCACCATCAGTGTGTGAATGTGTGTGTGAATAGGTGAATGTAATGTATAATGTAAAGTGCTTTGGGATGTCATCCCAGGTGCAGTAAAGCGCTATATAAATACAGACCATTTACCATTTTTTTCTAATGAAAGTTTTACTGGCAAGGATGAACAGAGCCTCTCAGCTTTTTTCCTTCTTATTGTTCCAAGTTTCCAGCTCTCAGCTAAATGAGGATCTTATCTAGCTGATAGCAAGTCGGCACTTTGAAGATGGATAGTTAAAAAAAGTTTGTGTGTCATAACACCATGACACACACTGTGGACTCCGAGGTCAAGTAAGGTGATTGGTACTGAGCCACTGTACCAGGAACAGCTTGCTAAAGACTACATGGATTACAATACTGTAATAAAGATATGGAAACACACATACACACACACACACACACACACACACACACACACACACACACATGCTCACATGAAAAAATGCAGTAAAAATGCAATCAAGCCCATCTATGAGCAGGAACACACTCACAGCTCTGGTGTGACTAACTGTGGTCTCCTTTCATTGGCACAATGCATTCCCTAACCCCCCCCCTTTGAACCTTAATCATCACAGCTGAGTTTCTAACCTTAACCTTTAGCCTAATCCTAGCTATGACTTAACACATCTCAGATTCTCTTGTCCTAAAAACAGTGGAATCATAATCAAATCAAGAGACAGACAATGATTCATACCTCTAGCAATAGTAACAAGAATACCTGGACCCTATGACTAGTACATTACATTGCCTTTTTATGCTCTTATCAATGTTCGCCTCATTGCCAATGTTGCCAAAACCCAGCTGTAACATGTCGTTCAAGGCTGAAAAAAAGCCTCAGGATGCCACTGGACAACAACAGCTCCAGGAATGTACTTAAGAAATGTCACTGTGCCACCAAAATTTGTCAGAAACACATTTTTTAGAGTCAGAAAGTTACATATTTCTTCATTTTAAAGTAGCACTAAGTGTTTTTCCACAGAAACACAAACACTTCACTGAGTGCTATTGTAATTCATTTATTACTTAAAATATATTATTTTAGCTGCTGTTCCTGCATAGTTATGAAATTGCCATTTTCCCTCCCATCACCAATAACCCATAAAGGGATTACTTTTTGCAAAGCTTTTAGTAAAGTCATAAAAAAGTAAAGTTTTGTTGTCATTCATTTGTAAAATATTTTAACCATAATTCCTGTATTTTTTAAGCTCCTCACTTTATAACTCATTTTCAACTAGTTTTTGCATCTGGATTTGAGTGGTTAACATATGCTATCACAGTTCTTCAGATTGGACTTGAAACAGTGAATTAAATCTTTAGGTGTTGTGTACGTTTCTTAAATTTAGGGTTTACAGTATGTGCCATGCAAACTTTTCTCCTCCCTGAACCTGTTCCTGTTACTGAAAAATCACACACCGTATGATGAGTCCACTGCCATGCTTCACCGTATCAGAAGCATTAGCTAGATGATAAGCGTTGCCGTGACAGGGGCGCTTTCTGCATGGAGTTTGGGTACTCTTTCTGCAGCTGCTTGGGTTTTCACTGGGTGGTCCATAAGATATTCATGTGAGGTTAATTGGCTGTATGAGTGTGATGGTTGTCTGCCTCTTTCTGCTAACCCTGTGATAGACTGGCAACATGCCTGGGTTGTATTCCGCCTCTCACCCACCGACGGATCAGACAGGCTTGACCCTCTCGTTACCATGAGCAGTGTAAGAAAGGATGAATGGAATGGTGCCTGGAACTCAGGCAGCTTTTGTTTCACCAGACTAGGCAATATTTTTCGTCATGCTCTCAGAAAATCTTTTTGGAGAGCAGATTTCTGATGGTTCCAAACTGCTTCCAATTAGTTTTCCAATTATTGAGGTCACAGGGGTCCTGGGAACACTCAGGCCTTTCGAAATGGGTTTGTACTCTTGGCCTGGTCTTGGATTGGATAGCTTTGGTGTCGTCTGTACATGTGGTGGAATTATGGGAGCTGATGCACACTGTTTGTGCACATAGTTCGTTTGACTCGGTGTATATTTCAATTACGATCTCAACAAATCGCAGTGATATTTATAGGAATGATGATGATGCATTTAAATATTGAACCAGTGTAGTTGTGTGTCCAAGTAGTATGTGATTAGTAAAAAATAATATTGTGTAGTAAAATACACTTATAGAAAAAAAAACAAAAAAAAAAAACCTTTATACCTTCAAATGTGTATGGCATATGAATCTATCCTTCACCAACAGCTGCAGAGATGCTGGCCTGTGTGAGCAGACAGGCGCAGCCGGATTTTCCACTGCTGCGTTTGCTGTCAGGTTCTCTACTCTGGCCGACATATTCGGGCACGCTTTGGATTGTCACTAATGAGCTGCAGCAGTGTGCAGGCGTGTTGGTGACCTACATGCTTGTAGCTTCCAGTGATGGTCAATACAACTGGCCACTAAGGTTAATAGGGTTGTGGATACAAGCCGGAGTCATTCCTGCTGTTCCCCTGTGTCTATAAGTCCACTTTGTGTTTACAGGACTTAACATCACTTTTAATGGTCAGCTCTAGTGGGGTCTTTATTGGGTGATGTGTTTGTCTTTATTTACAAACACATCTCTGGTGATAGAACTGCTCTGGAGGGAGAGTTTAGTAGTAGGAATAAGGAGTAAAAATGATGAAGCAGAGAGAAGGAATGCCATTGTAGACTGATTATTTCTTTAGGAAATAATCCTCACATTGGACAAATATGAATATCTTCCAGTTGGGTCCTTAGGCAAGACCCTTAACTCTACTGCCCAACCATCTTCAGATGTAAATCGCTTTGGAGAAAATTGTCTGCTAAATGACTGTAGAATAGAATAGAATAGAATAGAATAGAATACTGTAACCAGTTAAAGTAGGGGTGTCTAGCTCCAGCCAGGTTTTTGAAATTTCCTTGCTCCACCACACCATAGTAACTCAAATTAATGAGTCATAGTGCAGAACGTCAGATGCTCTTGGAACGATTTAATTTGAGCAACGTGTGTTGGAGCAGGGGAACATTGAAAACCTGTTGGACCGACTCAAGGACCGACTTTGGACACCCCTGAGCTAAAGTAACAAAGAATACAATGGAAATGACTAAACCATTTGAAGAGGGGATTTGTGAATGTTTTTAATGGCTGCAGAGACCACCTTCATCTACTCTGCTGCCTCTTTTTATGTCTCTTTCTGAGAATGTGCACTATCATGATCTCCTCAGCTGTTGCTCTTTGCTGTTCTCTAAAACTGACTTAGGAAATCTGAAGTGAACTTTGTATTGTATTGTACTAACAACCATGCCAATATAAAGCACACATCACAAAAAATATGTTAGCAGGGATATTTGACAACATTTTAACAACATATTGGCCCTTGAGCCTCATTTATGCTCCTTTTATATATGTCAATAGTGTATCTGTATCAAACACTGTCAAACATCGCTGCCCATTAGTGCTTTATGTTGGCATAGTATTTAGGCAATACATCCACTAAAGGGCAGTGTAGAGTTCAGAGTTCACCTCCGAGATCCAACTTCTTATTCAGACAGCAGCAAACATGGAGACGTTGGAGGAGATCATTATAATGCACATTCTCAGAAAAAGACCTAAAATGAGGCATTGCAGTAGACAGCAGTGGTCTGTGTGGCCATATTTTGGCTTTTTTTTTTGTTAACTTAAACTGGTGACAGGTGAGCTTTATTGTGTAACACTGCCCCTGTGGTTTTTGGTACTCCATTTGCTCTGCTTGGGTCGGCATCTGCAAGATGACTAAAAACAGACTGATAAATGCATGTAAAGGACACAGATGATGGACACATACATCCAATTGCGTATTTCATGTAGAGAATAAATGAGGCCAGTCGTTAACCATTCTGACACGTTTACAACAGGAAATGATACAGTAAGTTACAAACTCACAAAACTCCCCACTGGAACTTTTATTTCTTACATTTTATCTATTTTATTTTAGTTTTTCTGGTTAATTTATTTTATTTCTTTTTAAAGTTTGCTTTTAATGCATGTTTTTTTGCTTCCTGCCCCCCCCTGTTTATGTAAGGCACTTTGAATTGTCTTGCACATTAAATGTGCAGTACAATTAACTGCCTTGTCTTGCCAAACAGGACATATGAAAGGTATTTAACCGTTAACGACTTCTAGTCAATGAAATTCACTGGTGGTCAAACAGAACAGTAATGGAGATTATGGTTATTGTAAAAGAGTTGTGACTATCTACACTACTGGTTGTGTATGGATTTGACCATATTGACATCAGAAACATGACTGTTGCAGGAATAATTATAAAACTTATTCACCTGTTGCTGCTGCTGATGCTTTTTGGCTGAGTTGTGACTAAATTCAGCCAGAAAATCCTCACTGTTACACCAGTGTGTTCAGTCTGTGGTGCCATTCTACTTCATATAAAGTAGAGCTTGTTACAATAAACTTAATTTTAACTATGATCTGTGTGTACTGTTATTACTAACAAAGCTTAACAGTAACATTCAATAATAATTTAATAATAAAATTATTGACTAATATCAATAATGATTATATGCATAGCAGTGATATCAGAGACCACAAATAAATGGCTAAACTTCTATTTTTCAACTGGTGATATGAATGAAGACACCTCTGCAGCAGCTTGTAGAGGGCTCTGGAGTGTTTTCTTGGTAAATCAAGACAGATAGAGTAGATTTATCTGTTTCTAGTACAAGCAAAGCATGTAGCTGCAGCAGACAGACTAAAAATTAATCTGTCAAACAACATAAATGATCATCCAGCTGTGATTCTGCATCACTAAAGTTTGAAGGTGAACCACAATTATACAGTCCCGCAGCAGCTGCAGCAGCATCATGAGGAAACTTGGCTTTATTTCAGCTTAGCTAGCCTCTAGCTGGAACAAAGTTAAACAGTATTTTCAATGTTACAAAGAAACAGCATACCTTTTTTCTTCACTTCCTGAAAGCCACTCCTTAGCGTTGTTGACGTCTCTCAATAATGACCTCTACCTGGGATGCGTCTCTAGTAACTCATCCCCTCCCTCTCTCTCCCACAGTGCACTGTGTAGCGCAGGTTTTGTTTTGGTCAATCAAATGATGAAAAACAATGAGGGTATTTGGGGTAGTCTTTTTTGGGGTATTTGTTCATATTTTATTTTCAAAACAAAATAGGAGGGAATGGCGCCAGTCGGGGCTCAAAATTATTACTTTTATTTATTTTAATTAAATTTAATTGAATTCTTTTTTCCCCTTGACAGCTTACAGCAGCGCCCCCTGCAGCGGGTGGTGCCCTGGGTGACCTCTTCCAAGAGCAGGCTCCTCCAGACCCAAACCCACCTTTGTAACCACTAGGCTACCACTCTCCTACCAACCCCACTCTAAACCATCATTTACGATGGTAAATAAAAGATATTTCATGAACTCAGTAGATTATTTTTAATCTATTTTGTAAACTAAACTGGGATTTGATTGCTGCCAGCATGTTGTTGTTTGGGTAGCTGAAATAAGCAGTAGAAGATTAAAACTTTTACGAAAGAGGCCATATTTTGCCCGTCATATCTGATCAGCATTGTTTTTAATTCTAAATAAGATGAAAATAAGCTTTTAAAAAGTGCTTAATGAGTCACACATGAGCTGTTTTGATCATCTGTAATAAACAGCCTGTTTACTTCTGTTTGTTTCACTGAAGGGAAATCATAACATTCATACCTCTCTAGACTTTTTTTTATCAGTATTCAAGACAGGAATTATTTTAATTATTTATTATTTTGACACAGTATATCTGAGACGAGTTAAACTGAAGTCACGGGCTCCTTCAATAACCTCAGCACTGGAAAAAGTTTAAAATTGAACAAAGGAGAAACAACACATCCAAGAAGAATGTTTATGGTTTATTTTTACAGGCTAAAGCATGAGATATAACCATTTTTTTATAATAAAGGGAACAGCTTGGCAGGCTGGCTGTGGCCTTGGACTTTGCCCCGGATATGTTAAATGAGAGGAACCAGGCTCGGTAGTGCATTATTACAATGTTGTAGGTGCTGTAAAAACAAGGCTTGTGTTAAATAATGTTCAAGACAAGAGCTTGCATTGTTTACGGAGACAAAAATAAAAAGTTGTCTGTATGGCCTGACTCTGGTCCTCTCCTGGTACATAATAAATTATCATGCTTGAGGTCATTTGAATCTGATTTTAAAATTATTGCTTTTGTCTATTTTTTTCTTTAACACATTTTTGTTGTGTATGCAGTGCCTAAATTACAAATTTGTAAGGGTCTATTAGAAAATTCCTTCTTGTTTCAGGTAAAGGTGCATGATTCTGGATTGGCTTGTTGTGTAGATGATATTCAGACTGAATCTGGAAGTGAATGTTCCACTACAAGTTTTACCGCATGTTGTTTGTTTAAAGTGTGTGTCTTATCTATATTTACACTTGGAAATAAAGGGACCTCTAGTGGATGTGTGAGACTTGTAGAAGAGCACCATGAAGCTGGATTTGTCACAAAGTTTCTACTAAAATTGTAGTAATTTTTACTCATGATAGGATCAGTTTTTACCACTTTCTCCAGAATATGAAAGTCCTCACACAATACTACTGAAGCACAGCTAAAGACTTCATGCTAATACCAAGACAATCATTTTAAACTAAACTGCTAATTAGAAGAAATGAGTCATTCTTAAAGGCAGAGGGAGGCTACTTCTCCGATACATTTGGTAGCATGTTCCACTATTGAAGAGCCATGAATGAGAACAATCTTGACTGAGACCGCCTTTATTGTAGGGGCAGCAGTATGGGGTTGAGGAGATAAGTCCATGTGATAAAGTTTGATTCGGATGGCCATGGGTAGCTAGTAACTGTTACTGAGTAATGGAGTGTGCCTTTCTTTTTCTTTTTTTGGTTGATGTAACAGTGTGTCACCATATTTTGGAACATTTACAGGGCTTTCACTGTGCACGCTGGAAGGTTGATTCTACATTGATCCTAGGAGTGAATGTGCATGGTTGGCCCTGTAATGGCCCTGTGATGGACTGGTGATTCATCAACCTGTCTCCTGTCAGACAGCAGCAGGAATTGGCCCACACTGATGCACTTGTTTTTCCTTTAATCAAGTCAAAATGTCCACATGAAAGAGGTGTATAAACTATCTACTTTAGTCTAAGACACAATTTGCAATGTTGTGTTGTTAATATTCTGAAAATAATAAATATCTGATGTGTGACAGTAGGTTTCTTGAAATTTTGGTTTGGGAGAGAGGCAAGCAAGAAGGTTGATTAGAGAAAAGATATCCGATAATTTATTAGAATATTACATTTAGCGCAAAACGCCATTGGGCTTGACCACAAAGTTAGTAAGAATTCTTAAAACATTGGCCAGTTGTTAGTTTTTCATTTCTGTAATTCTTCTTTTATTGTTATGTTTGACTTGGTGCACATTTCTTTCCTTTATGTAGCATAATATGTATGTATGTATGTAACACTGTTATGATGTTGCAGTCCAAGGTTTAACAATTTGAAGGTCTCATTTGCTGAACCAAAAAATATAAAAAGAAAAAGACTGTAAGCCTGTGGGCCACTCATGGATTTAGTCATAATATGCTGTCTTTACTGTGGATCAAGTTTGTGATACAGCACCTTGTATTTGAGGGTCAGTTGTAACTGATACTTGAGTTTCAGAGACCCTGAAGTTATTTCCCTGTTTATTTATTTTTTATCAATATTAGAGCAAAATTTCATCTGTAGCACCTCCTGCAGGACTGAGACTTAAGACGCAGTTACTGTTTGCCTTCAAAAAGCAGCAAACGGTTGTTTTTTGGATTTCAACCGAGTGAGTTGGTAATGACTTACTGACTGATTACTTAATGCATGAGTGCTCTGTAAAATCATCTTTAACAATTTTCCTCCACCAGTCATTTTCTTCTTCATTTTTCTTTTATTTTGATATCCAACAAGTCATACAAACTTTGCTTTTAGCAGCAGCTGGCTGTTCTCAACATTTATATTACTGTTATTTTAAAGGTGGAATGTTTTTGTGTGTGTTTGTGACAGTCTTTGGGCATAAGTTTGACAATCAGGGTATGTGCCTTCAGTGACAGTTTATAATTGTGAGTCACTTTCTCCCTCTGCGCACTTTGGACAGTGCAGCAGTGGATTTATAAAACTTAAGTTGCTGAAGTCTCCACTGAGTCACCATGCAGCACAACACACATAAAGGTCCTGTGGACATGCAGTCCATATTGATAGACGGCCAGTGAGACAGACAGGCAGACAGGACAGTCGGTCCGTATGAAAGGTCAGTTTTTGATGACTACCCAGAGCTCAGGAACAGGCCTTGATAATATGTGTTATCGAGTGTTCTGACATTCAGTTCAAGCCAATATCTGAGTAAAATACCAGCTGATATTTATTTTCTCCTCTGAGTCATTTTTGGGCCCTGCGTTTACTTCGATTAACTGGATTCTTAAAAGTCTTAAATGCCTATCTGTGGATGTTGAGCATTTTAATATATTTTCATGTATTTTAACTAACAGTCCAAAAGAAGAAGCCTTGTTCACAAGGATGTCTGATGTCTGATAATGAAGCTGGAAATAATTCTGTGTGAACTGATATGTTGTTGAACATACAGAATCAGATTTTTGTCACCAGAAGATTCCTGCTTTTTTTGTGGTCTGTTTGTTGTCACTGTTTTTTATTTTGTGCTTTATAGTCACCTGAGCAGAAAAGCAGAACTTATTAGCTGACATACAATGCTTACAAGCGTTTGTATATTTTCTAATTCCGTTTTAGTTTTTTGTATTAGCCATTTTAATTTATCTGCATTAAAAGAAAGACTGGCACACCGTGGAACATTGACTTGGCCCTTCAGTTGTAAGTTGATGACTAATAGGTTTCCAGAGTAGAACAAATGTGTAATTTTTAGTGATATATCCATTAAAATCACTAATATGCCAAATTTAAATGTTTCCTCAAGTAAGTGTTGTTCTAAAAGCTGGAGCTAATTATTAAAAGTTTCTGTTGATAATGCTTGAAAATATCACTTGGCTACAATCTTTGTTTATACAATGCAATCTCTGTGAAGTAATAAGTAACCTAATGGGTAGATTTCCAGTTTAGCATTATTGTTAATATAACTGAATTTTATGGACTAATATTAGTCTTTATTGTTTTGTTGTCTTCCCTCAATTTATCAAGAGAAATTGGCATGGAGTATTACAGTCATGGGGAAAAAAGGCACATACTAAATCAGAAAAGAGTAAATACTTAATATTGTACATTTTATTATAGAAGAGTTATGGTGTAGATGTGTGGGAAACACATGCAAAAATAATATAAATGAAATAAAAAAATAAAAAAAAGGCTGTCAAATTGATAAATATTGCAGGATATAAAGGTCGCAACTAATTAACTATTTTTTATAAAAATAAAAGCTCTAAAATTTCCAGATTTGATTCAGTTTAAAACCACACAAAAATGTTCAGAACATTTTTAAAAAATTTTCAACTAAAATAAAGAATTTTTTTTAAGAGAGAGAAGTTGGATATAATTTAGGAGGGAAACTGAATTTAAAAATGCTGTTTGTCAGGAAAACTATGATAAATATATCTTTTAATATCAGGGTCAAAATGACCGGTTTAACAGAGAAATTAAAGCAAAGTTAAAACACATACCAGTTCCTTGTTTTTGTGCGAATGATTAACAAGCAAACATCATAGATCCAAACTGAAAATATCGAGTAAAGATCAAGTAATTAAATATAAATTATAATTTTTTTCTTTCAAATGTCTGTTTGAGCTCAGTTATAAAAAAATTTCTGATATTTTATTTGCTTTTTTGCAATTTGATGGGAATGAAAGTGACTGTGTTAAATCAGCATGTGATACTGTATCGTTGTCATTTAAACCCTTATTATTATTATTATATTAAGTTTTCTTCCAATGCACAGCAGTTATGAAAAAAAGAAAACCTTTCAGCACCAAATATTTACCACGAAATTCACTTTTCTGTTTTACCTGTTGTATAATCAATGCCATTGTTTTTATTTTTATACAAATAAGCTTAGTTATGTGCACACAATTATTTATCTGATATTACTGAAGAAATTGTATTTTTAGCCACAAACTACATTTTGCTGAATGTACCTGCAGACCAGACTGAAGTAGTCCATCTACTACTTTCTTTAAAATATCTTCCTGCTGAAAAGAGATGCCAAAAGACGGATATGGGATTCTTCAAATCTTTAAACCAATCCCAAATCCTAAAGTTGCTTTTAGTAAATAAAAATAAGGATAAACTTCCTGTATTCAGCCAGACAAAAAAAAGTTTTTCATTCAATGTTGGAGAGCCACTTCCTACCAGCATGTGCGCTGTGTCTGCACATTGAGTTTTAGAGTGCAGAATACACTCCATTGGGCATTTCAGGATTGGTTTTGTTTGGCTTCTCAGATATGGAATAAGAGAGTGAAATAGTGATCGAGTTGAAATAAAATGGGAAGTAGTTGCTTTATGTTTTCTCTGACATTTAACTGAATGAATCTACATGAAATTAAAACAACTGTCAGCTGAAATTAGAAATCAATATGACTTGAGTAACTTCCGGTAACGTCCAGCAAGCTTCCTTCAGCCAGACTGTCCATTTGCTTCTGTTGTCTTTTTTCTCTCGATGTTTTACTGATGCTTTATCATATGTGTTTCCCCATTTTCTCATTATTTTCTGTTATTTCTGCCTTTCACTCTGTCTCATCTTTGTCCCTCGACTTTTATGAGGCGCATGAATGATTTAAGGGGTCATCCCAACTTCATGATTGATACCTTAATAACTGTAGAACTATACAAATAGAAATAACATAAAATACCTGGGAGAGTAAATAGACTATCTCAGCAGCCCAGACATCTACCATGTGTACCCAGAGACCACAGGATGCTCATTATTATCCGTTTAGCAAATTGGGCCTAACACTCTGACTTCTGAGGTCTCTATGTGCAGAAGCTAAGCTGAGAGAGTCATGAGAATGAATTGAAGCTTACTTGGGCTAAATAAAAACAGTTACTGGAGAAGCATTCATCTATTTATTGAAAGAGAGGAGCCCCAAGACTACCATCAAACTCAAATTAGCATTTAAATTAAATTGGGAAATTCATCAAGAGGTGCAGAAGTGTGTGTCCTGCATTGATGCAAGCAGGGGAACGCTGGCTTCTCTGTCAGAGAGCCAGCAGAAGTTAGCTGTGCATTGCTCATATCTCTGCACAGGGTCCCCAGTCTGTCACTGTGAGGTATTACCCAGGCTAGAATCCAAGCAGCTGGCAGATGAACTTTATCTCCCCAAAAGTGAGACAAATATAATTACTGCTGTCAAATAAAAACAACTGGGGTCGTGTGTGTCCCTGAATTTGGAGGGAAACGCTGGTCAGGTGTTCAGTTTCTTCTGCCTGTTTAGAGGCTACAGTAGACAGAGTTATAGATGATAAGCGTTTGCTAGGAGTGGAGCAAGCAGGTTAATGGGCTTAAGTACAAATTACACCTCTGGGGACAACTTTTTCAACAGCATTTATAGTAAATGGCCGTTGGTCCACATCCAACGATCTCCTGCCACAGTATGTCCAGACAACAGATAGCGGTTCTTTCTTTCTTTCTTTTTTTTATTTTTTTTTTTTTTATGGTGTCATCCTGTTAATCTGTCCAGCGTCTGCTATAGCTTCACTTTCTGAACTTTCTCCACTCATCCTCTCCAATATCAAAGGTGCTTTGCTGCATGCATAATTTGCAGTGCAGCAGTGAAAAAGTTTCCCCTTAACTGACATGTGGTATGAACCTGTGCAATGCTCAGCACCAAGCACATGCTAACAGTAAAATATTGGGTTTGGGTGATAAAATGGCAATGATGCGACAAGCACATGTCAAGTTAACATCTTTCATAAGTGCATTATAGAATTATTTCTTTGTTAATATACTAAACCACAGTTCCACAAATGATTTTCAGTATAAGGAGCTCAGTTAAAGGCATTTCTTATGCCAAACTACAAGCATGTACATGACTATTTCAGTTGAAGAAATAGGTAGTTATTTTCTTGTAGCAATAATATTTGAAATGAAATCTACTCATAAGACTAACGCCAACAGAAAAAAGCCAGGTCACACTGGCACTGGCAATTAAATTGTCATCTATGAACTATAACAAGTTCCACCATTTTCACATTTTTTTTTATCCAGAACAAACAAATGACATCTATTGGTACCAAATAGCTGGGTTTTTAGGCAAACTGAAAAGGGTAAACTAAGTCTCACAAATAAAATCACTTTTGTTTTTTTTTTTTTTTTTTTTTCCTTGTTTGTTTTTTGAGAATTCTCCGAAACAAAATCCAAGTACCAGACTTGTGATTCCTTACAGTGCAAAATCTTTTGCTATTAAAATGGCTGTGGTGGATAATGTGCATATTTCAGCTAGTTGACACTAGGGACATTTCCATTACCCCTAGAATTTCACAAAACCTAAAAAAAAAACAGTAATGAAAACATCTACATTTCGAAAAAACCTCTCAAATATCTCAAAATTTTTTTATGCTTTCATGAGGTGGTTTTTCAGATGTGTCGAAATAAAAGTATATCACAAAAATGTATACGAGATGAGATTTTATGTGAATAACGGCAAGTGCACTAAACACCATTCAATGGAAAAACCTGCAAATCGCAACTGCACTTTGTCATAAGTTAAGAAATATTGCTTTTATTTTGCAAAAAACTGTAATGTAAACACAGCAAAAGACTGGAAAGTTTGACCGTACAAGGATATTTTTAAGCTATGATGTGATAGTGACGAGGTTGCTGACAAAGCTGTAAAGACCAAGATGTTGAGCCCACTGGAAAAAACAAGTTCTTTAACATAGCATATCAATAATAATACCAAAACATGCAGATTTTTTCACTTTTGGCTGACAGATAAGGTGAACGCCTTGGTTTAACACTGCATAAAAGCTAAGCAAATATGGGAAAACATGCCATGGGTCCTTTGGATAAATAAAATACATCCTATAGATTTCATTCATGACTGAAAACACAATACATACCCATCTCTAAATTCTTTGTGGACGTAAGAAATGTAAAGCGAGTAAAAATTTCCAGAATCTCAAACTGCATAATGTACAGACTTCAGCTCTTAGCTGCTTTCCATATTATTCTCACAACTACCACCATTGTTATCAGTTGTTGCTGCTCTCATTGCTCTGTTATCAGTGTTTGAAATGCAGTGGAGAAACCAAGATAATATGCTTTTTAAATTTTCCACTAATTCTATTCACAGTGCAGTCCAGGTGATATTACTGAAGGCTTTTGCTGGAGTCCTTCAAACTGCTTCTTCAGCTTTTTTCCCCCACATTAGTAATCTGCAAGAGGATTGTCATTAGGGAAACTGCCATTTATTTGAAGCCGTTTAAGGCCTTCTTTGATTGAATTGCTGAATTAACAAATTGAAACTCATTTATATTCTTAGCTGACTAAAAGTGCTTAATTGATAATTAGATAATAAATAAAGTAGTTAATTAACATATAATTGACATTGTGCTGTTTGGCTCAAACTGAGTAAGCCTTACGCTTCCATTAATTAAGTTTTATTTGACTCTGAGAAGGTGAAAAATGACCTTCAAATCTTCAGTTTGATCAAAGATGCTCATATGCTGTAACGGGTGTATGAAATTTTTGCTGCACTGAAGTCCAGTCCACATTGTGCAGTTTATATACATATATGTGCTTTGGATGAAGTCTTCAATACTGATACACCCAGCAAAGCAAGCCGATTAAAACCTTTCTTTTTCCATGAGATAACATATTTTTAGTCAATGCTAAACTTAGTTTATTATATCACTGCCAGAAGATGAGTATGTCATCTTTCACCTTGCGGGTGAAATTCCCGTTCAGGGTCAGAAATGAGCCACACCTTGGTTGAATGAATTGGGCATGTGTTAAGTTACTGGCCTCAGAATTTGATGCCACTTGAACACTTTCACACTGCTCTCAAGAGCCTGATATTAGCAGGTTGTTTAGCCAAAAAAAGCTTGAGAAGTAACTACATCGTCTCAAGATTCAAAGAGCAGGGAATGTAAATAAGACAGTTTGTAAAATTGATATGCATATGGCAGTGAGTTCACAATACTGTAAAATTTTCAAGCCTTCAAAACCTCCTTTATTTTTTTACTTGTAGAGAAATGCATGTATGTACCAGTGAATTTCTAAGCACCTGTGTTAGAAAATTCAGACTGCTTGTATTTTATGAAAGTAGGCAAATCTGATATTAAAAAAAGCACAGTATGCCAGTGAGTCTCGGTGGTGTTCATAAGACACCTATAATACATAGTAAATTACTGAGGTTTACTTGTACTTTGCAAGTGCTATGAATGCAGGCACATATAGTGGCTCTTGTGTGAAATCAGTTTCAGTGATAAAGCTGCTTTTGTTACTGTTTAAATTCATTAAAAAGAACAATGACTTAAGTCTAGAAAATGTATTGTAAGTTGTAAAAAAGAATATTTACAGTATATAGAATTTAAATGCAATGCAGCATCGTGATCTAGCAGTTTATGCATTTATACCATTGTGTAGAAACACAGCGTTAGCAAACCTGCATTTTTAGGTGTTTTTTATTACCTGCAGGAGGTCTCTGTACTGAGATCATCTGTATCTGTTGTGCACTCAGTGCACTTCTGATGAATACCCACATCTTTGAAAACCTTTGGCTGAACCTCAGGAGATCTGAACCCACTCCACCACACAGTTTAACAAAGAATAAACCCCCTCCCCTCCAGTGCTTCCCTCGGTCAGTCTAGGCTTTTTTACTGGTCAGGGTGTCTTAACTGTTGGTACTCATTAACAGCCTTTTAATAATTTGTTGTGGTCATCTTTTAATCTTCCTGTGATTGTTGAAATGTGATCTAAACATGTTCACATTACATCTTGTATGTGCATCGACAGCTCTGGCCCAGTGAGTTTGAATATTTAAAATGAAAGTTGTGTGTATTTTTAATCGCTTTTCACATCAACTAAATATTTATCTCCTTTAAGGACCTACTTCTGCCCTTAGTCATCAGATTTTTGTTCCAATCACATGCTGATATTAGTTATGAAGCCTACTGTCTCTGCCTTTTGCCCTAAAGCATTACCTTATGGATATGCAGGTTTAGTCAGACTAGTAAAGAATATTTGTGAGATGTATCCCTATGGAGCTGAAAAAGTCAAGATTGCTTTGTGTTTTAGCACCTGACCATGTCTTTCACATCTTTACCAAACATTTTAACACCTAACATGTACTTTTGAATGAAGTAATAAAATGGCAGGTACATTCTTGAAAGCTGAGTTTATCCTCGTCTTTTCAATCTCCTTACCTTTTCCATGTTACTTGTTGAGACGCTGAATAATATTTTCTCATTGGCGTTAAATGCTAGAGCAACTAGTGAAGTAGAATAATAACCGGCAATGTGCAGCTGCGAAGCAAACTAAAAGTGGCAAGGAAGGGTACCCTAAGCATTTAAAACTCATGTAAAAACCTCTTGACCAATCATTGGTGTACTTGGGAATTAGACTAAGATGTGTTGTTTTACTACAGGAAGAATCTGACGTGAGTACATTCACTTCAAAACTGAGGAGCAGCTGGTGGCTTAACTTAAAATTTTTATGTGATGTAGTCTGCATGCAGAAATATTCAGCTTGTCTCTTAATGGGTGCAGGGAAACCCAAGCACACAGTAAACAGCATTTTATAGTCCTTTTGTTCCTTACAAGTAAACACAATCATCGTCAGTTTCCCATATTATCAGTGGCCGTGTATATTTATGTACAAGCAGTCGGCTCCACGTTGGTTCCAGGCTGTAATTTTCAACAGTTATGATGCACTTTTGACACCTTGCAGCCGATTTTTGCATTCAGGCTGTGATGAGTAAATCTCTCTTTTGATATGAGTAAAATTAAACCTCTAAATATTTCTATGACTTAGCAGTAGGGACAATAAGAAACCAGACATCTTAACAGCAGGACCATCCCAAATCAGTTTCCCTGAGCCAACTTTTTAAGAAATTGACAGTGCATGAAAATCTGCAGTATATTAGTCTCCCTCCAATGCTTTATCAGTATTCCTTATTTTACCATTGCCACCTTTACCCATCACTTTCCTTCATTCCCATCAGTTTCTCAGACTGTCATTTTCCTTGAATTTAACATTCTTTCCCTCTTTGTGACTGGATAGGAGCTGACAGACTCCACTAAACTCTAGCAGCCTTGCCCATTAGCTCTGTCATGCATTCACCGAGCCTACTGTGTCTTTTATAGAACAGGGACGACGGGCCTGGTGCGACCTGAAGACAGTGCCAAGGAGAGTTCAGACTGATGAAAAAAAACCTAAAATAAAATAATGGTCTCATGATGATATAATTTGTTCTTCATTAATGAATGCTTGGTTACACTAATGCCATGACCTCCATTGTACATGCATGTGGAAAATTTGCATCAATTGCATTTTCTCACAATGTCAGCCAACATTTCTCCTGTGTATTCATGTTGTTGCTGGTTGCATATTTTCCATAAGCTATGTTCATCCAGTTAAGGTATAAAAACATATTTTAAATGTTATTAACAAGGAAATGAAATGCACAGAGATTTGAAAGGTAAAACAATGGTAAACATATTATACTGGTGCTGCAACGGGTAACACTGGGGACATGGAAATTCAACCACAACACAAGAGTGAGCATTTAAAAAGAATACATTTACTGAATAAAAGTCAAAAGTGAAAATGGTTGTTGGCAGAAAACTCTGGGGTAACGCAGAGGGTTCCTTTCAGCACTCCTCTGCAGAGTGCTCCCCCAGTGGCGTGACAGATGCTGACTATGACAGCTGGCAGTGACGACAGCAGAAGTAAACCAGAACCACAGCTTGAATTTGGGACACTGAAAAACTCCAGTTAAAGCACCAATCCAAAATCTAAGTACAGGGTCAATAAGCAGAGCTTATATAGTGCTGTTAACAGGTGGGGCAGGGAAACAACTAGGCAAAGCCCAGGTAGGTTGAATAAGGCTGAACAGAGTGTTGACATGAATAACATGGTAAGAGAATAAGACTTGAAAACGCATATAAAACATGGACATGGCATAGTGGAAATATGAACCATGACAGGTGCAATTTTCACAAATTCCACAAAATGCATTGACACCATTGAATATATATATATAAATGATATTAAAGATAAACAAAACCACATATAGGCTTGCTTGAGTTTGATGTTGGAATGGTGCTGTGTTGATATTATAGCTGGAATATAGAAAGTCTCTAACACCAAATATCAAATCATATGACCTTGATGTATGTGAATACTTTGACACTTGCTGTTGAACTTGTATAGAACCTCTACAGTCCTAATGAGACCCCTCAAGCTTATTTTAGGATCTTTAACTTGAATAATTGGCTCCCCAGACACTTAAAACTATCCATGTGATATTTCTTATAAAGTATGCTAAAATGAAAGCAAGAGAAAATATTGCATGGAAGTGTGGTTATGTTCAATTCAATCTTTTTTTCAGACTCACAATTATGGTTACATTTAGTTATTTCAGATGTGAAATAAAAACATAAAAAATAAAAGGAAGGTAGGACAGTAGTGAAGTTGTATGTATGCATCAATGTTTCATTAGCTTGGCACTTTTATTAAAATAAAGTTTTATCATATCATATATGTATAATATATTGCTTATTGTGTGAAAGGGTATATATTATAAAGATGTTGCAATTAACATTCATAATAATGGCAATATTTTATGACACAAATCTCTGTGGAGAAGTATCCAAATGATGAGATCCAAATGTTGGTTCTAGCTAACTAGCTAGCTAGCCAGCATTAGCACATGCTTATCAGTACCTTGCTCCAGTGTTTAATAGTTCACGTTGACCACCAAAGTGTACAGTCTCTGTACTTTGTGACAGGTCTGAAGTAAACTATTAAGCTTCTAAAAATGTTTGGAGAATGAAGGAGAGAAAATATTTGTGTGGACATGACCTTTTTCGAGCAGCATAACTGTGACCAAGAACTTTCTTGAGTTTGGTTGTGTGCTTTCACTTACACCAACATTTTGCTAGCTGTTGGAAGTCCACCAAAACCTAGAAGATTGTTGTTGATTTCTTCTGTTACTGCCAGTAACAGATTTGCAAAGGGAAATTGAACATTTTTTGCGATGTCAGTATCCTTGCTGGGTAGCTTTTCTGTCCCCCCTCTGGTGTATTTATCTTCCCCAGTGTTTATTATTCAACCTTGTTTTTCTCTTTTGTTTTCTGGTGTTGTTGCAATAAAGCTAGCAAACTAGTTTTGATGCAAATTTGAAGCCTGCTATAAAAGTTGCTATATAATTGATTTAAAGGTCACTGCCTGATGTTTTCCTTCAATATGTATATTCATAATACATGAGCCCTCTCCCTAGTGCCAGCTTCTTTCACCAGACAACAGAGTGATTTTGCAATGGTGAGTGAAACTGACTGCATTTTCAACCACAGGCCACTTTTAGTCCTTTTATTAGGCCCTGTTCTCAAAAGGAGGACCTTAGAAAGGACAAGATTCTGACAATAGCATTGATTCTTTTTTTTTAAACCACATATTTACATTTTAAATGATAAGAGAAGGTTGGTGGTAATGTAATATCAGTATCTTATTTTGTCCACTTTTGACAAAAGTGTAAACAACATTGAACATTGAATGTAATGCGACGGTAGATACCATTTACATCAGCTGTTTCCTTAAGCGACTGCTTTACTTATTCTGCAAATATCTTTAAATGTACATTTTTTTTTATTTGCTTAAGTGTTTTCAATTATTTTACTTATTTAAAAAAAAGCCTTCACTGATATTAGGTCCATTATTCTTCCTACATAAATCTCATGTTGTATATGATGCTATCTCACATATCCAGGTATTAAAGACAGGAATTTCATTTTCTTGGACTCAAGAAAGATTTAACTTATGAGGCCATAGACTTAAAATGCCTTACTGTTATTTGCTTTTTAAGCCAGCACACGTTTTATCTAGATGCCAGAGCTTAACGTTGTCCAATCAAAGCAAGCTTAAAGTCTGTACATTTCCCTTCACATATGAACAGATCATGTTCCATTTAGAGGACATGTTTACCCAAAACTGTACCCCATGATTCCATATTAGTAATTAGATACCAGCGTTCATTTTTGTGTATGTTTTTCTTCTTTTGCCTTTTTATGCCTAGTTGGCATGTAGGGCAGCAATGAAGGATCACCATGCCAGATGATTCTGGGCCAGCTTCTTCACTGTTTCCCAGGTGTAGTTCAGGGTCTTCATCTCTTACTCCAATATTCAACAGCAGGTGTTTTTGAGCCTTCCTCTTTTGCATTTGTCTTTAGGTGTCCAGTGAAGAGCTAATTGTGTGATGTTGTCTGGGGGTTTTGTAATGACATGCCAAATCCACTTCTAACGTTGCCACATGATGATGGTTTCCATGCATTCCTGTTTGCATCTTTCAAGCATCCCTTATTTTGTAGATGGTTTCTGGCCAGAATATATGTAGTATTCTTCTGAGGTTGTAGACTGAAATGTAGACAGCTTGATAAGATCCCTTTCCATCATCTGCCAACATTCAGATCCTTATGGTACAGTGTTAGCTTGGTCTTATTGCTGCAGTGTCTTGATTTCCAAACATTTTTTTAACATTTTAAAAGCATTTCTGGCCTTATTCAGTCAGTTCTAGATGTCACTTTCCTCTCCTCCATCGTGTCTGAGTGTGCTTCCGAGATAGGTGAATTCCTCTGTTGTTGGTAGGTCTTCACCATTAACATGTATCAGAGCAGGATTTGGGATGTTGAGTGTCATAACTTCTGTTTTCTTCTGCCTGATCTTCAGGCCCGCCTAGTCTGCAACGTTTTTAAGGCGTAATGTTTTCTCCTGCATGTGCTGGTGTGTATGTGATTTCAGTGCTAAATCATCTGCAAAGTCAAAATTTTCTAATTTGTAAAAGAGGGTCCATCTGATGCCTCTGTGCTGATCTTCTGTTATTTATTGCAAGACCCAGTCAATGATAATGTTGAAAAGAGTTGCAGACATGGGGCATCCTTGTCTACAACCAATTTTCACTTCAAAGCTGAAGTTGATGCTCTCAATTTGGCATTTCAAGTTGCTGTAAAGGCTTTTAATGATATGGATGATCTCTGATGTTATTCCACAAGCTCTCAAAATGTGCCAAAGGCTATCCCTGTGGATGGAGTCAAATGCTTTCTCACATTCTGTAAAAGTGATGTACAGTTGTCTTTGCCACTCTCAGAGGAAAAATGTGGTCTGGACATCCTCTTCCCTTTCCTAAAGCCACTCTGTTCTTTTCTCAGTTGTTGGTCCACTGCCTCAGTTAGTCTCTGTATAATAATCTTGGCCAAGATCTTACTTGGAAACTGACAGAAAGGCAAATCTTCAACATATTTGTTTGATTTGGTATATTTGTTGGTTTTGCACATAATACGAATGACCCAAGATGATGTATTATGATTCCTATCTGTACACCACTTTTAGAAGTTTATCTGACACTGAGGCCATCTAATTTATTGTGTGAGCACAGTATATGTACAGTATTTGAGGATAAATCATTCTAACAGGCATGTGCAGTATAGCCTTTTACATGAAGAATATCCACAATGACACTTTCATATGTCAGAGATCTACAGTAATTCTCACAGCTGACCTTTAACCTTTTATCTCAAGCAACCTCTGGGTGTTATCTCTTCATATTAGCAGATGATCCATGGAAAGTTGGCTTCAGTATTCTTGTAGGACTGGTTCACTGATCATTGTTGAAGCATTCCTTTAATAGTGAAAGTTGCAGACATTACAGAGAGTTTTGGAATCAACTCTTTTTACATTTTGATAAAAGATTAGATATTTTATATTATTAACAAGTGTTCTTTTGAGCAGAGTGAGTGTAACATGTAATCTACTGCTGTTGCTTTGTAATTTAAGTGTTTTACACTGAGGTTAACTTTCAACATGGTCAGTTCCTGTTTTCTAATAGGAGGCCTTTGTGTCTGCATAGCAACCTAGATGACTTTTATTGCCCGCATGCCTGTGTTTTATTGCAGCAGAAATAACATAAGAGCTGAATCTATGGTCTTTAATGGAAACTGGCACAATACAGCTTGCTGGTCTACACGCTGTTGTTGACACCCCACTCTAATACAGTGCTATGACGATTTTATTTGGGTTATATGAACAACCACAGGCAAGAAAGGGTAGATTGTCTTCTTTTTGTTTATGTAATGCAATATCTGTGTTTGGAACAGAATAACATAGTGGCTGTTATGAAGCCTTATAGAGATTAAACTAGAAACAAAATAGGAGCTCATCAACAACAACTTGACCAAATAACTAAATTAAAGAAAACAACAGTCCCCCTATTTAACTGCCAGCAAGGAGTGTAAGCATCATGTTAGCTTTACTAATGCCAAAAGTACAAAAGTACTGAAAATAATTGTGAAAAAAGTGGAAATATGTCACAATTAATATTACTAATTAGCTCAATCTATCCATATTTCTGTATTGCAGTAACATTTGATCACTGAACTGAAATATTATATATTATATAGAAATATTATATCTGGTGTGGACCTAAGTGCATATCCAGCAAAAAATATGTTTTGTGACTTTTTATTATAACTGCTTCTTCCTCTTGTCTTGCCTGAGGCACTTGGCAGGGTGCATTTTATTATAATTTACAATCTAGATATTAAGGGGCATTTGCTCATTCTGTTGTCGGCTTTGTGCAGAGGAATGTCAGCTCTTGGTGTCCACTTGATGAACTGGTTCTGACAGCTACCCATATGGTTGGAACATAATGAGTTTTATTATTTAGGGGATAAATAAGGTCACATTTGTCCTCCATCTCTCCGACCTCTCTGTCAGGCTGACCTTCACTGTCCAAACTCTCCATTTGCACTCCAAACCAAATCCAAGAATTTAAATTAAATTTAATTTAATTTAATTTAATTTAATTTAATTTAATTTAATTTAATTTATTTTAATTTAATTTAATTTAATTTAATTTAATTTACAGAATTGGACAAACAGAATTTTATCCAATTTACGATGCCAAATCCTGTGAGCATCAGTTATTATTCAGTTGTTCCATTTTAGTGGAAAAACCTAAATTCAGAGTGAATGAATTCCTTTCTCAACCAGGAAATATTTAGTAAGTAAGTAAGTTTATTTCAAGCTCATACAAAACCAAATGTACAGTCATGAAAATTCCAAATACAAAAAAGAAAAATGAAACAAAGATCATGCTCATAAAGGGGCGGGAAGAAGTAAAACTTATTAAATCCCACCCCTTCTCCAAAGTTAAAATAATATTTTCCACTTCCTGTTAATTTTCCATCTGAACTTTACAGTTCTACATCATAATTTATTGATTAAACCAGGAAAAGTTTCAATGAGCTACAAAGGAAAACTCTTGAACAGAACTGTTGATCTGTTAAAGTTCAACACCAACAACAGAGGTGCTGTTGGGTCAGTTGATGATGGGCTTCAAATGTCACAGAAAATTGATGCATTTGCTTAATCCTGTTTATTAAGTTTATGTTAGTGTAATCTTCTAACTATGAATTGTTTGCATGTTGTTAGTTAAAGTTCATCCCTTTTAATAATAAATGTGATTATGCTAATTTGCTGACTGTCATTCTCCGCCTGCAGGGCCTCTGTGCATTTATGGTTACATGAATGTCAGCGTTGCAGGCCAGATGCCGGTGATGGAGGAGCTTATCAATGAGAGGTGAGAATTAATCAACTTCTTATTTGTATTATTGCTTTCGTCATCACAAAGAAAACAATTATTTGGACAGCTTTCCACAACATTTCTCAAAGTTCAAACATGACATTTTACTGAATTCTTGATGTGTGAGTAGTATTATCCGACTTTTAGTCTCATCTTGTGGCTGAACAGACCAGCTTATAAGTGGTAGTTAGTGGTTAGTGGCTCTGATGCTTTTCTTCTTGATACTTTTGGTCATGTTTTTGTTTACTCCTTTTTTTCTATTTATCTATTTACTTTCATTTCTGTCAGCTTCATATCTGGTTTTATATGCGAAATTTGAGTGCTTTGCTGTAAGTTTTGCATCCTATATACGTTGATTATCTGTTGACTCAAGTATTTCATCAGCTAGTTGCTTTTGTTGTTTCTACCTGTGTTTCCAGCTTTGTTTTTTGTTCTGTTGTACTGGATAAGTAGTTTCCTATTGAGAGTTTTGTTTAAACTCTTTGTTTACTCTGCAGCTCTGGACTCTTTGTTTTCCACACCATTTCTAGCTTTCTGAATATTTTGGCCTCTGGTCCTCCTCCATATGCCCCCATAACAGTATTTGTTTATTTGTTTGAATAGTGGGATATGGACTGTTGTGTATCCCCATGAAGCAAAACTAGTTGAGTTCATTCTATTCTACTCATTTTGGCATTTTTTTTTCCTGATATCATAGTCCCCTTCATGCCTAAACTGTATTAAAGTATGTGTTCCCTTATGGTGTTAATTTTGATAGCATATGTTATTGCATCAGTATATAGCAGCTGGTGGCACTTGGTGGTTTACAGACTGCACTGACAGAACAAATACTTGCTTTCACTGAAGCACAGAACTACTTTGCAAAACTAACACACCTCTAATTTAGAGGGAAACATTTTACTCTATCAAATGAATCAATTCAGATCAGGTTATGGAGTAATTAGAATATTGTGCATTAAAGCAAAGAAACGCAAAAAAGACATTATTAGAGGTTTGAGGGAAAGTAAGAAGGACAGTTAGAGAAGAAGATATGACAATATGCCAATATTCAATTGACTGTTGCTGGCTGGAGAGAGCTTAAAAAAGAGCCACGATGCAAGATGGATTACTCTTTGTGTCTAATGGACTAATGTTTCCTAGAGTGTATTATTAATGTAAAATACCAACAATTTCCCTTATATAGCTTTTTTACATGTGTGACTTGGCTGCAGTTTCTTCCATTACTTTGGTTCATTACTTTTGTGTGGACAAACCAAACATTGTGATGAGGTCTTGCTGGGCTCAGAGATACATTTCTGATATTCTGAATTGATCAGTGGAGAAAATAATCTACTATGTGATGGTAATCATGATAAGCTGCTGCCTGACACGTTGAGCTGAAGTTAGCTTAATACAATCAACAACTATGTATGGTAGATTAACATCACTGCTGGAAATATAGCATGGTCCCTAAAGCTGAGATGAATTCATGATTCAAACATCCTGGCTGTCACATTTCTATTTGTCAAGAGTGAGGAAATTGATAAAATATGTAATTTTTCACTGTAATAGATGTAATTTGAATTAGTGATCAAAGGCTTGTAGGAACTAGAGGAAGTTTAGTCACATTATTGGCCCAACAATAATGTATATATATATATATATATATATATATATATATATATATATACATACATATATATATATACATATATATACATACATATATAACATCCCCCTCCTCTTTCTGTGTTCCTGTGTTTAAAAAGCTACTGCACTATGTTTGTATTTTTACCACCAGATCAACTCAGTGACCTGAATTTGCACAGATGCTTGAAGGTATTTCTGGAGGCCTCCAGTGTCCTTTTAAGTGGACTTCCTGATTGATGTTTATATGCAGATGAATGACAAATGAAATGGAATAAATCACAAAACTGTGCTTCTGTGAAGTGTTGTTGCAGCTTTAAAAACTTCATCAGGGCTTCATGCACTCTGTAAGTGAATATACAAATCAATGCCACTCCACTGGATGCAGTAAAATTCCTCTTAAAGATTTTCCCTCATGTGGTGTTTGTTGATTGTGGGAGCAGTGTAACCACATTCCTCCACTACATAAAGTTCCCATCACTGTCATACCGCTCTGACCACTAAGTGACCTGTTTTGGTCTGCATTCATTACATCCTCGTGCAAGTGCACACAAGCAAATGGGGAGTTTTCAGACCCTCACAAGTTTTCCAGAATTTTGTTTTAGACTAAGCTTTAAATAGTATAATCTTGTTTCTTCAAAATTCAGAATAACTTTATTGTACCCAGAGGGAAATTTGTCGTGGACATCAGTGTAGCTGTACTGTAATCATGATATGTCAAGTTTCCACCACCCAAAACAGTCACCAGTAAAGCCATTGATGACAGCATGTCGATAATCAGAATAAATATATGTAAGAGGTAGTCAGTAAAGTAAAATAGCTATTTATTTTTAAGAATAAAGCCAATAAAACCAACATAACCAAAATCTTTTAGAAGAAAAAAACAGAATTTCTTAGAGGATAACACAGAGGATTTTTGGCAGAATTCCACCAGTTTTTCATATCCCTTTTTTTGAAGTATTGCCTCTCTCTCGCCACTTGTCAGAGTTACTTTAGTCAGGGGTGGAGGGCACAGATGCAGTTCAGCCAGACAGATTAATTTTCTGCCCTCCAAACCTATATTCCTGAATGGGGTGGAACACGGGAAGGCAGTTAGTAAAGTTGTCAGACTGTTGACAGGCAAAAGGGGGGGAAAAAAAAAATATATATATACATATATATATATATATATATATATATATATATATATATATAAAGTATTCAGTCCCAAAAACTTGGATCAGAGCAGGAATGCTAGCAAACAGAAAACCTGAAGAGATGAAAATAAACATTAGAACAAGAAAGCCAACGTCAGTGCTAAGCTCTGCAGTGCAAAGACAAAATGGCAAAAGACAAAGAAAACCAGATTACGTACTGGTTAGGGTGATCACATAATGGAGCAAGAGAGAAGGAAACTACTGGAAAATGTTTAAAGAAATGCAAAAAAAGGATACAAAAGTACTTGGAAGGCAGAGTCAATTTTCCTGTAAGGCCTTTCTTCAGATTATGAATATTCATTGTAACTATTCACTAGTTAGTTACTAACTGGGTCAGTAATTGGGTTTACACCAGACTGACTTGAGGCCATTGTAAAGAAGAGATTAAAATCATAACTGAGAACAGTTCTGCACTCTGAAGGCCATCCCATGTACAAAGTTTTTACGACTCAGAAGCTCTTTTAGTGATCAGCTAGTGATGCTGAGAAGGTCTTTTACCCCTGCAGCTGTTAGATATTTTAATTTGTTTTGTGTATACTGTTTTTCTTTTTATCACATTTTAATCATGGTTCTTTGGCATTTAATGCTTTTACTTCTTTTAATGGCAGATTGATTTATTTATTGTTGCATTTGATTGTGCTGTTTGTTGGCTGTATGATGTGAAGATTATGTTTTTGGACACCATAGCCTGAGATTTGGCTCAAGACTCCTGCACAGTACCATACCAGAACATAGAAGAGTTTTTTTTATGGTCTGAATGCAAATTATTAAATGTGTTTTATTTTAGAAAAATGGATAAAACTGTTTTAAAAATTCATTTGGTGACATCAACTTACATCATACTAAGAAAGCATCACTACTGTCCTCAGTACATGTATGTTAATTGAGTCTTCAGACCAAATGTTGCGCTGTATGTCATTTTGACTGACAGGATCATACAAATACTGTCATTATCCATTCTTATCCGTCACTTTAATTTTTTCTATGATAATTTCATATTCAGTAGCATTTAATTTTCATTCATTTTTAATTAATATTCAGTCCGAACAAGCTTAACGGAAAATCCACACCGTGCCATCACATATCAAGCAGATGATACATGTAACCACTGACTGTGGCCCCAGTAGCTACATACTGTATAAACAATTAAATTAAACAATTGCACTTAAAATATGAACAGTTCACCTGCTGTGGCTTGAACACACAGTCTCACACCTTCCTCCTGCTCTACCCGGACTTGAATTGCATGCCCACTTGTGCATGATCAAATATCTCAAGTGGGATATAGTGAGGTTTTGGACTTTTGTGTTGGACAGACGACTTCTCATGGCTGTTTTGATGTTGCTCTAGTGGTTGAATCTGTGCTGTGCTGCTACACTGGAGACTGGAATTACAAGCGCCACTTCAGCCAGAGTTCTGAAATCTCTAAATGAAGTGATCAGAAGTCAGCAAGACTCTCTGAACAGCAGGTTTCCTGATCCCAGAAGCACTTGCTTTAGCAGAAGGAAATCCCGCAGCATGAGCTCCTTCTTTGGTTCGGCTGCTCCGATCTGGTCCTGAGTAAAGCCAATGATGTTATGCATCAAGAGAGATAATATCTAATTAATAAAGTTAACACAATCTTTGCTTCAGACTTTGTAGTGTGATTTATATCCATCCACAGGCTGGTTCCTTCAGTGTACACGTCTTGTATCACTGAGGGCATTGCTACTGCAGTGATTATCAAAAGTCTGCAGATCAAACTGAATTGGCAGCATTGTTTCCGGCTTCAGGGCCATTCTCATCTTCACATACAACATTCATCTCAGCAGAGGAAACAATAGGCATTCTGGGATTTCTGCAGAACCACTGCTTCTCTGTAGTCATCTTCGCCTTGGGCTTGTTGGTTTGATTAAAACACTGATCTCGCTGAAACTCTTGGGTGGTCCTTTGCATTGCTTTGGATAGAAAGAAAAAAAAAACATATTTTTTTTCAGCTCAGCTGACCTCATGTAGCCTGAAGGGTTGACTAGAAATCAGATTTTTTTTTTCTTTATGTTATCACTGTACAGGCACATTTGGAGGACATTTTTCTCACTTCTTGCTTTGACTCACCCTGATGATAAAAAAAAAAAGATGAGAGGATGGAAGAGACAAAGTGTTCAACATACTATACAAAATCTAAGACTGTCATAGTTCTACACACATTCTTTATTCTATCACACCTTATTTCAGAAGTAAATTTAAGGTTAAAACATTGCTTTTTTTGGGCTACTTTGCTCTTCATCTGTAACATTTATCTACATATATTACATATATATATTTCCATCAGCCACAATATATAAATGAAATTTACTTTTCCTTTTTCAAACTTAAAAGTTTGAAATAACTAAAGGTTATGTCTGAGAACTGAATAGACCAGTAACTGGCCTTCAGGAGAGGAATGTTCTTCTATTATTGTCTGATGTAACAAATAGGATGGTAAGTGGCCACAGAGGGCTTTAAAAGTTGACAGTAAAATCTTAAAATCAATTCTAAATCATACTGGGAGCCAGTGCAAAGAGCCTACAAAAGGGATAATGTGTTCTTTTTTCTTGGTTCTAGTTAAAAGAAACGCTAAATGTATTACATGCATTATTTTGTTCATTTATCAGATGCAATTCTCGGTGTGCCTGGTTAGTAAATCAACTGCAACATGTTTTTGCAAGTACAATCCAGTTTGCACATGTTTTTACTCACCAAACCTTTTCCTAAAAGCCCTAAAAGTTTGTTAAGGACCATCAGCAAACCAGTTGAATGATCATGAATGCTCTTTGTCACTTCAGGCTATCTTCAGTGATGAGAGGTTTTAAAGAAAAAGCAAGAACAAGAAAGTGAAGAGACTTTTGAAAACAAAAATCAAGAGACAAACAAACAAAAAAAATAAGTACATAATTAGTTTTTCAACTTAATATATCATTCTGTGGACAAACTGATAGAGGTACAAACATGATTAAGCCTCCATCATTGCATCCCCCCTGGTTGTAAAGGACTTCAGTGTAATATTAGAGAAATGTACATTCTACATCAGATGTGTTAATAAACTGTGGCCTCTTCATATTTCTTTCATTGGTGAAGTCAGGATTGCTGAAAACTTAAAAGGAAGCAAAAACACATGTAAAACCTGTTGTACTGTGTGACATCAGGAATGATGTTTCTCTTATCTATGATACAAACACACACACACACACACACTGTGACATTTGTGTTATGTTCTGTGATTTATCAAGCCACACCTTTAAACTTCATTACCTGTGTCTGATATGGAAACATTATTTACACACAACAGAACAGAATTTGTTAGAATAACTTGGCAAGTATTGCCGGTAACCTAACAGGACTTCAGAATTCTGCAGTTCCGATGTGAGTCATGCTGTTTGCTGTCTGCTTTTTCATTCAAATGCAAAAAGCTTACAAATTCAAATGCTGCAATAATTCATGTTAACAGTGGCTAAAGTAGCAGTCGTCCAATCACAAACTCTGCAACTTAAATTTGTCCCATAAAATGACAGTATGATTTATAATGCATGGTTTACTTTGATATGGCAACACCTTAGCTTGTTAAAAGAGTGAGAAGATACACTTGTTATGTCACACCTTTTTCCAATGTAATAATGTTGCGTAGGTATGTGCAGATGGTCAGTAACATAGCCAAGGATCTCGCTTATAATCATTTTCATTTGACACTTTTAATTCACAAGTACACTACACCACATATATAGTTGCAATCAAAATTATTTAACCCTGTCGATTTCTCTAAAAATGTACACAGTTAAAACATATCTGGCCATAAAGAATCAGTTTAAATTTGATCTTTAATTCTGTTATTCAGTAACTAAGGCCTAGCTCTTGCAATACACAATTAAATTCAGGCGTTCAATGAGTTAATGCTGAGTAACAATGGCAACAACAGAAGTGTTTTCACATAAGAATATTATTTACAATCTCCCAAGAGAAATCAGATGTTAGAAAAGAAAATAAATACCTTCATTATTGCCAAAGACTTTCAAGACCAACTAATAATTACAAGAACAAAAGTGTTAGTACAGGCTGCAGCCTAGACAAGCATGGAATAAGCAGAGTTTAAAGCCATTTAACACATAGAAATCTAAATTTAATATAAAAGAATGCATGGTTGAACTGCATAGACAGTTCTGAGAGTTTGTTTGTGCATCTATGAGACCAAGCTGTTTCAGTGCACCGTTGAGCAACATTCCTTAATCTCATGGAAAGCAGAGGTCAGTTTGCCTTGTTGTGCTCTGCCTCTGCATGAGCAGGTAAACTTGACTCGGGACTTCTACTTTAAGCATCTGTGACTGGTTGTCACTTGAAATCTATGGTGGTAATAGAAAGCAGCGGCAGCACACAAACCAAAGGATTTGGTGTGGCCCTTCAGTAACCTTTGGATTTCCTCACAATAACATTGGCTTCTCTTCTGACCTTCAGAGAAAGACTGGGCTGTGCTATGTTACAATGTCATATATTATGTAAGAGACTTCATGTTAACAACAATATAATTTTAATGAATTAATGAATGTGGTAGCACAATGACAAGACATTAACTTGCCCAGTAGGCTATAATAGAATGAAATTACCACAAAAGCAGGGGGCAGTCCTGGCTACCTGGGTAAATGTCCGTTCTTAGCACAAGGAAAAATCTGGTTAAATAATTCTGATTTCTATATTAACCAAAAATATTAAGATTCTTTCCATCATTGGGCAGCCCTATCTCCCTCTGTTGGTGAGTATCTGCGCTTGGTACGGTCAGGCTGCTGGTGTTGCTGTTCTGTTGAAGTAAACACAAACTGTTCAAAGGTTTGCCTCCCTAAGTTGCAGAACAACCTTGAACTCATTTTAATGACCATGACTCGTTCACTATAAGCCTGATTCCCAGGCACATCAAACTGTTTAGGATATTATTAGTTTAATAGGAAACTGCCCGCTATACTGTCTGTGGTTCTGCATCTAATACTATTCTTTTATTAGTTCTAGCATATTTTCAGTTTCTTTTAGTTCATCTTTCAGTGCAGGAAGCAGAAAATATTCCAGTTGTTCCAGTGTAGACTTTTGATCACATATATAAATGTTGGTGCCAGGAGCAGCTGTGAAATAACAGGCACTTGATATGTCACTGGACCTTTTGTTGGCTTTGTCTGCCCTTCAATACAGAAGATCCTTAAAGACTGAAAGAAAAATGTCCCTACAATGTCCCATTTTTCATCACAGTACTGTATATCTATCTTTAACCAGCACCTAATATTTCACATGTCAGATGCTTCCTGCAATGTAATAGCTCATGCCAGGCACTTCTGCAACCACAGAGCGTGATCATCCCTGAACAGGCTGCTGCGTTCAAGCCATAAGTCAATATGATGCAGTCAGTCAGACTCTGAGTGATCAGATTTTCAGCCCGCTTCTCTTTCCTTTTCAGGAATCAGCTTTCCCTACCGCTCTGCTGTTTACTTTGACTCTCTGCAGCACCTCAGGTGTCCTGTGACAGATCCTGTTTTCAGGGTGATTGCTTTCAACGGGAAAGTTCAGCCTCACACAGCATAAAACCCAACACACAGTTGGAAAGAGCACGTCACCACAGCCTGCTTGTGTTGCTACGCTACATTTATCAATTGTTCTCTGATTTATTTAGCTGATACAGCTGTTTGTAATTCATTCTAAGATGCAGCCAACCCCTTGTCATTTTCTCAGATACAGCCAATTTGTCAAATCCAGCAGCTGCTCAGAGATACAGTCATGGTGTCATTTTTGTTTGTGCAGCGACTGTGGTTAATATTTGAACACAAACTATTAACTTTTGCCATTACTTGCTCTTGTCACAGAGATGGGTCATGAAATAAGTCAAAGGATTTGGTTTTTGGATCCAAATTTTGAGACTTCTTATACATTTGGTTTTACAGTTTGAGTCCCTCATGAGTCCTGTTTAACATAATTTATTTATTTTACTTTATTTTTTTAAAAGTCTCACTCTTCCTCGCTTTTACATATACACAACAGAAGTGGTTTTTAAACAATGAGTTTGAAATAAGAATTTATTTTATTTCGTTGACCACACACCCAAGAATCTCCATCAAATGGTAAAGAAAAGGTCATTTTTTGCATTATCAGTGTGTTTTTTTTTTAACAGTGGTGCACTACAAAAGTACAACCAACAAAAGTTAAAGCCAAGGTTAGACTACAATATTTTTTAGCATCATTACATTGTAATATACTTCACACTACATGAGTGCTTATGTTGAAATCAGAAGTATGTTCATGCTATCTGACTGATTGACAGGGGCTGCTACAACATTTTTCATATGTTGAACTCTAACTTATCTGTCTGATCATTATCAAGCAGTTCCGGCTCTTATGCTGAAAGCTGTTTGCTTGTCACTAACATTGTACTGTGATACAAGTTGTTGGTGGTGATTCAGTCTGTTTTCCTCACCTCGTTGTTGAGAACTGGCAGTTTCTGTCAGTTCTGCTGTTTGGTGGCCGTGTTAAATTCTGCAGACCTGGCAGGCAGCAAAGTGCATCGTCATTTTCTTTCACAGACTGAATAATTCATTCAGCAGCCGCTTATGTAACCTCAAGAAAAAAAACTAAACGAAAAAATATTCTCTTTCAAAAAAAGTAAATAAAACGTGCTGCTGTGTAATGCTGAGCTTGCACATGTAGTAAGGGACTGATAAACAAAAAGATAGCTTAGACAGGATCATATCTGTGAAGTGAAGCATGCTTACGAAGCTGTCAAACTCTCCAGTGATAAAATGAAATCTGTCAAGCCATTAAATAAAGAGGAGCCTGCAGGAGGTGCACTGTGCAAGGGCTGGATTGAGCTCTTCGTTACACACTGTTTCTAGACGGCTTTCATTCATGCCTGACAATATGATTAAACCCACCTGTCACTGATAGTACTTAAAGTCATATAGTAGTACAGTCTCTTCCTGTTCTTTCTGAGAACATTCATTAGAATCATGTTATCTGGATTCATTAGGTGACAAGCTATGTCATTAATTATAAAACAGGCTGAAAATGTCATATTTTAAGTTAAGTGAAAAGAAAACATTACGCTTATCTGATTGTGTTTTGATTGGATGTAAGTACCTCCTACTTCAGAATTCCTCCCCAAAACACTAAAAGCTGCAGTAAACTACTGTTTACAGTAAACTACTGTTTACTACAGGGGGCATAAACTATAAACACTTAACATAATTTTACTTCTAAATGCAGAAATAATTAATCAAAATAAAAGGGAGTTGCAGTAGTCAAGTTGTGAGGTGTGTTAATGTAGTGTAGTTGTGAGGTGTGTTAATGTAGTGTAGGTGACCCAGGTATTGTTAAAATGAGATGTTTTGAGGTGGTATTGAGAATGACACCCCGACTTTTGACCTGAGAGACAGGAGAGGTAGCAGAACTTCTGATGCAACTTGTAAAACTTTGGTATTTGGCAAAAGGGGACTATTTCATTTTAAAAAATTGAACACACACCTTACTTTATGGAGACCTTCGGCAAGGTTGGAGGGTTGGAGGAGAAGTAGAGCTAGATGTCAGCTGCGTAACACTGAAAGTTGATAGGATGTTTCGGAAAGATGAGGCTAAGGGGAGGAATGTAAATGATTAATAGCAGGGCCCCCATGACCGAACCCTGGGACACACCTGTGGTAACTGGGAATGTGTAAGAAGTGAATGATTTCAGATAAACTGAGGCAAGATGGTGGGTGGGTGTGTGGGCTGGTGTGCATGTATGTGATACCAAATTTTTAAAAGATCCATTTAAAAGAGTGGCATGTGAAGTAGTTCTGGAGGGTGCGATTGGATCAAGAATGAGGAGAATAGATAATAGCTGGAAGAAGGAGAAAATTTGTGATTTTGTGTAATGCAGCTTCGGTAGAGTGGTTAAGACCAAAAGTGTGGTGCATCTATCAAATTTTACATGGGGTGGCAAAGGAGGGGCAAGAGGTCTATGCAGGGTGGCATTAGTTGCTTTGAAACTGAGGAGTTTTGATGTATTCGATGGTTCAATTAGTATAAAATGCATCATGTAAACACCTCAGTTTACATGACTAGCCTCGATCGGACTGAATTTTCAGTCTGATCAAGAGGGCTGGTTTAAACATTTTAATAATCTGGTCAACAGATGACAGTCATGGTGCTGTGCCACAAAACATCTCACAAACAACTAAATCTAAAGCTTCTGCAAACCTGAGGGCAGCTAAGTTGCTCAGATGATCATCATTGAATTTTGATTTTTGCTAAAAAAATATATATATTAAAAATTAGAATGATCTAATAGTGTTTTAGTGTTTCTCTGTTATTAGATTAGCATCATATTTAGTTTCCATCAGAATCACTGATTAAATAAATTGGCTACATAAGTGAAGCTTCACATATCTAACTTTATAACAAACCTCTAGGTTTTCACTTTATAACATGTTAAATAATTGTGGAACGTCTAATGTCTCAGTCCTGGAATTTTTACAGAAAATAAAAACATACCATGTGGTCCAGCTGGAATAAAGGATATATCCATTTAGACTAATTACTATTATCAAAGCCTGTTTTTTTTTTTTTTTTTTTTTCCCCCGAAAGTTTTAAAGTAGGTTTTAAAGGCCCTAAAGGAAACCTTTGAAATTTGAGTTGTTTTAGATGGCAAAATATCTGGTTAACACTGGCCTTAACAGTGGTTCTCTCTACTTCCTGAGCTTTAGAAGTGTTTTAGACGATCATATAGTAATTGCATACACAGCCATAGTAAACTTTTTTCTGTTACTGCTGCATCTTGTCTTCTTCCTTTACAGGCGACTATTGGCAGCTGATAACAGGTAATATCATGTAACAGTTCAGCAATACAGCAGAAGGTTCTAGGAATTGTTCTCTCTGCGATGGTTATGCAGACGGATAAATGCCTAAAAGGAGTTTTCAGTTGGTGTTAATATTTAATGTGCAGATATTTTCTCAGAGAGTTGTTTCCAAATGTAAAAGGAAACCCAGGTTTTACAACATAAGCCTTAAAAGGTGCACTTAACATGCTGTATATGATTTCTAATTCAGTCAGACTCTTGAGAAATACTGACTTGCAACACTGCATCTTTAAAAACTTGACCATACTCAGAGACAGGTACTTGCATCTGGTCGTATGATTCTAGTTTTCTGCTAATCAAATGAAGAATAATAAGCCGACAGGGTTAAGTCTGCACAGTGTTTGGTCTGAGTTCTGCAGACATTTTGGTCTTCACATAAAGATCCTCCAGCTGATGACAAGAGAATTTAGAGCCACGATAAATGTGTGAACATGGCTATTTTTAATTGCTCATATTAAACCAAGTAGTTGTTGCTGTAACTACAAAATTTCCTGGCAAAAAAATTATTGACAAAAGTTTGGAAATGTTTGGGAAGAATATTTTGCTTCCAAAGTGTCGAATTGACACTAATATGGCATATTTCAACTTGAAGTATGGGATGATTTGCTAATATGACAGATTCAACTGTGAGCTGTTATCTGAAAAATACTTCCACACAGATTTCCCTCTCATACTGATGTTAAAACACTCACACTGCATGCATGTTTGTTTTATTCAGCACACGATCAAGCAGACACCAAATCTTGTGTAAACTGTTTCAGTCACAGTGGTTTTAGTCCACACACACCTGACAGTAGTTCACCATGTATTTTACTTATGTGGATGAGGACTGGGAAACACATCTGCTTGCTTCGGGTTCAGTGTTGTGGTTTTAGTCAACGGTTTCTGCACAAAGGCTAATCAAAGCAGCTGCTTCTCTATGTGGAAAGGATTAGACTAGAAGATGAAAATGGAGGTGAGAATTTACAGCTGGATATGGGCAGGTTAAGCAAAACTAAACATGGAAAGAAACACTTTGAAATAAACTGAGGAATGCTCTAAGCATTTGTGCTTTTGCATGCATGCTAATTGCATTTATGCTTACTTTGTGAAGAATAAAAAAAAATGCATATTTCAGAAAGACCATTTAGGAAAACCTGTAAAGGTGTGACAGTAAACCAAAACCAAATAAATAAATAAATAAACAAATAAATAAACAATGATAAATTAAATTAAATGGAATCAATTAGTACAAAATGTATTTAAATATTAAATAACAGGAATTTAATCTCAAGATGTATAAAGCTTAAATAAATGCTTAATCTTCTTTCGTTTGTACAGAAGATAGGAATATGATAAAAGTCTAAAATATGATAATCCACAGAAATTGAGGTTATACATACTTTTTATTTAGTTTCTTTTGCTTTTCCTGAGGTGTACGCTTGACAGTAAAGACTAGCTAAGTGAAAGAACCGTTTCCCCTCACTGTTACCCACCAACCTGTTCTTAGCAGACACTGCAGCTACTTTTCATTTTCCACTTTTTATAAAAACCTTTCCAGCTCTAGAAAAAACATACACTGCCTGGCCAAAAATAAAGCCACCATCTGGATTTAACTAAGCAAACAGGTACAAGCCTCTTATTAGGTAATTAATGCATTGGTGATTATTTTTCAGCTGGAAACAAGCTCTTTAACTCCAACTGATGCATTAAGTAGCTTCTCATTTCTTAAACGACTATGTGGAAAGACTCATCCTGTGGTCGTGGTAAAGATGTTGTCTGTTAAAGAAGGGTCAAGTCATTGACATCAAGCAGAGAAAACATCTATCAACAATGACTAACAACTGTCCAATGCATTTTCAAAAACTGGAAGGATAATGGGGAACTACTTCTTCCAGGAAGAAATGCAGTCAGAAAAAAAAATCCTGAACGATGGTGATCTGCAATCACTTAAAAGTTTGGTGAAATCAAATTGAAGAAAAACAACAGTAGAACTCAGGGCTATGTTTAGTAGTGACAGTAAGAACATTTCAGTACACACACAATGTGAAGGAAGTTTAAAGAATTGAAACTGAACAGCTGTGCAACCATAAGAACACTAGTAATCAGAAGCTAACCAGAGAAAAGAGGCTTCAGTTTGCCAGGGAGCATCAAGATTAGACTCTGCAGCATTGGAAGAATGTTATGTGGTCTGAGTCCAGATTTACCCTGTTCCAGAGTGATGGGAGTATCAGGGTAAGAAAAGAGGCAGATGAAGTGATGCAGCCATCATGCCTAGTGCCTGAATGACCGAGTTATTCCATCAATGGATGTTTTTCTTCCCTGATGACAAAAGAATATTCCAAGGTGACAATGTCAGGATTCATCGGGCTCAAACTGTGAAAGAATGGTTCAGGGAGCAGAAGAGATCATTTTCACACATGGATTGGCCACCACAGTGTCCAGACCTGAACCCCATTGAGAATCTTTGGGATGTGCTGGAGAAGGCTTTGCACAGTGTGGTCAGACTCTCCCATCATCACCACAAGATGGAAATAAATCCTGTTATATTGCAGAAGGTTATCGAAATAATGTCACAGACAATGCTGCCAGAATCAAAGCTAAACGCTGTCCAACGAAGCAGAGTGTGTGACCTTTTCTTTTCGTGGCAACTTTTCTTTGGGGGCCAAGTAGAGTATTAAAGGAATCATCATCTGGAAATTGCACTTTTTCATGTTAAAACATGTGTATTGGTGTTGGACCAAAGTGTTAACTTCCCTGAAAGTCTGTCTTTTGAAGATGGTCGAGTTTTCCGTCTGGGCCCTTTGTTCACGGCAGAATCGCCAACAAGGGTAAACTCTCTCAAATGCGTGATTTTAATTTGTTCTTGGGATTTCGTCATCACAGGAGACTATTTGAATAAGCCAGCCCCTCTTCCATGCCTAAAGTTATGCTTTGGGCGTGGAATGAAATAATGATATAAAGTCATGCTTTACTGCTGACGCAGCTAACGCTAATGCTAACGCTAATGCTAAGGGACAAGCCTAAAAGTTTAACCCACTGCATTGCACAAATGAGCCCCGTGTTTTCTTTTTTATAAGTGGGGTGAAGTAAATTTATGTTTTTGTAAACATTTTGTTGTAAACATGCTTCTTCCACCATCTCGGCATCATCACTCTCAGTCTGGTTCAAACATAAATGGCTGAATTACGTAAGCTGCTGCTCGGTCAAGATCGCTTACCATAACTAAGATATTGATGTTTTAGAGTTGAATGCACTGTGCATGCACTGGGCCAGCCCCCCTTCCGACTCCGGGGCTCCCTGTGGCCAATCAGTGTTCACCTCATTAACATTAGTCGAAAGCTTGCATGAACTCTCACGAGACAAAGTTGTGATATGAGCAAAGGGTCAGAACAAGCTCTATGTTTAATTTTTTTTGTTTAATGAGTTTTCAAAAACATATTTAAAGACACTTAGAGGATGGTGGATGCATGATAAGACCAGGTGATGACACCTTTTAAGGTCTTGGTTCCAAACTGATGTAGATAATTCATACAAAATTCACAAGTTTGCTGAGGAATTACTGTGTGCTTGCTGTTTAGGGCTTTAGAACAAACATTCCTCAAGTCCACACTGCTAGAAAATTAATAATCTGCCACGAGCTGGAAATGTTCCTTCTACTTATGACATAGACACACTATTATCAGTTAAATCTGGTGTGCTTATATTTTCAGTTCAGCCTGAGAAGGAAATGCAACATGTAGCAGAATAGATTGGAGCATTATGATTGTAAATAATTAGTATATTGCTTCAGACAGCAACCATTTTCCATATTAATACCTACAATGCAAACAGAACACTTAAAAGAATTTCCAAATTGCTTACAAATAAGGAATAAAAATGGAATAAATTTTTTTCAGGCATATTTAAAGCTCTTTAATTGTTTTTGGGGACATGAAATAGTTGAGGTTAGTGTAAAAGGGTTATAGCCGGAACCCTTTGATATCCCAAGGGTTTCATCCAGATCCCTCACAGAGAGTCTGCGACAGATTGAGAGTCCAGAACTGCTCACTGCAGAAATGAGAAAGTAACAGCAGGTTATGTTATGTTAAGAACTCAAATTTATAGCACAGCAATCGAAAAAGGTTAAATTTCAGCTGAATCTGCATATCCCATGAGCCTTTGTGGTCCAGATATGTTAAATTTTGAAAGTAGCCCCGCCCCCTCTGACAGAAATGTAACATGTTCAGTTTTTCAGGCTAATCATTATTATTACATTGCACGATATAGAAAGTATTAGAAACAACTTATTTGTTTTAGTAATGAGGTACTTTTTATACTAAACATAAAATGATAATTAATCAATACTTAAAAGTTTATGTTCAAATAAAATCTGGACTAAGAGTGCACCTAAATTGCGGGCTAACTGGCATAAGCAAACCCCTAAAATTCTGTCCTCCTGGGCGAGCTTTGTTGTGCATCCTGTGTCATCTACACCGTGGCTACTGATTGGCTCTATTGTAAAAATAGTGCCGGAAGTCAACTTCATGGTTCAACTCTTCACCTGACTGGTCAGCACAGTTGTCTATCATGGAGATTGGGGTTCAAAAGCCAGTCACTGTTTTGCTAAATGCAATACATTTAACTAGTCTATGACAAGACATGAAAATTCAGACTGTGTTAGAATCAGTAAAATAAATTGATTAGAGGATTCCAGACACATGAATTAAAAATACTTTTTAAAACGTGAATATTTGAGGGTGATGATCTCCTAACACCTATACTTTCGCTAGGCCTTGAAGAACCTTTTCTCCCAAAAAGGGTTCTCTGTATTAAAAGGGTTTCTATATACCCTTATTCTTACAGAGAACCCTTGAAGAACCCTTGATAGAACCTTTCAATGAAAAAGGGATTTTCAGACGCAAATGGTTCTGGGCAGAACTTCTGCCCTTCATGGAGAACCCTTTTGAAATCCTTATTTCTAAGAGTGTACAACTACAAAAACATAAATGTGATGCAATAATGTTTAATGATATCTGAATGCTCTGTAAGAAAAAGAAGCATGTTTTTCCTTTTGAGCCTCTATAATAAGTTAACTTTGCCAAAACACTCAAAAAAAGTACATATTTTATTGCAATTAATCACTCAAGCAAACAGTATCTAATAGGGCCTGACCGATATGGGTTCTTTGAAGCTGATACCGATTCTGATATTTGGCAGAAAAAAATTCCAATTATCGATTAATTTGTTATATATTTTTTAAAAATATATAATGAATAAATTAACTTCATTTTTGGTTCATTAACACCACCATTTTAAAACAGAAGAATTTCCAATACCTTGCAACAAAGCATTAAATAACTGGGAAATTAAAATATATAAACTTAAAAAAGTCTATATACGAATGAATTGTATAAATGAATGATGAATTAATTAAATACATCTTGTTTTGTACTTCTTGCTGATGCAAATTAGAAGTAGGTTAAAATACAGGTAGAAAAATATAAGGGGTATGCCATAGTCAACATGAGTGAAGTTAGCAAAACATTATTTTTGCAGCCTTCTGATACCCTTTAATGTTAAATGACATTTTCTTTACTCCAATATTTTCTTTGCCATGAAATATATCATGGTATATATCATATATGAACAAAAATAAAAACCAGATATGCTTTTCTCAAATCTCAAGATGCCATCTTTGATAGAGTTGTATTTTATATATAACGGTCACAAATGGTCTGGCACTAATTGTAACACATAGTGAGTTGCTGTTACAGCCAGTCACATTAGTGTTTTCTGACAAAGTAAAACTAAGGGAGATATGACATCATGACGTTGGCTGAAGACAGACTGTAATATTGATAATGTTAAGTTTTCGGTGCTGCAGTGAATAAACCTCCTCCCCTCTGCATTCACATCTCTCCTCCTAAAATAAGCCTCAACCTACAGCTGACAGAGTGACGGACGGTCGTTCTGTACTCTTAGATAATTTGTACACTTTCAGTATTTCTGCAGTTACTGGCTACATAGCTAATGCTATGATAGGTTGGGATATATACAGCGATGTTATTGCAAACACAGGCAGATGTTATGACTGGCCGCTTTTTAGGAATAACTTAACCACACATGTGTGAACTACCGACATTAGTCAGTTCTTTATTTCATGCTCTTGATGTGCTACTATCGCTACAAGTCAATGTCGCAATACTCTTAACATTTTACATGCACATCCTGTTCCAGTGCTTCACACTACAAAATAAGAGTTCCGCTTACAGCAGTTAGCCAAAACATTACAACGGGGAGTGCCTTAAGCTAATTTAGCTTAAACTTTAGCAATGTAGCATAAATTAAAAGCTGACCGACACAACAAAGCATGCATCACTCGTCATTACACGTGGCAAACAGAGTTAAACTGAAAATGGAGACATTCTGAGTCATTAATTTTACAACATTATTATAAACTTATCTGTCAGCAAGCTCCACTCAGTTCACTACTGTAATGTAACCTGGCTAGCGACTAGCTACCCCTGTTGAAAAGCGGGGGAATGACTGTGGGATTGAATGGAATAATTTTACTGTTTTATGAGAAAGTAAGAATAAATTGCCGTATACCTGGCAAAACAGCCGATTTTGGCCATTTTGAAAAGGGCTAATATTGACCGATTTAATCAGCCTACCAATAAATCAGTTGGGCTCTAGTATCTAATAAAAAGAAGTCCTCAGCATCTGATCAGTGTCCTGTCAATAGTTTTTTTTTCCATAAACAAATAAAATAAAATACTATTCCCAGTCCAAATTATGTTAAGAGTCATCATACAATCTTTTAGCCATTGTTTTTTCCATCCTCTTCTGTTTTGTGTGACTTAAAATACATGTTTAGACTCTTGCAAATTGGAGAATTATATGTGGAAAAATGGGTGCAGATTATTTATTTGTGTGTGCCAGAACACACCGAAATCCCAGGTGTTTACACAGCATGTGTTTCCGTCGCATATTGATTGCAGACCCCTGAATATGATGTTAAATCAATATTGGATCTTGAAAGAATTTCTGATATCAGTGAACAAATTGTTGTCCACTTGCAAAGCAAGGCAGGTTTATTTGCATAGCACCTTTCATGTAGAAGACAGCGCAAAGTGCCTTATATCAAATATTAAAGTATTACTGCAAGGTGTAAAAGAGACGTTAAATTGGAGAAATAAAACAGACAAAAAAGATCAAAAGAAATGAAATATACAAACAGACCTCAGGAGGAAATACATCATCATCACTGTCATATATATATATATATATATATATGGGCAAATATAAAAATGTGTGCAAACCTGTTGAAAATTATGTTTTTGAAACTCAAGTTAAGTAGAGTGAAAACTTTGTTGAACATACGTTAACTCAATATATCTTAGTGTAAGTACAGAAGGTTTATACTCCTCATCACTTTACATTGATTTAACCAAAACAGATTCAATCAACTTACTCCAAAGTACATATGATGTATTTAGGACAAGTGTTAATAACAACTACATTAAAATAAAGTTATATCCACTAAATATTCTATATAGAGGCGATACACACTCATTTCAACACTAGGCAGGACATGACTCAAAGAGTCCAGCTTGAATATTGTAGTGTTTTGAGAATGGAAGACAGGGTTTCCAACTCATCCATGAGTATAACTGTTTTTGTTTTGGAATCTGTGTTATATGTGGAGGTATCGTCAATGTTGATGCATAGAAAGGGATGTACAAGCCAGTAAAAAAGGTCTTATTCTGTTATTGTGGTGGATTATTTTAAGGATTACCTGCTGTAGTTGCACAACTACTTATCCAAAGCAGCTTCCAGACTCACAGTTAAAATTACAAAATTTCGTAGCCAAGGTGGTACCAAAGGTCGAGGGGAGAGGGGGGATGGTCTAATTTCCAAGAATTCAGTGGAATTGCCCTTTACACATATGCTCAACATTGTTTATATAAGTAATGACAACACCTTAGAGAAGTTCTTTCTGACACAGCTCTTGTCTGTCAGAAGCAGACCAATCAGAAGATAAGACACGTCAACCACAGTCTTCACTTCAGGACTGTCAAAACTCGAGCGAGCGAGGACTTTTTAGCCGAGCGTACGGTGACAGAATTGAGAGCGTGCTGGTCCCCGCCGTGGGTACATTGGTCCACATGTGTACATAGTGGACTGATGGGCACTCATGAGGGTGATTCTCTTCTTACAAATACAGTGTTAATCCCTCGCAGTGCAGAAATGCCTCCTCACAATGTGTGTTTTCACTTGCGGGTGCTAGTTTACTCGCTCATATCACGTTCATGCGTATGGTGTTTACCATGCGCAAACTTCATTTAACAGCAGAGTAGCGTACCGCTGCGACGCTTACTGGAGGCGGCAATATCAGCTCAATTAGGATATTTAGACATTGTCGGCATTCTGAAGGCGTGGGGCTAACAATGCCAGTGTTGTTAGTGGTATTGACTGAAAGTAGGGGAAACACTGCAGTAGATGCAGTTCATCTCTGAAATCAATGAAAGAATTTAGTGTGGATGTGTATGTTGTTTGAGGATGCTCATGCTTATTTTCATTTTGATCATCCAAGCAGATTAGAGGCTAAATCTTCTAAAAAGCCATCTTTTTTTTTTTTTTGTGATGCCTTGATTTGATTTGAGTATACTTGTCAAGACTCAAATCATTTCTAATTACATGCAGATAAAACCAGTCAAAAGTGATAAATGGAAATGTTCAGTAAGAAAAAAAAAAAAAGAAACTAAGAGTATGACATATTCATGTTAGAAATTCAGAAAATTCATAACTGGTTTTCTACAATCTGTCACAACCAAATAAGCACTTCAGTGGAATGTGCTTTATTTGCGAGTCTGAGGCACTGTCTTAGCTGTCAATAATTCCCTTCTCCATTATTCCACTGAAAAGTGGTTGTGATGCTGTTTATAGGGATGTGCAGTGAAAGAACCCTGAAAGCAGGAGTAGAGTTTCCTCTTTACTTCCCAAACAGAAAGAGAACACCTGCTCCTTCATCAACATTAACCACCATGAAATTGTAGATGGGCGCCATTGTTTATTTAAAAATACATCCTCTCTAATCACATGATGATGCTGACTGTAGCATTTTTAACCACTCAGCTTCTAATGGAGTCCTCAAATGGTAGATGGAAAATAATCTTCCTGAAGCTGAAGTCCTTACTGGATTTCTTCAAAACAGTCTCAAAGTGTTAGCCAGTTCTAAAACAATACCTAGTGATGGTAGATGTTCTTGATGTATTCTTGCATCTTGATATAATCAATATGTGGCTTCAAACATTGCTTGTGAACAATAATCACTCCCAAAAACTTTTTTTTTGTAGACTTGTTCAATTTCAACTCCATTTAAGTACATTTAAGTAATGTCATAATGAGCCCTACCGCCTCCAAAAACCATGAATTTGGTCATGTTTTTATTAGGTGATAACTTATTCAAATTAACTCCCTTTCTACTTTGTTTAACAACTGCATCATATTATATCCTGAACAACATAAATTTGTTTGCAAACATTATGCATTTGAATATTTTAGACACAGTAGCCTTCAGAAGATGGTACACTGTGGTCATAAAGGGATCAACATGGTTAGCAACAATACTCAGGAAGGCGGTGGTGTTTAAATAATGCTCAGTTAGTACTAAGAGGCCACAAATTGTGTCAAAATATCTCCCAGTCTATTACACCATCAACTGTTATAAGCAGGATGGATGCTTTCATGTTGTTCACACCAAATTCTGACCCTACCATCTGAATGTGACAACTGAAATGCAAACTCATCAGACTAGTTAAAATTTTTCTAGGTCCAGGGTTGCTTTCAAAAGAAAGACCTTCTAAGGAAAAATATTTTTCCTCAGTAAAATCAGGAAACTTTTATATTTTTTATATGTAAGGCGAGGTGAGACAATAAACTAAACTTATAGCATCACTGTTGAACCCCTGCTGTAGACTTTTTTACACTGTTTCAACTGGTATTTATTCCTTTTTTTGAACATATTGAAATACACTCAGACTATATGGTGGTAGCTTATGAAACCAGTTGAAACCAAATCTAATTAATTATCATGTAATGCATGTTGTAATGCATGTTATTTAATGCAAATGTATGTGCATGTAAATCCAGAAGTATGTAGTGTATTTAAGCAGATGTTTTCATATTTTCAAATATAATTAATTTCTCATTATCCATAAACTTTGGCCCAATCTTAGTGGCATTAAAATCACCATAATTAAAAGCAACTGAAGCATTTAAAGACATGGTGTGCATGTACAACACTTGATTCACAATGATTAGTGAATGATTCTATGAATCTATGTGTTCATTTCATGCTTGTTATATATGGAGATGGAAAAAACATATAAAAAATTAATTAATTAATTAATAAAAAAAGGTAGTAGCCTTTACTCCGAAGCACCAAGTCACATGAAATTTACATCCCTTGTTTGAGAAACAGAGCTCAATATAAACATAATCCAAAAAGTTAGGAAATTAGTGTTTGGTGGATTATTTCTTCTTGATGATGAACTTTATATTGTTGGAAAACTTATTTCTTTCCCTTTTAAGTGGTGCCACATTTGTAAGGAAAGTGCATTTGTGGGATAAGCAGCACAGTTGAGGAATTGTATTTATCTTACAAATGACACATTTCCTTACTTTTGTGTGGATTCTTTCTTAGACCTTACTTTTCAAAGTGACTTTAAATGTACTTGTTCAGACGTTTATTGAAGTTTTGACGGTTGAATCAATGTCCGAATGAAAAGAAAATATGTCAGATTAATATTGTATTGACACCATATTATTTCAAGTAGAAATCAGGTAGAAATGAGTTATTTGTTTGGATATGAGTTTTAATTTGATAAATACAGTTTATGGGATGATTAGTTTGATTATTGGTCATGCATGAATTAGATGAATACAAAAGCTCATTAGGAAGACCATTAGTGGGCTCAAAATGGGCTTTACCAGACAACCATCCAAACCAATAAATGAGACTTACACAAACGGACTCTCTTTCATATCCCAAACAACTCACACTTCATCTTTTTGTTAGAGTGTCTGAATTATTCACAGATGAAAAAATTGTTTTTCTTCGTCTTCGATCATTGTAATCGAACATGTCAACCCTAAATGAGGACGCCTGTTTCTGCCTTCAATCTGGGCTCATGATGCAGCCTGAAGCTCTGAGCCAGCGTGGCAGCATTTCCATCGGGCACACATGCTCCAGGATCTTTTCCTGGCCTGCATCTATTCAGCTGTCAGCTTAGCTGTGGCTAAGAAGGAAGAGAGCTGCAGCTGGAGGTGTCGGTAGGGATCAGCCTGCACAGAGGAGCTCTGCTGTCACCTTAGTCCTGCTCAGAGCAGATCAAGATGCACAGTGAAAAGCCTAGGTGCCCCTGGATTATGTGTGATGCACATGCAAGCAGAGGTGGTGGCCTTTTTTTTAAGGTATTTTGGGCACTGGTAGAATTCTTCAAAAGAATACAGGACAATACAAAACTGACATATTTCCATCATTGTGAACCAGACCAACTCTGCTTCCGTCTACTTAATCCAAAGAGTTTGATTCTAGATTCTGCACCTTTATCTGTCTGCGTCTCCCACAGTGTAGAATTTACATACATTAGTGCTAAATCAGCTTTGGATTGATCTTATCGTTGGTTTGTTATAGAAGAGGAAAATTTGTAAATAACATCCAACTTTACAGCATTTTAATCCAGATGTCGGCTTTACCTCTTAATGTTTTATTATCTGTGATTAAAGGCTCCAGACTTTTCTGTGAGGGTGTGTTCTTACCCAGCAGGTTCAGTTTAATTAGACTAACTGTGGTGCTGTTGCTCCGTTAGTGCAGACTATGAAATAGTTGGTTTTAGCTTGCTGGTCAGTTTTGACCGGTTTTCGGATAAAACTTGGTTAAATTTAGGCACAAGGCAATGCCAATACTAAAGGTAGAAGCTTTTCCACTTAAGCAGTTCTATCAAATTGAGGAAAATAGAGTAAAAAAAATTACATTTCTGCCTGACGACATGATTACAATTACCTTACTTAATTGGGATTGTATGATTGTTAACTATGAGCTTGTTGCTTTTCTCTGTCATCATAGCACCACATCATTCACAAAGGAGGTTTTCTCGTATTTTATTTGTCAAGTCACAACATAAAATGTGTTTAATCACACAAATACTAATGCATCACAGCTGTGTGGCTATCAGTGGACTGTCTCAAATCCACAAAACAAGAAGTAGAAGCACTTTGATTTTTACTTTACAAGCTCTATGAATTTCTCTGGTCAGCACAGAATAGATTCTTCACTCTCTGCCCTTTATCACTGAATTCAGGTAACCTAGCAACAGAGAGAGCACTAACATTTAATAAGCTGCACAGACAGACACAAATTGTTTTATTTTAGTGATGCAGAAGCTCCAACAAGAATAAAATGTAAAAATAAATGAATAAATAAAAATCAATAAATCTAACTTCACCAGCAGTAAGCATCAAACTGGGTTCATATTTCAGTGAAGTTTCATTCCAAATAAGTTTTTCATTCACTATATATCTAATTATAAAAGGGAACCACACAGCAAATTCTGGCCTTTGGAATGAACTCCGTTGGAGTTAAAATCAACTCGTTATGAGTGTACATGCGTGACCACCGAATTAACTACCAGGCATAGTTAAAACAACTCTACATCTGTAGTTGAATGTTTACCCTCTGTTCAGAGTTAATGTTTAACACAATCTGGTGTTAAAATACTAATCCTATTTTGAGTAAAAGTAACACTCAAGATGATTTAATTTTAAAATTAACCCTCTACCAGTGTAGAAAAACAACTCTCAAAATATAGTTAATTCAACACCTTTTAGTAGTAAATGTATTTTAATACATCATATTTTGTGTAAAACTGACTACAGTGAACACATGCTTTTAACTTCTCATTTTATTTTAACAAACCTTACATGAGGCAAAGTCATGCTTGGTTACATTTTAAATAAAGTGCTGTCAAAAAAACTGTAAAATCTGACAGTAAAAAACAGTATTACAGCAAAAAGATCAAGTCAGCAGCACTATTCACATCTCAGCAGTGCAGAACATGTTTTACGGATAGAACATACAGGAAAATTCCACAAGGAACTCATACAAATCAAATCAGATAATACAGCTTTCTAAAATAACATAAAATTGTGAATCACAACCATATGACATCTGAGCATCAAAAGGTTTGAAATGTCTTAATTTCTCCTTCTCTATCACTAGTATTTTCCTTGGTACATTCTCCCTGATTTGAAAAGCATGGAAATGATCATGGAAATAAGTCTCATGCTCAATCAACACAAAAAATACTTTGCCACTGTGCAAAACAATTGAAGCTATTTTGCTGAAAAGTGGTGTGTTTTCATCAGTACCGGTGCAAACAAATAGTCCAACACGATATTCAACACCACAACATTTGACCCATTTTGTAAAACTGACAGTGGCTAGTGAATCAACATGAAAAAATGCCATTAAATCTTCTAAAAATTCCAGTAATTCAGGTGAACACAACTTGATTGGTCCAGACTCTACTGCATTCCAAGACAAGCACTCCCAATGATACGCAACTGCTAACTGGTGTTTGTTTGCAAGAGATACAGTCAAATTCTTAAAGTTCTTCACACAATCTTTGAAAAATTTATGTTTAGCTTCGAATCTCATTGTCCAAATATGAATAAGTGGTCCAATCTTTCTAATGCATCTCGGGTAGTGCAACATGAAATGATGTTTTGGAAGCAAGTTTTTTGAAGGGTAAAGTTCTTTAAAGAGACTATGGTGTTCGATAATAAGGTGCTTCAAATACACCGTCATCCCCTCAGTGACTGAATATGAGAATACAATATTTATAATGTTTAACAACAACAGCAATAAATGCCAGTGCAGATCATCCTCTGGTACCAGGTCACCAAATATCAAAGGTATGTTTGTGACTAAACACAGCGTTTGTGATGCATTTAATCCTATCCCATGCCCTCCACAGTCAAGGTTAATATTGGTTGGCTTGTTTTTATTTTCTAAATACCCATAATTAAAAGCATATATTCGGTTCAACAAGGTTTCTTTAGAAATTAAATGTTCAATCAGATATTCAAAAAGTAGTCGTATCTCAAACTGGCCCACTCCTTCCAATATGTCGTGCATTATGTCCACAGCATAGTTTTCTGCAGTATTAAAATACTTTAAGTTATTAAGTGTGCTTTTCCTCTTAATGCCAAATGAAGAGGCAAGTGTTGGTTCATCAATCAAATTGGCATAATGCTGATCGTTTAGAACTGGTGATCTTAAAGTCAACCTTGGGTCATCCTCTGAGAAAACTGACTGAGCTGTGAATTTATCAATTAAGCAAAATCGACAGAAATAATGTGCACTAAATGACTCCAGGTACCCAAGAATGCAATGCATACCCAAATTGTCACCAGTAATTTGAGCAAGTGTACCACATACAGGGTGTTCTGCAAATGGCACAGCAATTCCAACAGTTTCTAGAATTTTCAAATCACTAATTAAGGGTTTCAGTATTTCATCAATCCCATATTTTTTTACATCTTGTGCATAAAACAAAGATACCAAGTGGATGTTCATGAGGGCTGAATTTACTTTTGGGGGAAGATTTCTGAGAATAAAGTAAAGGCAGCCAACTTTATGTATGCCTTTTTTTGATCCAAGAGGATTTGCACATTCAAATTCGTCATAGTACAATTGAATTTGGAGACTATGTCTATAAACTGAATATAATGGATGACTTTCAAAGTAGCTTCCATCACAGAAGTCTTCATAAACATCAGAAAAAGGTGGCCTAGATTTTTGTATCAACTCGCATATGCTTTCATTTCTAAAAATGAACTGGAGTGTCTTCAAAATTGGAATATATGTGAATTTATCATTAACAGGAACTTGTTCATACATTCCAGTTTTATTTCGTCTCGTATCATATCTAACTCCAAGGTGCACCTCAACTGGCTCTACTACCCCCCATTTATCCCTGAAATATTTCTTCCACTTGGTATCAGAGTTCAGCTGACTGAAAGGATTGTCAAACTTTTTAAATAAGTCTTCCATGGCTGATCTAGATGGATTATTTCCTGGAAGTAAGTTCAATACCTGGTCCTGAATATTGGACTGCAGTTCCTCCACAAATTCTTCAAGATTTTCAATTGTGGACAGAACCACAGAATTTGGTACACCGCTCCCCAAAAGCTTGGCTATAATTGAAGCACACATATCTTTCCTTTGAGTGGATCCTGAATGTCCAGTTTCAACATTTTGGCATTGAGATGAAGTAGACGGCATTTCATTGTCTAATGACTGAGAATTGCCATCTTCACTTTCACAATTGGAAGGATCCTCACAGGGCTCAGTTGAAGAATGAATATTAATAAGATGTCTCCTAAATCCAGAATAACTGGAGAACTGCAAGCAACAACCGGCCTGGCCACATTTCAGTCTTAGACTTTTCCCTGGATACATTCCATGAATTAGTTTGAGGTGCCTGAACAGATGCACAGTTGTACCAAAGGATGAAGCACACAGAAAGCAACTTAGCATTGTGGCTGAGAAGGCCAACTAAAGCTTGTTCAACAACTTTGCTCTCAGCTCTTTGACTTTTGGAGTTTCTTCAGTTGTGCCTATGTCAATATTGTACACAGTTGTCTGCAAAAATGTGTACAGGCTGGACAGAGCATCATCATACTTCACACTGAAAACAAAATGAGACTTGAACAACTCATCAAAAGCACCTAAGGATGTACATGACTGACAAGGCAGAAGCTTCTTGTCCAAGACAATGTAGAAGGTGAAAACCTGTGCCTTTGAAGTCCCACTGGCAAGAACATATGGCTGACGGGTTTCTGCAGCAGTCAAGAGATGATCCTCAAGGCTATTGCATGACTGAAACACACACAAACAAATGTGCTTATAAACAATTTGTTTTTACAACTACAAAATATCTTTTTTGGACCAAGACTGTGTTGTGCAAGCAAACCTTGTGAAATTTCACTAGATGATCCATTGCCTCACCAACACTGATCTTCTTTGGCCGCTTTCTGCCAGCTGGTTGGGGAGTGAGAAGATGCAGCAACACAAGAATGGAAGCCATGTCGCTATCCCACTCTGGAGACAAAATGAATACAAATCATTTTAAAGGAAGATGCCTACAACAAAAATGGAGTAAAATTATGCAATGTACATGGATAAGTAAACATTGATATATTCAGGGTAGATGAATATATTGAAGTGCATCAGAAGCTTGCTCTTTGGAAGTTTTAAACACAATATAATCTGGATTATTTGACAACGATAAGAACTACAATGCTCTCTTGATGATGGCTGTACCTGGCTCATCAGTAGCATCAGACCTTTCATTCAGGGCAGCTTTTAACTGCTGTTTAAGGAGAACAGTCTCTTTCAGGGCCCTGGCCTCCTGGATGACTTTGTCTTTGAAACTGGTGTTCCATTTTTCAAGGAATCTTGAAGCGACATCAGCTCCAAACATCAGTGAGAAGTCTTGCAAAATCTAATTAAAAGGAAAGGACAACCACATCAAACATTTTGTTCATTTTAATGAAATAGAAGATTAGATTTAATACCTACCAGTCCTTTGACATCCAAAAAACGAGGAAACATTTGTAGGACATCAGCTGCGCGCTGTGGGTCATGAAGGATCTGCTGACGGTAGCAGAAGGTTTCTCTCATCTTCTGGAACACCAAGTCCCGATCAGTTGTGTAGTGAAGGAGAGACATGGCTTCCATACATTCGTCTCCTTTTCGCTGGTCATCCATGGTACCAAATGATCTTGATGATGTAGGACCTCCTGTGAGCACCATGTTATTCTGGGTTGTTGACACGGTTCTGGATTTACGCTGCACTGTTTTCATACGCCACTGTAGAAAGCCTTTGTTGCTCTGAATGTCATAGAAGTGTTCCTAGAAGGAGAGCAGTATAACATGTTTGAAATAAAGAGTTATTTAGTAACAGTACCTAGAGAGCATTAATTTTTGTAATGGTACTTATAACAAAGACGCAAAGGAACTTACATATCCCTTTTTGGAGTACGGGTCCTTCAGAGATGGGAACAGTGACACAATTCCAAGGGCATGGAATTCCTTTGTTGCTTTGCTAACAGCTCTCCTGCAAGAGTGAAAGTCTTGTTCATATAACAATTTCACCTAATTTAAAGCAAAACATAGTAATATTCTCTTAAAGCATCTTACCCTTCTTTTTCATGCATATGAGCCACAATAATGTTAACCATTAACCGCCGGGTAGAATCTTTTAAACTCCCAGTCTCCTCATACTCTTTTATCACAGTCATGCCAGCTGGTTTTGAGGAGAGAATTTGCTCTACATTCTAAAACAAAATAAAAAACAAAAAAAGTTCAGAACAATCTAAAACCATACCAATATCTTTTAAATTGAGTACAATATTGCATTACTGATCACTTAGGTTTTTATTAACATACATTTTTTGCAAGGATACTATTCAAAGGGGGAACAATCTGACATCCCTGATCACTTGTCTCACTGCTTAAACTGCTTGAAACAGAGACTGTATCTGTAAGGGATGGTGAAGAGGTCCTATCATCCTCTTGCTGCAGGACTGTCAAATCTGAAGATCACAAAACAGCCAGAGTATAAAAGATATTGGAACTACAATCAGCTAAAACAAGTGTAACACATGCCAGAATAGATATTTATTATTTCAAGTCAAAACCTGACATTTACATTAGCTCTACTTACCACAAGTAGTGAGGGTCACATACTCAGTCAGGTCTGAACACTCAGTAGAGATCATGGATGCTTCAGCAACTGGAAGGTCTGAAATTCACATACAACTGACTGTAGACAGACAGAATCTTATATTTTGATGTTATTATTTAATAACACTTATTTTATAAGTCACCGTCCAACCTAAAAAAAAATTTCTGCAACAAAAGCTCTTTAATGTCCTACCTTGATCAGTGTAGATGAAAAAGCATATTTCTTTGGCTGTTGCAAGGTCTGGAAAAACATCCTCATCAACTTCCACACCCTGGTCATCTGTGACCCTCAGTGGTGTAGTCTCTGGTATCAGAAACTTCTGCTGGACTAGCCATGACAAAAACACGTCACAAAGTTATCTCCTATCCTGTTAATAGCTGAATGTTAAACATTTAGCTTACCTGCAGTGATAAACTCTGCGAAGCTAACTTCTTCCAGTTTCAGATATTTCTTTTTTCCTCCAAGTTGTGCTTTTATTAACATGTTGGCCTGACGTTAAGGGAGAAAACAGGCATTATTTTTTGGACGACTGTAATTGAATTATAAAAGTTTAGAATTAACATTATAAAAATAAAATCATTAAAAAATTAAATTACTAAAGTATTTTTAACTGAATTATCTAATGCGTCGCATCTAAAATAGATTTGATGATTTGTTGTGACTATTACAAGGTCTGAAAAGACATCCACGTAACACGGCTTAACTTTCTGACTTAGCTGTTAGCACGTTGGTCCGGACTTACTTTGACATCGAGTCCTCGCGTTTCCCCCACATTATCTCAAAAGAATTGCACGCAATTGCCTGAATAGAGTGTCTACCCAAAGAAACTAGGAAAAAGAAATTAAGAAAAAAGTAGGTGGCATGTTATCGCAACGCCATTAACGTTAGCATTCTCACAAATGTTAGCAAGAAAACTACATCAGCTTACCGAAGCTCACGAATACGCCTATACATTCAAGGAAAAATATACGGAAGAAAACGCCTCCTAGAAAGAAGTTAGCCACCGTCAAAACAACTGTAGGGACTACTTTTTACAGTCTATGGTTGGAACACATGCCGGGCTAACGGAGCACGCTTAGATGTGGTTTAAAAAAAAAAAAAAAAACTCGGTTAAGTTCAACTGTGCAACAGAACTCGTTTACCGAATAAAGTAACGACATGAACAAACTCATATTGTACTATCTGAAAGAACAAATATCTTCGTAAATAACAGAATATAATATTCTTAAATTAATAGAATTATGCTTTTTATCTACATACCTCACGATGAAATCTTTGATGCTGCTCACGCCATGCCACACTGAGTCTAACACTGTGGTAGAGTTAAGAGGACCCCTGAGCACCTGTGGAATAGACCCCTAAATAAAACACTTCCATGGAGTACTGTTTAACTCAAACGAAGGTCAAAGTTGGAAAATAAACTCCAAAAATCTAACACTTTAACAAATTTTTGCTTAACTCCAGATTTTTCCACTCCACAAATTTGCTGTGCAGTTCTTTCAACTTGGACTCCAGCACCAAAAAACTGAAACTTTTAATCTGCCTAACCTTTTAATGTGTTTCTGAGACCTTTTGCATCACATTAAGATAAAAACTTTGAACAAACCCTGTTGTATACAATCTGTCTTCTGCCCCCTAGTGGATTCCTTTGGCGCTATGATAATTGTGACATGTCACACAGTAATAAAAAAATATATATTTTTGTCAATTGTTTACTTTTACATTTTGTTAAAGGGTCAAATAAAACTTCAGATTAAAGAAAAAAATTAATTTCTCCCTATTTTTCTTTGGGTAAGGCTTTACAGAGTTTAGTCAGAAAAACCGTCACATGGATGTGAAGCTCAGTGTTCCTCTCATCTTCCTGCTGTTTACTGTTTTATAATGTCAGCCATGTCTGCCCAAGGAGCCACACAGAGCTGCATTGACAGTGTTTGTTGCTGAACTTTCAAACAGTGTTTTCAGTTAGGTTTATATGGTCATCTGTCATAAATATATTCTGATTGAAACAGCTTGTAGAAATCAAGTTTGCATCGCTGTACTTAAGTACTGGTTAGCATTTGTAAATCCCAGTTGGCCGTACAGAGTGTATTCATAAACACCAACTGTTCTACGAAACGGTTTAAAAACATCAGATTAGTGATATAAACATCAGTTTACAGGGAAATCAAGAACAATGTTTTGATCTGTTGTTGTTTTTGTGAAGCTGAACTGCTTACAGACTTTCACTTTACTGACGTCCCTGGAGCGAGGGTCAAACATGTCTTAGGAGATGATCAAATGGATGTAATAACATGGCTCTGTGGTGGTTCTCCGGCTGTGGAAACCAAACCAGGTTTTAGCTGGAACCAACTTAGAACTGACTTCAGCATAATTCCTGAACTAGAACTACAAAAGATAACAAACCAAATTTGTTTTATTTCCCACTAAAATAAAGTGAGAATATTTCATTAATCTCATTTCAAAAGTGAAGCAGTCATGACTGAAAACGGTCATATTTGCACCAACACTTATTCAGTTATTTATAATCCTACAGGCATATTTATTAGTGAATTTAGTGTGAATTGTTTGTGTGTTGTGTGTGTGTTTCTGACTTGAATGTCAGTATATGCATGTTTATGTCTGTTAATGTTCATTTGTCTGATTAGGACTACATTTCACACTTGAGCCCAGTCCCAATATTCGCACTCCCACCCTTGTGCCCCTGGATTGCACGTTCGCGTTGATGGGCGCGAGTGTGTAGTGTGTCCCAATTCTCCAGAGCGGAAGTTTGCCCCGCCCCCTGTGCACCCTCAGTCCACACTTTGGCTAAGTCAGCATCCATGCAGACTTCGCCTAAGCATATTACCCACAATTCATTGCTGCATGTGATGTTTTTAACCAAAAAAGTGGGAAAATGGCAATGTTTGGCAATGCAGATCCTGTGCCAGTGGCAAAAAAGTTTGTTTTTAAGTGTAATAATTGAAATATTTCCTCTTTTACTATGCTATACGTAAGAATGTTCAAAGTTTCCCCTGTTACTTGGAATGTTTTAAATATCTGAAAGTTACTAATAAAAGTACAGATATTTGTTCACAGACATTTTATGCTAAAATTTTGTTTTCAACAAGTCATAAAGCAGCCAGTTTAATTGTTTCATATACTTTTAGTTTAGAATACAAAACAGTTATTTATCCCTCCACATTTAAAATCATCCAACAACTTTACATAAATTTGTTCAGTAATTTATTAATTTATTAATTCATGTACATTCATTAACCCCTTATCAAGCGGGGTCATTTTGGCAAAAACGCCTGTAATATGACCTCTCCAAATTAGAATTACTGCTTTTATTAAACCCTCTAGGTTGTAAGTACAGGCTTGGGCTCTTTGTAAAGGTAACACTCTCTAGTTTCACCCACAATCAGAATCAGAAGTATTGCTGATAAAAAGTTATACACTTTAGAACACACAGAATAAAATATTTTTTTTGTCCTCGCCTAACCTGTACGTACCTGTATTTTATAAAAACTCATATTTTTTTACAGGGACGGATGAAATGACGTTCAGTTTTATTCAATTTAGGTCTGAAAGTGACCATCTCTTCACTGGGCACAGAAATGCCTCTACTCAAGGCTATGAGTGAGTTTACGTCTGTGAACAATATCAAAATGTTTTAGGTTAATATTTAACAGATAGACAGACAAAAATTTTTTTCTAATTTAACATGTGACTCTTGCAGCGAAATAATAAAAATAATGGACTTGGAGGGGAAAGTAACTCCTCAACAATGCAAGAAGAAATGGGAAAACCTAAAGAAAAAATATAAGGTAATTTGATTAACAATATGAAGTGTCTTAGCATGTAAATATATTTTCTATCTTTTATATATGCATGTATTATTATGTTAAGGACTTGTCACTTCCAAAAACTGGGTCAGGGGCAGATGAGGGAGAAGTTACTGCAGCAACTTGGATTTTCTATACTGCCATGCATGAAGCAATTGGCCAGAAGCCATCTGTTAGACCAGTCAGCCTCAACTCTTCAGTGTAGTGGTCAGCCAGACGGAGAACGAAGAAAAGGAGGACACAGCATCTCTGTCAGCAGCAGGAGCAGCGAGCTCAGAGGTGAGCTCTCCAGAAAGTTCTCCAGTTGTGACGTTGAAGAGGCCGAGGAAAAGGAAGAAGAGTGGTGAGAGTGCAGCAGAGGACCTTCGGGAATGGTGTGAGAACATGGAGAGGAGGCAAGAAGAAGAGGATGATCGTGACAGAGCCTGGCTTAACCATTCCCAGGGACAAATGGATAAAATGCTAGATCTGTTTGGGAAACTTGTTGACCACCTTACCAAGTAAAGTGGTTAACAGGTTTTATTTTATCCATTTGCCCCAGAAAATGCATATGTTCTCAGAAATGTAAGCATCCAGTTAGAATAATACAAATGGCTTTTATTTATTTATTTACATATAATTTGTAAAAGAAAAAAAAAAGTGTCGTAACAAGACATACACATTCTATTAATGATTAAATGCAAGCAATATATTTTGTATTTTATTTTATTTTTAACCTTTTACGCCACAGAAAAAAATAAAGCAGAAATATTTTTTTAGAACTGATTACAATTCAATATTTCAATTCATGTAAATATTTTTTCTAAAAATCTATAAGTTTGGTCTACTAAAATTACACACTCAATGTTACTGGGATGACAACTCTCAAAAGAACTAGCCCACAATGGCATATAATACTTATATATTATATAATATATATATTATATAATTACTTCATTCCAATGTTGGCTAAAACAGGCAAGGCAGTTTATTTGTATAGCACATTTCATGTACAGGACAATTCAAAGTGTTTTACATAAAACAAAGACATTACAGATATTTAGAATAGTAAAAGGTATCAACACATGATCACAATAAAATAATAAATTACATTAAAATGATTAAAAGCAAGATAAGTTAAAAAAGTTTACATGCAGATTTCATGCATAGGCGCATGAGAAAAGAAATGTTTTTAACCTTGATTTAAAAATGTCTACATTTGGTGAAAGTTTAATCTCCACTGGCAGTTTGTTCCACTTGTTTGCAGCATAACAGCTAAATGCTGAACTAGTTGACCAGAGTCTTTGGATCTAAGAGCTCTGCTAGGTTTATATTCTCTGAACATATCACAGATGTATTCTGGACCTAAACCATTCTGGGATTTGTAAACAAGCAGAAGGCTTTTAAAATCTATTCTGTGACTGACTGGAAGCCAGTGTAAAGATTTCAAAACTGGTTTGATGTGTTCAGATCTCTTAGTCCTGGTTAAAACTCTAGCAGCAGCGTTTTGAATGAGCTGGAGATGTTTAATGCTCTTTTTAGGAAGACCTGTTAAAAGACCATTACAGTAATCCAGCCTACTGGAGATGGATGCATGGATGAGCTTCTCTTGGTCTTTCTGGGAGACTAAACTTTTAATTCTGTTGATGTTTCTGAGCTGGTAAAAAGCTTCTTAGTGAAGCTTTAATGTGGCTGCTGAAAGTCAGGTCTGAGTCTATCAACACTCCAAGGTTACGAACTTGGTTGGTGATTTTAAGAGCCAGAGTCTCCAGGTGTTTACCAATGCTGACCCTCTTCTCTTTGCTACCAAACAGAATAATCTCAGTTTTATCTTCATTTAATTGTAGGAAATTCTCCTTCATCCAGGTGTTTATTTGCTCCAGACACTGACACATTAAGTCTATAACATCAAACAATTTAAATAATCAACATTTTAACAGGAAAAACATTTTAAGGTTAGTGAGTTCCAAAACTAGATGTAATCATGTTCAAATAGGTGTGCTTGTAAAGTAAGTGGTGCAGAAACCTGGGCAGAGAGTCTTGCTCTCAACGTGTTGCCACTTGCTTCCTGTCCAGCATCTCCTGGAGGCAGTGGTGGTGGGAGTTGATCATCCAAATCTTCTGGTTCAAGGACATCACCATAGGTCAGGCAGATATTATGTAGGAAAGCACAGGCTTTCCACTTGAGTGCAAAATGCAACCTTGACCTCTATTGCTTTAAACATAATTGTGCGCCATCGAGCTTTCATCATGCCAAAGGCTCGTTCAATTACTGAATGAGCACATTCATGGCAGTTGTTAAATCTTTCTTGAACCCGGCCCTGAAGTGGCAGTTTGTAAGGGGTGATAATGGCTATAGGCCACTGAATGCAGGGATATCCGCCATCACCCAGAATAAAAAAGCTGTGGTGGGTATTCAGCATTCTGTTTTGAAGAACACGCGTGTCATGAACAGAACCAGGAAAACCAGTGAAAATGTTCAGAAATCGGCCAAGTCACAGATGGCTTGCATGTGAATGGAATAGAACTGCTTATAGGAAAAGTAATCTTCTTTGTTTTGATTTGGTGGTTTAATTCGTATAAGACAGCCATCCACTGCACCTACAGCCTTGTCAAAGGCTTTGTGTCGAGCTAAACGTCCAAATCCCTCCCCAATGTCCTCCAACTCCTCCTGTTTTGGATAACAGATGACTTTGTGTGCATTTTCCATTATAACTTGTGTAATTCTGTGCACAACTCGGCAGATTGTTGACTTCGGCACAGAGAATGCTCTGGCTGCAACTCTGTATGAGATGCCATGTGCAAGCCAATAGACGAAGAACAATATCTCCAGTGGATGACCCCAGCCATGATCTTGATCTCTTTTTAAAACTCTCATCAAGCCATTCATTGAATCCCTTGTTAGGCGGTAGTCTGGTTTCAGGTCTTGGTCAGGATCAAAGTACACCTGAAGAACTGGAATGGTGGAATTCAGTCTTGTGTACAGGAGTGCTGCTCTAGCCTAAAATTATATGGAGATGAAATAAAAAAAAATATCTTACGTCTTATCATTTTCTTAATTTTTTTTTCTCAAATCAGAGTAATTACAATTACTTCTACTAGGACGGGTATTTGCCATCCAAGATGCAAGCGGATGTGTATCTTTACTGCTTTTCATGGCGAAAAAATACTTCCCACTGGACAATAGGGTAATGATGGGCATCCCAGGAGACAGTAGCCCATAGCATTTAACTTACCGTTCGAACGAACTCCGGCACAGCAACGAGAGTCAGCTGTATTAGCCTGCTTTTGGTACCTCCGCTTCTTTTTTCTCAATATTGTTGTTTGTTGCAGTTTTATAATTATTTTCATCAGCAAAATAGTGTACAAGACAATCGGTGCCGCCATCATGGATGTCGCAGAAAATACGTAAAGGCGCGAATTAATGGCGTAACCATCACTGTCTCCGTTCTCCTGTTTTCCCACGCTTGTAACTTGCACACTCAAATGCTTACGTGCACTTCTACCAAGTGCACACTTCATAGAGGACCATAGGGTGTAGTGTGGGTATTGGGACAGGGCCTTGAACAGTGGCACCAGGGAGGCTGCGACAGCTGCAGTCAAAAAAAAAAAACAACAAAACAAAACAAAACAATAATTTAAACAGAAAACAACAACAACAAAAAAAAACAATCTATGTGTCAAAATTGGATCTCATGCAGGAAACCCCCCCACCCAAAAAAAAAAAACCACATACACACTTCTCAAATAATACAACAAATGCATCACAAATAGATTTAAGCGATGACAACCTCTGTTTAATGCACTTCAAGCAAAGTTAGGTGATTACAGACTTTTTTTTTAAAGTAGATTTGCTCCATTATGTGTAGCAGATTTGGCTTTTATGGAGTCCACCCCCTGCAGCCTCTGTGTGAGAGCAATGAGAAGTTCACACTCTGCCTGCGTGGCTTAGCAGCAGGGATGTGTGGTCTCTGTAGGTGGTGTAGCAGCTTCCATTGATTACTGTGACAAAGCTCAACTGCTGCAAGCTGAGGGTACAGGGCTTGTGTCTTTGATGTGTGCAGATCCCTGAAATCCACTTATTCTCCCCAGATCTGCAAACTTCACGACTGCTGTCTGTAAAACATCATATGAGCAGGGGAGCCTACATTCTCCATCACACTTACAGACATTACATTGTAAAATGGGTACATGTCTGTGAAGACCACTGTATGGCATTTATAAAACTGGAAACATAATCCTCAGCTCTTTCCTTTTAACTTACAACACTTTCCAAAAACTTCTCTGTCAATTCCTATTTGAGTTACGAGAGAATAATCCAAGTTATGGATTAAAAATTACTGTGTTTGGGGTTATGTATGTATTCTTTTTACAGCAGTCCATCCCATTATTTAATAAATTTCATTTTATTAGTTGTCTTGGTGACACATCGACACCAAATCTGTTACACACTCAGTCATGGCATTGACGTTATCTCCACGTGGTTCACAGAAGACATTCTAGTCTAAAGCCTCAAAGCATCTTCAGCTTCATTAGAACAGGTTTTAATAGTCTGTGTGATGACTGGTTGCTGCTGAACGACAGACTTGTAGGTGAAAAGAAACCAGATTATGGTCTGATCTTCCTAAAGGAGGCATATTTAACATTTGCATAAAATAAGTTTAACATCTTATTTTCTCTGGTGGACCGACTGACAAACTGTTGGAAAGCTGGTAATGTTGCAGAGAGAGTTGTTGAAGTCTCCAGAGATTGCAATAAATGCCTTAGGATGCTGTGTTTGTAGCCTAGCAACCACTGAGATGATGATGTCACAGGATGTGTCTGTAGTGGTACCAGGTATGATGTAAACTGCTACCAGGATAACACAGGTAAACTCTGTGGGTAAATAATATGAAAACACACAGCTAGCAGTTTGATGTCCCTTGTGCAGAGCTTCTTCTTTCCAGTGACCAACGGTGGTTAAAAAGCGCTGCAGTTCCACCTCCTTTTACCGTTCCACTAATTTTTGTGTTACGGATTGGCCGTGCATTCTTTAAGCAGTGTACAGACATGTTAGAGTCCGGGATGTGTTCATGCAACCATGTCTCTGTGAAACACACAATACTGCATTCCATGTATTTTTTTTAAACCTTGTTAGCACTTGAAGCTTGTCCATTTTGTTATTTTGTTTTATTTTATTTTATTAGGTTTATTTGAAAGGAACAATGCACATTAATCAACATTTCAGTTTAGATCAGCAATGTAAATGTGTCCGACTTTCCAAATGAATCTTTAGTCCCTTGGCAGGTCAATCGAATAACAACATACATTATTCTAATGCAATGCTGAAGTATTTGGTAATATAAAGGCGGCATTTTAACTTATGGTAAAAGATATAGTAGGCTTGTTCTTCATGTGTGCAAGTTTAATTACTTTTAATCAATTTCTTTAGTTTGGTTTTGAAAATTGGATAGCTGCTGTATTCTCTAAAATCAATGGGAAGACTATTCCAGTAGTTTGTGGCCCTTATTGATAAAACTCTTCAAGTTTATTGTGTGTATGCGGTGCAACGCAGAGATAGCTAGCAATCTCATGTTACATCAGACTGGTTGGAAGAAGTGATTTGAATTTCCACCCTTTCTCTCTTCTCTCGCTCTCTTCATCCTCTTCCCTTGTGTGGGGGATTTGGTGGTCGCTGATCATACTGGTGTTTAATCAGCTTAATCAGTTGGTCCCACAGGTAAACAACTCTCCTGTTGCCATGGAAACTCATCATAACAAGTCTTAGAAGAGTCCAAAGTACAAGGAGAAAGTACTTGAGCAGCACAGCCTCTGAACCAGCGAGAAAAAATATTCTTGAAAATGAACCTGACGGCGATTGTCTTGAAAAAAAGTCGATTGTATTTTAAAAATCTAGACAGTGTGGTTTCACTGCCACCTTATTGCAGCCAATGCTTTCCAGTGGAATTCTTTTTTTCTCTCTCTCTCTTCTACATTCTGATAGTGAAATGCATTTTTGGAATACCGGTAATTACCACTTACTTATTTCCTCTGAATCGCTTTCAATGCTAATTAAAAAGTCACCACACCTGTGCTACAGTAATTCTGAAATTCGGGGAAGAAGAGCTGAAGGTCAGCATGTGAATCTCACTAGAAGTGGAAAAGCAAAGTGCTGCACAAAGTGTAAAGGTCATTAATAACCAATTTTGGAAGAGGACAAGGATGAGCAATCTGAAAATTCTCACATGACTTTGAACCTGATGATTCTTGGCAACAGTGAGTGTTAATGCATGTCTGGTCTAGGGAAAAGAAACGATGCAGAATGATGGATTAATGTGGGTCAGTCATACCAGCTTCTGCAGATGCTGACATCATCTCTATTCATCAATCCTCAGGCATATTATGTACACATTTATTTCTCTGCACCTCTTTACTCTGTCTGTCTTTTTCTGTCTCCCCTTTATTAATCCTGTCAGTGGGTCTTTTACATAAACTTGCTTAGTTTCCTGAGCTCAATAAATCCAGTGCAGGAATCCCTTCAGCTATATTTGCACTCAGCATTGCACTTTTCCCGAATCTTAAGAACTCCTGCCGACATTCATCCCTAGACAGAAGACTCCACTTCACCACAAAGCAATCTTACAAATTTCCACAAAAAAAAAAAAAAAAAAAAACAGACCTAGAAGGAGCAAGATGAAAACGAAACATACCAGCTTCTGTTGCAGCTGTGTACCTCATCACATACACTTTCAATGCTGCAGAATTATTGTGGTCTGCTACCTTGTCTAAAATTGGACAACTGTGTTATAAGTCAGATGAGTCATCTGCAGGATCCCTCGTGGTAAAAACTGCATAATTACTAATTTTCTGAATACATTGCTTCAGAGTCGGACTGTCTGCTCATACTTCATGTTTATCTTGCTGAGATTATTCCAGTCAGTATGGTGATGTTGCTCTGGGCTCAGATGGCTTTCAGACATGTTTAGTATAATATTAGCTGCCTCTGTAGACACACAAACACACACACACACAACATTAGAGCTGTCTTGTGTGATTAAATTTGATACCATACCATATAAAAGTTGAAAAAGACCCAAATTGTTTGTATCAGTTTAAATAATTGAAGCTCCTAAAAACTAGAAGGTATTGCAGTTGTACCATCAGACTTTATCTCACCATTAATAGTCTGTATATTAATCGTATTTCGTAGGGATTGTAAGTGATTTCTAACCATTTCATGCTTATTAAGGGGGGGCTGACTTAAGGTGTTGTTACTGTAGTCATTTTTAATCACTGATAACTGTAGAGCAGAGGATCATTGTTTATATTGTGAATAAATGGAGAGCAGGACCGCTGCTGTGGCTGCTGTGGCCTCTACTTTAACCTACTGTGCTGCATGCTATATTGCTCCTGGGGTTGTTGTGCAAGTGCAATTCCACTATATTGTTCTTCGTCTCTCCTTCTTCTTCTTGTCCTCAACTCCTCCTCCTGTTGTAGAAAAAATTACCAAGAGTCTGGAATGAATAAATGTATTTAAAAGGTTATTACAGGAGAAGTATTGAACACAGAATTACTTGTAAGTAATGAGAGTGGTCGTCTCGACTTGCGTGAAGTCGAGAGAGACTCTGGGGAGGCAAGAGGAAAAACAATAGTTCTACATTTCTGTAGAAAGAATCCTCCTTCCTGAAGACCTTGGGTGGACACGCAACTCCAAGAGCTGGCGTCAAAACAACCTCACATAGTTGTGTCTCCACCAGAACCAGTCTGACTAAGAGTCTGGGGCAGGACCAGATAAAGGTCATCTTACCCTTGTAGTGAACTTTTAACAGAGCCTGTATATGAAGAGAACAAACCTTAAAAGTGAATAAAAGCATGATGAATAAAAATGTACAATGTAAAAACGTGTAATATAGTAACAAACAGTGTAAATACAATTTATAAATGAATATAGTAAATGAAGTAATTATAGGTGTGATTATAATATTATTTATAGAGCATAATAAGTAAAATTTCTTCCACACTTCTTAATGATAAAGTGCCTTCACACCCTCTAGTCTGCTGGACTCATTCTTCCAGCCTGAGTTTGTTTTCACTCTGCACTTTGTCAAATGGACCAAACCTTTTGAATAAAGTATAATAAAGCTGATTATTTTCAGACATTTATTTAAAAGGTGGATGTTTTTCTTTCTTTCATTTTAACATTTAACATACAATAAGATCTGTTTCTAGACCTTCTGTTTTTTCTGAGTGACTTGTCACAAGGCTTTCTTATGAGCATCTCCCTGCTGGTGTGTTGTTGTCCATCTTTTACTGCCCAGCAAACACAACTTTGGCTTAGAATTTTTTTCAGCAGATGAATAGAAGGATGGATTAAAGATTGGCTAAATAAACTAATATACTATTTATTCAAAGCTAGCACTTTAAATACACTAAATAAATTATCAATAACAATATTTTTGAAGGTTTAGACTTCTGAACTGATCTCCGACGTCTAACATAATCTCTGTGTGGTAATGAGATTCAGTTTAATGCTGTAAATTACAGTGTGACGGGTAAAAGTAGGCACTGTCATATGTTCCGTATGCAGCTTTAACTTTGAGTAAACATTTCCAAAAACCTCACAGTTCCTCACAATTCACCTCACAATTTGATTCAGTTATGATTCAGGGTTCTTATGAATCCAACACATATCCAAGATATTTTTCATATTATGTTCAGGTTTTTAATGGAATCTACTGTTTAAAAACAGTCTTACAAACAAAAAACTGCTCATAGTTCTCTTTTCATCATTTTTTTATCAAATAAAAGTTATCTAGATTAGAGCAGTATGAGGATGCAAATGGGATTTTAATTTCCAGACTGATTCCATTAAATTTATCCAGTTATGACTGAAACTTAGAGTAATGCTAATGTAAGTTGTATAACTGTGTTCACCAAAGCTTTATTCAAACGTGCTACATTTAACTTAGATGTAAAAATAAATGTAAACAACTGAACAGGTCTTTGTCAAAGGGATTAAATCACAAGTTCATTTTACCGACTTAAAACAGTTTTAAGACTGAACAGCTGTTACCACATAGTTAAGATGGAATAATAATAACGTAATCTAACTGTTGCAGAAGTTTTCTCTGTGAATTAATATGTGTTATGTAGTATGTGGTATTGATGAATTTAATGTGTGAAAATTCCTCCTTAAACACTGTCATCTTCGATTCTCATCATGTTGTGTTAATTATTAAATACTGATGAGAAAATCTTGTTGAGCTGCTGGTTAACGTGGTTGATATACATCTTTTCTTCCATCACTGCAGTATGAGCATGGGTGAAAACTTGTGTTTCATACTTTAGTTTTGGTGAAATGTTATGTTTTAGTTAGTCAAAACCTTGGAATCACGTTAAAACCTAAATACTCTCATTTTAAAAATGCTTCCTGTTAGCAGCTCATGACATGTTGTAAATATATGCAAAGATAAAAAAAAAACGTTTAAAAAGTTTCCATAGTCGGAAGCATTTCCTGGAAGTAATGATTGTGGTAGTCTGGTGGAGTTACAAATGCAGATTTCCACTATTACATTACAGATTATCCGACTGATAACTGGAAGGGAAATTGATCTACTAGCAGTGATACTGATGTGAAGAACGTCACGATTAGACAAAGTGTCCTGATGCACATGTATGTGTGTGTGCATGTGGGAAGCCATCAGACATATGCTTTGTTTTTGAAGACAATTAGCTTCAAATGACTCACAGAGTTTCTTATTCTACATGAACTCTTACAGCCGTCAGCTCTGTCGTGGGTTCTGACGCTAACTTTAGCTGGAATCGCACAAGGGCTTAATCAGTTGGTCTTGGAAATGGGGGATAACTTCAGCCGGTTTCCTTCACAGCTGAATTTCCAAATGTGACCAGTAATTATTTGCCTTGAAAGGAGGAAAACTTTCATGTTTGTGTCAAGGATTTAAAGATGCATAGTGTTAGAATTATAACCTAGAAACCGAAAATACATCATTTCCTCAGCTGAGGGGAGCATGCTGGTTAATTGCAGCTTAATTGATAAAAAGATTAGATATATTTAGAGGGTGTGATGATAATATAATAAATCACTGTGTGAGATAACTTTATTTACTTTGAAACTAAGATTGACTTCAGTTTGTAATAATTGTCTGAAAAATGCAAAGCATTGCATAAATTTTTAAAGTATTTTTTTTTTAAGTACATTATGAGTAAAAATATCTTCATAAGATCACAGCCTAACAATAAAAGTTTTTTTTTTTTTTTTTTTTGTCTGGGAATTTGCATCTGCTTTCAAACAAAGTCCCATTTTCAGTGAGAGGTTAATTCAACATGAGTTTTTCTTCCTATATTTTCCCCCTAATTCCACATTATTTCACTTCTTGTTTGAATTAATAGAATTGAATTACTATAAAAATGGTAAAATCTATCCAAGCATCCATCAATTGTCTGTTCCCCATTGTCTTTTTTTTTTTTTCTTCTTTTTTTTTTTTTTAAATAAATCAAATCAAATCAAATCAAATTTTATTTATAAAGCGCTTTTCATGCAAAGGCAACACAAAGTGCTTTACATAGTATAAATGCATATTAAAATGAAAAAAAAAGAAAATCACAGAACAAAAACAATAAGCCCTTTACACACCCAGTTATGTGACAGATTAAACACCTCCCACCCCCCCCCCCCCCCCCCCCCCCCCCTCACCCATCCACACACACACACACACACACACACACACAAACTCTTAATATCTGTCTTTGGCTTGGCGCTGCTGTGAGGAAACGGCATTTTTGGGGACCCATTTACACCAGGAGCCAGTCAAGCCATGTTTGCAGAGGGCAGACGAAGCAGGCTTGACTCCCAGAGTTTAGGATCCCCATAAAGAAACACTGGAGTTAAAAATGTTAAAAATGTTAAAACAGTTAAAACAACGATAAAATAGGGAAACAGTTAAGAAGCTATAATAAAATATAATAAAATAAAATAGATAAATGAGACAGATAAGATAAGATAAGATGAGATAAATAACAGAAAATGAATAAAGTCAAATCAAAAGGCTAAACTAAAAAGGAAGGTCTTGAGCCTCTTCTTAAGCCTTTCTAGTGGCATAAGCCAGAGGGAGGGTATACACTGGTCAGGTCACCAGCCCAGAGGAAAAAAAACAAAACAAAACAAAACACTAAATTACATTCAGTACCTTTTTCATATTCATAGAAACTTAGGATTCAGTTTGTATAGAAGTTGCAACTAGAATAATTCATAATTCATAATTCAAGTATTTATTGTCATTGTCACAGAAGAACAATGAAATTACGTTTGCATCCACATGCATAGAAGTGTCTATGTCTGTAACTACAAATAATAGGAAATGACAACATAGATCACAATTTTATTTTTTTATTTTCAATAATATGTTTAAGTGTTTAATTTCTTTTTTTTCCCCATTTCAGGTTCAGCATTAATATATGTTTTAGCAATAACAAATAACAGAATAAAAATGAAAAAAGCAATCAATTGAAAAACAATGTTGATGTCCCAACAGAAATAGAAATTTCACTTTTGTCTGAAGTAGTCCCTCACCATCAAGCATCATGCCCCTCCCCTCATCTCACCTGTCCTTTGTTCTCCTCTGCTGTCAAGTTGTGATGGAGCCAAATAGCATAAAGATGTAAAGATCATTTTTAGTGGCAGCATCCTAAATACCAAAAAAATAAGCTGATGGATGGATGGATGGATGGATGGATGGATGTTTCCAACTAATGTTAAAAGCATCATCTGTGAACCCTAGAGTTTCCCAGCTGTTGAAGACATTAAGCTGCAGTTAATGCTGGGCAGGTTTTGCAGTATTTAACAGCATTGTTGTTTTATCATCCATGACACATTTTCCATTGAAATGGTGAAGAATTACTGTAGCAGACTGGCTAAGAATATCCAATTCCATTGACATAAGTATTGTAGATAGTACAAAACATCCCCAAACATATTAATGTCCTCAGTATCTTGAGCCCTGAATCTGTCTCCACAGTACTTGACAGAACCAAGTCTTTGGCTATATGGATTGTGATGCCGTAAGTTAACTCGATCCACCCTTTCTTTTTATGTCATAGGTAGTACCTCTAGGAATCTGATGATTTACTGTGCTCTGATCTTAGTTTTGTGCATTCTTTGGACTCCAAAGAATGTTTGCAGCTAAAGTGGTGCAGCTCCTGCTGCCACCTCTATCAACTTTTGCTCAACAGCCTTAGCAATAAATAGCTGTTTGGTCCACGTAGGTGCTTTTAAAACTTAAGTATCTCAAGAGATACAGTTTCTTTTTTCAGCAGTTCACTTGTGTCATCAAGTTCAACGTAAATATATGCTACAGCTTCACTTTCTGAACTCAGCTCAACATCTCCAGTAACACAGCTGCTCTGCTGCATGCATGTTTAGCATGTTAACAAAACTGTGGTGGTTGCTTTAAGACTTAACACAGAGCTCTGAAATCTTCAAATCTGGAGTTTCACTAAGCTCAGGAGAACAATTTTAAGCAAGGTTAATCTCCAGAGCGGGCTTCTGCTCAGCTGTGTGTTCATGTGGCGTGAACATCAGAGAGGTGAAATTTCGCTACGCTCTCTGGCATTCTCTCATAAGCTCCGCCTCACTTATCTCGGTTGCATGAACCTTAATGCTTTAACAAAAATGCAGCAGATTTAACATCATGTTTCAGTGAAAAGGACATCATGATTATCACGAGGTAGATTTTACACAATCCTACACACATACAACTGTGTGGGCCTTTTTTCTATTTTTGAACCCTCCCTGGTGTGTATTTAATGTCAGCATGGTTTGTGGTCACTTATGGTCCTTCTCTGCCTACACTATCGGTCACGCATCATTAACTGTCCCTTCAAGGGAAACGGTGTCGTCACATTATGTTCAGGCAACCGTCTTATGAGTCCAGATGATTTCTTGTCTGGAATGGGCGCAGTTATTTCTGCTCCATTAGGGCTGTTAAACAGAAAGAAAGCACCACTCGTTTTGAAATGGGAAAGGAAAATTAGATTTTACTAACTGTAAACTAGAGTTTTAAGTTTTATTTGTTTAGATTCTCTGCTGTTAACCACTTTTTAATGACTTTTAGAAAGTTGCTAGACGAATCAAGTTCTATTATTCTTGTCATTATTTGTGAAAATTCCATGTGTAAATACAGAAACAGTATTTATTTTATTAAGTTATAATTAAAGGTTACATATTAAAAATCACTCAGAATTAAAATTTTTATTGTACCGTTTGGGCTACAGATAGTTGGGGAAAGATGTTTTTGTTGTTTTCTTTGCACATTGAGGCTTTTGAGCCCTTCAGTTCATGTTTTTTTTTTTTTTTTTTTTTTTTTTTTTTACTGTATTTTTCTTTTTCTACAGTCATTAATTCTCAACTGACAAAATGAGATGTAAGCAACAGAAAAGGAAATGTGAAGTATGGCCGAGAGACCTCACAGAGATTCATATCTATTTAAGATGTCACTTTTTGTAATAAATCATCACTTTTTATTATGCATCAAGCTGATATCCGGAGCTCTTCTTTTACCCGCAAGTATTTTTGTCACACTACTAGCTTAAAGTTATTTACTACAAAATAACATGTTCCAGAGGAGAATATCTTCATATGAGGAAGTCACCATATCACAGAAACGACTATGAAGACACCAAGGACACCAAAAGAAGACGGCACCGAGAAGAGAGAAGAAGTTGTCAACCATACGGTGGCTTCACAGAATGTTATCAAAGACAATATAAAATGCCATCACCTACTATTTTTCCACACCACCTGCTTCCACAAACTAAACAACACATGGCATCACGAGCCAAATAGAAGATCACAACAAATGAAAGTCCATTATTTGCATAATATTTTTTTTAGAAATAAAACTGGTCATAATTCAATACAAAATTGAACTTTAGTGTTTGTTTTAACCAAGCAGCAACCTTGGCCAGTAAAATGTAAAACCTATGCGGAAGTGCAAAAAATTTTCAGTTCACCCCTTATCCGCTAGGGACTGGCTCCAAAACAGAGCAAATCCCTATAGACGGCGATGTTAAAAAGGCCAACTTCACAGCAGAAATAAACATGTTTAAAGCCTGGTACAAAAATCCATTTTAGGATTAATAGGTCAAGTTCATGACAACTGTGAGGGGGGTGAATTTTTTTTCTAACTCATCCGTTTGGATGTTATTTAATCTTGAAATTTGGCATAATTGATGGCGTCTCCTTTTGATTGACAGGTATCCAATATCTGCGGCAATAAGGGAGAGTGCAGCACAACTGCGGTTTTTAGCCAGCTAACAGCGTGCCTTATCTTTAGCCCGCCTACCTCTGTTAGCTGTTTAGCTATCATTAGCTCTGGGTCAGCTCGGTTAGCTCTTAGCTACAGGAAGCTCGGAGTTTGATGGGTGTCAGTCATCCACTCCCACGCTCCACGTCCCCCTCTCAACTCTACCTCTTGGCCCATTTTTGAATTTTCCTGGAATGATGACACGCATGATGCTGCCAAGATGGCGATGATGAGAACCGCTCAATAAGCTTCTATTTAGTGTTTCAGAAGCCTATAGGTCACATCACAGTGGATCTATCCATCTATTATACACAGTCTATAGTTTTAACCCTAGATTTTTTCTTTTTTTTTTTTTTTAAACAGTTTAATGCTTTGAACGGTTATTGACTACAGTAATGTTTCGTTATATTGTAGTCATTTATCCAAAGGGAAAAACAGTGATAAACACATTGAATAGCAATGTGAACTGGAGACTTAAGATGCACACTAGCTGCCCCATCCCATTTATGTTAATTTACATTCATGAGGTATGCATTTAATTGCCAACTATTTATGAAATATGGCTGTGATTCACTGAAAATTTAGAGCACTTTAATACAATACACATCAGAGAAATCTCAGCTGCAGAAACACGGGGTGTGGGCTGCTAATGAGAATTCTGCAATCAGGCTATGGATATGCAGTCACAGGCTTCATCATTGTTGCTATGGTTACCAGCGATTTCATATGCAGTGGCTTTAGGTTTAAACCTGAGAGCAAACCGACAGAATTTTTAGGTGATTTTTAGCAGACTCCTTGAAGCCAATCAGCCCAAAGTGTCATATCCATCCCAATGTTTCAGCACAGAGAGCTCCCGTCAAGCATCCATCAACTGATTAAAATCCAGTCCAATCACCTGAGATGTAAGTCTGATAGACAAGCTCTGACAGCTCCATGACTTCATGAGGTCAGCGAGCTGAGATTTGCATAAAAAGTAGTCAGTTGAAAATTCAAGTTTCACCCTAAATGTCATGAAGAATGACACTGATAAACTGGATGTGTTCACAGCCTGTGTTTGACACATGCAGAAAACAAGCCCATCTTTATCTCTGCTCATCCCGCTGTTTACAATTCACACCAGAATTTAGATTTGCAACCCCCTGTTGCAGGAAAGTGCCTAAAATTTCAATAAAAAGGACTCCTAGGCTCTTTGATGTGGAAAGCCTAGCTGGGGAGTCGGAGAGAACAAGGGAATTTTCAATAAAAAGCATCGGATTTTAAGATTTTATGTAGTTGGAGGCACTGATGTGCTGATAGAAAGTTAAAGTGGCAGGAAACAGTAGTGAGATGGGCAGCGGCTGAGAGAAGTGGAGTCGAGAAACAAAGGGACTGGTTTTGATTGACATGCAGATCTATCTTTGTAAATGATTACATGATTTTTAGTCTTTTTCTGCGTGTGTGTGTGACTGAATAATTGCAGCGTTCTACTGCTGTTGATTGTTTATTCTTCTGTGGATTTCACAGTTCATTTGTTGCAGGTGGTGTTTGCCTCTTTAAGTTTTTAGTTTAATCTTAATTTTAGATTCAACCTTTTTTTTTTTTTTTTTTTTTTTTTTCCCTGTAATTATACATCAATATTTTGCGGTTAGCATATCCAAACAAAGAGCCGTGACTGTCTTTCTAAGTAAATTGGTGTATTTTTGTTTGAACAAATGAATAAAACTTAAAGCATTTCAGACAAGAAACTGTTCATTTCTAAGCCTCGGAGATGCTAATTAGGGAAGTCAAACAAAACTGAACTGTTTCATTTAGCTGCGTAACCAGCAGGCAGAAGAGCATGATCAACTGTAATCACAGCCAGAATTATCACGATCATGTTAAGGTCAGGGTGTCGTGTCATCAACTCATTTTTCTTAATTCTTATACCTTTTTTTTTTTTTTTTACATCAATTTAGTCAGTTAGTTGCACTTGTTTAAGATAAGCTAGTGTACGAGGTTGAGCGGTTCAGACTACATATAGTCTGACTCACAACTCAACACATGGCTTGGGCTGTACTACCAGTCTTCTCGAGAAGGGCTGGACTCTCCGAGCAGGTGTGGATATATTCATTGACCCACGGCTTGGTGCCTGCATGTTGGGGTTTACACCTGTGGACAGAAGAATAGCCTCCCTCCGCCTTTGGGTGGGGCGACATCTCCTGACTGTTTGTGCCTACGCAACTAACAGCAGTTCAGTGTATCCACCCTTTTTGGAGTCCTTAGATGGCGTGCTGGAGAGCGCTCCTCCTTGGGACTCCCTCGTTCTGCTGGGGCACTTCAGTGCTCATGTGCAAGACAGTGAGACCTGGAGGAACATGTTGTGAGGGTCTGCTAGGAATGTCTGGTGGAGTCCCTTGTCAGAGAGCTTAAACTCCCACCTCCAGCAAAGCTTCAGTCATGTACCAGTTGGGGGAACATTGAGCCCAAGTGAACTATGTTCTGTGCCTCCATTGTTGAGGCAGAAAACTGGAGCTGTGGCCGTAAGATCTCTGGTAATCACTGAACTTGTTGGTGGACACTAGCAATGAGGTATGTTGTCAACCTGAAGAAGAAGTCTGATCGAGTCATTTTAGCTTGTGGGTCTCCTGAGGCAGCTGAATGCAGCCTTGACAGCCTCTTTTTTTTTTTTTTTTTTTTTCCTTTGCCTTAAATACACAGCAGTCGTTCACATTAGTTTTGTTAACAAAAATTGACTTTTTTTCCACATTTTTTCTGCAGGACAGCCTCCAGCTGCAGCTCAATTACACGGGATGGAAGCTGCTCTCATTCTCTGGCGATGGTCCATGTTTGTCTGCCAGTATAGTGTCAGTGTAATGTTGTATGGCAACAAATGCATCTTTTCTAGATTTTTGTAGAACTGCATAGCATTGAATTTCTTAATTTTGTCCGGCAACTTAGGTGTCACTGCCCACCTCTTAGTCGTCAGTGCTGGTGTTTTGGTCAAAACTCATTCAGTTCTAATCTAATATTTCTTGTTCATTTGGTGCAGGTGCAGTGAATACCTCTTTAATTGGTGTGGATGACACATTTCTTCCTCATATCAACAAATTTCATGATATTCCACTTTTACAGTTGATTCCAGTATCATTGTTCAATTCCATGATACTTGGTAGTTAGTTTCCACTGTGATGGATATTTTTTGTCATTTTTGTTGTAAACAGTTTTAGTTGTTATTATTCTATGACTTTATGTGCATTTTATTTTTCTCATTTAGGCAAATACAAACCTAAAGAAAGCTGTTCTGTTCTGTCACACTGGACCATTTGTCAGTTTCAATAAGCATCTCCCTAAAGGCTGTGAGAGCAGCATCTAGCTGAATTTGTTTGAACCTTTATGGAAATGTAAATGTTGTCTGTGGGAAATTTTTGAACCAGCAGTCCTTTCACTGGGTCTCGCTTCTTCTCTCCTGCACAGTTTAATGCTGGTAAACTCCTGTCAGAGGCGAGGTAGGGATAACAGAACTCAATTGAAACAAAACTCCTGTTTGACCTGCTGGCTCAGAAACAGAGACTTGTTGTCTTGAAGTAAACTCCAGCTGCAGCTCCAGCTATAGGTGTGTGCTTAAAAGGCCTTGACATAGCAAGAAAATAATCTTCAGGCACTGGAAAAACACAGCTCACTTTTAAGGGCAAATCATAGAGCAACAGTTTGGCCAAGGAAACCATCATTTCTGTCAGAAACCTGACAGAGCTGCACCAAGATGTGGAGCTACAGATGTGAAAAGTAAAATGTTATAGATGCTGTTTCATTGATTGATCCTGGAGGCCTGGAAAATGTTTTTGATTTATTTAAAAATACCACATGGAGATGTCAAGTTACCAGGGTAATGTGTCAAAGCTTATTTTCCTGTCATGATCAGAGGAGGAATTATTGGATTTCTAAACTCAAGTTTTCAAGAAAAAACCTAAAATACTGAAGTCAGAGTAAGAAAATTATGCAATTATTTTATCATATATGTCTATTTTAAAAGAACTTAGTTTTGTTAATCAGTAAAACTGGAACAATACCAATATCAGTCTACACTCACCGGCCAATTTATGAGGTGCTAGTACCGGTTTGGACCACCTTTTGTTTTTGGAACTGCCATCATGGCATAGATTCAGTGATTTTGCTCCATATTGACATGACAGCATCACACAGTTGCAGCAGATTTATTTGCTGCACATCCATGCTGAGAATCTCCCGTTCTAGCACATCCCAAAAGTTTTCTAATGGATTGAGATCTACTGGCTGTGGAGACCATTGGAGTCCAGTGGACTCATTTTCATGTTCAAGAAACCAGTTAGAGATGATTTGAATGTTGTGACATGGTACATTATTCTGCTGGAAGTAGCCATCAGAAGATGCTACATTGTGTTCATAAAGGGATGGACATGGTCAGCAACAATACTCAGGTAGGCTGTGGTGGTTAAATCGTGCAATGATGGTACTAAGAGGAGCAAAATGTAGCATAAAAATATCCCCCGCACCATTACACCAGCAACATCAGCCTGAAGCTTTGATTAAAGGCAGGATCTATGCTTTCATGTTGTTTCCACCTAATTCTGGTCCTACCATCTGAATGTGGAGCTGAAATGGAGACTCGTCAGACCAGGCAGCATTTTTCCATCTACTGTCAAATTTTGGTGAGGCTGTGTGAATTGTAGCCTCACCTTCCTGTTGTTATCTGACAGGATGGACACCCTGTGTGGTGTTCTGCTGCTGTAGTCCATCTGCTTTAATGTTGGACATGTGCATTCAGAGATGGTGTTCTGCTTGTTATAACCAGTAATTATTTGAGTTCCTGTTACTTTTATATCATCTCCAACCAGTTCCAGCCCATTCTCCTCTGATCTCTGACATCAGCAAGGCATTCTGGTACAGACAACTGCTGCCCACTGGATATTTTCTCTATTTCAGACCACTCTCTGCAAACTGTAGATGTGTGTAAAAATACCAATATATTAGCAGCTTCTGAAATACTTAGAAATTTACAGATATTCCTTTTCCTTAACAATCTGATGATAAATTTGAACTTGAATTCGTCTCAACCATGTCTATATGCCCAAATGCATAGAGTTGCTGCCATGTGACCGGCTAATTAGCTATTAGCTATTCTTTAGCTTATATGTAATTGGAAGGGGAATTATAGCCATTAAACACATGTTTTCTGGTTAAAAAAAACAGTCAGTACTCCAGACCAACTGTACTCCAGTTAAAGAACTGTGAGTGAGAGTAAGTTTGTTGCTCATTCCCATTGTATAAAGAAAAATTACATCAAGGCCTTTTATTCTGAAACATTAATTTGTTTCTTTTGTTGATTTTTTCCAGCTGAGTGAACCACCTACTTTCATATTTTAGTTTTTTTCTACAGCTTTTAGATATATATTTTTTTCTTTCATCCTCAGATTTTTTTTCCTATTGTGGTCTCAGTCAGCGGGAGACTTTTTTGTTCTGGTATGCTGTTTTGATAAATTTTTCCTGTTTCTGTTGACGATAAACAGCATTTAGTACTAGTCTGAATGGTAGCCGTGACCTCTTGTGACTGTCTGGATAATAGTGGACTTGTCTTTGCCTGCTGAGAGAGAATACCACTGTATGTTTACAATTAAGGATTCCTGCTGAGCCCTTCTGAACCATTCAGAATATTATGTTTAATTAAAAAACCGTACAAGGATAGAAGGCCTCCCTGTTGATGAGCTTTTAACTGCACATTGCATCTGCTGAAAATGTCAGAGTATGGACACACTTGGGTAAGCACAAACAGGTTGGATATTGAAGGAAGGAAAAAACCTGATGCTGGGGTCAGGTGGTCGTTTGTAGTACGTGGTCTGTTACAAAAGATTTTTTCCCATAGAAAACATAAAAACAACCTGTTAGTTCAGAAAGGGGACACACAGTTTCACAAAGTGTGATAAAGTACTGAAAAATGCAGAAAAAGAGTGTCCTTTATAAAATCTTACTCACCATTGTTTATGCTATTCTAAAGTTAGTGGATGTCTGTGTGACCAATTCCTCTGTCATTGGTATTTGTTTGCTTACAGAATTATTTCAGGAACCATTCCTTCCTATTTGATAATACCCATATAATCAACTCCTCTCTTAAATCCGATATCTTTCCCTCTGCCTTCAAGCAAGCTCAGGTTACCCCGCTTGCTGAAAAAACCATACTCAACCCAGGCCAGGTTAAAAACTACCCGCCACTCTCACTGCTTCCATTCATGTCTAAACAGCTACAGCGTGCGTCTGCAGTCAGGTCTCACAGTTCCTCCACAACAAAAACCTGTTTAATCCATATTAGTCTGGCTATAGGCAAGCCAATGAGGTGCCTCAGGGCTTGGTGCTTGACCCTTTTCTCTCCCATCCATCCATCCATCCATCCATCCATTTTCTGCCACTTATCCGGAGTCGGGTCACGAAGGTAGCTGCCTAAGCAGGGAAACCCAGACTTCCCTTTCCTCGGCCACATTCGACAGCTCATCTGGAGGGATTCTGAGGCATTCCCAGGCCAACCGAGAGATGTAGTCCATCCAGCGTGTCCTGGGTCTTCCTCAGGGCCTCTTTCCGGCGGGACGTGCCCGGAACACTTCACCAGGGAGGCGTCCAAGAGGCATCCTAACCAGATGCCCTAGCCACCTCATCTGGCTCCTCTCGATGTGGAAGAGCAGCGGCTCTACTCTGAGACCCTCCTGGATCACGGAGCTTCTAATCCTATCTCTAAGGGAGAGCCCGGCCACCCTGCGGAGAAAACTCATTTGGGCCACTTGTATTCGTGGTCTTGTTCTTTCGGTCACTACCCACAGCTCATGACCATAGATGAGGGTAGGAACGTAGATAGACTGGTAAATCGAGAGCTTTGCCTTTTGGCTCAGCTCCTTCTTCACCACGACAGACCGATGCAGAGTCCGCATCACTGCAGACGCCGCACCGATCCGCCTGTCGATCTCCCGCTCCATCTTCCCTCACTCGTGAACAAGACCCCAAGATACGTGAACTTCTCCACTTGGGTAAGGACCTTATTTCAGACCCAGAGAGAGCACTCCACCCTTTTCCGGCTGAGGACCATGGTCTCGGACTTGGAGGTGCTGATTCTCATTCCAGCCGCTTCCCACTCGCAACAGAATGAGTTAGAAAGATTTGTCCAGCTCTTTGGATCAACTCAGCATTAAATAAGCTGCACTTATGCAGCGTATTTAGCTTGTGATCTTACAATTAAAGTACTCTTGTAGGGAGGAGAAGGGGAAAAAAAATGCAATGGCTCTAGGAATGCATGACAGCAACTATGTCCAACTGGACTCACAGCAGTCTGACTACCACTTAATCATGATGTCCCCTCCTGTTTGATTGCTTGGTTGTGTTGTTCTTACTCTCAGATGTAAGTCGCTTTGGAGAAAAACATCTGCTAAATAACTGTAGAATAGAATAGTAGAATAGAATTTGTCTTGTCTTTTATAAGGGAAACATGGAAGTCACGATCTCTGCAATTTGTTATACCCCATGAAGAAACTGACCTGAGCAAGAAACCATTTAGGTCTTTTGGTGCCTAATTCCTGAAATAAATTACAATCTGAGCTTCTAGTTATACTGAAAGAGTTTAAAGCTCTTGAGAAATCACAACAGTCTATTTTGGATATGTACAAGTGTTTTGTATGCAAGTTTTAATGTTTTTAATATGATCTGTTCATTGTTTTAAATGTAACTGTGCTGTTGAGCTCTTGGCCAAACAAACAACAAATCCAACCACTTTTTTTTTTCTCAAACTTTTATGTACTAAAAAGACTTTACTGTAAACAATATTCAAGGGGTCATAAAGATAGCATGGGATTAAATCAAAATAACAATAATAAGCAGGGTTGGGGGCACTAAGTGTTTTAAAAACCACAACAAAACCTCCATATACATTTTATAACAGGCAATGTAGATCATTCATGTGAAATTTGTAGGAAGTTTATTAAAAAATTTCATGTCTCATTTGGATTTTGAGGCTCTTATGTAACTGACAGAGCAGCATGAATTTGTCACCATGAGTTCAGGAGGGGACACAAGTTTATTCAGGACACAGGCCAGGCAGATAAATGAGAGCATCTGTAATTAAGAAAATAATTAACAGTGTAGAGAATGTAGAGTCCAAGCAAGAAAAACTGAATACACAAACTAAAGTCTCCACACAATGGAATGAAAATGAGACAAGGAGCTGGTAAGAAAAACAGGTCAATGAACCAGACACGCTGACAAAAGGAAAAAGACTGTAGCTGCATTCACAAGAATTTCTGGTTGAGTTTGGTAAAAATATTTAACTAAGTGAGCTTTCCCATCAATAACGTCTGCATTTACGTTGAAAGCTGGAATTTACATCAAATGCAATGTCTTTCTTTTGTTGATCTAATAAAGCACAATACAGATTACATTTAGTACATTTTTAATTTTTTTTCTTCAGTTAAATAAACTAAATATTTATTATTAGAAAACTACCTTGTGTATTAAATGTGCAAAACTAAAAGTAGTCACGGTTTTCTCCTTTCATTTGGTGCATTGGATGCAGCATATTTACACATTTAAAGTGCAACAAGACTTAGCAACATCACCCAAACGGTATATTTGCACAGAGGATGGAAGAAAACGACCTAGTAAACTTAAACACAGATCAGCGTATCAAAATTAAAGGAAGGAATCTGCATCTGCACCACTCTCACAGATGGATAATTAATCATCAGTGCACCAGTGAATGGATGTATCATTAAACCTACACATGGAGGGGCTTTAAGTGTACAGTATGTGTGCAAAATGAAAACAATTCCGTCCAGTCTGATCATCACAAGGTCCTCTTTTACTCACAACACAGTCTGCACAAATCAGAACAATCCATTCTGACTGTAGCTAACCTTTTCCTTGGCTTCTCTTGAAAGCTGAACTCAGAAATTATGCATTGATTGAAAGTTTTCACCTGCATTTCTGACTATACTTGGTTTTGCCCAAAATGCTGCTGTTCACAGTAATTTCCTAAACTTAAACAAGAGTTTTAAATTATTAAGTCTAATCTTTTGTATTAATCTGACTGTTTTTTTAAAACTGTGAAAAAAATTGTTTGCATTTTATTAAAAAGTTAAAAAGTAAAACCATCTATTCACTTTTCTGTAGTTTTAGTTTTTATTTTTCCCCTCTCTGAAAAATTGGGACAACCAGTCAAACTCTTATGGCAGAGGTCCCAGTTGCCTCTGGAGGACGTCCCATCCCTAAAAACAAATATCTGTGCAGATGCTGCTATGTCTTCAGAAGAAAATGTGAAGAAGTGAAGCATTTAAATCCGGTATCCGAGCTGGATGTTGCATGCCACATTCATCTGTGCACTGCATGATTTAACAATCAGCTGGTTATTACATATCTAGTCTCAGTCTCATGTCAGTCTTTATAGTTATATTAACATTTACTGTGGAAACAAAGTAAAAAAAAAGGAACTAATATTAGGAAATAGAAAATGTTTAAAAGAGGAAAAGAAAAAGTGTACAAAATATAATAATAAAATATGAAATAACCCCCCCAAATTTTTTACCCCCTAAAAATACTTTTTTTTACAAATTCTGTCTGAAGAAGCTTCATGTAGGAGTTTAAATGAGATGGGGACTCAAGGTGGAACTCTTTTGACTTCTAACAACCTTTGTGCAATCAGCTCATCTTGCTTGCATCGATATTTGATGCTAAATCTTTCAGGTAATTCTGTAAAACTTGATTTTTTGTGCTGCCTTGCAGCAAGTGTGAGACAGTTCCACTGAGGCGGCGGACTGTCATTCATCATGGATGAAAACGCACACTGCTCTTTAGAGCCAATCAGGGCAGGTAAATAGCTCATTTAGAGGTGGCACCTGATACATTATCCGTCCCTGAAGGTAAAAGCTATGCTCCACAGTTGCTGTAAGGGCTTTGATTAGATGTACATTCTGTGGTAGTGAAAACATCTGTTTTTTTTGGGGTTTTTTTTTTCTCGTTCTTTTAAAGGATCCACCTCCATCTGAACCTCAAGGTATGGTGTATAATGAAACCAGAGATCTACCAAAAGATAACTATGCATTTTGTCAAGAGTAAAAGAAACCAGCTGCCTCATGCCACATTGGAAATTTAAAGCTTCTGTAAGGTAGAAGTTTTTCTCCAGTCGTGACCCCCACCTCCTCTGTCTCTGAGCATGTAATTGAGGCTGCTGCTTACTGATTGCACACCCGAAGTTCAGCTTAGCTGAAGGTCAAAGTTCATGTATATATAATGTCAACATAATGGCACCCTTTATGTTTCACTCAGCCCCTGCATGTTTAGATTCACACATGCTCACTAAAACTCAATCATGAGGGATTTAACAGCATGTGATGCAGTGGAGGAAGAGCTCTTTTGACACATCTGGGAAATCAATTGAACATGGTGCACTGCTTAGAGAGGACAAAAGGTTAGAGCAGAATAGCACCATTAAATGTGTTACTGCAAACAGAATACACACGTGTTTTTGTCCAGAATCAGTAGATCATTCCTGTTCACAAACCCACACTCATTACACTGACCAGCATCTTGAGCTTGTGCTGACCAGTGGAGGTAACTGGAAAACCCTGTAGGATGTTTGACAGTCGTGTTACAAGTAAGGATGATTATTAATAATTCATAGCTGTGGATTTGGTGATAAGCTGATTAAAACATTTCTATCATCTAAGATTTGCTCATTTTATTCAGAACTCTGTTTGCAGTAGGGCTGTAACTAATGACTATTCTGATGGTCGATTAGTCACCGACTATTAAAACGACTAGTCGACCAATCGGAATATTTATCTCATGATTATTATATATGGATCTTATTTCACTTTCAGCTTTGAAATCTTGCATGAGGTTGTTATGTAAGTCCGACATGCCTCCTCTTTAAATGTTCGAGCATCGCGGACGTTTTTTCCATGGTACACAAGGTCCTCTTTACAAATCTCATATGTATTTAATTTACGACTAATTGTTGCAGCCCTAGCTTGCAGTGTGTCTTGTGTCCATAAGCTTTAAATCACATCATGGGAACATCTGGATGCAACTCCAGAATGGGATGGAGTTCAATGTCAGACAAATAATTTGATCTCAAATTAGTGCAAGCTTTGGTGTTAGATGGTAATCTCTGCAGTTAAATAATAGCATTTGAATTCATCTAGTACTGTTAGTTTTGCACTAGTGGTTTCATATACCGTCACCTCTTGATGAAACAGTGAGAACAACTTGTGGAAATTAATGTAGAATGAATAGCAAATTTGTTAGTAATTGCATTTGTAGGTCAATTTCATTGTGTGGATTTTGTTGTCATTTTGTTCAAATTCTGACATAAGAAAGGCCGACAGTCATCACTCTCATTGTGATGTCACTTGTCTTTGTGAATTATTTTATTTAAGTAGTCAAATGCTTACAAGACAAAGGTGACAACATTAATAGTAAAATAGACAAATGCTCACAAATTGTTTTGTTTTACAATCTTTATTTTTTACAAAAGAAAGAAACACATCAACTGGGCATTCAGTTGCATGTCACATGCGACATATCACATAGGCCTAAGCATGTGAGAAGGATCACATGAAATGGTGATCTTAAAGGTAATCATGATAATGACACTATCAATTGCTGCTATTGTGATTATGTCATGGCAGTTCTTAAAAAATAGGTGTAATTGGGGATTATTAAAAGGTGAAATGGGATGTGATAGGTTAGGCAAACTACTATAATGTATATAGTATATAAGCAGCTTCTATAACGGTGTTAAGCCCTTTTAACTGTCTCATCAGTGTGTGAAATAAAGTGTGTCCTATGGTGTGAAAGAACTACAAAGAAAATCAAAATTGTATTCTAGCGCATTTGGGTTTTGAAAGTATTTGTACATATTTTTATAATTAAATTAATATGGGAACAGATTTCAAATTGTATCTCTTCTATCATTTTGTTCACTGTTGCTAGGAGCCATGAAAATTGTTTCACTGGGTTGATGGTTTGTTTTTTTTGGTTGTTATGGTGATGTGGAGCATGGGTAATATAGATGCAGTTGGTGACAGGTTGAGCTGTCAAAGGGGTTGTCAATCAGTCGCGCAGTGGTTTTGCCAGAGAGAGGAGGGGTCATTTTTTTGACTGATAGGTTTGAGTGTGCTATGATCGAGTACGCCAAGCTTAAGTGGGATACATTAAAAGCTGTCATGTCATGTTTAACCAGTTTGCCCCTCCATCCTGCCCAGTGTATTGTGCCTGTGAAATATCAATCACATTTAATAAATAGAGAAATGCATAAAAACTATATGCAATATTTAAAAAGCTAACGACCAAACCCATCCTCTGCCTGTCAACCAACTGTGAAGTTGCTACAATACAGATTAAGAAATACTCTGTGAGCATTCATTCTGCCATCTTGTCATTTCTCTTTTTGGAGCCAGATTTTATCTCAATAACTGGGTGAAATGTTAGACCTGGTTTAACCTAAAGATGCATATTTATCCAATGACACCATAATGACTTGTGGTAAATATTTATTTATTAATTATTCATTCATTATTATTATTCATTTATTAAATAATTATTCATTTTTCTCATCCCGTGAGACTCCACTTTGAGGAGGAAGGAGATTTCTAATTCTTTGTAAAAACTCTGCTGTTGTTTGCTATCAAGCAAGGCAGTTATATATTTTTCTTTAATTATTTCTATAATGTTTTCTGTCTCCTTGTGCGTCTACTCACAACATCTTTACTTGAATTAAACTGGTCATGTGACCCCCTACGTCACGTCTGGGGATGTGTAAATGCGAAAAAAGTGTTTCCATTCCACTTTATACTTTTATATCGACACATGTGAAAAAACCACCCAATGAGATTGTAAAAACTTTTTAGCAATTTTTGAGAGGTTTTTTTAAATGTAGGTGTTTCCATTACAGTTTTTTTTTTTTTTATTTATTGTGATATTTAGGTTTTGTACAATTCTAGGAGTAATGGAAATGCACCTACCACATTTGTGGACTTTTTTCAGTGGATAGCTTTTGATTCCACGTGGAAGCGTAATCTAGAACAGCTGCAAACATGATGTATGGAAATTTCTGTGTAGTTTAACTGTACCCATGCTTTTATACATGAATCATGTTTTTTTTTTTTTTTTTTTATCAGCATTTCATGAGTACATTCATTGGCCCTATAAAATGACTTTTTTTTCCTTTTTAAATGGACACAAACTTTGAGCCACCAAATTGAGGCTTACTTGGTGATTCAAATTAAAAGCAATGTGTCTGGAAAATTGAAGGTCTTCAAATGGACGTAAATTATGATGTGAACATATCATTACTCCTCTTTGACAGTGTTTCCAAGCATAAGTGATTTCCAGATAAATCAATAGTGAACTGTGTTATGTAGTTTTAAAGGTAAGGTGGCCAGATCCAGACCAGTCAAACATGAGGCTTGTAAGACTTAAATGTGTGAGACAACCTGGGGCACCTTAGCAAAGCTGAAATGTGGTCTGAATGTTTCTTATCATGCTCAACTCAAAGTCTCCACAGAGGCAGGTGTCAGCATGTCTATAATTACGACTGCTGCGTTAACATAATCACGAATGTGGAATAAAATGGAGTGCTAGCTTAGAGCAATAGTCTGCTGACCTGGATGGTTGGGAATGCTGAGAGTGGTAAATGCTGGTTATTTCAGCTGGTGTTGCCTCATTTGTCTGACAGTCATCATTAGGTTTAGGTAGGAATACATCCAAAGATTGACACATCTCTTTTTTTAGTTACATGTACTTTTGTGAGACTGTGTTTCTTCACGTTATATTCTCCTTCATATGACACAGAATAATTTCTGTGGAAGAAACTCTGATTCATTTCCACTGACTTCATCCACTCGTTTGTTCCCAGTCTTGGTTGTTTCTGCATTTCTTCATCTTTGTTTTAGTTTCCATGATATTCTGCTGAAATCTGTATAGTTTAGGTTGTGAATTTTCTCAGATGGATTTAGCTGGGCAGCACAGGTGATGAAGTCACACTTGATCCACTTGTGCATTTTGGACAACATCAGACACACATAATGAGAGACCTAGCTGCTGTTTTCTCAGAGTATAAACCTGTCACAACCCAGGTCAGCAGGGAAAAGAGGGCAGCAACAGAAAAGACCATAAATAATTGCTTAAAGGTGAAGTAACTTATTGATTACCAAACCTAATTAAAAGAAAATAACACAATTTAAAAAATCCTTAACTAAGCAAAAGAAACACTATACAACAGCTAGTAATTTTAACAAGGCTGTGGGGAAAACTAAGGCTTTTAACAACTCAGCTCAAAAACCTAAAATGGTTCACCTGCTTTAAAATCTTTAAAATTGACACAATACAAATAACACAATTCAGAAACCAAAGCACATGTTTTAAGACCAAAGACCTCAAGTGGCAAGCAGCTCTGAACCCCAGCTGCACTGAATGATTGCCTGTAACATGGCTAAAGAGTGTTTGATCAGCAGGACAGCAGGCGGTCAGGCCAATTGCAGGCAAGTGATGGCACAGCAAGCCAATCACAGATGGTGACAGCCAGCACACAAAAACCTGAATATTCAAACACATGCCAGGCCTGGAACCATAGCAAAGCCTAACTTTACCAATCCTGCAGTCAATTTGGAAAAAAAAGTGCCAATTAAAATGTAGAACATCATCTCAGTATGCTGGACATGGAGGGGAAAAGAAAACATTATGCACCCGCTTACCTCATTTTAGCATAACAGTCCTGTTGCTGATGCAAAACCTTAATAATGTCATTAAAACTGGACAGCTGAGATCAATCTTTGCTTAAAAATTAGGAGGCATATGCCAACAGCTTTTAAATTTACAAGCTAATGATTAGTGTGTTTTGAGAGTTTGCAGGGAGCTTTCTCTAGCTTCTGCATCTGACTGGTTCATTGTCTAACTCATCAACAGCTCTTGAATGAAAGAAGACACTTGTACTTGATACTGCTCGTCATGTCTCCAGCTGATAAAAGGTAGACGCTACTACACTAACATGCATATCAATGTTTCGTTTAGAGGAAGGTCAGATTCTGTAGCCAACAATTTGAAGATCAAAGAAGATCAGTGTTGCTTCACTGAAGCATTTTCTCTCCTTTTTTAGTAATGATACCTCTGTTGAGAAGCTGTCAGTGTTCCCATTTGATCTGATTAGTGTGTTGGCAACACTGATCAAAGAGAAAGCTTCATTTGCACACTATCATTTTGGCTTTGAACCTCAGATGCTGCAAGTAAAATAATTTGGCAGACAGGGACAAGGCATGGCTCCTGAATCTAACAGAGCTTTATATTAGCATATTATGTTTAACTTTTTTGTGACTTGCAGAGCGTAGACATGCAAGTGATTTTTTTTTAAATTGCCTAGGTGGAGGGCTGTGCATAGTCAGTCAGTAATGAGTGTATGTTTTTTTTTTTTTTTCCTGTGACACTCCCCTCCTCGCTCCCTGTAGTCAAGTGCAAAAGACCACAAGCCTCAGGAGGATCACTTTCATGCATTACCAATGTCAAACATGTCTACAATTTAACAAGACATTTTAGAACGCCACACAGCTCTCTCTTTGGGTTTCAATTCCTAACTCATGCCGGATACTTTGCTTCACCTTAAGGTGTGTTGTTGAAGCAATGCCAAGGTTATATGCATAGGAGCAAAAATGCAATGCCTGCAGTTTTTCTGCTATAAATATATCATATTTCCCTTAGAGAATCATGAATAAGCACCTTACACATGGTTTTCTTAAATGTTACCAGCTTGGTTTAGGAGTATGCCATGCAGCATTTTTATCACATTAACAAAAGAGGTGTCTGTCTCTTTTTGACAGCAGTGTCAGATTAAGGTATCTTTGGCAAGTCAATCAAATATCAAAAAACTTTAGATGTAGTGTTAGTGTTAAAGACACTGAATTTTGTTCAGCAGTTTCAAAAGTCTAGAAATGAATCATATTTAGACAAGAGCTATAAAAGTCAAGCAGAGATCCATTTGCATTCTGAGTTTGTCACTTTACAGAAAAATGTGTAACCCCTCGACTAAATGTGAACAATTAAAACAACCACTAAGATTGTTAGGTTTCAGAAGCTGAAGAAAATGAGATGCGTTTTCTGCTCACAAACTCTTGGACGGTGGTGTCTTAAGGATGCTGATTGACAGATATCAGACTAGCTTTAATTAACTTTGCTAATGAGGAAAACAAAACAAAGTCTGTTTGGACAAATTAAAATGCTTCGATGTAAAATCACAATGCACACCACAGATATTAAATGCACTCACCGGCCATTTTATTAGGTACAGCTGTTCAATTATATTTTAACTAAAATGGATGATCAGCCAATCGCATGGCAGCAACTCAACGTCAAGGCATTTAGCTGAAGTTCAAAAGTGAGTGAATTTCACTGTGGTGTGGGTGTTGGATGCGACTCCTGTCCGCTAAGAACCGCAAACTGAAGCCACAATTCACACATGATCATCTAAATTGGACACAATTGCACACATTAGGCCCCTTTGGTAGGCTGTGATGTTTAAATCATGCTCTGTTTGTACTGAGTATTGTATTATGACCACTATGATGGCTACTTTCAGCAGGATAACACACCTTGTCACAAAGCTTAAATCATCTCCAACTGCTTTCTTGAATATGACAAAGTGTTCTCTGTACTCCAACGGTCTCCACAGCCATAAGATCTCAATCCAATAAAGCAGCTTTGGGATGTGGTAGAACGGGAGATTCTCATCATGGATGTGCAGCTGACAAACCTGCAGCAGCTGTGCGATGCTATAATGTCAAAGTGGAGCAAAACTTTTGAGAAATGTTTCCAGCACCTTGTTAAATCTATTCCAAAAAAATCAAGGCAGTTCTGAAGGCAAAGGGGGTCCAAACCAGTACTAGCTAAGTGAACTTAATAAAGTTTGTATCTATGTTGGTTGCCTTCCAGCTGTGGCCTTCTCAGACCAGACATTTCCATACTGTTAAACTGGCAAGCACTTGGAGATTAAATAATTATAATAAAAATCAATGAATAAGATCAAAAAAACTAAGACATTTTTTTCTAACATCATTCAGAAAAATGACTTAATGAACAGTGCTGGCTGTATTTGCTCAGATTTATCACAGTAGAAAAATGTTACCTAACTGCTTAGATGAATCTGTTTGACAGCTCTTTACAATAAATAACCTGCCACAGATATCTTTACCAAACGGTGTGGCTGAGAGTTTGGATTGTGAAACCATTCCTGAGTTGATGTTTTCTGCAGGCGGCTCAGATTTCTTTTTCTGCACAGCTCCAGCTGCAGTCGCAGCTCAGGCTACCACAGACGCTTCCTTCCCCATTTATTACCAATCAGCCACAAATGTGAAACCTATTACTCCCTGTGATATTAAACCTTTTGAGTGCTTATGTAGGTGGAAGTAATCAGTAAGCGCAGAATAACTGACATTTTTTAGCATAAACTTTTTTCTCACATTACATATGGTAGTGCATTAGTTATCTGTTTCAAACCTCCATAATATGAAGTCAGTTTTTGTGCTTGGCTGGTTGTTCGAAACTAGCAGGCTGCCTTGGAGACAGAGGAAATGTAAATATTGTTCGCTAGCAGCTGAATGTTTTGGTTCTAGCAACTTTCACTTAAACAAAGATACCAAAGAAAAAATAGATTGACTTGTACATAAACTACTTGTCTTAGTGCAGCTAAACTTTTTTTTTTATTTATTTATTCTCACTTTAAATATGCTTTTTTGTTTTTATTTAATTAATTCTATTTTCTTCATGTTTCCATAGCGACAGCATGCCACAGCGAATAGCTCTGATCTGCTTCCTGTCTCTGGTCATGCTGATGAGTGTCCTGGGAAACCTGCTAGTAATGGTGGCCGTCTGCAAGGACAGACAACTCAGGTGGGATTTCATTTCAGATTTATTTGCTTTACCTACTTACATTTATGAGAAACAAAAACTACAACTTTTCTCAAAGGTTTCACATGTCAGGACTTCATGGATTAAGTGGTCTTATGTGTTTTTTAAAAAGAGGTAAATACAACCTTTGTTGACCAACAACACATGACATATTACACTGGCCACAGTTACATTGTACTTTTTCGTGCAGAAGTAAAGCATTATCCTTCACATTTATGTGGAAATGGTCATTCTGAATTTAGGTTAATGGAAAACACGTTTATTGGCCTTTATTCTTTTCAACTACATCATTGAAGAACAAAACAATAAGTAAAAAGTTTGCTTTGATTCTGATTTTAATTTTGAAGCAGCAGCTCGACACCAGCATACTACTTCACTTTGGCCAGCTGAGGAGAATGGAGATAGAGTACCGTACCATCATCACCAGAGGACAAGGGAACGAGCATGCCCAGAATGACCAGAATTAATTTATAGTGGAATGAACGTATACATGATCAAGAAATTATTTACTTCAGATTTCAAATCAGAATAAACCAGCCACTTACTTTGGATTTAAGTTCAATTCAGAATGGCCATTTTCATTTGCAATGAGGTGTTTACAAGGTCATTTTAAAGAGGATTTAATTTTTATTCTGAATTAAAGGGGAATTAAAACTGTCATGTAAACATGTCTGTTGTGTAGATTTACAAATTATCATGAACATTAAAGGGGTAGTGCACCCAAAAATGTGTTTTTGAGTTGTAAACAACACAGAATTACTTAGTTGTGATGAAAACTAAATATACTGTTGCTAAAATTTGTATTTTTTAATTTATTTTAAAAATGGGATTTTGTGGGTTAAAAAGGGCTCATAACGCCCTCTACAGGGTAAAACCAGGTTATGTTTTTCGTGATGTAGAGAGGTTATCTACGTCATGACAAAACTTTAGAAACCTCACAGCCCCTCCCTCCAGATGCAGATAACTGGGTCCTCGCCTTGCAGGCATAGAAAACCATGCACACCCACACATATGAAGAGCTGTGAGCTTAAATAGTGTAGATTTGTCGGTTTCAGACTTTTTCTTTCACTCTATTCTTTCACAGAGGTTTGTGTTTTTGAGGGGAGTAAAAGTAACACCAGACTTTATTATTTACCTGCTGATCCTCATCTGGCGAAAGAAAGCAGCTCAAGTTGTGGCTAACAACTTACAGCGGCACTTCCTGCAGCTGCCACAACCTGCCGCGAGTCTCCACAGCTTTCCAGGGCTGCTGGAGCTGCTGACAAGTCAGCGTAACAGCGCTAACGGCTCAGACTGATACCATTCAGGACTACCTTGTTAATATACAGCTGAGGGGTATTCAGGAAGGGAACCCCCCCAACCCTTGAAGTTTCAGGAATTTTTCAAATTCTGCAGTGGATGGAGTTGCGGAAAAAGTAGTTTAACACTTTAATATCTCACATGCCATCTGAAGCCTGTAGAATATGACATTTAGTTCTTGGGTTTTTTGCAGGTGTGATGGTCTGATCTTTGGACTGAAATTGCTGAAATGTCCAGTCTTGAGAAGATCTTGAATGTTTCCATTTGTATAGAGAAGAATAATATTTCCATGATGTCAAATGGTAGTGTTTCCAAGACTGATGGGCAGCCACAATTTCTTCTCTAAGATCTTTGCTGATGTTTTTCACCCTTGTCGTTGTGTTAACATACACCTGAGTGCTGCTTTCATAGAGGTGCTCACATTGATGATAAATTAATCAAGCACATTCTTTTGGAAGAAGTCAGTGTGGGCTTATTATTGTTTTTTTTTTTGTCTTTAATAAGTTCTTATGCATAAAACATTAGTACTGGACAAGGGAGCACTTCCTTTTTACATGACTGTATCTGTTTGTTATTAGATCTGTTCTGCTGGTTTGTTGATGTGACAGATATTTGAAAGAGCTCACTCTGTTCAAAACACTTGCCAGCAACTACTTTCCAGATGCTTCTGTGTAACAAAGCATCTGCTGGCATAACTGGGACAGTTGTCATAGAGTAGTAGAGCGGGGGAGCTTCAATGAAACGAAATGCCTCTCAGTGTGTTTCAGTCCATCTTTAAAATGGCTACGGCAGTTAAATGAGACATATTTCATGTTAAATGAGTATGGATTTCACAGTGAAAGTAGGAGGTGAGTCTGTAGAGTGGGGGTTAGAGGAGAAACACATGTGATGCATGCAAAGCTGGGGTGACGGGGGCTGAGCTGGCAGGCTATCTGGCAGACTGCTGCTCACGTGGGGGCTGCTGTCACTGCAATGACTGATTTTACATGTCTCCTTCCTCCCATCCTCTCCACTTTTCTTTCTCTTTTGCCCTTGTGTTGTCTCTCTCTTCTTGGTGTCTCATGCTGTCTTTAATATCGTTGGTCAGTTCCTCTCCTTATCTCTTTTTATTTCATGATATTCTGAAACCTCAGGGTGACCTTTGTTGGCATGAGGGGGGATGTGTTTCTGTGTTGGACAGTCTTTGAAATTTTCATTTAAATAAAAGAGACAGCAGTAAAATGGGGGTAATTATTTTGTGTAACATAAATGAGCATGTTTGTATATTAAAGAACAGACAAAATTTCTGCTGTGTTGTCTCCTGTCCCTAAGGAGAGAACAATGACACATGGTTTTTGTTCTATCTGCCTCATTGTCCTGATGTCCACTGGGAACTATGCACACAGACCCAGTCACACAATGTCAGATATAAAACACAGATGCATATCTCCTTAGTAGGGTATCCCTTGGGTGTGTGTTTGTGACTAAAATTAGAGCTGATCACATCATTAACAAACAAAGCTATTTCATACAGGCAAACAAAATTTACTCCAACAAACGGACATCCAGACGGTAGCATGTCCATCATGCAAACACTCATCTTTAAGAAGGTTTTAAAACTTGTTTGACTGAGGAAACCAGATAAAGTCCAACCTAAAGTTTGTCTTAACCTCCTGACTACAAGAAAAAAAATTGTTTAATTAATATTTTTTTTTTATTCCCCCGACTGTTTGAAGGTTAATGAGAAAACTCTGACAATGAAACTCGTTCTTCTTAATTGAAAAATGCAGAACAAAATTCAGGAAATAGCTACAAATGTCCACTACAGAAGACAATTCTCAAACTCTTAAATGTTGTGGTAAAATGTTGTTATATTCATTTAGAAAATGGTTTAATGTGTTCTCAAGAGATATCATAAAGAAATATTACAATAATACTTCAGGACTACATTTGCACAAAAAGAAGTTATGCACTTACTTTTCCTCTTCTTATGAAATGTGGTTGTGGTAATGAATGCCATTTTCCTTGAAGAAAAACAGGATGTTCCCAAAGCCCACCCCTATAAATGTGGTACCATTCAAAAGCCCTGGATGTCCTTTTTAGAGAACAAAATGAGTGGGTTTAATAGCGTGCAGGGGAGATATTCAGGTTTACAAATGTCCTCCACAGAGGACAAATTTATACTACTGGTAGTCAGGAGGTTAAATAAAAAAAAGGTTTATTGAAGAGGAGTCAAGAGGCAAACAGTAGTTCAAGATACTATCTAAAAAGTCCTAAACCCACTCAAAGAAAACTAAATGAAATATCAGCAACCAGAAAACTCATATAACCCAACACCGGCCACCTTGTGTGGTAAGAAATTGAGGAAAATTGATCAAGAACATAGAAAACACAGGAAGACACACATTCCAATTAAAACTAATGAGAAAATGTGTCCAAACCTTTGACTGGTATTGTGTGTATCCCAAAGATAAACAAAGTGGCAAAGTGACAAAATGTCTAGCAACATTTGTATGCTAACCATCCTTCACCATCCTGAAAACTATGCAAAGCTAAGCATGCTAAAGCTAACGTTACACCATGAGTTGCTTGTGCAGGGCGGCAGGTTTAAAGATACTGTCATCTGTCATGTTAAAAGAAGTAAATAAAGTGTTAAACTGAGATAGAAATAAAACATTTAGGAAATTCTGTACAAAATTTGAAATCATGGCATAAAAAAAAGTTATGTTTTATTTATTTTACTTGTTTCGTCACATTACAGTTACAGAAGATGACAAAACTATTAAGAGGGTCATTTAACCTAGAAGGTAATAATAATTTCTAATTGCAAGGAAGAAGTTTAAAAATGATGTATTACCCTTACATTTTATATTATAATCGAATAAACTAAATGACAGTCAGCTTAGTCTTAAGACTTTGACGAAATCCTGATATGCTGTGAAGATTAACTGCATTTAAAGCACAGAACATTCTATCTTAGTCCTTTCTGTGTGGTAAAAGCACGATGAATGCATGATGTTCTTATGAGCCAGACAACATGGTTGGCATGTTGGTGGACCACACCCATCGTCAAACTCAAGCTTCTCATTGATTTCAACCCATCTATAAAGTTTTTAACTGCATCTTCCACGGCTGAGACGACAGCTCCAGCTACGTGTCCGTTATAGCAGGAGACAACAAGTGAGTTTTTTTTCTAGGAGAAGAAACTTAGAGGCACTTTACACACACATGGAGTCTTCTGCTAGAGTTGATACGAGCAGAAGGTGATTAAGAGGGTGTTAAACCACTCATCAATAACCACCACATAAACACCACCTCATGTTTCTCTGTGTGTCTTGTCTAATGTGTGGACATGAAACCCACTCACACAGAGACATGCTGCCACACAGCCTGCTCACTGTTTATACTGGACACTGAACAGCTCTGTAGGCAGTCCCATCGTTATGATGTCAGGAACATTAGTCTCTCATGATTGTCACTACAGCTCTTTTTTCAACCATGAATATACAGCACTTATCCTTGCATCTGGTCTCAGGGGGTGAAGTGGCCCACTCCACTCAATGGGGTGAATCTTGAGTCTGTCCTACATTTTCAAGCCACAATGCAAAAGTAAATGTGGATGCAAATTACAAACACTAACCCTTAAACTATGATATTTCCATGTCTGAGTAATTAGCCTGAGAGTTAAGATTAAGACACACAGCAAACTGGTTCCAGACTAGGACATATACTAAATACTTGACTAAGAATTTTCTTCCTTTCTTTTCATATACTAATATTTTCTTTATCTAAACTGGGGCAGTTGTATTGACTCTTTTTTAATGCAAAATCTCATTTCAGGGTTTCTGTCAAACTGGCCCACAGTGTTTGAAGTGCAGCACTGTAGATAGAGTAACAGCCAGCCAAGAGGCAGCTTAATGATTGTCAAAAATCACTTAGCAATTTTCATATCATATATCAGCTTACATACTACTGTAAATTCCTTAAGCTGGTTCTCATATTGCCAAATTTTTAAGCGATGATTGCTTTCGTAATTAAAAATAAAAACTGTTGCACTACAATTAGTGCATTCAAGACCAATGAGAAATTGGATTAGAAATGTCAATACCAGGTAAGATTTGCTATTATGAATGAAAAATATTACACAAACTAATGCTAGAGCATTATTAAATAAAATTAATTCTAACTTCTGTGGAAAATTTGTGGTGTTGTGTTATGTAAAAAGCGTATCATATAAATGAGAGAGCAAGTCTCTGAACGACTCAGAAAAATTGTCAAAATGATAAAAGCAAAGGAGTCTTAAATCTCTCAAACTTTTCATGAGTTCAGTTTTCTTGCAGGTTTATTTTACTTAGACAGTCTAAGCCATACACCAGTGAGCTATTTTACACTACTTTTAGGCTACCTCATATATCTGGTGGTATAGAAATTCACAAATTAAGGGTCTTTATGTGTAAAATGCAATATGAAGGTGACTTTATTCCAGGATGGGACCACTATGTGACTGGTTGCTGTGTATAGCTGATTTATTGACCTCAGTTACAGCTTCAAGGCTGTTGGTTTTTATGTAAATAATTATGCTAACATAAGAGCTGGTTGCTTACATGTATTTGAGATGAGGATGATTTTAAACTCAAGTTAATTTTTAGTTAACTAATTAGATGTTAGTGATTTGAATATGTTTTAGTTATTTAAATTAAATCTGTGATCTTCAAGAGAAATCAAGTTGAATAGTTCATTTTCAATTAAAATACTTAAAATGCAGGTAGTTTTCTTTTTATATTCAGCTCTGCAGGAGGTATAATATTATTATAAACAATAAACTGGTTTAAAAGGAGCAAAAAAAATGCACAAGTGTTCCATTTTAATCAAATCTAAGCACATTTATAACAACTAGTTAACACAGAGTGTTGTGCACAACATAATTCACAATGGCAGTTGTTAGACCAGCATGGCCACTATGTTGCCAAACTTCCCATCTCCAACACATCACATCAGAATTACACCAAGCGAGAGGATGTATATTAATCCATGTTTCACAGAGGCAAGGCAGGCTTATATTTAGGACAACTCAAAGTGCTGCAGATGAGACATTAAAAGAAATACAGCAAGGTTTATAAAAAACGAAAAAATAAAAAAAAACACTGAATAGGACAATTAAGATTCTCTTGCAAGAAAATCTATTCAAAAACTTTCTACCTTAATGAAAAGGAGTGGCAAATAATTAGGTTTTAAGACCAAATTTAACAGAAGACTTTAGCCGTGCCCCATGAGCATTTCAGCAACAGTGTACCTAGAGTAAATGCTCTGTTGTCTCAGCTAAAATTTACATTAAATAATTGCATAAAGATGAATAGAAATTATACAAATATATGGTATGCCCATTCCTTTTTTCTTCTTTGCTTCATTCTGTTTAAGTCCCTGTTTATGGATTTTCTTGCGTTGCATTATACCAATGCATGCATCTGTAATTACACCAACCGCACACACACCCAGGTCTCTTCTAATAAAGTTTATTTATTCATAGCACATTAAGCAAAACACAGTATATCATGCTAACTAAACACAACACCTTCCTTTCAGGGGTTTATTAATGGTTTCTAAACCATCCTGAATTACTACCGACACAACTTTGTGTGTGTGTAATGTGTAAATATGTGCTCATTCATCGCTAGTGTACAGCATTTGTCTATGATTCCATCCATTTGTGTGCACCCATGTGTTTAACATGTGTGTCTAGCAGGATTTACGTGAGCTCCACAAGCAGACAGCTGGTTGGTCCCATCACTAACTGCCTGTTTTAAGGGACTGTTTGGGTTAGAGAGTAGCAAATGGAAAAGCCTCGCAGCCATCAGCTTTTACAGAGGCTATTTATAGACTGCAGACCATGTACAGCCCAGAGAGAATGCTGCACAACTGACCAACTTTTTACTTGTCTTGTTGCAGAATAAAAAGGAAAGATCACACACTGCTAGGATTTTGTGTAATAAACCATAACAGATCAAAGAACAAACTAATCAGCCAAATGAGCTAAATGCATTGTTGTCCATCATGTTGATCATTTTTTCACTAATTGTGTTGTGACTGATCACTTATTGTGATTCATCAGAATAGTTACAGATATTAAGTCCCTGGTGTTACAGCTTGCTGATTGGCAGGCCCTACTGTCACCTTGTGTCAGCAGTTTTGTTTACCAAGCACAAAGCCTCCCTAGAGACATCAGTGTGTGTGTGTTTATGTGACAATAAAGCTCAAGAAAGTGACACAAAATGTGTCTGTGGCACATACTTTAAAGCCCCACTGATTAACTTTGGTACCACCAAACGGAGGCTAATTCGGCATTGTTCTTGCATCCTGTCTCTTCTCTGAACTCTCTCCAGCCTGTAAAAGTCAGTCAGATGCTGACTCTTGTCCGATCTCTTGTCCGATCTCTTGTCCTCTTGTCCTCACTGTCCTCTTTCTTTTTTAGCCAAATCTGCCATTCAGAATGGCCTTTGTGTTGATATCCAGTTGCTGGAATGTGACACAGTGCCATAAAGCAAAACACTGCTATTGTGTGATGCCCCAGGCTGAGAAAAAAGTTGTGAATCATGGTTTCTCAGGCTCGGGAGGCTGCAGGGCAACAACAGCTAAGGGGCTGTCCATAACAAATATCAGAAAGATAACAAAACTGCTTAAGATTGGAAACTTAAGTCATTCTTCAGCACAAGACCCTGCACTACTTAAAAAAACAATTAAAGATCTGTATATTCCCCATAAATACATGTATCCTACAGCTATTATACTACTTTTATTATACCGTGTTATTATATATATTACAATGCAGGAGAATGTTGGGAAAGAATATGTGTCCATTTGAAGGGGACCAAAGCCTGTTTCTAGGAGGAAATAGTGCGCTTGTTTGATTAGTATCAGAATTTGTTTGCACATCCACAATATCCCAAACAAAGCTAAATTTCTGAGCAAACAGACTAGGATTCGAATCGAAAAGGCTGGTGTGAATGTGCCCTACAACTGTGTGACTTTGATATAACCAAGCACCATCTTCGTGGTCTCGTTGCACTCATGTGTCATGCTCATTTTCCTGTTAAATATCACTTTACTCAAAACTGCTTTTGAAAATATTTCAGCAAAAAAAAAATATATATATATATATAAATATATAATGGGATCAGCCTTATTGTCAAGTTTGTCTCTTTTATTTATCTCAAGAATACTTTGTATGAGTAGCATGACTTGCACTTGACAGCTGTGATGCTTAAATAAAGGAAACCACCTTTTTTCATTAAGAAAATTATAGCACCCTGTAGGTGTAAGTCAGGACAATCAAGGTGGTTTCAAATTTAGACTCTTCTTTTTTGTCTTAGGCTCCCAATTAGCAGAATGAATCCCCCCAAATCTTCTTTCTGTGGCTCCACATTTAAGTTTGTTCTATCTGCTTCTTTTTTTCCAACTGCACAGAAGAAAATGCTTGCTCTCTTTCACTCTTTATTTTTTATTTTTACTTTGTCCTTCTCTCCTGGAATCTCTTAATCAATGAGTAATGGAACCAGGATGACCCCCCCCCCCCACTTCCACCTGGAAGCTTGGCCCTGATGCCAGCCAAATTCGCTATTTGCCTCCTTTGTCTTCTGATTGCAGAATAATTTTAATGTTTGGATGATAATCGGAATTTTAATCTTCAGAAATTACCCTTAGCATTTTAAACAATTTGGACTATTTGCTTTAAAAACGGGGGATGGTGATAATGTTAATTTCACCTTAAGAATTTTCAAAGAAAATTATGCATTTTTATCCAGAGCTGTTAATAAGCTGCTGCTGGGGGGGTCACTGTTCTAGGAAAAGTCAACACAAGAGTTTGTTATCTAAAGAAATGTACTCCTATTTGGTTAGAAAAACCTCAATATAGTCCAACACTGTTTGGTATAAGATCTTGATTATGCTTTGTTCAAGCTATGTTGTTAGCTAATAATGAAAACAAACAATTTAATTTTAAAAGCAAATTAAAAGCCTGTAAGCGGAGACATTTAAGTTTGTCCACATCTGAACATGACATTTTTTTGGATGCATCCCATTGGACCCATTTATTTATTTTAATTCATTTTCTGCACCGCTTAATCTAATTCAGGGTCAGGGGGAAGCTGCAGTCTATCCCAGCCTATACCTTGGACAGGTCACCAGTCCATCACAGGGCCATTCCCAATGTCCCAATGGCTGTGGTCTGGGTGACTACGGACCCTGCACTGGAGCCCATAAAAGTGTGGCATGGGCCCCTGCGTGCCTGGACCTGGGCTTTTCCTGTGGTGGCTGCCTCTGTGGTCATGGTGGTTCCTGGTGTGTTTATGTGATCCGTCCACACCAGAAGCCATTCAGCTATTTGTGTATTAAAATAAATATTGTTTATGAATCAGAAATAATTTATTGATCAGAAAAGCTATTTTTCACATTATTTATTTATTTTTTTCCCTTCCATCAGGAAAATTAAAACCAACTACTTCATTGTGTCCCTGGCGTTTGCTGACTTGCTCGTGTCAGTGCTGGTGATGCCATTTGGGGCCATTGAACTGGTCCACCAGCACTGGATCTACGGTGAGACGTTCTGTCTGGTTCGGACATCGCTGGACGTCCTGCTGACCACCGCCTCCATACTGCACCTGTGCTGCATTGCTCTGGATAGGTACGTGTGCACTTGGTACCTCTAAACCTGCACTGATTTATGTTGCGTTTTCAATGTTTCACCTTCTGTCAGGATTTATTCTCAGTATTTTGTGTGTGCGTGACGTCTCTTCAGCACTGTTTGCGAGATGAGTGATTGTTTGTGATGTCAATCCTGTGGCGTGAGTTCGCTTCTCATCAAACATTTTACATCAGTGAGAATGTGAGAGGAAGGCAGAGTACAGATGTTGCGGGTGTATATCAGTGTTGTTTTGTAGAGCATGTATGATGGATACCAGCTCCATTGGAAGTGGTTTTTATGCCTAAACATTAATGTGAGACACTGTGAAGGTAAGAAGGGGCGCACTGGATCCAAAGTCTTCTGATTTAAGCAACACTTTGTATTTTGACACTTAAGACAACATGGGCGGCTTTATTGGTTTCTTTTACTGCTTCTGCTTTTCCAACGAAATTAAGGTCAGCATAAAGGGGGAAATATTTTGTCAACAGGAGAGTATTTAAACTGCAAGAGATTTTGGTAATTAAGGGTAATAATTTCAGGATTGCCTTCTGGTCACAAAGAAATAATCTTGGGATTAATTAAAAGGATTCATTTTGATTAGAAGGCTGGTATTGGTTACATTCAGAGTAACTGCACACCTTAACGTCAGTGTTATTCTTCTGCATTAAAGCATAACCCATTTTGAAAGAGAATAAGAAAGGGATGTGCGGTGTGTATTAAAGTTGTTTGCACAGTGACATTGTGGGAAGAAAGCAACTTCTTTATTCTCTTCTACTGAAAGCCAATTGGAGAAATCAAATAAACTGCATTTCAAATGCAAAAATAATTTATATTTGCTTTTATTTGACAATATTGAAGCATCCTATCAGCATTGATCTCTTCACTTTTTTTTTTTTATCAAAAATCAAAATGGCAGTCTGTATTATATATATATATATATATATATATATATATATTGCAGGTTGAAATAACCACAGCAATGTTTTTGCTAAACATAAACAGACAGGGAGTAACTTAAGCTAGATTAGCACAACTTTAGCTGTGCATTGTAAATTAAAAGTATTACCAACACAACAAAGTAAGGGTCGTTATCATGACACACAGTAAACCGAGTTTTCTCCAGTGATGCAGCCCTACTTAGGTGGTAATTTCTTCCTTTTTGTTGTGTCTTTCAAACAAATCTGTGCAAACATTTTAATAAAACTTGTTGAAATGTTGTGTTTGCTGTGCCCACTTTAAAATATCATTCAGTGCTTCACTCTTTATGTAGCTGATCTCTCTTTTATTCTAATTAGGAAGTATTTATGTCCATTAAACCGGTAACAAGGTTAAACACTACGTTAATTGTATTTTCTTTTTTTAACTGTTAGAGGAAAATTAGAGCGAGAGGACTCTATTTTGTGTTACTACATTTTGAGTTGTAACCCATCAGATTGAATTTGCACTGAGTTTCTGGCAGTCATATCACGTTTTGTCTGCAATGATTGAATGAATGAATGAATGAATGAATGAATGAATGAATGAATGAATGAATGAATGAATGAATGAATGAATACTTTATTTATTTCGGTTTAAAAACAAAAAATAAGTATATAAAATTACATTTTCTCAGAAGAATTAATCAGACAGCAACCGAAAAAGGAATAGGCTGAAGCCCCAGGGCTTATTTTTGCCTATCCTGTACTATCATAGAAATAATTCACAATAAGACATCAAAAATAAAAAACAACAACAATCTAATTCAATCAATTTCATTGTAACCTTTGATAATTTTTGATTTTAAAGTCTTCTTGAAAACTAACATAGAGTTACACATCTTAATGTCATCGTTTAATCCATTCCATAATTTTACACCCAAAACTGACACACATCTGTACTTAAGATTAGTTCTAGCTTTATATGTTTCAAACATTAACAACCCCCTTAAGTTATAAATCCCCTGCCTTAGCTTAAACATTTTTTGAATACAGTCAGGAATTGTCTTTTTTACCACTCGAAACATTATTTCTAATGTTTTTAGATATACAATGTCCAAAAATTTTATTGTTTTTGATTTAATAAAAAGCTGATTTGTAGAATGATGGTATCCAACCTCATTTATTATCCTAATAGCCCTTTTCTGCAATTTAATTATTGGATCTAAGTTCGTTTTATATACATTTCCCCAAATTTCAGCACAATACGTCATATAAGGCATCACAAGTGTACAGTATAGCAAATGGAGGCAAGTTTTATTCAATAAATCTCTTGTTTTGTAAAGAATAGCAATAGACTTAGATAATTTCTGTTTTACATATTTTATGTGGGGCTTCCAACAAACTGTATCATCTATTATTATACCCAAAAACTTAGTTTCATATACTCTTTCAATTGCCACATTGTTTAAATTTAGTTTTATTTCAATATTAATCCTTTTACCACCAAACAACATAAATTTGGTCTTACTTTCATTTAATGATAGCTTATTTAAAGCAAACCAGTTATTTAACTTGGTCAATTCTATTTCTACAGTTTTCAACAACTCCTTAATGTTTCCTCCAGAACAAAACAAATTGGTATCATCAGCGAACATAACATATCTTAGTCTATCGCTTACTGTACAAATATCATTTACATAGAGTATAAATAATTTTGGTCCCAATACTGATCCTTGTGGTACTCCACAAATTACTTGTTTAAGATGAGATTTAATATCATTAATATTCACATACTGAAGCCTATTACTTAAGTAACTTCTTAACCAAAGTTGTGCTGTACCTCTTATACCACACCGTTCACATTTCTGTAGAAGTAAAGAGTGATCAATTGTATCAAAAGCTTTACGTAAATCAATAAACACACCTACTCCAAACTGCTTATTATCCAAGGCTGTTGCAATATTTTCCACAAATTCCATCACCGCTAATGATGTTGAACGCTGTCTCCTGAACCCATACTGATGGTCATTCAATAAATCATATTTTTCAATAAAGGAATCTAATCTCTTTACAAACAATTTTTCAAGAATTTTAGAAAATTGAGGCAGCAAAGAAACTGGTCTATAATTTGACACCAATTGCTTATCTCCATTTTTATAGATTGGGATCACTTTTGCTATTTTCATCTTATCTGGAAAGATACCTGTTTGAAAAGATCTGTTACAAATATATGTTAATGGCTCAAGGACACAAAAAATAACCTCTTTTATAAGTGACATATTAAGCTCATTACAATCAGTAGATGTTTTACTCTTAAATTCTTTTACTACTTCTAAAATGTCACTTTCACAAACTCCCCCAAGAAACATTGTATTACAACTATTGAAAGTTAATTTAAAGGTTTCATTTATTCCACCAATTTGGGGAATCTCTTTTGCTAAATTAGGACCTACATTAACAAAGTAATTGTTGAACTCATTCACCAAGTTTTCTTTATCACCATTGTCACCTTTTACAATGCTTGTTGGTAAGCACCTATCATTACGATTTTTGATAACCTTATTCAATACACTCCAAGTAGCCTTTATGTTCATTTTATATTTTTGAAGCAATTGTTCAAAATACATCTTCTTTTGACATCGCATTATAGATGTCAATCTATTTTTATATTTTTTTATAATTATCCTCCTTTTCCTGTGTTCGATGCTTTAAAAACTCCCTATATAGCTTGTTTTTCTTTTTACAAGCCTTCTCCAATCCCTTTGTTATCCAAGGTTTTCTCCTCTTTTTAGAATTTTGAATTAACTTCTTCACTGGACAGTATCTGTCATAAATTGTCAGAAACGTATCCAAAAATGCATTGTAAGCATCATTAGGATCTTCTACATAAACTTCCTGCCAATCATGATTTGCCAATCCCATTTTAAGAGCTGCAATTGCTTCTGGTGTCTTCACTCTATTTGAATAATAAGTCTGAGTTTTCTCTGGAAAACTAAGCTTATTGCTCCTTTCAAGAACTGCAAAAACAGGCAAATGATCACTTATATCTGTCCCCAACAATCCACTTTTTATCTTCCCTTTAGTTATATTAGCAAAAATATTATCAATCAAAGTAGCACTGTCCTTAGTTATCCTGCTAGGCTTTAAGATCAGTGGATAGAAACCAAAACTGAACATAGTATCAATAAATTCTGCAGTTTTCTTGTGCTCATTTGACTTTAACAGGTCAATGTTAAAGTCACCACAAACAAAAATCACCTTGTCTCTCTGTTTTTCAAGTATTTCCAAAATCTTCGTATTAAAATAATCAATGCAGGATCCTGGTGTGCGATAAATGCAGCTTATTATTATATTTTTGTCTCTCTCCACTTGAATTTCAATGGTCAAACATTCCATCAGATTATCAATTACAGCTGTCATATTATTGATAACTTTGCATTTAAAACCCGAAACTACAAATATAGCAACACCCCCTCCCCTTTTGTTCACTCTATTTTGAGAGTACATCTCATATCCCTCTAGTTCATCCTCCAGCTCTTTATCGTTTCTCAACCATGTTTCTGTAATTGCTACAACAGTAAACCTTTCTTGGGACTGATTAAGATAATCTTTGATTTTAGCAAAATTACTAATAAGACTTCTGCTATTGAAGTGGATCAATGAAAAACCCTTCTTTATAGTATTTAATTCTTCCTCAGAATAATATTCACAGGTCATATTAACACTCTGATATAAGTGAATGTCAGGATCAATACCATTTTCTAGGTCATTTCTAGGTGATTGTGACAGATGGACTGACAGAAACTGCACTTATGTAAAACTGCAGAATTAGATCATGATTTAATGAAAGTGTCACTCAAGCACTTGTAGAAAAATGTAAGAGATAGTCTGGGGTCCCATATGGTAGAACGCCTTGAATAATTGTTTTACACTGTGTGCAGTGTGTTCTGATGGATATTACACATGCATTTCGCTGGATCCAATAATCACACACAAACATTTACACTGCAAAAGAAGAGACAAAGGCACTGAAACAAGCTTTGGCAATTTAACAGTGGATTTGTTTTAAATCTCCCATAATTACATTCACTTGGAACCAGAACTGCTCCAATGTTCAAGAATTCATCTGCCTGAGAAAGATAAATGCTATCACACTGGCATCCTAACAAAGAATTATGGACTGAGACAACAAAGGAACAAACAGCTTCTTTTCATGCAAAATCATTATTGACAAGCAACACACCAGCAATTTCCCTGCTTCGCTCCATTGTCTGTAGGCTGCCTATTAAAAGTGAGCTCATTCACACCTGTGTAATAAAAATATCACTATGACCTCCAAGAAAAAAAATACAGTAAATGATGATGATGATTAGAGACTGACATCTATCATCACAATATGAAAGGGCCTAGTTTTAATCCCAATATGGTCACACCTTGTGCCTTTTTGGTCAAATTACACCTAGTTTACTTTATTTAAAGCATATGCTGTAAATTGTTAATCAATTCTTTTGTCACACCTTTAGTCTGACATCAGTAAAGTGTAATGAAAACGGTAGTATTGAAAACCCTCCATTTTTAGATTATTTGATGAATAAAAATCATTATGAAATCACAAATGGTAAATGGTCCGTATTTATATAGTGCTTTACTGTACCTGGAACGATACCCAAAGCGTTTTACATTATACATCACATTCACCCATTCACACACACATTCACACAGTGATGGCGGAAGCTGCCATGCAAGGCTTCAACCACGACCCATCAGGAGCAATTAGTGGTTCAGTGTCTTACCCAAGAACACCTCGACATGAACCCGACTTGGCCGAGGATCGAACCGGCAACCCTCGGGTTACAAGATGACCGCTCTACCTTGCTGAGCGATGCCGCCCAAGATTTAATCTGTGGTCAGAATAACTCAAAAGGACAACCAGTTTGGAGTACTTAATGGCAAATACTCACAAAGACATCACCAATGACCCATGAGTACTAAACAGGAGGAAAGTATCAGCATGTGTACATAACAATACTAGCAACATGGTGTTAGCCAATACCAAACGTAGGGGGGGGGGGGGTTCCTATTTGGAGTAGTGTTTTTGTTATAAATGTCCATTCCTACTCAACAACTGCTGGTCCAAAACTGCTTTTAAACACAGTTTTTATTTGTTGTTCCTTTAAAAATGTAATGTGGCTTCTCTAGCTGGGATTTACCATCCTCATTTTGTCTTGCTGTGCCTGGTACAGATACTTATGGGAAATAAAGTACAAATAGCTGTAAAGCTCTGAAAGAATCAAGAAATGGTTTTATTTTTAGACAATATTATGTTAAATTTCATTTAGATACACATTTTCAGTATCTGCAGACAAAGGCTTTGAAATGTGAACATCAACCGAATTTTTTTTTTTTTCACTGCCAAGTAGAAAAGATCAGATTTGGACTAGATGTAGTTTGTTTCACGATAATCTCTGAGATGATCATCCAGTTTTGTTAGCGATAAATGACATCTACAGTTCCGATATATTTTTATTTTTAGTAAAAATTTTTTTGTAAATTTGTCAAATTAAAATGATCACACCACCACACAGTCCAAATCAAAATTTGATTCTCCCTAAAAAACAAATAAAAAGGAAATCAATCTATGAGTCCATGTAAGAAAATTCATGTTTCTTAAAGAAGTCAGCATAATATGTACAGAGTAGAAGCTAGAGATAAAGATCTCAGATGCAATCTTTCAGTGCTGCCCCTTAATCCCAATGATGCTGACAGCTCATAAAAAGGCAAAAACACCATTTGAAAACTTCCTTTAAAAGAAAAAGATGTGTGTTCTGCAAGGCAATGCTGCTCTGGAGGTTCATGTAATGATTAACATGCTAATGAGCCACAGAGTTGCTCTGTAGGAATGATGAGGAATAAGGAATGACAAGTGCTCTAGATGAGAGCTCCTATCCTCATAGGATGGATTAAAGTTCAGATTTCCACTGATGATGTTAGATTTGGGATAAAATGACATCAAATAAATGGTGCAGAATATTTAAAAGCAAAAGTTTGTAAAGGTGGTTTGTGTTACAAATGAAGTCAGAGCAGCTCAGTCATATTAAACTTTTATTTCCATCAGCAGAAACTTTGGGAACGTTCACACTGATGCTTTTTAGTCTGCTTTAAACAAACCTTCCACAGATATTACTCTTTGTTTGGAGTAGGGCGAATACTCATCACTAATCAGACCAACAAAGCAGACTGTGGGGAGTTTGAAAATTTGGGACCTCGGTTCACCTATGAGTGAACCCTGATGTGATATGTTTTTGCAATTGGAAAGAAAATGGACCATTCAGTGAACCAAAGAGAGGAAGTGATGTTGAACACATTGTACAGCAACCTGCAGGATGGCTTGCTGCATCTCATGCTGGTCATACTGGACAGGTTGTTGTGCAAACTGTAGTAAATTTTAACACTGAAGTAAAAACAGAAATCCTAAGATGGAATAAACTGTTGCTGCATTGTTTACGTGTAGTGAAGGAGTCCATTGATGCTGAAAGATTTCCCTATTTGGTCCTGGCCAATCATTGAGGCTGGTTTTCTTCTTTGTCCTGCTTATTTTCTTCTTGGTCAGTGATCATTTTGAGAATATCGCCTCTAATGAGCACTTGTTTTAACTCCGTGATGTCCGGGAAAATGTGACAATAAACCAAACCAAAGGAACATGTTTTAGAATTCCCCACAGACAGTCCTGGTGAGAACGCATCCTACATATGGTGGCGTGGCTCTGTTTCTTGTATGGGGAGGGTTTTTTCACACACACACACACACACACACACACACAGAGAGAGAGAGAGAGAGAGATGGAAATGGGTTGCAAAATGGGTTTTCCTGGTTGCGTTATTCCAACCAGTTAAGTAGAAAGATATCAGCTGAGCTACTGCCTGACATGAACCGACATAGAAATCACTTATGAGCAGATGTAGAAAAAAACAAAATTGTGGGCTGAATTCAACTCTGTTTGCCAACTTAATGAACTCTAAGTTTGGTTAAGTAATTCAGAGAAAATTCCTTACTGGCAGTGCCTGCCAGTTATACTCCCACTGTAATGGGATTTTACTTTGCTCCAGGTTCCTTGACTGTTTGCTCATCAGATTGTCTCACAAAAATTTACCCATTTAGTCAAAAACCTCTATGGTCTGACACTATTGATAAAACTTTTAGGGGAAACCTGGTCTCATTAGGATGAGATGGTATTCATCCCACTTTGGATGGAGCAGCTCTCAGATGTAGGAATATGGACAATTTTATTATTCATTTAGGCCAATAACAAGTCAGAGTTGAGACAAGGAGACAGAGTTGCCATCCTACATGCTTCTCTGCAGCCTCCCACCTGCCACTACCCTACACCCTACGTAACTACAGGCCGAGGAGGAGGTGTGGAAGCTATCTTGGAATCAGGGATATAGATTAGTGCTAGACCTAAGATTAGTTATAATTCCTTTCAATACCTGACTCTCAGTCTATCTCTGGAAATCAGAGCCACTTCTCATAACCAAGCTCTTTAAATTGTTCTGACATATGGCATTGATAGTAAATATCTAACAGTTCTTCCTCATAACCCTGTTTTCTCTGATCATTTCTTAATAACTTTAAAATTTTCTTTACTTGACTACACAATGACTGAGAATAAATGTCATTATAAAAGATGTTTGTCAGATAGTGGTACCAAATTTAAGAAAACATCCAAGCTTTACTCTGACACAGGTTGATCAACTTGTTGACAGAACGACAGTTTCAATCCGTACAACACTAGACAGTGTTGCTTCTCTAAAAAGGAAGATAACCAGCCTGAAGAAGCCGACTCCTTAGTTTAATTCAGAGCTTCAAGCTTTAAAACAGACATCAAGGCAGTTGGAAAGGAAATGGCATTCACCTGGTCTAGAGGAGTGTCAGTTTGTCTGGAAATAAAGTTTAATATCACATAAGAAAGCCCTGCGTAAGGTTAGAACTGATTATTATTCATCACTGATAGAGGAGATCAAGAACAACCCCATGTTTCTCTCTGGTACTGTAGACAGGTTGACTAAGAGCCATAGTGCCCTTGAGCCATGTATGTCTTTAACTCTCAGCTGTGATGAGGTACCATATACCAATGTGTGGCGCAGTGCCACAGAACCAACTCCAAGCGCCACAGATTCTGCCCACACTTATTCTGGTAAGATGGTTCAACACACTTTTCTGTGTGTTTAAAAAAAAAGAAGAAACGTTTTCTTAGAGTTTTGAATAAACGTGGCCTCTCTGTGTCTGCGCAGCGCTCTGCCTCCAAGCAAAACTTGTTAAAAAATCAGAATCAATTTTATTCGCCAAGTATGAACACATACAAGGAATTTTTTTGCTGGCAGATGTCGTCACTCTAGTGCAAGATTAGATAAGTAACAAGTAACTAAACGGACTCTTATTTAGTGATGTCTACTATATACTTGGCAATATATGCAAATATAAATTACAACTACAAATCTCAAATCAATATACACTATATACAATAGATGTAGTATAGGGGTGGTATAAAATGAAACATGCGAGTGATGGGGTGCAGTTGTGAATTGTGCAACTAGTTAGCAGTTTATCTGTTCAAAAAAGTGAATGCAATGTGGAATAAACTGTTCTAGTGCCTGTTAGTCCTGGTCTGCGGGGTTCTGAGGTACCTGCCAGATGGAAGCAGTTCAAAAAAACTGTGTGCAGGGTGTGAGGAGTTCTTTATGATGTCTCCTGCTCTTCTTTGAATCCTGGTGGAGTGCAGGTCCTAAATAGAAGGCAGTGATGTGCTCTACAGTCCTCACAGTGCGCTGTAGTCTGGTCTTGTCCTGCTTGGTGGCTGCTCAAAATCACACAGTGATGGAGGAGCACAGGACAGACTTGCTGCTACTGAGGACTGTGAGTAGTGGTAGAGCAGGGGGGTGTCTCCTAAAGTCCACAATCATCTCTACCATCTTCAGTGTTTAGCTCCAGATTGTTCTGACTGCACCAGACCTTGAGCTGACCCACTTGCTGTCTATATGCAGACTCGTCACTATCCTAGATAAGCCCGATGATGGTGGTGTTGTCTGCAAACTTCAGGAGCTTCACAGAGGGGTCAGTGGAGGTGCAGTCATTGGTGTAGAGGGAGAAGAGCAGTGGAGAGAGCAGTGGAGAGAGGACACATCCCTTTGGAGCACCAGTGCTGATGGTGTACGAGGTAACCTAGCCTCACCTTTTGGCTTGTGTCAGTAAGGAAGCTGAGGATCCACTTACAGGTGGCAGTCAGCCAGGACAGTTTGGTGCAGAGGGAGTGGGAATGATGGTGTTAAATGCAGAGTTGAAGTCCACAAACAGGATCTGTGCATAGATCCCAGGACGATCCAGGTGCTGCAGTATGTTAAATGCATCATTCACTGACATGTTTGCCCCATAGGCAAGCCAAAAAGTCCAGCAGGTTTCCCGTGTGGCCCAACACCAGGTGTTCAAAGGACTTCATAACTGCAGATGTCAGAGCAACAGGTCTGTAGTCATTCAGTCCTGTGATGGTGGGTTTCTTGGGGTCTGGAATGATGGTGGAGTGCTTGAAGCAGGAGGAGACTTCACTCAGCTCCAGAGATCTATTGAAGAGCTGAGTGAGGATGGGAGCCAGCTGATCTGCACAGGCCTGCAGACAAGAGGGAAACACGCCATCTGGGCTTGGAGCTTTCCTGGTCTTCTGCCTCGGGAGCAACTGGGTCACTTGTCTCTTACTGATTTGAAGTAGGTCAGGGGGACTGGAGAGGGGGGAGCTGGGATGAGTGCTGAGCCAGGGGGGTCAATTTCAGTGGGTGGAGGGGATGCAGCTGCAGTGAGGAGAGGAACAGGTGTGAAGTGTTCCTTCTCAAATCTGCAGTAGAAGCCGTTGAAATTGTCAGCCGGGGCTTTGGCTTCAGCAGTGGGGGCAGGGTGTCTCCTGTAGCTGGAGATCTCCTGCAGGCCTCTCCACACTGTTGATGGGTCTTTAGGTGAAAACTGGTTCCTTTGCTTTTCAGAGTAGAGCCTGTTGGCCACTCAGATTTTAGTTTCTGACTGTAGGCTGGAATGAGGTGGACGAGGTAGTGGTCAGAGTGACCTCAAGTTGTGCGGGGGACAGAGCGATAAGCCAATGATAAATGGTATTTTTTATTAACAGATGTTTACTTTGAGTGATGCTCCTATAGTACTTCTATCATTGGTGCAAAAACGCTCACACTTCAATGATAAAAAAGAAAAGTGTGTTTTTAGTCAGATCATCAGTTTAATCAGTTTCTTCATCAATATTGACTGTTTAACGTCAGTCATCACATCTGGTGGTTTTATGACATATATCATAACCATGGAGATGGCTGGATAGATGAAGCTGTATAAATTATGCATTATGAACCAGAACATAGCAGAGATGATGCAGAAGAACATTTAGAAGTTCATTATATGCATCTGGTTCTTTTAAGCTGGAATCATGTTTTAATATTGTCTTTAACTTTATTGCTTGTATTTTATCTATTTTATTTTAGCATATTCCTTCTGCTTTTATTTAATTAATTGCATTTTTTTTATCTTTATTTATTTATTTATTTATTTATTATTATTATTATTATTATTATTATTATTATTATTATTATTATTATTATTATTATTATTATTTTTAATGCACTTGTCTGCACCCTGCTGTAATGATTTATGTAAAGCACTTTGAATTGTCTTGTACATGTGCTATACAAATAAATTTGCCTTTGCCTTTTGCCTTACTGATACTTGGACATCTGATATTTTTCCCAGGGAAGTTAACACTAAATATTTTAAAGAAATGGCTGTTTTTTTTAATACAACACAGTAAAAACTGTCATGTTTCAGACATAGTCACAAATGGTGATTAATAATGATTAATTAACTGTAAGCTGTGATTAATCTGATTAAATATTTTAATTATTTGACAACTCTAAAAAAAAAAAAAAAAAAAAAAAAAACTTTCGTTTTATTATTTCATTGACTGAATGTTTCCTGCTTTAATCCAGATGAGAATCAAAACTTTTTTTTCCTCGTCCAGAGAAGACGGAGCAGCTTGAGGATGCATCAGTGTGAAATAAAGTTGAACAGTCAAATGGCTGTGGCTAGTAAATGTTATTAATTAGTATGTTATTTCAAATATTCCACTGAGGCATCAAACAGTGCTGAACAACTCAGTGCTCCTTAGGGCTGTTCAGGAGAGATAGGCCAGGAGGACAGCAGCCAAAATGCTGCTGTAAGACGGGCAGCTGCTGAAACAACAGGTGAGGTGGAAACAGATTAGTTCTCTTAGATCTCCTTTCTCTTAAAGAACTTACTTTAAAAAAATAAGATTGAGCTGAATAATTTCAACTGTTTCTTGTAACTTTAAAATAGTCTCAGCAGGTGACTCTGAAGAACAATAGATAAGTATACAGGTGTATATTTAATATGGCAGCTCAGAAAATGTATGTTTGAACGACGCCCTTCTGCATACACATTGCATTCACTCAGATGACTGACTCCACTGACCACCAAGACACTAGGACACTCGATTCCTTCACCGGTGCCAGAGGAGCACCACAAATTGCTACCTGGTCTCTGGGAAACACTGCATGATGTCCTTCCCACTATTGATGGTGTCCCATCTGCAACAGCTTTAGAGATGTCTGTGAGTTAACTAAATTAACAGCTTCATCTAAACCTTCATATAGTATTTTAGAACCCAACCAACTAGACTGTTTAAGGAAGTTTTTCCCTTAGCACCTTTACTGAATCTGATCAGCATATGTCTATTGACAGGATGTGTACCATAATCTTTTAAGAATGCTATAATGAAACTTTTACTTATAAAAACCATTCTTGATTTAGGAATGTTAGATAATTATTGACCTATATTCAACCTCCTCTTTATGCCTAAAATTCTTGAGAAAATAGTTTTAACCCAACTATGTGCCCATTTGAGCAGAAATAATCTGTTTCAAGAATTTCAATCGGGATTAAGAGTTCATCATAGCACAGAAACAGTACTCGTGAAGGTTGCCAATAATCTTCTCATGGCCTCAGATAAAGGACTCCTGTCTGCACATATCTTGTTAGATCTCAGTTCTGCATTCGACACCATTGATCACAACATTCAGTTTATGAGGCTTCAACGTGTTATTGGGATTAAAGGAACTGCATTAGGCTGATGTAAGTCATATTTATCTGATAGATTTTGGTTTGTTAATGTAAAGTATTTCTTCCGCAGTACTTCCGCACATACCAGTGGAAGTCAGGGAGTTCCTTAGGGTTCTGTACTTGAGCCAATAATTTTCACATACATGCTTCCCTTAGGTATTATCATTAGACAGCATGGTATAAACTTTCATTGCTATACTTAGATTTACTTGAAGCCTGATGAAACTAATCAGTTTGTTAGATTATAAAGATGTCTTAAAGACACAGTTATAAAGACCTGGATGATTTAGAATTTTCTCCTTCTAAATTCATCCAAGACTGGGATTAATGGAACTAAAAAACCAGCCATCCATTTTCTATACTGCTTTGTCCATTGAAGCTGGAGCCTAACCCAGCATTTAGCAGGTGAGAAGCAGGGTACACCCTGGACAGGCCACCAGTCTATTGCAGGGCCAAGATAGAGAGACAAACAACCATTCACGCTCACACTTAGGGAGGATTTAGTAACCAATTAACCTAACATGCATGTCTTTGTACGGTGGGAGGAAGCCAGAGTACCCAGAGAGAACGTATGTATACACGGGGAGAACCTGCAAACTGTACAGTTCGAGCCAAGCCAGGCTCGAACCAGGGACCTTCTTGCTGTGAGGCTGTGGAACAATGAGGAACCTTGGAGTTTCTCTTTCCTGTCCTCTACACCCCAACCGGTCGAGGCAGATAGCTGCCCTCCCTGAGCCGGGTTCTGCCGGAGGTTTTTCCTTCCTGTTAAAAGGAAGTTTTTCCTTTCCGCTGTCGTCCCATGCATGCTCAGTATGAGGGACTGGATCAAAGTCAAGACTTGATGCAATCTATTGGTATTCTTAACCAGGCTATTGTTTATTGTGAATAGGCTCGAATTAATTTGTCTGAGAATACCCTGAGATGACACTATTGTGAATTGGCGCTGTACAAATAAAGCTGAATTGAATTGAATCTAAGCATATATGTAGTGCAAACTTTTCATTCACATGCATATAAAATTGCCATGTGACACAATTTCCTCATGTAAACAGCTGCTATAACCATTTTTTTTTACTTCTTGTAAATCCCAGAGTAGCAATGATTTTGTTCACAGTCAGCACAAGAAACTGAAAACTGAAGAATGGAGAAAGAGGGAGAAATGCAGGCATATGGACAAAATAAAAAAAAAAAAAAAACATCATAAAGCATAATTGAAACAAAGCAAAAATCTAATCTAATTCTATGGTGTGCTACACAAGGTGAGAGTAAGAAGAAAAATAATTTTATTGTGCTTTCATGACCACCTCTACTTAAGAGCCTGTGTTAGAAATTGCGGTCATGACTTCGGATTTCCACGGCTAAGTAAGTGCACCTTGAGCTTCATCCTTGGAAAAAAAAGAATTTAAAGATATCCTTGAAGAACATATGTATCTTTTCAAGGTTTGTGTTTTGTTGTAATCTGGAAATGGATTTCTTTGAAAGCACCAACATTAAATGATTAAGAAACCCTCTTGGTCCCCACTGCAGGGTTCCATAAATCCCTTTAATTTCTGTGTCTTGAGTTCAGTGAATCAGAACTGGACTTGCTTATGGGTAAAGAAAAGTATAGATAACAAGAAAAAAAAAGGAAAATTTGATCCAACCGATGAAAGATGTTTCAATCTGATGGACAATTAAACAACAAAGCAGCTCTGATGGTTTGGGGACATTTTGCTAGACAATCAAAGGTTAAAAAGAAAAACCTGTCATTTGTCTGCTCACCTCTTGGCTGCAGACAGAAGTGTGGTCCAAAGAGCGAGCCTCCAGACAGCTGTTGGCCACTTTTCGTTTTGACTGCCAGCGAGCAGTGGGTCGGCAGAGGAGCCAAAAAAAGCAGATTTCCTCCAGAGGCCTGATCTCTCCCGCTGTTTTGGGGGGCAACACAAAACTCTAGACTCAGGGTAGGGCATGTTAAAAGGCAGACTTTCTGTATAATATGAAAAAACAAATATATTGACTGTGATTTGTACACTGACCCAAATATGCACAGATGCACGCAGCTTCTGTTTACAGCAGTATTAGACACCGTCTGTTTCCCATCTGTGAGTGTTTTGTGTGTATCTATTGTGTGTATTGGAGGATGAAGAGTAACTATTGCTTAGGTTTTATTTCAGTATGATGTGTAACTTAATTGGTCATTAGGTGTTTTCTTTGTTGCTTCAGTAATCTGCAGCAATGAAGATAATATTTAGTTTAGTCTTTGCATCAGGATAATGAACAGAGAGTTTAGATCTTTGGACCTGTGTGAAAAACACAACTCTTTCATCTTTCTCTCTGTGGAGCACGTTTGGCAACTCTGACAGATTATCTCAACATCTCTTTCATAACTTAAATTGATTCACCAAAGGAAGGATCGTTCGTTAAGCTATAATTTTTATATTCATTTGATTTTAGTTGTTTCTTTCTTTTCTTTGATTTGTTTAATCTGATATTTCTTTATTTGGATAAAGTTCAAGCAACATTTTTTTTTCTTTTAGAACCAGGACTATCGATTCTTCCAGAATTGCTAATGAAGAAGAATAACATCACCCTTTCTCAGGAATTTAATAAGCTCTGTAATGCATGGTGTTAAAAATCAACAAATTATAACCATAAGAAATTAAAACAATGTTCTTCCTTAACCCATTTTCATTCAGAGATCATCAAAGACTGCTGTGATATGAAAGTTGCAGTTATCTTTCAGATATACTGTCCTTTGGCTTCTCTATCCTGATGCACTAACTGCACAAGTATTTGGAAATATTCCCCCATTAAAGTTAAAGCCCTGCCTTCCCCATAGTAATGACTGATAAAACTATAGGTTTTGCATGTGTACAAAGACGAAAAAAAAAAAGTTAAATACAGACATGGAACATGTAAATATGGTTGAAAAAAAGGGGGTAAGAAAAGAGAAAATAGCTATGTAAGGTTTTTTTTACATTGTTAGCAGCTGTGGGGTCCACACTGACAATTTATTTTCCAGATGACTTGAATGATGACTTGATGATTTGACTATTGGTGTAGATCAGCGGTGCCCAAGTCCGGTCCTCGAGATCTACTGTTCTGCAACATTTAGATGCATCCCTTCTCCAACACACCTAAACAAAGTGGCTGAATTCCCTCATTCATATGTCATTCAGCTCTGCAGAGACCTGGTAATGAGACATAAATTTGATTCTAAAGTGTTGGAGAAGAACTGCATCTACAGTACAAGTTGCAGAATCTCGAGGACTGGACTTGGGCACCTCTAGTGTAGATTCAAAGTCAAGGTAAGTCTGCAAGCTGGCAGCTGGGCTTGTTTTCTAGTTTCTTCAAAATGTTTCACTTGTCATCTGAAAGCTTCTTGAGTTGTGGAACAAGTTAATTAAGTGCATAAAACATGACCTCCTGTGAGACTTTAATATTTGTTCCACCAAAAGCCAAGACAACACATTAAACTTTTCTTACTTCCTTTTTTTACTTCTTACTTACTACTAAACTTTTCTTACTTTAAAAGTGAGATCTGAGGTGTGGGTGAAAAAATAATTTCCATCATGTTTACGCGTTCAAAGAAAATTGAGAAGGAAAGTTAGTGTTTGTAGCTTTTAGCTTCCCAAATAAAACTGATTTTATGGGGAACTACAGAAAAAAAATAGACTAAGAAAGAAAACATGCATGGTATTTTATGAATGTCTAAAACTAAACATTGTAGCTGCATCGGTAAAAAAGAAAATTAACTAAAAAGAAACTAAAGGAGCAATGAGTAAAACTCATAAATGCATAACCAAGGCTTTCACAGAATGTAATCATAAATTTTGCCATTTGCTTGATCTTGTTGACAAATGACTATTTATTCTAGTTGAAATATTTTATGCATGCATTTAATTTTAAAGCAGTGTTCAGCTGCTGTATCCACATACTGGGAATTATTTGAGAAGCAGTTAAACGGAGACAAAACAAGTATGTTTACAAGCAGAGTCACTGTTCCACCTTCACTGCTGCAGCCTACTTGACCCGAGTCAAGAGTTATTCTATAAAAAGCCCATTGTGGCATTTACAAGTCATGTCAAATTATTGTTTTTGGTTGTATCGCACTAAAAGTACAGCTGCTATTAATACAAGAATGGCTCTAAATTATTCAAGTGTCCTGTAACGACCAGAGAAACTTGGACTCAGATAACCCAAACTCAGACTGAAATTTTGAAAGTTTATTTACAAATGATGAGTAAAAAGTAAACTGGTTTTCTAGGGGTACAGTGTAACAGAGGGTGAAGTGAGCCTGAAATGGCAGGCAAGTGATTCTGTGCCTCACTGAGGGGAAAGAGGTTGTTAATGATGGTGTCAAAACTGGTGTACAGGGACTGTGTCGTAGTCCAGAGAACTGCAGTGCTGGTTAGCAAGAGATCCAAACAATAAGCCAATCTGTGATTGAAAATAGTAATGCCAGCACAGACTTGTAATGGGCTCAGCAAGGAGGCAAGGTCAAAGCAGACAGGCAAGGGTCACCAGCGTGAAGGCAGAGGTCCAAGACAAGTTCAAGGGTGAGACAGAAAAACAAGGTCATACTCTCTGTGGTAGAAAAGTTGTGGTAAAGACACTGGATCGGTGAACAAATTACAACAGACAGTTTGGCAATGGAGGAGTGAGCAGAGGAGACTTAAAAACAATGAGAAATAGATGAGCAGCAGGAGTCCAATTACCAGGCACAGGTGGACACATTTAGGAGCCTGGCAAGCAGAGCACCAATCAGATCACGACAGAAAATGTATTTATGTGTATCCAGCAGCCACTTTATTAGGTACATTGCTAATACCAGGTTGGATCCCCTTTTGCCTTCAGAACTGCCTAATTCTAGGTGGCATAGATTAAACAAGGTGCTAGAAACATCCCTCAGAGATTTAGCTCCATTGTGACATGATAGCATCACTCAGTTGCTGCAGATTTGCTCCTGTTCCATCACATCCCACACATCCTCTATTAGATTGAGATCTGGTGACTGTAGAGGCCATTGGAGGACAGTGAACTCATTGTCATTTTTGTCTCAACAACCAGTTGAAGTGGTGTACCTAATAAGCCTCTAGATAGAAACACATCCAGTCAGTCAACATACACAGTACAAAAAAAAAAAAAAATTCTAATTAATGAAAAATAAAAGTGAGATTTAGTCATAGTTAAAGGTCCCACATTATGCAAAATTCACTTTCTAAAGGTTTTCTATGTGTCTTCATAGCCTGTGTATGAGGCCCAAGAATTCTGTCACCTCTCTCACTTTGCTTGCTCCACTTTTTAGTGAATGTGCTGCTCAAAGGGGCGAGTCTGAGGTCTTTCCCTATGTGACCTCATGAAGGGACATAACCACTGCCCCTGGTAGTGGATACTGTCATTGACCCGCACCCCAGCTAGCTGAGCCTGTCCTTTAAAATCATAGTGGGCACCTGCAAAAGCCAGATCTTCTTCCAGAGAGGGGCGTGGACAGGCATGATTTATGAACATTTAAAGATTCAGTCACAGAAACAGCCCGTTCTCATTAGACCTCACTAGAGCCACATTTGGAATGGCTGAAATTACAGACCAAGGTTGAACTTGAATACACTTTGAAAACAATGTTGTTGGACTTCTGACACCCATATGAAATTGTTGACAAATGTATAATATGGGACCTTTAAAAATGTCATACTACCTTCTGTGATCAAGGGATGCCTGCTGACTTACTGTAATCACCAGCTATGTTCTTGTCCTTTCATCTTAAAACAGGTCAGAGGTCACTTTGGATTTAAAATCAGGAATCAGAAAATGTCAGAATTTAAGAAATTAAATTCAGTTCATAAAGAGAAGCTGAAAGTAGCAGAACTTTTATTCATGTGCACAGGGTTTGGAAAAAAGCTAAAAGAAAAAAAGAAATACCATGTTGCCTCCAGTGTGTTCCTGCTTTAAGAACTAACTTGGCTTACAGACAACACAAGCTTGTGTGTACAAAAGAGAAAGCGAAGGAGAGTAAAATAAAAAAGGCATGTTGAAAGCGAGAAGGGGAAATGGAGAAGAAAAAGAAAAAGAGAACAAGTGAGCAGCTGCAGCATAAAGCTTCTTATTCATCTAATGTGAACTGAAGATACTGAAAAGGGCTGAATAGAAATGAATTAGAACTAAAAATAACAGAATTGCTAAAAGGAGGATGCTCTAGCATAAATGCATTCAGTGAAGAGGCTAACTCTGAGCTATTTAGACTGAGAAACACAGGATGGCTGAAAGAACTAGATGCAAGGAGAAGGACTGCTTTAGAGCGAGGATAGATATCTTATCATGCTCTCATACTTGGAACGCCTTTAACATGCTGATGATGAAGAATGCTAAACCACACGATTTAAATTTATGCTTATTATTAGCTTTTTTTCATGATTGTCAGGTCAGCATATTTATTTATGGATAGAAATTCTAAAATGCAGAACAACATTTACAATAATGTAAATGTAGAGCACAAGATTAAACTAATTATCTTTATTTATTTATTTATTTTACCTGTCCTGTCCAGCATCATAGCAAGCAAAAAGATAATCTGGTTGCTGTATCATGCTGAACAAATTTGCCCTGCCAAGGGGAGGCTTACCGATATAAGACTCCTCTTGATAATCTGAAGGGCTGCACGGTGGTGTGGTGGTTAGCGCTGCAGCCTCACAGCAAAAAGGTTGCTGGTTCAAATCTCGGTGGGGGACTCGAACCTTGAGGGCAGTGGCCTTTCTGTGTGGAGTTTGCATGTTCTCCCCGTGTATGCGTGGGTTCTCTCCGGGTACTCCGACTTCCTCCCACCGTCCAGAGACATGCTTGTTGGGTTAATTGATGACTCTTAATTCTTCCTTGGAGTGAGTGCATGTGTGAATGGTTGTTTGTCCCCTATGTGTTGGCCCTGCGATGAACTGGTGACCTGTTCAGGGTGTACCCTCCCTCTCACCTATTAATGCTGGGATAGGCTCCAGCTTAACCTGACCAGAGGGCACTGAAAAAGAAGGAAGACAGCAAAAAGAAGCAAAAGGGAAAGCAGAAAGAGGAGACAAAAACACCAAAGACAGAAAGCAACGACCCTTCAATCCACACCATCACCATCACCAGACAACTGTTACATCTGTACATAAACACACCAGAAAATTTCCTTCGGCTTTTACTAAAAAGATAGAACTGTTAGTCATTAGAAGTTCTTAAAAATTAAACCAAATCAAAAAGACATATCACGAAAGTAGCACAACAACAATCAGATACTCAAGAAGGAAAAAATATCTCTTAGTATATAAAACCACTGGACAACTCAGTGACTGTGTCAGCATGCATAGTGTTAGGAATAAGGAGTGATCAGTGATGAGGAGTGGTGAGTGAGATTGTACAAATGCGACCACGCCCCTACGGAAGTTAGAGGCAGACCAGTGCAGCCCAGAGACCCGGGCCCTCAGCAGCAACCCCGGAGCACAAACACAAGCCACCCCATCCCGAAGACGACTCCAGCCCCACCTGGAGGGTGGCAGAGGAAAGCCCCAGCCAGAGCCCCCCGCTGTCTTGGGCACAGACTCCAGTGTGTCAAGATCGGCAGCTGCCGGCCCCGCCAGAGACTGGCCATCCAGGGCAGCCCGAGCGAAGGATCCAGGGCCCCAGGAGCCCAGAGGTGGCCCCCCCACCCACCAAAGGTAGAGGGCCATCACCGTGCCTAGGAGAACCAGGCCCCTCCCAGACAATGGGGGCCAGCACACACCCCGAAGTTCCAGCCGCACACCACGGGAACCAGGGCACCATTGACCCCCTCCTCCCTCACCCTTCACCTACTCCAATCTCCACCCCATATAACCCCACACTCACACCCTCTTCTGTGCTGTACCCATAAGCACTCAGTATCACACAATCACGTCACACATAACCCACCATTGTCCCAGGCTAACCCCCAAGGGGAACATGGGTGTGAGAGGTCCCCATTACTCTCTCCCTCCCGGCTCCTGACTACTGAAGTGTGTGTTGTTGCAATTAAAATTGAGGGGCAGTGACCGCATTGTGCTTAGTGGTCTCCACTGCCATGCACTACATGATACGCCCCCCAGATGTTGTTTGTTTGTTGTGTTTGTTGTGTTTTGGTGTCTAAGTGCAATTAAAACTGAGAGGCGAGTCGCCACAGAGTGCAGCCGAGGAGGCCACTATATGGTCCCCTCCGCTTCACCCAGGATGGCGTGCACGCCTCCCAAATCCCTACGTTTGTGTGTGTGTGTGTTTGTGTGTGTGCGATAGAGAGCAAGCTGGAAAGAAGAGGGATCTAGGGATGTAAGTCCAAAGGGAAGCAAACTTCCCTCTGGATGTTGAGCCTCTGTGACATTATGCCACCCCCCACGGCCAGGCTATACAGGGACTGCAGCCAATGAGCCGCCACCAACCCCAGAAGGCACCCACCCCCCACATGCCTAGTGGGGAATGAGAGGAGGGGGAAGAGGACATGGGTAAAGCTCACACCTACGTTTTTTTTTTTTTTTGTTTTTTTTTTTTTAATGACCAACTGTGAAAAGGGAAAATTCAGTTTTGCAAAATACTCATTTGGACGTAACTTTACAAACAGTCTCCCAGACTTTAATGTCAGCTTACCCCTTTTCCCATCAGACACTGGGGCCCTGCCTTCTAAGACTTATATGACAGCAGTTTGTGCATGTTTTGCCTGCATCTTGCCCACTGACAACTGGAATTGGCTCCAACACCCTAAAACCTTTTAAGTAGGTTTATTGCTCCTTTACAGGTGTTTTACAAAATCCACAAATTCAGCAGTGTTATAGTAGGTTAAAACAATAGGTCCCCAACCTTTATTTTGAAATCAAGTTATTTAAATAAGGAGAGATGTCTGCGTGGGTGCAGAGAACATTTATAATTATCTGTGTGAATCACCATCAATCCATCTTCCCATGCTAATATCCTCATCTCCTGAAAATAAACCAGTGCACAACAAAAGTCAGCTCAACAAAGTCACTTTAATTTAAGCAAGTCTTGTTCAGAAAATTTACATGCTTAGATTCAGTGATTGTTGCAGAAAAAATATTTATTTTCTAGCAATAAGATATTTAGTAGCACAACCAGTGCTGAGTTATAATGTGAGAAAGAGATGGGACAGGAGCAGCCAGAGGCAGACGATTAGACCTCAGTGTTGACAGGGACTAAGGATGTGGTTGAAACAGTGATTAGATTGTTTCTGTGTGGGCTGAAATTTGGTGGCACACACTTTGCTCTTAGCGGACCAAGCAGAAGGAAAGAATTACTTTGGTAAAACAATAAAAATCAGAACATTGAGGACATTCACAGTACAGATGGGACAGGCTGATTCTAGCAAAACCATTAATCAAGTTTAAGTCCTATAAACTAAAACAAAAATTATAAAGACATGCTAAAGTACAACACAAGGTAAAACCAGTAAAATGGACAATAAGAACAATAAAATAGTAGTCTGATATTGAGTCGGGGCAGGGCATCAAAATGGGTTTTCAGACAGGTTTTAAAAATGGATAGTAGCTGTGTTTTCATGGAACACTTTTCATCCAATCAGACATCCAATCAGAAAAAAAAGTGCCATGTAAACATGTCAACTGATCCAATTGGCCTCATTCTGAAAGAATCTTCAATCCGATCAAAAAGGGTCATTTAAACATTTTCACGATCAGATCAGAAGGAAAAAATAACATTGCCACATCTCAAAGCTGCTCTACTGATGGTACCTTATGGTCACTGAGGGATGGACATGGTCAGCAATAATAATCAGGTAGGATGTGGTGTTTAAATCATGCTAAGTCACAACTAAGGGACCCAAAATGTGCCAAGACAATATCTCGCAAACCATTCCACCACCATCCTGAACTACTAAAGCAAGGCAGGATGGGTTCATGTCATGTTGTTTTCACCAAATTCTGACCCTCCCATCTGAAAGTGGCAGCTGAGGTGGGGACTAATAAGTCAGGCAACATTTTTCTTTATCTTTTGTTGTATAATTTCGGTGAGCCTGTGTTGTCCTGTTCTTAGCAGACAGGAATGATACCCGGTGTGGTCTTCTGCTGCTGTAGCCCATCTGCTTCAAGGTTGGATGTGTTGTGCATTCAGAGATGGTATTCTGCATGCCTTTGTTGTAACCAGTGGTTATTTGAGTTTTTGTTGCCTTGCTATCATCTCCAACTTGTCTTCCCTTTCTTTTCTGACCTCTGACATGAACAAAGCAGACAACTGCTGCTCACTGGATATTTTCTTTTTTCCAGACCATTCTCTGTAAACAAGCAATTGAACATGTATAGTTATAAAAGTGGCTGCTGAGTCTTAGCAAGTAAAAAAAATAATCCAAATAGATGTGGCCAACACATTTTTAACATTTTTAATGTACTTTATTAATCCCAAGCTGGGATTGTGAAAATACTACATTTTGGACAAGTGGGCAAACATCTTTACATTTAGTGGTAGGTCTGTTTTTTTTTAGAATCTCGAGAACATAATTGTCTTATTGTTAGATTTCCAAATTTTCACTGTTTGGGTAGCACAGAGAACTATAACCCACAACCATCTGTTTGCAAAATCCCCATGTCCTGCAGCTTCATGTGAACGTAGAATGCAACAACATTAGCTGCTTTTGGAAATCTGCTCTCAAATAAATAATGTCTGAATAAAAATGTCTGAAATAAACAGAAAGCCATGTTTTGCAGATCAAAGGGAAGCAGGGGCCATTTACAGTGCTCGTGGTCAAGACATGCTGCCATTCAACTGTGCTGTGTCTGCTTCTAATCTTACCCAGGCTAATGTGTGTATGAATGTGTGTGTATATGTGTATCTTTGTGCATCTGTTGTGTTCTTTGTATGTACTTGTGCTTCAGGGGTGTGCTTGCATAGTGCATCTTAGTGGATGTGCGTGTTTGGACATTTATGCTGGTCCAATACAAGGATTCCTACTTGGGATGGAGACACAGGGGGTTCTGTCACTCACTACTCCTCATCCACACTTAAAGAATCAATCTGCAACCTTTCAACACAACCGTTTTGGGAATTCAAATAGAAAAGGGCCTCTTAACCTTTTTATAATGCCACAGCACATGGAGACTACACACAGTATACACACCCTCTGCAAATTACTGATGGCTGTGAAATGCCACGCACTGCGAGTAGGTAATGAGGTAGGATCACAGCACAGGAGGCAGGAAAATATCCACAGTGACTGACGATGGTATAAACCAGATTAACTTCATTTCTATTGCAGCAGAGCGCAATGTTGAGTCAACCTCCAGAGGAAAAGCAAAGGTTATACAAACGTATCAACAGAGTTGGTGCTGAGAGAAAATTTGTGAGTTATATGAAAACTTTCTGACAAGACTTTCTCTGGATTAATTGTATATAATTGCAACATTTGGGGGGCAAAGTGTGTTAAGCTGTTGTCACTGAAATGGCGACTCATCAGACTAGGTAGTGTTTTTCCAGTCTTTTATTGTCCTGCTTTTGGAGTGGCACCTGGTGTGGTCTTCCGCTGCTGTAGCCCGTCTGCTTCAAGCTTGGATGTGGTGTACGTTCAGAGACGATGTTCTGCATACCTTGGTTGCAACCAGTGTTTATTTAAGTTCTTGTTTGCTTTCTGTCATCTCCAACCAGTCTGCCCATTCTCCTCTGATCTCTGACATGGGCAAGCTGCCCTTCCTTCAGGCAACTGCGACTAGATATTTTCTCTTCTCCAGACCATTCTCTGTAAACCCTAGAGATTGTGTAAGGTTGTGTGTAAAAATCCCAGCAGATCAGCAGTTTATGAAATACTCAGGCCAACAAACATGGCATGTTCAAAGTCACCTAAATCCAATTTCTTTCTCATTCTGATGCTCAGTTTTAATCTTGACTATGTCTACATGACCAAATGCATTGAGTTGCCACCATGGGATTGGCTGATATTTGTGTTAACAAGTAGTTGAGCAGGTGAACTTGATAAAGTGGCCAGTGAGTGTATGATCAAGGCAATTAGTTGTTTTTCAGTGTTTAGTGTGCTTTTCCTGTTTCTTGTTCAGCCAATGGTCTTTTATTACAGTTGTATGTAATACCACACATAACAGCTCCTTCTAATAGCACTTACAATATACACACACACACACACACAGGCCAGGCCAAGTGGAATTAGAGATGTAAAGGATTTGTTACAGTCAGTAATGCCAAATTGGTCATTTGAGCTTTTCTGTAAAATTTCTTTTTTCCTTATCAGAGGAATTCATCCTCCCTGTCTTCCTTTCTTTTTTCTCTCTTTCACCCTCCTCCCTCTGCCAGATTTCCTCTTTCTCTCTTTTCCTCCTTTTCTGTCATTTACTTTCACAATTTTCTTATCATCTCTGTGATTCCACTTTTGTAAGAGATGTGGTCTTCTGGGCATGACTGCCTACAAGCATGCTGGGAATACCAGTCGTTGCATCTGATATCATTTCTTCACAAACACAATATCTGATGACAAATTCAGAGCCTGGATGTGTTTGGTAGAGAGTGAGTTGTACATTAAATGAAATGGTAAAAGAAATCATAAAATGGCCAGCTGGTTCCAGTTGTTTAAAGACAATCTATTAGTGTGGGACAAGAGAACCAAGAAAGATTTAGTTACTTTCGCTTGATAAGGAAGTTCAACATTTGCCATGGCATCAAAAAGTGTATAAAAGTAATGGCAAAGAACAAGGAAAAGAAAAGTCCACCATAGGACTGACAGATATGGGTTGGAATGAGTGGCTAGATGTGGTTTCCTTTGAATTTCCTCTGAAGGAATTGACATATACAAGGGCCTCTTCTTTAGTTTTAGTGTGCTGGCAGATGTCAGCTTTTTTTTCTCTAATTTAAACCAGTAAAAAACAAAAAAATACAAAAAAAACAAAAACAAAAAAAAAACAAAACAGGTAGCATGGCCACAAAATCTCATTTTCAACAGTCTTTATACATGTTGAATATCACAGGAAGGGTTACTGCCAGATGCAGAAAATTAAAGAGGCTATTTGTGTCTCCAGCACTTTGCATCAGGTCAATAACTGTCTTGAAGGGCGACTGATGTGATGCCACACGTCTCAAGAGGCAATGCCAGTAGCCAAGACCACCTGAAAATAGATGGTGATGGGGCTGTTATTGAGGTTTTTTTATTTCCAGCAGAGGTTTTAGGGATGAAGAAATCAGCATGAGTTCAAGATAAAGGGTTAGATGTTGAATCAGTGGCAGGGGGATTAATCCACAGAAGAGAACTAACAGAATGGACAAAGGATGAGGGAGTAGAAGTTAGAAACTGATACATGAGATAAAATGAGAGCACCAGTGCTAAATTATTGGTGATTAACATATTTAAATGCACTAACAGCAGCCGTTCACTCGTGGTGCCAAACAAGAGCAGAGGGACTGAATGACAAGAGAAAAGAGCAGACACATACAAATGCTTTTAAATGTTCCTTTGTGTCCTCATTCCTGGTCTTTTGTTGGTTGATTCTTGTTATAATGTATCAATAGAAACAAAAAAAAAAAAAGAAGATACAGGGGAATGTCTAATCCAAGAAGAGACAGGACTATTTTTGACTTTTGATTTCCAAGTTTTCAAGTACATCATAAAAGTTTATTTATATTTTGCATCTAAGTTTAACTTTGAGTTTATGTTGTGCTTTTCTGCCAACAGCTGATAATTTTTCATGGTTAGAGGCTTAAAATTTAGTTCACCAGAGAGCAAATTTAAGCAATCTGGAATTGAAACAGGACTTATTTATGGTCACTTGTGCTACTCTGAATTAGTGGACGACAGGTCACCTAAAGAACATGGTTTGGACCTGGTTACATGGTTTGGACCTGGAAAATCTGAAATTGAATGAAACTGGAGAAGCAAATTCAAGGAAAACAATGGCCATCATTAAACATAATAAAGTTTGGAAAAAACGTGTTAAAAGATAGAGGCCTCAAAACACCAGAACATAGACAGTAAACAGCAAATATCGGTGGTGGAATCCAAGAAAAAACTCAATGGAAATCAATCTCATGAATTCAGTTCAAATGAACAAACATCTATTTAAACAACATATCTTTACATGTTTAATTTAATTTATCTTTTATTTACCAGATCAAACACATATTGAAATTAGAAATCTGCTTTCCAAGAATGGCCTTTCCAAGAAAGCAGCAGAATTGCCAGCTTGTAATACTATTTTCTGATATTAATGGATTATTTGAAAGTATTGATTCAATATTTTGTAGAAAACTATAAAGAAATGTCTGACTGAAAGACTACAAATAAAAATGCTAACTAGGTTTATGATTTACTGAAAGAAAAAATGGAGAACCAGCAACCTTTAAAGAACAAAACAATGATTACAATGATCAATGTTATTTTTTTTTAATATGCATATATTAAAATGCATTTCCCCATATGTTCTTTAAACAAGCTAAATAAATATGAAGAGCTGCAAGCTAGTTTACCTTCCACATCCTCAGAAGCTGATGACGCTGATAGCGGTCACCAGAACAAAAGAGACATAATTGATAATATCTTAATAATATAATTAATATTAATATAATTAATATAAGCATCCTAAAGAAAATCATGAAATGGAATTGGTTGAAATTGCTTGAAACTCCGTGCTTTGCATATCCCTTTTCAGTGTGCTATGTGCTGGCTGCTTCTCCTGTGCGGATGATCTACCAAACCGCAACTGATCACATTTTCATCCTTTCAATGATCTCTCTCCAGGTACTACGCTATCTGCTGCCAGCCTCTGGTCTACCGGAACAAAATGACGCCCATGCGAGTGGCTTTAATGATTGGTGGCTGCTGGGTCATTCCCACTTTCATCTCTTTCCTGCCCATCATGCAGGGCTGGAACAGCATCGGCATTGACGACCTGGTGAGTGCTGCAGTAATGTGTTTCTGTGATGTGACGATAGAAGACCAGTTTTTTGTTTGTTTTTTTTAGCAGAAAATTGATTTTTATGGAGGAGGTAAGAGGAAAGAGGAAAGGAAAAACATGTATTGTGTAAACTATTAGTGTCTACAAACACAATGAAATAAATTAGTCCTGAAGAGAGTTGTTTACAAGATGGAACAGTTACTTAATATGTTACCATGGAAACAACATCAACATGTCAGACAGAGGCGGAAGGACAAGACTACTAACACCAACATTTGGTTTGGCAGTTTCTTTGTTTTTAGACTAAAAATGTTAAGATAGCTTGTCTGGATTACAAGAGTCATTTTTGTGCAATGAGTCATTTTAATGTTCAATAAAATGCAAACAAGAAGAAGAAAAAAGCTTTGAGGTTGAAATGTTGCTCAGGAGTGACCTTGAGGTCTCGAAAGATTCTGCAGTTAAAAAAAAAAACATTAACTCTCTTTAGTTGAACTTTTTAACTAAAAGGGTTTTAAGCTATGGATGACATAATTAGTTGAACTTGTGGCAAGCTGTTACAAACTGTAAACAACTGAACCAACAGCTGTTGGCACCAGATCATTTAGAGGAGACTACATAGAGTTATATTACAGGGTTAGAAAGAGACTTATAGAGTTACCTTTGATATCAAGCTGTAGCTTTATCTGACAGAAACATGTCAAATGGACTTGTGCTTTTAACACTAGACACATGCCAGCACCAAGAAAGCAACTAACTTAATCTTAACTTTCCAGCATGTGTGAACTGGTGACCCTCCAGGTTTTTTCTGCTCGCATTTCTTTCACTCTGCAGTAAAAATATAGTTTTATTTTTTTTTATTGTGGTTGGCTAAATCTTAGCAAACAGCAAGTGAAAATCAAAGCAAAAGCAGCCAAAAAAACAGCAGCTACTATTTGGCTTCCTATCAGCATTTTTCTTTTATTTTGGCGCAAAATTTAAAGACATCACGCTGTGGTAATTTTATGCATCTCAAGAAGACCAGGCTGGTTTTCATACTAGTCATAAAGGTGGCAGGTATACATCAAGTTATGATCTCAGTTTAATTCATTTTATAAGAAAAAGAAATAAAGGAAGAACCAGAAATAATGACACTGCCCATCAGCTTAAGATTAAGGTTCTTGCACATGATCCCAGATGGTGCTGGTTTGATACTGTCATTAGTTCTTCTCACATTGAGGTTTATAAGGCTGAATCCCATTTCCATTGCTTAGCACTACCCCATAACTACGGGTTATCTTGATTCTCTTTCGGATGAAAGAGAAGGGGTAAGAGAGAGGGCCACACAACCCTCCAAACAAAGACAGCCCAGGACTGCGTTTTTAACGTATGGGTGTAAAAAATTTCCTGACAGGCACCGGAAAAATCTGCAAAGATGGCGACAAAAAGGAGACAAGACACCCATGAATGTATATTCGGCTTCAAAAACAATGTAAAAAATATTTTAAAATTGCATTCCATCTTGTGGCCATTTATTTACGATTATCAAAATCACTAACTTAACGTTAACCATCAATGAATATCGTTCATTAACATTTTAGTCTTTTTTTTTTTTTTTTGACCTTTCCTAACCCTCCTGTCCAGCATTGTAGCAGGCAGAATGATGGTCTGGCTGCTGTGCCAAACAAAGTGGCTTTGCCAAGGGGACCTTTATGGGTATAAGGCTTCTCTTGATAATCTCATTTTTTTATTTCTATATTTATTTAAACATATAGTTTTATCTTATTTATTTGGATTTATGGAATTTATGTAATCTTGCTGGACCTGACCGGAGGGGATGGAAACATAAGAAAAGAAGTAAAAAGGAAAGTAGAAAAAAGGAAGAGGAGACAAAGATAGAATAGATAGGAGAAACAAACAGCTGCTACACCTGAACAGAAACACAACAGAGAATTTTTTACAGCTTTTACAAGTAAACTGACAATCAGCAGCTTGTAAAAAATAAAAATAAAAAGGACAACAACAACAAGATTTATCACAATAACAACCAAAGTATCAAAGACACACAGATAAAAGAAAAAAAAAAATCAAAAGTATCTCTTAGTGTATAAACCCAATGGACAACTCAGTGTATGAGGAATGAGGAGTGAGCAGAGATGAAGGCAGTCACCAGAAATCCCGGAACATGAACTCAAGCCACCCCATTACAAAGACCACCTCGAACCCACCCCGAGGGCGGCAGAGGAAGGCCTCAGGCAAAGCTCCCTGTGGTCACGGGGCACAGGCCCCAGCTGGCCAAGATAGGAAGCTGCCAACCCCGCCAGGCAGCCATCCAGGGCGACCAGAGCGAAAGGGCCCAGGGTCCCAAGAGCCAAGAGGCAGCCCCCCCGCTCTCCATGGCAAAGGGCCCGCACCATGCCCAAAAGGACCAGGCCCCACCAGACAACCACCCTGCGTGTGTCAGTACTCACCCCAGTGTGTCAGCCGCACACCTCGAGAACCGGGACTCCATCTACCACTCCCCCCAACAGGGACTGTTAAACAGAGGGATGGAGGAGCAGCCATCAGCTGAGAAATTTAAGTCTGTGAATGTGTAGAAAAGGAGTTGCATAGTTATAAAAGAAATTTGTATCTGTAAAGAAAAATCAAAATGCTTTTGTGAAGATCTTTTCACAGATGCAACGCAAGAAACTGCATGCAAGACTCTGAAGGTGCATCTCTCTCTGACTGGATGACGACAAATCATAGATTTTAAAGACTGATGGTGGTGTGACTGTGTCTCAAAGGGAGTACTCAGTCTGAGACTTGTGCAGCGGGTACTGCAGACTCTCTCTGCAAACTACAACATTTGGCTTCACCGGGCACCCACACACCACACTGTTCTATGTCACTGCTTCAGGTAGTCGCATCCAACAGCTCCTTGGGGCCGGAGGTTGAAGATTATACAGCAGGGGAGACATAGAACGGAATCATCTCATGGGCTCCCGTACATCCCACCACCTGTCTACTCAGGGGGCCAACAGCCACCTACAAGTGGCGCTTGCTAGTGAGAACTATGGTGAACCAGACACCTAGTGGCTACCCTGGAATCCAAGCTCCATTGAAATAGTAAATGTGGCGCACGCAAGCTTCCAATATCGACCAGGTTGAGACCAAAGTGCCGGTTTGCAGAGAAAGAGTTGGAAGCACATGCTGTTGGGGTCTGAGACTGAGTAACATCAGTTTATCACATTCACCTTGCAGCTCCAGACTGAATGACATCGTTTTGTCTGATGATGTAATAAACTTCATCACATCAATTTTTTTCACCGAGATAGTCACACCCAGTGCCATTTAATAAACTGCTCTGGTCGTGCTATCGGAAGGACAGGGATTCATCTGCTCTCTGATTGGACAGAATGATTTCATCCAGTCAGATGGAGGTGTAATGACAGAGCCAGTCTTGCACAAAGTTTTTTGTTTTGCATCCATGAACAGATGTTTGTAAAAGCACTTATACATTTCTTTACAGATACTAATCTTTTTTACAACCATCACAAATTAAAATTTTTTCTGGCAGTTTTATTTTTTTCGTTTTTCTTTTTTTTGCAGGATGACTAAACTTGATTTACAATCTGAAACTATTTGCAAACATTCATTTACAACTGCAAAATTTTTATGGCTTTATATTAAACCCATAAAAACAGGCTTGGACCTGAGACTGTAACAATAGTGATGTCTTCTATTAATTTAACATAAATGAACAGAACAAAAAAGGCTTCAAATTTGAAAGCAATTACAGAAAAAGACAGGACTTAATTTATTTTTGAAGTGTTTAAATACAAGTGTGAAGACAAATAAATGAAGAGAATTTAATGTCACCATTAAGGAAATAAACTTTTATGGTTTTAACCTGAATGCCAGCAGAAGTTCCATCCAAGCTGTGCCTCAGCAGGACAGGTTAGTTTGGCAGTGGTAGATTAAGCACACACATGCCCACGACAACACAAACACACGTTTCCTTCCTTTTTTTCTGATGCACACTAACAGAAGTTAAGGACAACAGTAGTGTAAAGTTAGTGCAGCAGTAGTGGCTCTCTGTGGGTCTAATTAGTGCTGTTTGAATATGCTGCGAAGCAATTGTTTTCTGGCAAAAACTGAAACTCCAAAACTCAACAAAACACACAGAAGTCAGGTTAGACAAGATGGCCTGTGGGTACATCTCAATGACTGACCAAAGAACACAAACTGAGCTTTTACAAGAAGGTTCATCTCTGAAGTCAAGAAGTTTTCAGTTCTGTAAAGACAGACCATGAAAAACTTATTTGGCATCTACCAACCTGTTGCATTAAATGGTTGGAGGATGACCCAAATGCAGGATTTGGCAGCCCAGACAGATGTCATAACAAATGGCCTTTGTTTTAACTGAAACAAAAATGCTGTATGCACCTTATCACCCCTCTGAAGGGGAGTTAATGGGAAAAATAGAACAGGTGGTGACATCCAAGAATACATTACAAGAGACAACCAGAAGTACAAAGACGAGACTTGCATTTCTAAGAAGTGAAGGTGGAAACAAAACTTCTAAAGAAATCCAAAACCCAAAAATTAAAATGGAAAATATCCAAATTGATGAATGAAAATGTTTTTGTTCCCTGAAAGAATGCACGTTTTAAGCAAGTTAATGAATCTGAGTTTCACATGTCCCCAAACGTCCTCTAAATCTGCAATTTAAATTTTAACTCCAAGTACCAAACATTGTTCACTCTGGTTGAAACGCTAGATATGAGTCTTCCTCCAAAATGATTGATTTAGCTTTGACCTTTCTATTTTACTGCCATATAAAGATAAATATTTATACATATTTTTAATGACTTAATTTGGCTTTATTAGCCCAGTAAACAGATGGAGAGGGTTAACAAAAAAAAAGAAAAAAAAAAAAAAAAACAGCCAAGTCTGAATTGCAATAAGTCACAAAAAGAGACAAACATTGTTCCCCACGAGTCCTTGTTCATTGGTTTCCAAGTAGTCCCAGTTGGCAAATTCTAACATTTTTATTTTGTTTGTTTAGAAGAATAATTTACAGTATGTGGAAAGACTGAGCAAGAGATTGCTGAAATGTTTTACAATGTAAACCTGAAAAAAAGAAAACACAAAATTATAAAAAAGGTTTAGACTGTTCCCCAAAGATTAGCATCAAATTAGCTAATTATACCACATAGCTGTGTATCTGACAGCTTCACAACTAACCGCTGTTTTTGTCATCCAACTGCATCATCAAAGAAACGGGGGCTTCCTATGCAAATTCCTAAGCAACGAAGTGTTAAAGGACAAATGTATTCATTTTATGAAGAGCCAAGTTGAAGAGCCATAGCAGGTGTTAAGAGCTAAACGCTTAGTTATGTTCAGTGGGTTGATTTATGTGAAGAGCTGTCCAGCAGATGACAGAGGATTATACACATGATCAGAGTGACTGGACTCTGTGGCCCGTTTATGAAGATGGATCAGAGCAAAGAAGGGATCAGGGACTGATGAAAAAAAAAAATTGGTGAACATGAACTTGAAAGAGTGCTTACAAATTTTAAAAGGTGAAGAATATGATCCTCCTCCTGTATTAGGAGGATTGCAGTGTTTAGACACACGACTGTTCTAAATTCAACATGAGTTATTTTCTCTCTTAATTGTATCTTTCTATAGGAATTCATCTTGTTTATATACTCTAAACTTAAACTGGTGCATGCCTACAAACAAGATATTCAGAAAGTTTAAAACACCTACATACACAACATTTTACACCAAGATGTGTCAGCCCATTCATAAAATCAGCTAGCTTCACTCATAGGGGAGGGGAGATTTTTTTCATCTTCTTCCTCTGAGCCTTGAGCTGTAATTTCCCAAAGAGATGAGATGACAGTGGAGAATAAATCTGAGATTTCACTGTGATTAATGGTGTTTTTCAAAGCCTTCCTCTTCCTTCAGATCAGCATATTACTTCCTGACTACTGAGAGTGTGGGATTTTAAATGGCTTCTTTTAAGTCTGAAGATGTTTCCTGCCTTAACAGAGCAAAGCAGTTCTGAAGTTATTCAAACATGAGAGACATGAAAAATCCACAAATTTACCTCAGAATGACATTACGACTGCAATAAAGAAAATATTAATATGGTATTAAAGGATTTCACTGAGGGGCTTATTAATAGACCTCGGACTGGACAGAGTTCCCAAATTTGTAGGGTGTAAATTAATAATAAATATGGAAAGAATAGAGGTTATGATGTGATTCATTATATCTCTCCAGAGAAAAAAAAACTGAAGCAGCAGCATCATAGACATCTGTAAGGCCTCTAAACCAAGAATTCAGTATCCTGTCTTCAAAACTTTTTTACTGCTGTTGACCCTCAGATGTTGGGCTGCTGCTGCAACGCCATGCTGCGCTTTTTCACAATTGCCTACAGGCAGAAGAAGAAGTAGTTCCTACATCCTGAAAGTTTAGTTACAGAAATGCTGGTATAGGATGAATAGATATTTTACTATTAAACCGCACAGCACTATGATTTATTCCTCTCAGATAGATCATATTGTAGGCCCATTTCCACTTATTTATTTGTTTGTTTCACCAGGTCACGAGCCCAAGAGTAATGTGGCCCACAGAGAATATTCCCGAACCTCCCGATTAGCCGACATTGCTCTTGTGTATTTCAGCATGAGAAATCGGAGGTTTAGTGTGAGAGTGTGAGAAGTCACTGCAGCAACCTCTGAGCACCTCCTGCCAACACTGCTTCTCTCCTTCCAGCTGTTGGGCCAGTTTTCTTCCCATTCCCGCTCCCAGTGGCTGATGAGCGCCGAAGTAAAGCTAGCATACTGTTGCAGTGCTCTGAGCTTTTCTCGTGGTCACATTCAGGATGTTTCCAGTGGGAAAAATCACTAATTAACTTTTTTTTTTTTTTTTTTTTTTTTTTTCTTTGATGCAAACAACATGCAAGGGAAGCAAAAACTGTTACCTGTATATGTTAAATAGGTGATCCAGTCTCAAGGGACTTTTTCTCCATTTGGAAGATGACAGTACGTTAGATCATTTATGAAGGAGCGCACTTTACCGCCTAAGCCCCCATCACAGGTTGAAGCGGGATATTTGCTTTCCCTGTTGTAAAAGGCAGCCGCTCCATGATCAATAAGGACAGCGCACCATTTTCATTGACTGTCCTCCACAAAGCCGAGTCACAGACATAATAAATTCACTGCAAGTCGTTGCTGCAGCTAGCCTTGGGCTCTGTTGTAGGGCCTCCTCCACATCCAGACCCATCGGCTTAGCTTCCACGTCCTCTATTACTTCATCCTCATTTTCCTCCCTCGATTTGATGAAGAAAGTGTTTATAGAATGTACACTTCTTAATGAACACACCTCCTTCTCCTCCTTACCTCGCTTTCGCTTCCGTTTAAAAACAGCCACTTCTCTTATTCTTGCTCATTCTCACAGCCTACTACTACTCCCACAGTCTGGGCCCGTGCCCGTGTCCATAATGCCCACCGGATAATCCGGCCTTGCTCAGGACCACATCTGTTTCAGGGATGTCCACACATGTTTCAAGAAGACAACGCAAACGCAAAGTGGGGAACATTGTTTTTTAAACCTGTTGCAGGCCTGAAACACAGAAAAGGATATTTGTTGATTAATGAAATAAGGATGAAAATGCAAACACAAAAAATCCTGGGCTCATACTGTCTTCTACTAAATAATAGTGAAAGAAAATGCAGGGAAAAACATTTATATAGTTATTATCTGATTTAGGGTTGTACCTTTTGTCTGCTACATTTAATTGTGTTAACCCCCTGTGAAAATATCCATGTGAGCAATAATTATAACTAATTTCATTTCACTTGATACTTGCTGAACTTAATAATGAGAAAAAAGGTTGAATATGTATTTTTCTTCAGCACATAGAAACATGCTGTAATTTTTTAACAAGTTTAATTATACTGTAGGTCTCAAACACAGAAGTCAGATGACTTCTACCAAACAAAGATAATTATACTTAACTGCAAAGTTAATCTGTGTTTAAACTTAACACATCCAACTAATGTAAAGGATTTTAATGGAAAATAAATACAACAGAATTAAACTAATGATTTGAATTGTAATTTCTTATTAAATCATCACTAGTTTGAAGTGCATTGTTTTCAGACACAAGTTTACCAAAGTCAGAAACTAAAGAAAAAAATCCACGAGTTAAGTTCATTAGCTAATCTTTTTTTTTTCTTCAAATTTTTTTTTTTTTTTGACTGTCTGCTCTTATCACTATTTGGTCTCTAACCTTTGACCACTTCATATCAGATGAGCCCAACTGTCTTGTCATCCTCTAACCCATTAGGGAAAACAGCATCATAGCAGGAGTCATTTCCTGTTTGTTGCTTGCATCATAACTCCACTTCCAACCAGTGGGTAGTATTAAAGATACTGTACATTCAGGATTCATTCAGATGGTTAAGATGTGATTATTGAATCCATCTTGAAATCCTTTGTTCGCATCAAAACCTCTTCAGAGGATCTCAAACTGATTGATGTCTTAATAACAAATGCCACAATAAAAGTTGTTTCATAACAACTGTAATAGTAATAAAAGTGGCAGGGTCTCAACATTAAATCAAACCATATAAATTTTTTTCTGTTTTTTTTGCTTTTATGCCAGATTGAGAAGAGGCGCCACAGCGGAGGCAGCAACTCCACCTCTTGTGTCTTCATGGTCAACAAGCCATATGCTCTCACCTGCTCTGTGGTAGCCTTCTACATCCCTCTGGTCCTCATGGTGCTGGCTTACCAGAGGATCTACATCACAGCTCGAGCACACGCTCTACAGATCAGCATGCTGCAACGGGCAGGGGGAGCCGGGGCCAGCACGCCCGGTACCTCAGGTGCTGGCACTGGGGTCAACGCAGGTGCAGATTCAGCTGATCATCAACGCAACCATCGTATGCGAACTGAAACCAAGGCAGCAAAGACTCTGTGCATCATTATGGGGTGTTTCTGCCTCTGTTGGGCACCATTCTTTGTCACCAACATAGTGGACCCCTTTATAGATTACACAGTACCCGACCAGCTGTGGACCGCCTGCCTGTGGCTGGGTTACATCAACTCCATGCTGAACCCAATCCTTTATGCCTTCCTAAACAAGTCCTTCCGTCGTGCCTTCCTCATCATCTTGTGTTGTGGGAGGAAGAGGTACCGCAGGCCGTCCATCCTGGCTCCCAGTAACACCTGTGCAGCCACACAGATCAACGGCTCTACACATGTCCTCAAGTAAGTTCTGCAAACTTTTACACTGTTGGGTTTTGGTTCTGTCACTAAGCATAAAGCTCCACTCAGGATAAACTTTGAGTGGCAATGCAAAATTTAAAGGTACAGTATGTAAGAATTACTGATGTCTAGTGGTAAAGATGGACATTGCACTGATGTGAATGGATGGTGGCCGTCAGTGGCCAAAATTCTTCCAGACATAAACATGTTTCCATCCATGAGTGGATCCAGTGGCCGATGACTGCACTACAGGTAACTACTTCAACATTGTGTACATGTGTACTGTCTTCTTCAATGTCATTTTAAGGCACTACATATCTCAAATAGTTTCTGTAGCTCCTATCAAACAAAACTGGTGCTGCAGTTATAAATCTTCATACACAATTGTTTGTTCATCCAGAGACAGAGTAGTAAACACAGTAATACACTAATAGTAGTAATACACCTTTAAGATGGCGGCGCGTGTAGACGCAGCGACCTCAAGCTCTCCCGACAATGCGATGTTTTGTTCGTCTAGTAAGTGTTTACCTGTAAGAGTCTCCCGTCAGTGTACGTCGGAATACATGTACAATCGACAGGCTTTGTTAAACATCCAAAGAAACAAGATCTGCAAAGTTTTAAACTCGGACGTAACAAAGACGCTAAAGGAACTAAGATTGCTACGCCGGCCTGCTACCTCACCGGTCTCGCCTGCTACCCCTCCCCCGGAAAAGAGGTGTCGGAAGCGGTGCGCAAGGACAAGAAAGAGGGGCAAACGGGGAGGCATCCGAGCTAGGCTAGAGGCTAATCCAACACGCCCAGCCATACCATCTATCCTCTTGGCGAACGTACGTTCACTGGATAACAAAATGGATCACATACGACTTCTGAGATCAGCGAATCGAAAAGTGAGTGACTGTTGTGTGCTTGTTTTCACTGAAACATGGCTAAAGGATAACACTCCAGACTCTGCCATACAACTGGAGCAGCTAACCTGCTACAGAGCGGACAGGGCTATCACAGACAGAGGGAAGACCCGGGGTGGCGGGGTCTGTGTTTACATCCGCGATGCGTGGTGCCGGGATGCTACTGTGGTAGGCAAACATTGCTCACCACTGGCAGAATTTATGATTGTGAAGTGCAGGCCTTTCCATCTACCCAGGGAAACAAACGCAATTCTTATATTTGCGATTTACATCCCACCGACAAACAACAACAGTGATAGAAACGCAGCGCTTAACGAACTGTATCAGGCTATCAGTGAACAACAGACGGCACATCCAGACGGTTTCTCCATCCTCGCTGGAGATTTCAACCATGCTGACCTCAAAGCCGTTCTTCCAAAGTTTCACCAGCATGTGCACTTCCCAACAAGGGGAGACAACATCTTGGACTTAGTGTACACATCACATAAAGGAGCTTACAAAGCCATCCCCCTCCCTCACATCGGGCTCTCCGATCACCTCACTGTTATGCTAATGCCAGCATACAGACCGAGAGTGAAACTCATCAAGCCCAGCATCAAACAAAAGAGAGTGTGGCCACAGGGGGCCACATCTGCACTACAGGACTGCTTTGAAACAACAGACTGGGACATGTTCAAGCAAGCAGCCACCTACAATGACACTACAGACATTGAGGAGTACACAGACACGGTGACCTCCTACATCACCAAATGCATTGATGATGTGACACACATTAAAACCATCACCACTCGGGCTAACCAGAAGCCATGGCTGACAGGGGATGTCCACAGGCTGCTGAGGGCCAGAGACAACGCCTTCAGAGCAGGGGATGAATCCGGCCTGAGAACAGCAAGAGCCAACCTGTCCCGGGGCATCAGGGAAGCAAAGAAGGACTACACACACAAGATAACCTCACACTTCAGAGACAGCAAGGATGCACAGAGTCTCTGGCAGGGCATTCAGGCCATCACAGACTACAGGCCCGCGCCACGGAGCTGTGAGAGCGACACCACTCTGCTCAACAACCTGAATAGCTTCTTTGCACGCTTTGAAGCAGAGAACAACACCACCCCACAGAAAACCCCACCATCTCCTCACGACCAGACCCTGTGTCTGTCTGCCGCCAGCGTGAAGAGGACACTCTCCACCATCAACACACGGAAAGCAGCAGGACCAGATAACATCCCCGGTAATGTGCTGAAAGAATGCGCAGAGGAGCTGAAGGATGTATTCACAGACATCTTCAACACCTCCCTTAAACAAGCAATTGTCCCGTCATGCTTTAAAGCCACTACAATCATACCTGTGCCAAAGAAATCATCACCATCCTGCTTCAATGACCACCGTCCTGTGGCACTGACACCCATCATCATGAAGTGCTTTGAACGGCTAGTCATGTCTCATGTCAAATCCACCCTCCCCCCCACCCTGGATCCCTTCCAGTTTGCATACAGAGTCAGACGATCCACAGAGGATGCAATTTGCTCTGCCCTCCACCCAGCTCTCACTCACCTGGACAAGAAGGACTCATATGTGAGAATGCTGTTCATAGACTTTAGTTCAGCATTCAACACCATCATACCACAACAACTCATCTGCAAACTGGACAAACTAGGCCTCAGCACCTCCCTCTGCAACTGGCTGCTTGACTTCCTAAGTCAGAGGCCACAAGTGGTGCGTGTAGGCAACAACACCTCTGGCAGCATCACCCTGAGCACGGGGGCTCCTCAAGGCTGTGTGCTCAGTCCCCTGCTCTTCACTCTGCTCACACACGACTGCACACCAACCTACAGCTCCAACCATCTTGTGAAGTTTGCGGATGACACAACTCTGGTGGGGCTCATCACCAAAGGAGATGAATCCCACTACAGGAAAGAGGTCGACCTCCTAACCAGCTGGTGCAAGGACAACAACCTTCTGCTGAATGTCAGCAAGACAAAGGAGATAGTTGTCAACTTTCAGAGAGGCCACACACAACACCTGCCACTAACCATCAACGGCACTGCAGTGGAGAGGGTGAGCAGCACCAAATTCCTGGGGGTGCACATCAGTGAGGACCTCTCATGGACCACTAACACCACATCACTGGCAAAGAAGGCACAACAACGCCTCTACTTCCTGCGTAAGCTCAAGCGCGCCAGCTCTCCACCACCCATTCTGACCACATTTTACAGAGGGACCATTGAAAGCATCCTTACCAGCTGCATCACCGTGTGGGGTGGGAGCTGCACTGACTACAACAGGAAAGCCCTGCAGCGCATTGTGAATACAGCTGGCAAGATCATTGGAGCAACACTCCCCTCCCTACAAGACATCTACAGCACACGCCTCACCCGAAAAGCCATCACCATTGTGAGCGATGCAAGCCACCCCGCACACAACCTGTTCAGCCTCCTGCCCTCTGGACGGAGGTACAGGAGCCTCCACTCCCGCACCACCAGACTCACCAACAGCTTCATCCATCAGGCTGTGAGACTGCTAAACTCTCGCCCCACCCCCCTGCCCCTACCCCCTCCCCCCCCAACCCCAGCCCCAACTAAACTCTCGCCCCCACCCCCCTGCCCCTACCCCCTCCCCTCCAGCCCCAGCCAGCAGAACCAAAGACTGTTAACATTACTGCTTCTAAGTATGCTGCTAAGTGCGATTACTGCCTTGCACTACAAACCCTGCAAACACTTGTATTACTTGACTGCCTTGCACTTTAAACCCTGTAAATACTTGTAACTTTAAACTGCACTACAAACCCTGAGAATACTTGAAACTTTAACTGGAGCTGCTTCCTCACAGTATATCTCTTCATATTATAAAACTACTGGAAGACTCAAATGCACATATGCTGATCTTGTTTGTGATACCTCTTAGCCTTGTTTTTGATACCTTTTATTTATTTAAGGACTAGACTTGTCTGTGCACTTTATTGTTTGTCTTGTCCTACTTGTCTTGATACCTGTATACGCATGGGACAGTGAGAAACGTAATTTCGATTCCTTTGTATGTTATGGGCATGTGAAGAAATTGACAAATAAACCTGACTTTAAGACTTTAAGACTTTTAAAAATGGTAGCACATACATGGCAGTATGTTGAACCACAACAAGTAGATATAAATTGTTAATTCTACGAGAATAAAAACACAATACTTATTTTAATACAGTGATTAGACATCAATAAAAACACAATTTTTTTTAATGATATATACATTTTTTCTGTCATTGACTTTTGATGTTACACAGATGTAGAATTTTGCTGCTTGTTTTTCTTTTCTGTTTTGGTGTTAATGACTTTTGCAGGAAGTAACTTGAAAATCACAAAGTATTTCAGCAACTGGGTAAATATTAAGGGAATAAATTAAGATTTGTCAACAATTCTGTCATAATACATTACAACAAGTAATGAAAATATATTTCCAAATACATAAGTTTACCACAGAATATTACTTCTGTAGTCAGAAAAGTCTGAGCCCTTTCTTAAACATTAACATCAGCCATAAACTATTTCCAATTAATTCATTTGAACTTTTTCCATCTTGGCTCTTACATCAAATAAAGCAAATCAAAAATTATAACAAGACTTTGAGTAAAACAGCATGATCAAATCCTGTCTCCCTCTAACAAAAATGTCACCTGTTTAGGTGTGTAGAGAAATCTTTTCTAAAGATTTTGGAATAAAACACCATTAATGTCAATGATCTGCTATTTAAATTTTAGTTCCAAATACCAAACATTCACTCCAGGTTTAAAATCCCAGATATTATGCTTGCTCCAAAATGAGTTAGCTTCGACCTTTCTGTTTTATTGTCAGAAATAGAAAATTAAGTCATGTTTTAATGACTTGGCTGCATTAGCCCAGCTCATTTGAGTAAACAGATGGGGATGTTCAAGAAAAAAACAGGCAAGTCTGGATTGCAATGAGACAAACACAGTTCCCGACAAGTCCTAGATCATTGGTTTCCAATTAGTCCCAGTAAAGCAAATTAGAGCATTTTTCATTTGTTTGTTTAGGAGAATAATTTACAACATGTGAGAAGACTGAGCAAGAGATTGCTCACAAAAAAGCTTCATACTGCCCATCATGTTAAAAACTAGAGCTCATTAGCTGTTTTTGTCACGCAACTGCATCATCAAAGCAACGTGGGCTTCCCATGCAAATTCCTAAGCAGCAGAGTTAAAGGACAAATGTATTCATTTTATGAAGAGTCAAGTTGAAGAGCCATAGCAGGTGTTAGGAGCTGAACACTTAGTTATGTTTAGTGGGTTGATTTTTGTGAAGAGCTATCCAGCAGATACACATGATGAAAGTGACTGGACTCTGTGGCCCGTTTTATAAAGGTGGATCAGAGCAAAGAAGGGATCTGAAGAGGCCATTTTCCAAACTTGTGCTTTTACCTGAGACAGCTCTGATTGATGAAGAAACCTTACTGGTGAACATGACCTTGAAAGAGTGCTTACAAATTTTAAAGGGTGAAGAAATTTGTACTCGGAGGATTGCAGGATTTAGACACGTGACTGTTATAAAGTCAACATGAGTTATTTTCTCTCTTGATTGCATTTCCTAACTTTATAAGCTTCAAAAAAAGCCTTAGCTTTGACTCTTTCAATAGAGACAAAAACTGTATATTATAAAGCAGCCAGTATTAACGAAGATTTGAGGCTTTCTCATAGATGATCTATAGAGACCCAACTTGGTCCAGCTCTTGAAAACACCCTTGGTGATATTCAAATTTAATTGTTTTTAACCCAGAAAACATTTACACACATGAGCTTTAATTGAGATTTGCTCCCTAATATGATCCTCAGTCCCCTTTCCTTTCTGTCAGTTCTTTGTTTCCGCTTTTTTCCGCTTTTGAATAGTTAAATCTTACACACCTGGGTTCATTTATATCTGTCTATAAATAAATAGGAATGCATCGATTTTGTCGTATATACTCTAAGCTTGAATTGGTGCATGCCTTCAAACAGGATATTCAGAAAGCTTAACACACAAACATAAAAAACAAATAATTGCAAATTAATATTGTGCTGGGTTCTGGTTTTGTCACTGAGCACGAAACTGCACTCGGGAAAAACTTTGGGAATTTAAGATGTAGAGTTACGCTGAAATTTCCTGCATTGCAGCAGAAACTTGATGAAGGCTGGATTTCTACTAAAACTAATATCAGACCACAGACGTCTTCGTAACGGTGCAGCAACTGCCTGGATAACTGGTTTTAAACACAAGGAAGACCAGTAGACAAGCTGGACAATAACAGCATTAAAATCCTTTATTTTCATCATCAATCATTATTCTAACAGCTGAACTATATTTGAAGTCTAGAACATGTTGTCTACACACTGAAACTATGGTGGAAGGTAGATTATTGCTGATATGTGGGCAATAAAGAGACCATAAAATGTGTTCCTGGCAGGTTTCCTAAGAACATGAGATTTGGTGGTAGAGATCATCAAGGGTGACATGGGATGATTTTTTAAAAACATTTTACTATTTCTAATTAATACAAAACAAGAAGATAAAAAAAGAAACTAAACAAGAGAATATTTGAGACATTTTAACTTGGATTTTAACCAAGAGAACACAACAGATGTCTTTACTAGTGCTAATAGTCTAACTAGTAACTAATCCAAAACTCCTAGAGGATCAACAAATGTGAAAATTTGATATTTTATATACTTGTGAACATTTAAAATATATATTTTTTTGTTTGATTTTTTCTTTTTATTGTTTAGTGTTTTGAATATGCTTGTATGCAACACTAATAACTGCAGACCTGGATTACACTTTTACATAAAGACTGTTAAAGACCCTCATAAGGCTTTAAAAAGAGGGAGTATTAGAGGTCTTCTTTCATCTTCTATTATAAGATTCTCTCCTTCGCTTCTTTAGACTTCAGGAAGCTGTTTAAGAATGTGGCCGACATACCACAATCCATCTTTACATGTCTTCCCCAATCATCTCCACATGAGGCTGTATGCTGTAATGACTTATTCCATTGCATATAGAAGACTGTATAATCCTCAAACCTCAGCTCTGAATCTGTGAGCTGATGAATGGCAGCGTCTGCATTTGTTTAAGGTGCAGTCAAAATCAGGTTTGTGGATGTGTGTATAAATTCATGATAGAGATTTACAGAGGAGAATCATGGTTTTCAGAGCTTGATAAAGCAGTCCTGAAGATTGTTTATATGTGATTTAGTCATGAAAAGTGCCGGCTTTAAGAGGTGGGAGGCAAACCGGTGCAGGGAAAAGGTTTTAATAAGGAAAAACTTATCTCACAGAAACAAAACTATGGTGGGTAAATATTAACAAACCTTGGCATGAACTACATCACTGATAACAAACAACAGCAAACAATGGACTGGCCAAGAAGAACTGAAACTGAAGGACTTAAATACACTAAAGGACAAACTAGACACAGATGAAGTGAATGAGCAAATCAGACCAGGCGAACTAATGAGCAGGAAACAGAAAGCAACACATTCATAACCCTAAATACAAGAAACCAAGAACATAACGAACACTATGAACATGAAACAATATCCTGACAGTAAACCAAGAACATGAAACAGGAACATAGCGGTACCAAGGAACTTAAAATGTCAATCGTGACAAATAACTGTAACTTTCAGCAGATTGTGGACTTCACAGGTGTGAGGAGAAATATCCACATTCAAATAAAAGATGATGCTCGTTGTAAGACAGTGTTTAATATCTATACAACGATTCAGTTAGTACAAGGACGTGAGGTCTCTCACAGTCAGTTGGACGAACATGTGAACGGCACAAAAAATGATTTATTGCCCTGTCTGAATATGACATATGATTTATGTGTGTTTTCTTCGATTCCCTTTAGCTCATATGTCTCAGTAGCTGTGTGATACTGAAAGCATATTTTTTGTTTGTTTGTTTATTTTTAATGGAGAGACTTGCAGTTGTTAGGAACCAAAAAATCAACATTGGCTGGTTGAATCTTTAAAACCAAATTGTTGTTCTGTTTTTGATTTTATTTTATTTTATTTATTTTTTTTTGGTTGCATATTCATTCATTTATTTATTTATTTTTCTTTTTATTATAATTATTATTATAATTATTATTATTATTATTATTATTATAATTATTATTATTATTATTATTATTATTATGTATATCCAAAAAGCCATTTATTATCTCTTAAACTCAAATTACACAGTAGGAGACAATTTAATATTCCTTTTCAGTGTTATTATTATTATTATTATTATCATTATTTATTTATTTTTTTTTTTTTTTATAGAAATTCAGGGTCATGGGGGGCAGGAGTCTATCCCAGCAATTAGCAGGCGAGAGGCAGGGCGCACCCTGGACAGGTTGCCAGTCCTTTGAAGGGCCTGGTTTCAGGTTGTTTCTGATAAAAGTTGCACATAGGTCAAAAGACATTAGTAATCTTCTGCTGGTTTGCTAGAATAATGCATGAATTACATATAAATAAAAATAAATGCAATACATCAAATTCTTAAACCTTTATCCTTAGATGGTTCTGAGAGCAGCACCATCTGACCCATTATGTTCTGTGTTTTAATGGAGTAACCAATTATTTTTCTAATAAAACATAATGTTCAGTTCTAGATAAATTCTTTTTATTAAATTAAAATGTCTTTTTCATGTCCTCAGTCATTCTTCACACTTTGTGCTGTGATGTATACTTATCATCCCAGCTGAATTCAAAAGAAACCCACCGGTTGGAGAGTGATGATTAGAGTCCATTTCTCCTAATTAGAGTAGCACGTCCCGCCATCCACATTTACACTCTAAGACATCGCCCTGCACAGTACTGAAAACTGTTAGAAACAACCTTTTTTGTTTTAGTAATGACACATGATAATTAATCACAACTAAAAAGTTTTTATTCAAACAAAATCTAGGCTGAGAGTACTTAGCTGCAAATAAAATAAAATAAAAAAAAAAAAAACTCATATATATTTTTAGTAACTTTGTGGCTGGCTCTGTGGCCGGCTCCCAAAACTCACAAGTCAAGAATATTTTTTTTTAAACATGTCCCTCCCTTTTTTCAAATATGAATAAGTTCTTCATGCGTGGATAATGACTGACAGACCTAAAGTGCATATTTGTAGTAAGTGTTTAGATTAAAGGGAAAAACACATTAGGGTTAATGACTTAATCATCTCCAAACACCTGTTCATCTGTCTAGAGAATCTACCATAGACAGTAACAGCTCAGAAAATCCTACTTGATGGCATTCACTGTTGTTTTAGTCAAATAATCAAGGCAGGAAAACGATTAGCAAGCTGCTCTCCTAAAAAAAAAACAAGCATGTTCCGAACAGACACGAGAGCAGCCAAAGCACAGGCTGCCAGCCCCCCCTCCCCGCCCCACCTGAACATGTCCAGGTACCCTCTGAGGAAGGATGTGAGAAGCTGAGCATTGACTTAATTAATTACTGTGGAGAAAAAAAACATTATATAATAGAAAGAAATCATTCTGAATTGTTAATAGTAAATAAAAAATAGTTTGTATTTATTTTAGAACGATTTGAATGGTTCAGAAAATGCTCAGCTATCACTGTAATGTTAGGTTTGGTCAGTAGTTCGGGACTCATCCTCCTGCTTTGCAGTAGGAACAGAGCACTTTTCTAGTGCAGCAGACTGGATGACTGCTTTCAATCTAATCAGAGAAATATTTACATTTTCTAGATATCAGAAGATTAACTAGGAACAACCATATAGCATCATATATGTTTTCCCCACTAATCTAGTACTTCATCTGTGAGTCTACAGATCTGGAGATAAATTAGACTTCATGTGTTGCTACATGAGGGAGACAATGACGTGGAGTATTGGTAGTCAAATCAGTTTCCCTTGACATGGTTGGTTGAAATCACTGAAAGCACCTTTATGTAAAACAAAAATGTGCGAGGCCACCAGAAATAATGATTGTGATGCTATTATTGGTCGGAGAAACCATCATGCACAAAGTACCCACTCGCCACGCTTGCTATTGCCGCCCCTGGGACAGCCAGACCAAAGGCCACTGTCAAAGACGGATCAGCACGCTGTTCCCGGACCAACTCCTCGTGAGACACCTCAAGAGGAAAATCTGCCACAGACAAAGCAACGTCCTCCCTCACAGCGACCGCATCCTGCGAAGCCGCGCACATAGCACGCATATCGGCACACGCTGGAAACACCCTAGGAGGCGGAGACAACCCACCCCCCTGAACAGACGGACACAGCGCAACCACAGGGGAGGCTGTCACACGAACACCACTGTCACCAACAAGCGAACCGGCAGCGCGCAGCAAGAAGGGATCAGCAGACCAAACACGGCCGCCCGCCAGGCCATTCCCCAAAATAAAATGAATTCCATCCACGGGCAACGCGGCCCGCACGCCCACAGACACTTCCCCACGCACCAGCTCACAGTCCAAAACCACTCTATGCAACGGAGTAGGCAACGTCGTCAAGCCCATGCCACGACCCACAACATAATCACCAGTAGCCGAACGGGAAGAGAACGGGAGGACCGAACCCACGACATACGAATCATACGCACCCGTGTCTCTCAGAATCCGAATAGGAGTCTTCGCGCCACCTGTCAAGGACACGAACCCAGTCCGAATAAAAGGGGCATACGAATCCAGCGCGTCGGGGACATGCAAAGGAAATGAAGTGCACACTCCAGCAGCGGCAACAGGAGAACCACCCGGATCTACAAACGCGGTCGGATTAACATTCTGTGCCGAGGTTTTCCCCCTAGATGACAACACAGGACAATCCCCCTTCCAGTGGCCCCTCTCACGGCAGTAGTGGCACACGTCCGCCCCGGCACGCGCGTCAGACGACACATCCCCACGACGCACGGACGCAGCTCGGCACTCACCACGCCCACTATCCGGAGAAGGCCCATCACTATACAGAAACTGGGACTTATGAGTCAAAACATAGTCATCCGCCAGCGCCGCAGCCACAGCCACCGTCTCGGCCTTTTGCTCACAGATGTACGTGGCAACCACACACGGCACCGAATCCTTCAGCTGTTCCAAGAGAATCAACTCACACAGCCGCTCAAAATCAGCCACTTTCGCAGCTGAGCACCAGCGCGTGAAATGCAACTTCAAATCCCGAGCAAACTCGAGATAACTCTGCCCAGCGGCCTTTCCGCAAGACCGAAACCGCTGTCGGTATGCCTCAGGCACCAGCTCATAAGCCTGCAAAACAGCCGCCTTCACCTTAACATAATCCTGGCTATCCGACACGGACAGCACAGAAAACGCCTCCTGAGCGCGGCCCACCAGAACGCACTGCAACAACAGAGCGCGCGCCGAACTGTCCCACTTACGTGCGTCGGCCAACCGCTCGAAAATCAGGAAAAAAGAGTCCGGATCGTTCTCCTGAAACTGAGGCAAAAGGCGCAAGTTACCAAGAACATCAAAAGTGTCGGCAGCAGAGGAACCCGACAACGAGCGCACCGCAGCGTCACTGTGCCTGCTTTCCCTTATTGACTCCAGCTTCACGCGTTCAATCTCAAACTGTAAGCGCAGCAATTCCTTTGCTGCTCAAACGTCAAACCCGGCGGTAACGAAACCGCACCCGGCGTCAGCGAAGCTGCACCCGGCAAAGAATCCGACGGAGGCTTAGCCAAAAAAACACCTTTCTCCGTCAAATTGGCAATCAGGATGGCCTTAAAATTCTCCTTAAGACGTTTGCTATCAATCTCAACGCCATAATAACGACCAATCTCCAGCAGCTGATCCTTTGTACACTCCTCCAAAAATTCCAGCGAAGGAGAGCGAAAAAACTCCGACACAGTCACCATGATTTCCCCACACAACACAAACACCGCAGGCCAAACGGCAAAAACGGCACCAACAAACAGCAGCAGACCCAATGCCCCGCTACCACACCTGCCTAACAAAACTTACCTAACCTAACACCAAGCTCAACCCTAGTCTTCACGCAGGCCAGCGGCGGGTACTTACGCACTGAAAACCAGCGGGGACGCGAGGCAATCTACACAGATCACCCCCTCAAACCCCGCGGACGTGCCCCCGAGATCACTGCTGGCGCAGCGAACACTAACCGCGTCCCCGCGACACTAACAAAAAAAAACACAGACGAAGCCCAAAGGAGCAACGTCTCCACACCTAACCGGGGCACCGAGCCTGCAACCGACCGGCTAAGCCGCAAATAGCAATCAACTCACCCCGGCCAAACGAAACTCCACTCCCAGCCAACGACGTCACCGCGGGCTCTTCCCGCCGCCAACAAAGACAGCCGCAGGCGCCAAACACCAAACAAAGAACAACCAAAACAAACCACCCAACGCACACTCAAAAGAACAACCACGGCGCACCCAACGAGAACACAAAAACCCGAGAACAAGAAGGACGAGCCCCCATTTGTTACAACCAGCCGTACGGTTATAACAAAACAACGCCGAACAACCAAGAAAACCAATTATAATTATTTATTAAACCAAAACTTAAGACAAAATAATATAATCATGAAGTGTGATTGTCTGCAATATCAGTAATGTCAGGGCGTGCTTGGTTGTGTGTACAAATATAATGCAGGCAGTGTTGTATGATGTAGAACTAAACCAAACACAAACGCGAGGTGCAACGGCGCAGGTCCGGCCTGGGAGCGGACCCAAGAAAGAAGAGAGCAGGCCGATTGTAGGCGGGTCTTATATACGCCCCGCCGAATACTCCAGCTGCACCTGCACACAAACATAATTAACAAAGCCACAAAAGAAGAAGGGGTCGTAACACAAATGACATTACATGATTGGAGATACTATATAATAGAACAACTGGATAGAATAGAAAGCTGGACTTCAAGGACTTGATAAGTGATTTTACAGGGAGAAATCTCCATGTTGGGCTCTGGTGGGAAAAGGCTGAGCAAGGACCAGTGATTGTGAATGGGATTGCAAGAGCTTGACTCAGTAATAGTGTACCTTTAACACTCCTTGATATCTTATTACACAAAGTTCTACCTTTTAAAATGTGATTATTTAACTTTAAAGAAGTTCCCAGCCATTGTTTGGCTGTAAATCTCCACAGTGGTTTGCTTGTGACCTGTTTTACATTCAGTTCATTTAATACAGTATACCATGTGAGGTCCTGCTATTTTGCCTTTTTTACCATTTGCATCTGGTTTAATGATGATAATGCTCACAATACAATAAATCATAGAAAATAAGTGGCCATTTTGTTTTCGATGGTGTTTAAGCTGAGATTTGATTTGTTTCTCCACAGATTATAAATGCATTTCATTTTCATGGAACAGGTTTTGTATTTGTAATTTGTTTTGTAAATATCATGAGATAAATAATTGTTTAAGTATTTAAAAAAGATAGATGGACTTTTAAACATGAAGCATCCATCTTGCAACAAATAATTGAATCTAAATGAACTTCATTGTATTTTTAGTGCTTCCCCTTCCAAGTAGCCTGTCATGTTTTTCTATTCATTCGTTTTAATTTAATTTCTTTCAATGCTATTTTAATGGTCAAAATATCATTAAAATAGCTAATTGGATGTATTACACTATCAACATTTTCAGGGGCGGGGTGGGGGGTCACTTCAGTTTCTTTTCATGGGCCCAAAATCTCTAGCAGCCCCTGCCTATGGGGCTGGTAGATTCCTAAAGTTACCAGCTAATTTACATTTTCTTCAGGAATAACAAGCTGGATTATAAGTTGAAGTGTATGCATTTAATCATACATGTTAATTTAAATAGTTTTTATTGATTTCTATTTTTTTTATTTCTTTTATGAAAATGGCAAACAACAGTATTTTGTTTTTTAATGGTCGTTGCCGTCTGTCCATGTGACTTTGGGAAAACTTTGGACTTTGCAGATGCAGCAGTCCTTGTAGTACATTGCTTTGTCAAACACCCATACAAACAACCCATAAGTCATTCTATATTAAACATCGTCTTTTCTTTGTCTCAACTCCTCTCTTTCATCAACTCTTCAACTTTTTTTTTTTTCCTGTAACAATCCTTAATCGTTACATGATCCAACCACTACCACATTTTTGTTATTTATTCACATCTCACATACTTGGTTTAAGTTTAGCTCCTCATTTAGCTGCACTTTAATTAAGTTACATGTAAACAACACCATGCATGCTAAAGTAAACACACAGGAAGAGGATGAGTGATAGGTTATGGAATAGTTTAAAGGGAAATGTCATGATGGGACTGCCAGGATAAATAACTGAAATAATTTGATTCATTCATCACCTGCTGAATGGGACAATATGTTTTGATTAATACTTTTTGGTAGGGTTTGTGAATGGTAATTTAGACCCTTAAAAGATGTTTCAGTCAGTTAGCAACTCATTTGATTGTGTTTTAGAGTCTAAGTCTAGCAAAGTCGTTTAGTTTATTTCTTTTTTTTTAGTTCATCATATGAGCATTTATTACACTAAAGGACATAAATGCTTCCTGCACCATTTTAGGTGCATATAATTTCACTTACATGTTGACCTTCAGCTGAAGCTGCTTCCATTTAACTTGCTAGTTGTACTCATCTTTCTTGAAGCTTTCCATCTTTCTCAAGAACAAAAAGAGCCAGCGGGGGATGGTCCATGTGAGAAACCTGCTCACCTGAAAGGTCTGTGGAAACAAAAGCAAACAAAAAGCCAAGCAACACAACAGAGCTGCCGGTGCTGAAGGTAAATGTGAGGTCATTTAGAAACAAGCAAAGGGAGCTGAACTAAAACTACTTATCAGAAAAAGATATATATTTTTCCTCTTAAGTGAATTTTACATTCTTTTAATTTGCTTTGTTTTGCCCAACCGTCTTTGATGACCTGCACAGAAATCCTGTTTTCTCAATAAAACACATTAAATGATGTCACTATTTCATCTTTTTTGAAATACAGACTCACATGTGGGCGTTATGACATTCAGTCAGTTTTTCTATTTCCACCAAGGGGTTTTATAGGTACAACCCTGTTTCAATTAACCTCAGACCACGGTCCTTTACATCAAGGCTGCCAAGCCTGTCAGAGCTAAAGCTTTTAGAATGCCAGGGGTATGTCAGCTGAGATCGGTTGTGAGGCTGCTCAGAAGTGAAATGTGAGGTGGCGTTAATGCATGTCTGACTCACACTGTGTTGAAGTCATGGCTTCACTGTGTTCTGTGACTACTCAGAGGAAGTGACAGCTAAAAATAAAAAGCCCTTCGTCTTCTGCATGTCAAACTGAACGCTCTTACAGGCATCCCAACCCATCGCTGGGAAGTTTGCAGAAGCTAAAATACTAAAATACCCAAGCTCGTTTTATTAATCCAACTAGCCTATGTGCCGCTCACTCAGTCCAGCTGATTGCAGTTGGTTCTTGATTGACCTTCTGTGGCCTCTTCTTCACTCAGCGGCAGAAAGGACATGAGTGGAGGAGGATATGATTCACCTGATCATGGCGATGAGGCCTGTTGCTGTCTAGAGTTAACAGAGAAGCTCAAGGATCTGGAGGCGAAATTAAAAACCTGACGTTTGATTTAGAAACAGACTCAAATGAGACTTGCAACACAAGATAAAAGGCGAGTGTGGTGTTTCAGATGGAAGCATGCTTTACATATGTATTACATGTTCTTCTCTGTACTTTGTTGTCAACATAAGAATGTGTAAATTAATAGTTTATTAAATGTATCTGGATATCCAGAAAAATTGATGTTGAAAGGAGCCAGCACACACCTTTAGCCAGATTAAGACATCTCTTCCACCATCTCGTATGAATTGTTTGAACCACAGCTAAATTATTTATTTATTTGTTAGTCACTGGTCTCAGTTCTGGAGTCATAACCAAGATAAAAACTGATAAACAGAAGAATTCAAAGCAAAAAAACAAACAAAAAAAAACAAAACAAAACAAAACAAATTAAAAAAAAAACTGCAGAAGCATCATCTTACCAAAGGACATGGCTGTAGTTGACCCAGCTCCTTTTTTCAAGAACATAATATAAAACGATCTATGAATAATTATCTTCTCCATGTTGCGTTAGTAAGGTAACCATCCTGATGCACAAATATTACTCAGAGCTGCAGATATCTGCTGTCATCTCTCTGTCAGCCAGTCTCAGCCCTTCCTCAGTCTTTCTTTGTGTTAGTTTTATAGTCTTCAGTTGTGTCTTTTGCTACAATTAAAATCCTCGTTTTACTCTCATCTGCCCAGTTGTCAATCTTGCAACTGGTTCCTACCACTTCATCTTAATGACAACAACAATCTCTTTTTCAGAGCATTCGCTGTGAGCCCCAGTGATGGTTGTGTGTAAAAATCCCAGTAAATCAGCATTTTCTGAACTAAACAGACCAGCCTGTCTGGCAACAACAACCACGTCACCTTCAAAGTCACTTAAATCCACTTCCTCCGCTTATGTTATGTTTAATAGTTGTGAATGAACAGCTGAGCTGCCGATGAGTGTAGCTGTTACACCTGAATGTGTTTTATTCAATTTAGAGGTAAATGTGAAGAAAAAAGTCCTTTGTTGTAAGTGAACCTTTTTTATGAGCTGCTTACTGGACATCAGCCACCTCTGAGACTCTAGTTTACTGGGAGGTCTGTGTGTTGCAGAACAAACACTTCCTCAGTGCTACAAAAACAGCAGTTAAATAGAACTGAAGGTAGACGATTAGAAACATGGGTGCAGTGGAGAGCGGGCACCCATGTTGTTAATCAGACTGATGTCCGAGGGGAAACAACAAACTGAGCATAAAAAACAGCTGTTTGGTTAATACACAGGTTAATTATGATTAAGTGGATACATACACTGGCAAACTAAGGGGATGACACATAATACCTGTATTCTCTGAGGCATATTAACACTCTGTTATACACACTCACACACAGGGTAACTGTATGCCCTCTGAGTGTTTATAGTCTTTGTGGAGTCATTTATGTGAAACCTGTTGGTGCCATGAGAACAAAATGTGTCCAGAAGCAATTCTTCACCATCAGAAGTGATGAGGGAAAAAAGAAGGAAGGGAAGACGTGTGAAAAGAGGAGGATGGAAAGGTAAAATTAGTAGACATAAATAGAAATGGGAAAAAAATGTAGGTGGATAAGAAAGAAGACTAAAGTAAAAGAAGAGAGCAAAAAAGAAAGGGAGATAGGATGGAAGAGACAAGGGAGAGATCACAAAAGAGCCAAAGGAAGGAAGTCTGAGATAAATAATGAAGAAGGGAGACGTGAGAAAAAGTGAAGAGAGGAGCACATGAGACGGGAGGGTGTAGTGAAAGGAGGAATGAAACAAGGAAACATGAAAGGAAGTGAAGCACAAGCTGAAGAAATTACTGGAGAGCAGAGCAGGAGGTTGTAGTTGAGATAAAAGTAAGAAGATGGAAAGATCAGAAGATTAGACTTGCAGAAGTAAGATGAAGAGGAGGAGGAGGAGATGGGATAGAGGCTGGAGGCCAAAAGAAGAGAAATAACTGCAAAAGTGAGAGAAATGTTCTGAAGAAGAAGAAGAAAAATAGGATTAATCCCAATAGCAAGACAGGAAATGAGATGGAGAGAAAACGCATGTGTACTTTGTTTGTATTGGGTCTCTCCAGCTCCTGCTCTGTCAGTGACGAGTAACATCATTTACGTCAGTCTCTGGAGCCCTGACTTAATAGGTCATTTCCATCATTTCTGACATGTGAATTTAACGTTTGTGAGCCCCCGCCACCTGCAGAGAGCTGAAGTCTTTCACTGTGGACTCAGCAGGCTGGTATGCTGCTGATGTTTCTGCACCACAGAGGTGGTTAAAAGCACCTTCAGCTGGGCCAACAAAAATTTAAAAACAGTGACAGAAGTATGAGCTGAAGGATTGAATTATGCTCATTGTCTGTAAAAGACATTTAAAGTATATAAATTATGTCAGTGCATTAATACAGTTGTTTCCATGGCAGCAACTGAGAGCAGTTCATTTCCGTGGTGGTTGTAATGACTGTAGGTTCTCAGGTCATGTGATCCTGTGAGGCCGAAACAAAACAACAGCTATTTGTTGACCTTGTCCAACATGTTGAAGAAAGCAACTGTGAATGAAAAAAACTGTCTGCCTATGTTGTGCATGTGTGTGTTTGCGTGGAGGGCCATTTTTTGTGTGTTTCTGTTGTTTTGTTTTGTTTTTTTGGTTTTTTAATCAACATTTGTTCAAAGTTTGTTAAAGAAAAGGGCAGATTTGATTAATGAAGAAATATACAGAAAATCATACAGTTTAATCCAAACTTTAAAGGTCCCATATTATGCAAAACCCATTCTCTAAAAAGCTATGTGTGTCCTCATAGCCTGTGCATGAGGCCCAAAAATGAGAAAATTCTGTCTCCTCTCTCAGTTGCTTGCTCCAATTTTTTGTGAATGTGTGCTCAAACGGGTGAGTCTGAGATCTTTCCCTTTGTGACCTCACGAAGGGAAATAACCACTGGCCCCAGTAGTGGATACTGCCATTGAGCCACGCCCCCCCTGGCTAGCTGAGCCTGCCCTTTAAAATCACAGAGCGGGTGCCAGCGAAAGCCAGAACCTTTCCCACAGAGGGGTTTGGAGTGGGTGGGACAGGCACTATTCATGAACATTTAAAAGTTCAGAAACAGCCCGTTATCATTACAGCTCACTAGAGCTACTGTTGGAATAGCTGAAATTAAGGCCCAAGGCTGGATTAGGGATAATACACTTTGAAAACAGTGGTGTTGGACCTCTGACTCTCATATGAAATAGTTGAAAAAAGTATAATATGGGACCTTTAAGATGAGCTAATGTTTCAAAACCAAATCCATATTTTCACATTTTTTTCTTTTCCTTCAGAAAACTCAACACTTAAACCAAAGAAGTCGGGTTTATTTCTTAAGAATAAATGACTGTGATGGACTGGCAGCCTGTCCAGGGCGTACCCTGCCTTTCACCTGCTAATAGCTGGTAAAGGCTCCAGCTTCCCCGCAACCCTAAATTTGACAGAGCGGTATGAAAAATTAATAAATTAATACTTTTAGGGACTTCTTGTTTTTGTCAGTTACACTTGGGTCTTGTGTCACCATTATTTAGTTGTAACATCTCATTGTGTAGTTTTGTACATCTGCTCTCATCTACTGTTTTAGATTAAATCAGGAAAATACAAAACTTTATCCAGATTGCTCCATAAACCAACTACACACACAGAAACACACACAGAAACACGTTGTCACAGTACTTTTAAACATTGAATTAAAAAAAAAATTCTTAAGTACATTGTTGTTGTTTTCTCTGATTTAAATTTGTTTTATGACAAGAACAAGTTCATCTCTGTCTCTTTAGATCCCTGTAAATACACAATCCACCAACATACACACATCTATAAACACTAACACACTATGCCTCCAATTAAAACTTAATTGGTGTTTGAAATGGAATCAATTAACCAGGAAACAAGCTAATCTAAAAAGATTGTCTCTTCTTATGACAGACTGATTATTTTTATGGGACAAATAGATTTGATTGATGCAGTTAAGCATAATACAGAGAAACTTTCCATATCTTCATTCAAATGTGTCAGACTAATTAACATATGATGAGCTCATCACTGATTGGAAAATTGGGTTCCTGTGGGGGAGGAATGCTAGAAAAGTAAAACATAAAAAGGCGTATTTGATTCAGAGAACACCAAAATATTTTATCCTGTTTTTCAGTTTTTTCTGTGTTCTTGTTTAATTTTCTGACAATAAAACAGAAAAAGTCTTTGAGATGGTTAATTAGTTTTGTTCACTGTCTACTTTCAGGAATCTTTATGAATAATCTGAAAAAGTTTTTCTTCTGTAGAAAGTTTCCTACCACAAAAATGTTATTTTAAGTTTGTAACATCGCGACTGAAACTTTCTTTTTTTTTCTGTTTGTATTATTGTTCAAGCAGCTAGATTGCAAAAACATTTTTAAAACTTATTTTTTATTAAGAGCTGTTTTAAGCATTTATCCAAGACTTGATGAAATTATTTTTGTGTTTATTCAGTGTTTCGGCTTCAGATTACTGAATCAATATATCAAACACCAATCTAGAAAAAGTGTGTAAATAGATTTAATTTCAAATCACACAGCGTAGATGTGATTAATGACTTTCTCTTTAAAGAAACTCCTGAAGTTGGGACAAAAGAACATTCATGCTAATTAACCTTTTGAAACTGAATTAAATTACAGCTAATAAAGTGGAGATGAAACTACACAGATGAATGGATATCATTTATCTGAAGTCATGCTCCTGTTAATTAGATAAATTTTGAAATGTGAAATTGTTGAATGACGCACACCAGTTTTTTGAAGACTTGTTTATTTTACCAATTAAGTAAAATAAAACTTTTTTGACATTCATAATGTCGTGTATGTACGGAGTGTCCTGCCCAAGGACACAACGACAGATCAACTGGGGGAATGGTAATCGAACTGCCAACCTTCTTCTTGGACAACCCGCTCTGCCACTTGAGCCAAAACTGGTCCCAATTTATTCGCCACATCTGTCAATATAAGACACAATATGATTGCAACAATTGTGCCACCACTAATGCAGCTAGCTGCGCTCTTTACTAAAATGTAATTAGAGCTACAAGAGCAGCTTTTTAAAAAATACACATGATATGATGCAAAATACACATGATATGATGCAGCTTTTTTTATTTGTGCAAAAATAAAATAACGTTCTTATAACTAAATGCTGGACTTGTGTGAGCATGTTGCATTGTGACAATCTCTGACAAAGGAGCTGGTAAAGCATTCTGATCTGAAATGCTGTCAACAAAAAGAAGAAGGAAGAAGAAGAAAAAATAACAACTTCCTGAAATGCGGTTAAGTTTAGTCTTCGATTATCCCCCCCCCCCCCCCCTTTTTTTTGTCCTGCAGCTGAAGCATCCGACAGTCCGAGGGGTTTCAGAGATGTGAGAATGTTATTGCAGCTAGCAGATTAAATTTTCCCTGGCAGGACAAATGGCAGCTTCTCTTCATTATTCACTGAGTTGCTTCCAGCTGGGAATATCAACTTTGGCTTAAAATATTCAGCTGCCACAAAGCCTCCTGCTGCCCTCTGTTTGCCTTGTGTGCAGGAGACAGAAGGAGAGTTCTGATAAAACATCAGATTCAAACACACAATGATAAATATCCATAAAATACATGTATACGTAATATGACAGATTCATACTATGGTTCTGTGTGTGGGAGAGAAAATATGTCTCCATGGTGGGTTATCCTGTCTTAAGATTTGCTCTCTTCCAAGGCTAATATTAAAACTTTAGGAGGTCAGCTGAACAACTAAAGCCAACACACACAATTGCACATTATTACATGATCATAAAGTAATATTTTTGTCCCCCAGGAAAAGAAAAAATGGACCATATAATGTTATAATTTAAATAGTTTATTGATCTAATAATATCATCTTCAAATGTATAGATATAAATCACAATGTCATCAAAAGTGTTTAATAACAGTAGATTGTCACCACGTCTCAATCCAAACATGAAGAAGGATTTAATCCCGTAAATCATCCTTTTTTCTGATTTGCTGTTTACACATTGTTTCCTTATCCAAAGATGGCCACATTAACACATTATTTGCTTGCGTTTTTATAAAAAAAAACTTGTCATATTGTGAAATGTTTGACATTTGAACTGTAATTTATGGTGAGCAGGGCCAGCCTAAGCCAATTAGCACACCCCACCCACCCACCCACCCCCACCAGGGCATAACCTTTACTACAGCTTGATTATTTCATACACTGTAATGTGATGTAATGTAACACTCCCATTCATGTGCATTTTTTGTAATTGGCTCAAATCATTCTGTTGTTGATCTTGTATTTGAAGGTAAATGAAAATATCAGTAGACGAGACACATTTAGAGTAAAAAGGTTAACTGTGCATGCACCACAGACAGAGGCAGCAGCAATTATTATTATTTGCACGCCAACCATGAAAATCTCATGGTTTTAATTTAAATTATTCAATTACATATTTGCATGTTTTTTGTCGTTATTTATCAATTTTCTATATGTATCTTATGTAAGAATATCTGATAATATCTTGTCTTTTTTTATATCGTGCTTTTTCGAGCCCTCTGGTTGTGTGGGGGCTCTAAGCAGCTGTTTACTTTGCTAATGCCTTGGGTCGGCTCGGATGACGAGAACTGAGATCAATGACGATCAGCATGTGTAATCCCAGAACATACTTTGCTGTCACAGAGTCTGTTAAATTAGTTATAATTTTAAATTATAAACTTGTAATCTATAACATTGTAATCCAACCGTAAAGAGTAATTAAAACCCTTAAGAAGTACTTAAAACGTCTCATCCTTCCTTTTTTGGGTGGGAGAATTTTAGAATAGTGTGACTATTAAATAGTAGTATAAGAACAGTGGTGACTATAAAATGTTTTAAACTGGGATTTTGTTGCAACATATGTTAGACTTTCAGGATTGCAAAGCTGAAAACATTAACATTGCCACATTATGACAGAAGAGATCATCATCATTTGCACCCTGCAACTGAAAATAGATTACCTTAAAAGTAGTGCTGGGTGCCCATCTGCCTGATTAAATTAGGCTTGTTTCATCTATTTTTTTCAGTTTACCATAAGACTGAGATGAAGCTGAACCCATGGTTAGATTTCTCTATAAAGCCAAAGACACACTCATTTCAGGAAATGCCACCAAACAACATGAGTTTATGTTAACAGCTTTTCTGCAGGGGGTTGTTGTAATGACGGGGATAAAGGATTGAGTCAGCTGGTGTTACAGAGGTTTATGTAGGGAGGAGAAGTTTGAAGTTTTATATCGCCTTCTTCTCTCGTTTGTGTCTTTTTCATATTTATGTCTTTTTAATGTGTACTTTATTCTTCCTTCACATTTTCCTTGCTGCTTTCTGTTAAGCCATTTTTAGTGTCTTCACATTATTTCCATCCCCTGCCTGCATACTTTATTTCTTCCCTCATAATGTATTCATATTTGACAGCATATTTCCAAAAGCGTTTACAGACTGCATAGTGTTTGTGTTTACGGCATAATAGATCTTATCTAGCACTGTACACCATCTCAGCTTTGAGTTTGTCAGTGTGTGTATCAATGGATTGGGGCATGCACAGAAGGATATAAAAAGTATTTTCTCTCTGGAGGAAGGGAAGAGATGAAATGAGTGTATTTCTTTCTGCATTACATTTTTACATCTGCATCATTGTGTGTGTCAGTGCATGCGTGTGTTAGTGTTTGTAAGAACAGATTGACTAAATCAAACAGAAAATCCTAACAGGATGTGTTTCCTACAAGCTGTTGGGTTAAATTCCATAAAGATGCTGTCAGCTGTATTCAGCCACAAGCTCGAAACAACTAACTGCTGCTAACACGTCACACACATCCATAAAAGTGTGGTAGCAAATATACCACTTACTCAGTGACCTAGAAACAGATTCTACTTTCTAAATGACTGATGTGTACCTTATGTTATCATGCAACTTTCCTACAGAGTATATTCAGTGTATAAACAGTCTTGCAGATTAAAGAGCAGTCCTAATTTATGGCAATCTGCCCTCATGCTCACAACAGCAGCCAACCTCGAAGAAAGAAAATTAACGGCGTTAATTAATCGTTGCATTAACACATGTATATATATATATGTATATATATATATATACATATATAGGGCTGGGCATGTTGATCGTGCCGTAATCGCGCGTTAAAGCAATGATTAATTAACGCCGTTAATTTTTTTAATTGCACATTAAGGTTTTTTTTTTTTGGTTTGTTTTGTTTTTTTTTTGTTTTTTTTTGCTGGCCGCTGGCTTTGACCACAGAAACATGGCGTCCATGTCTCCCTTCCCAGCTGCAGCAGTGCATCTGATGTATTCAGGAGAAAGCGGGTTTATTAAAATGAAGAGACATTTTCTGTCTGGAACTTAAGAAAGAAGAAGAAGAACATACTTTTCTCTTTGTCTGTCTAAACCCATGCAGATGGTAGAACATTGTGATTTTTGGACAGGAAACTGCTCCTAAAAGACAATGAGAAACTTTTTATTTATTTATTTAATTTTTTATAAATAAATGCAGTTTTAATTTATGCAAGACAGCAAAGGTAAGACATGTTTTCTGACTTTTACAAGCGTAAAGCTTAAATCGGCCTTCTTCTGCCTCTGCTTCGGTGAGTCTTGGTCATAGCGAGATGAAACTTCCAGCTGTGGAATCTGTGAGATGTGAGCTTTTAGTCAAGCTAAGAATGAAAGATTAGAGAATTTATAGGCCAGAAATCTTGACAATGACGCACTGAAAGTGTATGGATAGAAGTTATTGTGCATGAATATTTCTCTTTCCTCACCATCTAGAAGCTGTGAGATTCTAATCCTGCTTTCTGTCTGTTCACCTGATGGCAGATGCAGCCTTTCCAATCCAAAGAGCCACTTTTCCCTCAGCCAGCTAAATAAAACTCCTTTAGAGCTGCAAATGTTACAAGACCTTTTCAAAAGCAACTTAATATATATTTTTAATAAAGAGCCACCTTAGGATATTTGTTTTTTTTGAAGAACCACATTTTAATTCCAGTTTTAGGTTTTAAAATAAAGAAAAACATACAACTTGAAAAAAACAAAAAAGAAAAGGTCCCTGGTTTCCAACCTAAAGACAAGATAGATTTAAAAAAATATATTTTAGCCACATATTTAGAGGCATTGTGGAAGGTCCAGAGAGACACTTGCAGCTCCAGAGTTGCAGGTTGGAGACCCCTGATGCAGTGTTAGTAAACCAAACACTACATCAGGAGACATTTTGCGTGTAACAATGTGATTAATCGCGATTATTCGCAACATGTCATGCGATTAATTGCGATTAAAAATTTTAATCGTTGCCCAGCACTAATGTGTATATATATATATATATATATATATATATATATGTATATAGAATAGAAATACTTTATTAATCCCTTCGGAGCCCTCAGGGAAATTTGGGAATATATATATATATATATATATATATATATATATATATATATATATTTCCCTTCTCAAACTTAAAGTAGGGATATGGGATATTAGATAAAACAGTTAAACCTAGGCCAATACAGACCCAAACTTTGGCAAGGACAAGCCCATCAACCAGTGTTTTTTTTTTTTTTTTTCTTTGCATACTTAAAAAGTGCCAGAGAAAATCCAACCATGCTGGTAACATGTTAGGTTTGGCATTGCCACAGCAACTAGTTTCACTAGGTTCAAACGACAATTACTGATACAAACTATAGTGTTAAGATTTGAAGGATGTTACTGGAGGAAAGTGATATTTTAGTGATGTTGCATTACAGTACAGCCATCTTTATGATTATAACTAGTAAGACATTGAATATTGAGTTAATTCCCTGTTTTTGTGCTGTAAAAAGGAACTAGTAAAGGAAATAGAAATGAATTGAATGATAGTTAGGAGTCCTTTAGACTTTAGAGATTATCTCAACCACTGATAGTGTTTATGAATGAGAAAACGCACATCTAGGCCTAAAACAAGCATAATTAGACATGCTTGTGCAAGCTGCAGGAGAGAGCTTCATTTTATTTGAATCAGTTGTACTGGAGCGCAGACCCCAAAAGCCCAAAACTGCATAGGGTAGGTGTCTGAAAACAGCCTCTGCATGAAGACACTGTAGGAAACTAACCACTACATTTGCTACCAACATGATCAAAACCTACCAAATAATTTTTGGTAAAACTCAGTATTTAACAATGGTCTAGTCTAGAATAGTATAGGCTGTTAACTTCAATGTTTTTACAAGCATTGCTTATCTGATTTCTGACCTGCATATTACAGATGACTAGTACTATCATGTTAATAAGTGAAAGAGTTGCATAAAAACATTCACTGCTGACCTACAGGCTTTGAAACATAAGTTTCACTAAAATAAAACATGGTTATAGTAATCTCTTTTTATAAATTCAAATTTATTTATCTTTACTGACAAATTGTTCTTTGAAGTATTACCATGTTTCTAGGCATCAGGTAACAGAATTCTAGCCAGCTGTTACCATCCATGGTCCAAGTGTAAACAAAGTTAGTAGCATGGTGCAGAGGGAAACTGTTTGAGAGGGGAACTTTTTCACTGCCGGACTTCTTAACATGGATGCAGAGAGCAGCGCTGTTATTGGAGATGCTAGTGGTAAAATATGGAGAAAGTTCAGAATGTGATGCTCAATCTTGTGTCCTCGAAGGCTGGTGTTCTGCAGGCTTTAAATTTTCCTGCTGCAACAAACTCAGACTTGTTGACTTGCTGGATGTCAAGCTCTGCACAAGTCTTCTAATTACCCATTCATCAAGTCAAGTGTGTTGCAGCAATGCACCAAAAATGACAAAAAGGAAGGATGCCAGCTACTCTGCCTTCATTTAATATTAATTATAAACCTAGAGCCTCAACATAGATGTTGAGTTTAGGGCTGCAACAATTAGTCAACATTGTTGACAATAGTTGACAATAAAAATGGTTGACAACTAATTTAACCATCCACTATTGTCAGCAAAAAACAAAACAAAACAAAAAAAAAACCTAAAGAGTGAGACATGGTCTTATTAACTATCTCTGCTGAGAGTTGCACATGCGCAACAATGTCCGCCAGGGGAAAATATGGCAGTGGACCAGGGAACAAAACGGCAGCAGAGGATGCCAAAAGTCTGGGAGAACTTCAAATTAAATTTACAAAATAAATTAAATACATGTGAGATTTGTAAAGCAGTTGCAATGCTTGTTGGCACGTCAGATTTACATAACACTCACACGGAAGATTTAAAAGCTGAAAGTGAAATAAGAGCCATTTAATAATTATGAGATACATAATCCGGTTAGTCGACTTTTAATAGTCGATGAACAGTCATTAGTTGTAACCCTAGCTGAGTTTCATATAACCCTTATTTTTTTTCTACCTGCAACAAAGAAATTTGGCAGGATCTGAGATGCTGAGAGCTTATAGGAAAAGCAATTCCTTTAGACTCACATGTATCAGCATGATGGGAAAGAAATCCCCCTAATATCTCACGCTGGTTTCTCATTTAGCCTCTCTGAACTCGTGGCCCCTCTATCTTTAATATTTTTGGCCTGGTTTTCTCTCAAACCTCTAACAGGTTTTTCGGTGTTTCAGCTCCTGTTCACATCTTATAGGGATTTCTTTGGAATCTCTGGGAACGTTGTGCCCACATGCCTGCTTCACAACCCCTGCAAAAGCAAAGAAGGATTTAGGTCGAGCTCATTAAATGTCTGTTGCAGAAAAGATGTTTAAAATTACCAGAATGTCACTGGCTGAGTGTTTTGATGTGGACATGGTGTGTGTGCATTTGTGTGTGTGCCTTGAGAAAGTGATGGTGGACTTTAGAAAAAGGAAAAAGAAACAAATAAAAACACAGCATGTATCAAAACCGAGTTGTTTTTGATTCCAGTTCATACTTGTTTGAAAACTTTTTTTCTGTCAGTTTTGTTCATGCTCCTCTACTTTTTAATGACTTCCAGCTAAGTAGCTATATTCACTGTATAAATCAGTCTTTAGTGTTGCAGTTTAAAGAGCAGTCTGGGTTTATGGCAGTTAGCCCTCTTGTTCTCAACAGTGGCCAATCCCAAGACAAATTCTAACAGTTTGTAATGGAAACATGTAATACATTGCACACGTACAAAATATTTTTACCATAAAGAGTTTTACAGCGTTTTTCCTTGGAGTAACTTGCTCTGGAATAAAAAATTTAGAATATTAATCGTATTCATAGGGATGAAAAGATCGGGTTTGGACCTCACCTGTCAAAATGTGCATTTTTTTTCTTGACTTTAACCTGAAGCTAACTTATTACTGCACAACGTGACTCTGACACATTCTCAGGCAGGTGTGTTACAGTTTGCTGCTGATAGCTTGTACCTCCTCTGCAACAGAGACAACAGCATGATTTTTATTTTATTTCAACACTTTAAAATGCAGCAGTTCTTCCCATTACTACTCAAAGACTCGAAATGCACCCACCAGAAATTATTGATGCTGTCATGACTAATTGACTTTGATTGGCCTGATAGTTGACTTCAAAATTCAACAGTAATTCCAATTTCTAATTAAAATGTTTTATGGACTATTAGTGGGATTTTAAAGCTGATTCTGTACAGAACAGGTAGCCTTTGAAGGACTTTAATATTCAAGTGATATTTTCAAATGTCTATGTTTGCATTCTATCATTTGCTTGGTTGATAGAATAAACACTTTGATGACAGTAGTCAAATTTGCTCAGTATGAATGCAGAGATGAGAGTCAGTAGGGATGAAATGTATTAAATTAATAAAAGCAGTTCTGGGGATGTTCGTAATGCGATAATCAAAGTAAGGTTTTTATTTCCCACTGTAAAGCCATGATGGCTGACTTGCTCTCAGTGTAAACAGCCTGTCAGATGCTGGACTATCTTGTGCACGGATGTGTTTTATATTTTATTTTTTCTATTTTTGTAATGCAGATATTGTAAGCGAGCTATGACACAATCAGAAATCTTTCCTAATGTCTGAGTCGTCTCAGTGTAAACTAACCTTGTTTTTCCTTTCTCCTTTCCTCCCTCCCTCCCGCTCTTTCTTTTTTTTAAAACCCTCCTATATTCCTTCATTTTTTCCTTTATTTATTTTTTTGCTTTATTTTTGTTTATGTCTTTGTTTATCTTTCTAATATAATTTACTTTCTGTACATCATTACTTTTCATTGTTTTTTCCTAACCCCATTCTCATTTTATGCTCCTTGTCATTTTTTCCTTCCCTTGTTCATCTTTTTTTATTCACTTTTCATTTCCTTTCCTCGTCTTACCTTTAATTGGCTTCACTTCACACATTTATTGCCTTTTTTGTGCTTTTGTTGTTTGTTTTTTATACTTCCCTTCTTCACCTCCTTTGTCCCTCCTCTTTTTTCTCCTCCTCTTTTTCCAGTGGCTGCTCCTCTGCCTCCAAGCTGCTGCTCTGGTTCTGCAACACCAGACCAGTGCCTGTCTAGCTGCTGTATTTCTAAGGCATCTCAAGGCTCTGTCCAGTGAGTCTGCTGCCTCTCACAGTAACACAAGTATTGCTGTATTAAATTAAGCCCAATGCATATTTTTTACGATGAGATTGTGGTGTTTTATTATGACTTCTAATGGTTCCATTCTCTGAACAATTACAGAGAACAATAAAGGGAAAAAGTAGAAAGAATAGGTTTCCCAGTACTACCTTTTGGAGGTTGTCTTTTACAGCTTTGAAGAAAATGCAAAAAAGTAAAAAAAAAAGTGACTTTGTTGATTTTTTATTTATTTTTTTTGTAATGTTTCTCTTATCAGCTATTGGTGTGTCTTACAAATGTTCTGATTAATGAGTGGCCATATGAGAGTGTAGGTATCTCTATAGGGTTGACCTCAGGTTAATACTGTGTGCAGCACTGTGTAAGAATTATCTTTTTTATGCAGCTGTTGTGCATAAAGTCTTTTCACTAGGTGCCCCAGATCTTTCTAAGTCTGCAGTAAGCCTCACTGCTGTTATTAAGAAGGTTTGCATATCTCGTTAAACCACTTGCTCAGTACAGTTTGACGTTGTTTTGCCCTTTGCATTTTTTTGTCTTAAAACACATTTTGGTATATATTAATTCAATGTCATCCGGACCTGTTGTGATATGCAGAGTTGTCTGCATAAGTGTCTTATGTGATAAGGCAGCTACACAGGAGTGTTGTTGCTGGAAAACCAAAGCAGATATTGGAAGCATTTTTCAGTTCCCTTTATCTAGGCCTAATAATTGTCATAGTATCTCTGAATTCTGGTCAAGATGGAGGAACGTTGGAGTGGAATATTGACAGGTGGAAGAGTGAACTAAGTCAAAAGTAAAAACAGTCTACTGACTGACTGATAGGTTACTAGCTTCACATCCACAAGCTGTATACTGATGGAATAACATAGTGGATATACAGTCAGACTCTTCAGAAGAATTTCCAAGAGCATCGAACATTTAAGCTCTTCCACAATGAAGTAAATTGAAGTGCTTTAGATATTTGTCAATGCTGACTTTCAGATATCTTTGAGGTGAAGTGAGAACATGTGGAGATCTCCAACCAGGACATTTCGATAGACACAGAATAGATGAATGTTATCATAATTAAAGAAGTGAGGCATGTAGCTGGGAAATCCATACAGTTATATTTACAAGTGAATGTGTTATTCTGTGATCCTGGCAGTTTGTGAAGAGATAAATAATAGTGATAAAATCACCAACCTACACTTTATTGGCTCATTTTTTTATATTTTATTTTTATAGACTGTGTGCATGAATATGTATGTGTTTATCTTCAGTAATAAATATCAAAATACTTATTTTCTATTACCATTTTCTTTCTTGACTCTGCGTGCATCTCTCATTTCATCTTTATTATTTCCACTGACTGGAAACGGTTCTTCCATGTTGTGTTAAATGTGTCTTTCCCGTGGATGTGGAGATAATTGTGTTGCGATCCAGCTGGTTATTGTTCTGTCTATCCATATTCTACCGCTGGTCATTGTTCTAGTTGTGGTTAATGGTTTCATGTTGAAATGTTTTTTTTATGTTTACATCATGCTGTTTATTTCATGTTTCCATGGGTCATTTTGAGTGAATGGAGAGAAAAGTTATTTCTTAAGTTACCCAGAGTTTAGTTCTTGGCCAATTACCTCAGACTGTTGCATGCTGCCATTTGGTAAAGTCCTAAATAATCATGAGCATCTGCAGATGATACACTGTTGTACTGCTCTGAATTCTGTTCATAAACTAATAAACTGTATGGGTTATAATAAAGACTGGATATTTAGAAACATTTTTAGAAGCAAAGACATAACTGTGCTTGTTGTTTGCCCAGTCATAGAACCAAAGGAAAGAAAAAAAACTGTTGTTTACCCTTTAGTAAAATATATTCTGTCAGCCTGACTTTTTTATGTTGTAAGAGACAAAAACAGCAGAAATGTGAGGATAAAATAACAACCATCATGCTCTTTACTTTCAGACAGCTTTGACTAAAGATTCCTCTTTGCAGATATGTTTTTGCTGTAGTGTATTTGGGTCAGTACTAAGACTTGCACACTTAGTTTTATTAACCTGGAAACCCTCTGAATTCCACACTCTCAGAAGCCTCTATAGGTCAATGTTGTCTCCTTAATCTGACTCAACTACCTTTACTTCAGATAAAGAGAAATAACCACCAACAAAGTAACTTATTAACCATTTACTAACCAGCTTTGTTATTTACATTGTTCAGCCACCACATTTTTGTTTTTCCTTCTATACGTCTTCCTTCATTTAAAACTTCTCTTCTCATTCAAGTTGCACTTTGTTCATAAACAACAACACACACATTAAAGTCAGTGATGCGTCGTGAGGTTGTATAGATGGGAAATGTAGCAACTTGCTTTATTCGTCATATTGACAGGAAGTCCAATTCTTTTGTAAAGATTCAGCTCCCTTAGAAGAGTTGGCTCCTCCAGCTGTTGCCATGTTATTGGCTGATTAGATATTTGTGTTAACAACTGAAGGGGTGAACCTAATGAGATGGCCATTGAGTGTAGATGTAAGTGTAGGTGTGTAGAAATAGAAAAATGAGATGCTTTACCATTCTAGGTATTCTGGACAGACTTGAAACTTGATCATGTCTATCAAACTTGATGTAAATATGTAATGGACAAATCACCGAAAGTGAAGAGATGTACAGATTAAGAGTACATACACCCCCTGTGAATGTGCTGAATGTCATAAACCTGCAATTTAAACTGTTTGTTGCAGACTGCAGCGCCATTTTCAGAGCTATAAGTGTAAAAGTCATCATAGCTCTTTAAATGGTACTGCGGTATGCATTCAGATAAGCAACTCCCTGAAATGCAGCACCATCGGCACGGTGGAGGAAGTCTTCCTCAGATCCCAGAGCTCCAACCAGCTGGAGAACATTGCTAGGTTTCTTCACTACTAATATTGTAGTTAAATTAACTGAAAAGGAAGGACAACATGAGTGAAATGTGATATGTAGCAGCATGTTTTCAGTTTTTATTTGAGTAGTAGAGAATTATTTCAAACTCACAGCTTATTATTGAGGATGTGTAGGAGTGATTTAGTTGATCTCTGGTCTCGTCAGGCAGCCAAACAAAAGGTCGCGTCCCAGTCAGAAGATTGTTTATAATGTAAACCATTGGGATAGCCAAAAACAGAGCAAACATAAGACCTGTTTTCAACATTCAAGACCATGTTCATCACACACGCAGACATTGCACAGTAAAGGCAACAGTTTCAGGACCTTCATTTTAAACTTTTCTTTTCTTTTTTTTTACTTTTTCCATGTCATTTCTTACTACCAGAATTGTTAGGGTAACAGTACAGGCCAAGAATGTCATTCTCCCACTTTTACTCTTGCAAATTTGTACTTCACTCACTCTGGTCTACAATGAGCTAGGTTGACCACCCCTTCATGCTACATGCAACTAATGAGGCAGATGTGAAGTCGTTGAATTACAGCCAATAGAATACATGTGAGTACCAAGAAAACTACTCAGGCTGAAAAACTGCCATTTATACTATGCATATTCCAAGTAGATTTTTGAAGCTGTCTGAGGTTCTGTTGCCGCTGTTCCAGCAGTTCAGATTAACCCTAAAAACAACTGTATTATAGTCACTTTGCAGCTGTAGTCAAATTGGTGGCATAAGCACAAACTGAACATGTGCACTGATCATCAAGAGAATTGTCCTCAACCAGTAACCACATTAAACAGGTCAGGAAGGATTTTTACTTCCTTATTGAATTGACTCGCTGTGTGGGCCGCTGCCTCACTAACTTCACCTCCATGTCTGCACAACTCTCTCTTTTCTGTTTATTCCCCCGTCTGTCTCTTTCTCTTTTAGAACTCTGTCAGCTCTGTCAAGATGAAAGACAACAATTACCATAAACATGGGTGCATCTGGCTCACATCTGCGCACACACACATTGTCGTGCATGCACAAACACAGTACATAGTCAGCTTAAGCAGCCTGTGTGAGGTTCAGCACCGCCACATGGCTGTTAGGTCCATCCCCATGGTTCAGCTGTGAATCTGTACTCTCCCAGTACAGTAATTTCTTCATAAATCAATGTATATTAATATTTTTAAAAATATCCATGGAAGATGTGGCTTTTAAATTATGGTTTTGATAACTGTGTATATGGCAAAAATAGTCTGCTGCAAGTATTTTTAGTTTTGATAATTTATTGGAAAAAACCTTAAAAATGCAATTTTCAAAAGAAAATGGACTTTATGGTGCTTACTTTACAACAAGAGTTGGAAAATCTTGCTGGAATGTTAAATAAAACACATTTAAACAACAAGAATCTGCAACAAGGTTCATAGGTTGAATTGGTAGGGCCAGACAGTATAACTGAAATTCAGAAACAAAGAAGATGATTGTGTAATTATAACACCTGCAAACATCAGCCACAGCATCTGTTAGTGGAAGTTCGGAAGACCAGCATGTTTAAATAGGGATGTCTTTGAACTTTGCTTCATGAAGTCTTGGTGCATGTTGCCAAAAATAAACCTGTGGCCAATGTGGGTGGCACCGTAGTATGATAGTTTCTGAAATATTTCTAAGCTTCACAGTGCAATATGAAAAAAAAAAAGAATCTGTTTATTCTTCCTCTTTTGTTTCATTCTCAAGCACACACACATTCATTCCTCTCATTTTGCCAAGACACAAACTCGTACAGAAATCCAATACATGGTTATGCTCACACACATACTCGCTCCTCTGACGTTGCATTGATGATTATCCCTCGTTTGTTTACGCTGGCCTGTTTATTTTCTTCTGTCTGGGTATCATGTAAATATGGAGATATTTTCCTTTATCTCACGGGACTCCACGTTGCTGAGATGCCATTTTTCCTCCCTGCAAGGTACAAAGCTCAGCTTGGCAGGGAATTTTCCTCCCTCCCCGCCTTTTTTGATTCATTGTGTCTGATTCAGAGATGTGAAGTGAGTGAAATGTGTAGAAAAAAAGAGGGAGGAATGTGGAGATTGTTTTCCTGTCTGCAGGGATGTTTATGTTTCCATAAGTCTTCATACCCAAATAAATCAGATCAGTGCTTTTTCTAATTGATCCATAAGAACTGCTGTAAAAGTTTTGGTTGAATTAATAAAACGTGTTGAAATTTAGTAGAAAGTTTGACCCAACTTCCTCCCTCTCTGTGACACAGGAGCCCCTTTTAGATTATATTCACAGTTCACTGAGCCAGAACTAATTGCCATAGTGGCACCATTAATATAAATGTAAAATTTTCTAGTTAATGTGGTATTTGTGAGCAAATCTTCCAGAGGGAGCACAGCTGGAATGATCCCCATGCATTATTATAGTTTGTGGGGCTGGGCCCCCCTGCCATAAAGTTATCTCTACCAAAAATCATTGTAAACACAAATAATTATTTTAATAATAATATAGTAGTGTTCAATATAGCACAACACAAGCAGTGCAAACTATAAACGTAAACTCGTTTCATAATTGTTGAAAGATTATGACCCCCCTATTCCTTAAAGTGGTTTGGTCCACTTGCTGTTTTCCAATGGGTGCAGCTACTGGCAGCTCTGTGTTTCAGCTCTGCAACAGTCTCACAAAATGAGGAAAACCGCAGCAATGTACAAAAAGGAAGTCATTTATCACACCACAAACACAAGGCTGTATCATGTAAGGTGACATTTCTCCTTCTTTGTCCAAGATCACGCTGGTTAACCTGCCGTATACCAGCGGCACATTTTCAGCTGGTATCAGGTATCACCGCTTCTCAGCGTTTAAAGTCTGTTTGAATTATGTTGATGGCTTAACGGTTAAAGAGTTACGGTATTTTAAGGAGCATAACATTGCTAAAGAGATACCCAGACTTTGAAATGTACATAAATATTTTCAATTTGAGTTTGATGCCAGATTTTCTATTATTTTTTGTATGCTAGGATTTATCACCATGGCTTAGATGTTCAGATTGACAGAGATCTCATTTCTATTAAAGTCAAAGATTGTTCACTTTTGATGCCGTTCTTCTGCTTCCTTGGGAAAAATAAATCTTGGACAATTAAACATTTTAGCTTTATTTTACTTTAGAAGTGGGTGTGTGCTAATGACATATCCCATGAGTGGGTGTGTGTGTATGTGTGTGTGTCTGAATGTCAGTTTAAATGGCAAAAAAAAAAGAAAAGAAAGAAAATGTATGGATGTCAGGTCCTTTTTAGTGCTCCAAAATGCCAAGTAAGTAGAAAGATTTCAGTAAAATCAAGGTATTGTCATAAAAATGTCCATTGAAAAGAATGAAATGCTTATTAGGCAAAGTCAAGTCAGCAGAACACACAGAACCAGTCTTAGTTTATCGCAGATAGACAGACGAATGGATAAGTTAGCATACAGATAAACTGATAAATGGATGGTTAAAACATGTTATTTTTAGGCCAACGGTTAAAGCATTTTAAGTTGCTGTATTCTGTGGCAGAGTTGTAACATCTTGTATTTTTTTTTTTTTTTTTTTTTTTACACTACAAAACATGTATATTTTTGAAGAGTAGTTTGATGTTATTGGATTATTCTAGAAGGTATTTCCTTTATAGCTGTGTAACTTATCTTGAGCTATAACTTCTTGTAAAGCTACTTTAATGGATTATAATGGAAATTAGAGCAAAGTGCAAATAAATTCTGTTAGATCTGGATATTCAGGTGTATAATCATTATTTATTATTATTTAATATTAACCTTTATTTATGTGAGCAGGCCCATTAAGACATGTAATCCCATTTACAAGAGAGCCCTGTTTATTTGTTTACCTAAGATTGAAGTGTTTAAATATCTGCTAGTGGGGAGTGATTTATAGTCCCAAACAGATATTCAGGGACTGAGTAAGGATCCAATGATAAAGTGGATTGTATGGGAGCACATCCAAGGTCTCTAAGTTAATTTAAAACATCAGAGAGTAACTTTTAGTTATTCTATTGGAATTACTGTGTCTAAATCTGAGTAAAATATCAACAAATAAATGGTGCTGGTTTCAGCTGGCAGAGGCCAAAAGAATCAAACATGTCATGGCATCAGTGTTTACTGACTCTTTCTTTGGCACTGTGAGGGTAATCAGCTGCACAGAAATAAACAGCAGACATTGGTTTTAAAGCCAGACGACCATGTCAAAAATGCAATATTTACGAAACCGCATCTAAATAAATGTTTACAGTCAGATTAACTATCTTCATCATTCTGGTGCTGAAAGGTTTTGGATAATGTTTTATACTAAAGATTTCTGGTAAACCTCTGTCTCAGTCTGTCTCCTGTCACACAGAAAGGAGGACAAGGGTTTGGTTTTTTTTCTTTTTCTGTTTTTTAAACCTTTTTTTTTAGGCATACCACCACCACACTCTCTTTTGAGGACAACTTCATTGTAACTTATTTTCATTTATCATCAAATGATTTTTGCAGATATATATATGTATAAATATATATATATATATATATATATATATATATATATATATATATATATATATATATATATATATATACACACTACCGTTCAAAAGTTTGGGGTCACTTTGCCATGGGATTCAGTAGTGATGTGACCCCAACTTTTGAATGGTAGTATATATATATATATATATATATATATATATATATATATATATATATATATGTATGTATTGTGTGTGTGTGTGTGGCTGATATGTGGTTCTTATTCTGAGCATAATTCTTTTGTATTTAAATATATCCAGTCCAGTGAGTAATGTGACAGTGACATGCATTCCTAGATATCCAGTTCTGGAGGATTACTTTCTAAGCGTTCTTCTCAGGTTCATAACATTCTGTTGTTTTCCCGTTTATTTATTCATTTGCACAAAGAAGTCCATAGTGTGGGTGAGATTAACAGAAATGAAAACACCTTTGCACACCACACGTTGCCTCAACTCGACTCAGAAATGTACTCATAAATGCAATATCCTGAAATACAGGGTGTGATGAGACTGCAGCATCAGCTTTTCTCTGTAATTAAGTTCTATAAGCATTTTATGTCTAACAGTAATTGGTTTACTTGGGCGCTTATGCACACAGAGTGAGTCTTGGCACATTCTGAATTCTTCATTTGGTTGTAAAATTGTTTGTTTTTCATCATTACTGGTTTAGTATATAAATCTTAAAAAGTAATATATAGTATTTTGCTGTGCACTGATATAATACTCAGCAATGGGTATGCAATTACTCATGCAAACTAGAGAAGAAAAACAACCAAGAACTATAACATAGGTAGACTCATGATAGTAAACTCCTTTCAGTTTTGGAGTCTAATGGGATTGGGAAAGAAAGGAATCTTTAGTCTAGAAGTTCATGCTTCTGTATCTGCAACCTGAAGGTGGAAGTGTGAACAGTCCGTGCTGGAGTGAGTGGGGTCCTTGAGGACTCTGTGGTGGTGGTGCTTTGCAGAGAAGTCAGTGGAGCCCTGGTGATATTTAACAGTGTTCACCACTCTTGAGTTATTTATGGTCTATAAAAGTAGTGGTGCTGATCCACATGGTGGTGCAGCTGTAGAAGTTGCTGAGGATCTTAGGCAACATGCCAAACTCTCCTCCGAAAATACAGCCTCAGTTAACCCCTGTTAACCAGCTGCGTGGTGTTAAATGTCCAAAGGAGACACAATTGATTTTTGTAGTGGAATTTGTTGGCTCAAGGAAACGTCATTAGTTTCTCTTCCATGCTGAAAACAAAAATAAAAGATCCAGAAACACTTCAAAGTTCTACCTATAACTTCCACGTCTGTGAAGGCCCCATTAATGATATCAGAGAGGGTCTTGTTTGCCTTAGTAAAACCATGCCTAACCACATTTTGCATAAAGTCACAACAGCTTGGCTGTTGTATACAAATCTCAGTGATAAACTGTAAAGTAAATATGCCAAACAAGTCTCAGAACTGTTAAGCAGCGAAAATCATTTAGCTTTAATTCAGATTAACAATTTCTTGATTTTTTTCTGAAATAGTTACACTAATACACTGATCTTTAAGCAGTATATTAATTCTTCAGCTTACTTGCATGGTGTTAAAGCTGATTACTATACAACTAGAAAGTATATATAGGTGTTTAATGTACTGAAGCATACAACTGTCAGGGAAAATATGTGGACTATAAACCAGCCCTGATGCCTCGGACTGAAGGTTTTACAGTGGTATCAGTATAAGATCCATTAAATCCTGTATCTTGTGTGGCAGCTCTCCATGGATTCTCTGTTCAGCACATCCAGTATGTGTTTAATTGGACTGTGATGTGGAGAATTTGGAAGTTAAGTAAAAATGCCTAACTTATTCTTGTGTTTCTGAAAACTTTTAGAAATAATTTTGCAGTGTGGCAGGACACACGATCCTGCTTAGAGCCCGTTGCAATCGGGGAATATAGTTTCCACAAAGAGTTGTACTTGGTCAGCAACTGTGTTTCAGAAGGTGGTAAAAACAAATCAGCATGAATGGCAGAACCTGAGATTTCCCAGCAGAGCATTGCCCAAAGCATGACACTGCCTCCAGTGACTTCTTTCTCAGGTAAACAACTTGCTTACAAGAAAATATGATTCATTCCACATGGTCATCATCTTCCCTTGCTCCAGGGTCCAGTTCTGATGCTCATAGACCCCTTAAAGACACTTTTGACACTGAGAACTGATCAACATGGTAACCCTGATTGTTGCAGCTGCCCATTCCCATAAAAAATAGCCATGAAACTAACTTTTAAAACCAGTTTGACCTAAAGAAGACCTTCTATTACGTCAAACAACACAAACTGGCCATAACTCCCCAAGCACAGCAGTAAGTCTTGCCCATCTACGATCCTGCCACTGGTTCCCTAATATGCCTTCTTTAGACATTTTTGGTAGGTCCTGACCAATGTAGATATGATCCATCCCACAACAACTACAGTTCTGGAGATGCTATAACCCAACTGGTCTGCCGTCACAATTCAGCTCAATCCATCCATCCGTCCGTCCGTCCAGCCAGCCATCCATCCATCCATCCACCCATCCAGCCATCCATCCAGCCAGCCAGCCAGCCAGCCAGTCAGCCTGCCATCCATCCATGCATCCATCCATGCATCCATCCATCCATCCATGAATCCATGCATCCATCCATCCATCCATTCATCCATCCGTCCGTCCATCCGTCAGTCCGTCCATCCATCCTTCATACCCGCTTTTTCCAGATTAAAGTTGCAGGATAAGGTGCCACTGTAATAAGATAATCAGTATTTTTAATTTCACCTCAGTGGTCATAGTGTGATGACTGATTGTTGTGGAAGACAAACTGCATGTAAATAATGTAAAATTATTTTAATAAATAAGTAAACTTCTGAAATGTAGATGTATAAAAAAAAAAAAAAAAAAAAAAAAAAAGAAACTGCCTGGAAGTGACTCTTGTGCTCAGGTCCTGCTTGAACCTTGAACCCTTTAGCTTATTGTTTTATCCAGAGTTGCCCTGATGCTTGTAGTCTCTGCAATCTCCTGTGTAATCTTCATGTGGGCAGTGTAGCTAATAGGTTGTCAACATAAATCTTCTCCCATGAGATAAAAGCAGAAAAACCTCTTTTGTCAGTGTAGGAGGATCTCATTTGCCCAGACAACCAAACCGACTGGTTAGCCAGCAAGAAATAATGAGCATTGAATCAGTGAAGTGAAAACAAAAAGCTTTCATTCCAAAATGGTACATTTCCATTTTAGGGAAAAGATGTTATGAAGTACGATCTGTCTGCTGTAGAAAACGTGCTGTAGCTGTCTGTGTAGGTGTTGCAGATATCTTATTCTATACTGTACTTCCGTGTCATCTAGCAGTATTAATTATAGATGTGCATTTTAACTGTATTTTACTTTTACAGTTGTTCACTTTTTTCTTTTGTTTTTTTTTGTTTGTTTGTTTTCTGTGCCTTTTCATTTAATGTATTTTAAAGTGTTATTTATGGAATTTTTTACTTAAATTTGATTTAAATCATCTGTCTTTTCAAGGACCAGTATGAAAAATTAGGCTTCAGAGTGGTTAAAGATGAAAAAACGCTCAATTTGGCTGATTGTTCTTATTAGTTTAAAGAAAATTACAAAAGCTGCTTTCAAATATTTGGCAGTATTAATTTATTTATTTATTTTACCCCATATTTGTAATTTGTGGTAACAAATACACTGAGCCTTGGTAATTTATAAGCAGTATATTTCCAGTAGTGCTGTTACAATTATATTACTAGAAGGTTTGAGATAATATGTTGCTATCAGCATTTCCTTTTTTTTTTTTGTGATTACTGGACCCTGATAATAGTAAATATGAAACTGTAGAAATGGAATAAAATCCCTAAATTGAAATTAGTGTTTGATATTTGACAGAGCAAATAACAATGTATTGATAAGTGTATTATAAATATTGATATTTTTTACAGTAATGTTAGTATTGGGTTTTTTAATACCAGTACTCTGGGAAAAGCCTATTTTAAAGTTTCAGTTTAGACATAAAAAGAAAGATCACCCTAACGAAGGCTAACTCAGCAGCAGTCTCTCATCCAGTACGATGTTGATTTTTTACTCATCTTATATTCCATTACTTTCTCTCTCTCATTTCTTGCTTCCTTTAGTAATGTCCTCTTGTGTTTCCTTTAGCCAGTGTTAATATTCGGTTGCTAGCGTGTGATGCAGTGTCGTAAAGCGAGACGCAGCTGTCACATGATGCTTTAGGCCGGAAGAAAGTTGGGAAGTGGCCTCTAAGCCTTGAGACACCACAGGGTGATGATGGCTCCAGGAATGTGCATAATGAATGTGGTGTGCCATCAAAACAAGTCAGAAGCAGAGTTTTAAAGTCTGAAAGTTATGTAGTAAGTTTATTTATTTATTCTCGAACATGGGTTCTTATGATATGAGGGATTCTAACAGGTGAGCTTGAGCTAAAAGCTGCTCAGGGCAGTCACAAGGAGAGTGCGTTGTTTCCCATGTAAAATAACTCAAAAACCAAACATTTGTTTTACTCATGCAGGTAAATGGATTAGTTTCTGATTCCCGTCTGCAGCTAGTCCAACATGCGGCAGCACATGTGTTGACTTGAACACAGAAGAGAACTTGTCACATTTCCTTTTGTCCTCACTGCACTGGCTGCCTGTTCTTTCAGGGATTCCTTTTAAAATCTTTTTTATTTGTTTTTAAGCCTTTAAATGACCTCGCCCCACCCTACCTCTCTAAGGTACACATGTACTCCCCCTCGCAGTCCCTCAGGTCAGCTGATCAGCTGCTCCTGAAAAGGACATGGCAGAAGCTCAGAGGGGACAGAGGGGACACAGCTGTGGGACTCGCTGCCACTTAAGGTTAGACAGGCCTGCCCAACTATAAATCCCTTCCTAAAACCCACGTCTTTCCATTGGTGTTTCACTCAGTATGAGTTTTTTTTTTTTTTTTTTTTTTTCCATACTATTTCTCTTATTATTTCTTTTATTTCTATTTTATTTCTATCAGATTTTATGTTATTTTATGTTCAGCACTTTGTTTAGTAGCTGCTGTTGTAAAGTGCTTTATGAAGAAGGTTGGCTTGGCTTGATTCTGCAAAATGGGAACTTTCTGACCATCGTCTACAGAAGGCAAGCTACCCATTATTAAAAGTACTTAAATGCCTCATTCTGACACGAGCAGGTTGATTCCCAAGTGCAGTTTCCCTCTTTAATTTTTCGCACACCCCTGTTTTGTCTGCAGCATGTACTGCTTTTTTGACCCTGTGGTGTCCTTACAGGTTTAAACTTACAGTTTTAACTTTGACAAAGTTTGCATTTAAATCCAACCCATTATGATTATTTAGTTCTTACCTAGTGGCTTTTCTGACTAAATATCTACAAACAAGGACAATGAAACAAAGAAAATAATAGTTTTAGATGCTAATCACAGGAGATCAAAGGCAAAATGAAGTAACGAAACAGCATTTCTGTTACCTAAACAAGTCATTGAACTGAAAACTCGCCACTCTGCCTCCTAATGTGGACTTCATCTATTGTTCATGAGGCAGTGTTTGCTTCTTGTGTCAAATATAGCCACAGCTGATGCATTTTGACAACAATGCCAAAGGACACATTGTGTAAGTAACCAAGATACCACTGACACCAACAAACACCTGAAGAATGAAAATGTCTCAGACTTCAAGGCCAGAAAATCTGATGACTGAAAATGAAGGAGAAAGTAGGACTATACGGGGAGTATCAGTGACCCAGTCTGGAGAATTGTAATCACATATTAATTACACCCTAATGGATGCCTGGTTGTTTTGTTGTTTTTTTGTTTTGTTTTTTTTTTCTTTTTAACAAGAAATAGGTCAGTGAATAATACACACAATTTACATGCAAGTATGGCATAATGTGTACTTGCAGTCTCACACATACACACACGGGTGATTTCATTCCCGTCATGTAGGCAATTAGCCGAGGAATGTTGCATTGCAGATGCCAGTCATCCAGAAATAATCAAACCTCTGATCTACAGAGAACCAGCAGTACGCTGATCTCATTCCTAGACAAAGAAACCATGTCCTTATTACCTTGATGTTCGGACTACTCATGTATTTTTAGCTCAGCGTCCTCTTTATTGCTATACCTTTAATACCTGTGTTATGATGAGTGTGTGAATGTGTCCAGATGCTGTGCACACACAAACATAAGCATGCATGTGCGTTGTGGTGACTTCCACAGAGGTCTGCCTGCGTACTCCATCCTTATTCCCCAGGGGTTCTGTCCACAATAAAGCCCGGCTTAATGTTCCGAGACAAACAGAACAGAAGGTTCAGTGTTTTCAGCTCTGCGCTGTGGGTCAGGGTTCACTATCGTCTCTAAAGAAAATGTTAAGTATGACCGTCAACTCATACACTGTGAATGGAACAATGAATAAATTTAAAAAAATTGTGTTCTGAAAAAAACAAATGCAATTCATAAAAACAAGTCAAACTAATCTAGATTCAGTACTTAAATGTGAAATGTTGAATGTAAAGTATTCTTCACTTTTACCATGTCCTGTAGCGCTACCCTGAGAAGCAAAGCTAATTCAACAAAAGTACAAAAAAAAATAAAAAATGTTGGAAAATGTATCATATCCTGTTTCCTTTATGTACCAAAATACCCATTATACTCATTATATCACTTCTCCAAATGCATTCATCCATGCATTCACAGGCGCACACTGCTAATTGGCTTTGTTATTGTTTTACCAGCTAAGCTCCTATTCAGGTTTCCATTGCCAGTTTTGATTTACATTTATTGGATGCATGTTGAAACTAAATACTGGAAGCATCGGAAAGAAAAAAATTACTAAAGTGTTAAAGTTTATATTTACTGGAAGTGTTTTTTTTTTTTTTTTGTGGCCTGTTTTAAATAAGGCTTTATTCACATGACGGGGGATGTCAAAGCAACACTGCATTTTTTCAGCCTTAAAACTCTAACACTAACATTCATTATGAACATCTATGGAGCCATCCTTGCCTTGAAGTGTCCTGAGGCTGATAAACCTCACGTCACAACTTTTTTTCTAGCCTGGAGCATCACGTGAAAGCTATGTTTAGCTCATATCAACATATTGGCTGTTTGCTGATTCAGCAAAGACAAGCAAGAGGACATTATCAGAAAAAATGAGGAAAATTAAAGAGAAAGCAACAGTGCAAGAGATAGGAATCAATATCAGTCTGACTTTCATTGCCTGGAGAGAGCTCAGAGATGGATCCGCTTGCAGTTATTATTATCATTGTTGTTTTTCATGTAAAAACTAAGAAACTTGAAAATAGAGGTGTCCCAGAATACTAGTATGCTAAGAGATAAATGAAATCCTAAAAATGATCTCCATTCTCCTCTTGTAGATATCCACCGCAGTTTTTTCCATTTAGGATAACTACTTATTCAAGTGAATTGAACCAACTGGAAATGTAGACTCTACAGACACCCTCAGGTTTCCTGCAGCTTTATTAGCTTCAAACCAGTCAATAGATTCTAAAAAGACTTTTTATCCACACACTCCAAATTGTATGCTTTTGGCAAAGCCCTGATACATAGAGAATCTAGAGCACAACACAAAATGACACTCGTGTTATAACAATTAGAAGGCTTCAGACGGTAACCATTTTGTCACATTTTGAGGCAGTTTTTGGAGACAAAGTATGAGCTCAAGTACAGGCATCAATTAAACTTGCAAATAAAGCTCCCCCACCTACTGTTTGTTGCTTTTAATCATCATTGTCTATCATGCGGAACAGCTGGAGGGAATGAGAATTGTGCATGTGATCGTGTGAGTGATAGTGTGATTAGAGTGGAGAGAGCACGTGGGGCTTTTGTCAACATCACAACGATGGTTGGGTGCAATTATGTTGCTTTCATCTACTTGTCTGCTCAGTGAGTGCCTTGCTTCTATTCTCATTTTTTTCCCCCAAAAAAAGATCATGTAGACTGGCCATGCTGCAGCATTTCCAAACATCTGATAAGGATAGTTCGGTTGAGGAAACAGTGAAGAGTTTACTGAAAAAGGCACACATTTTTTACATGAAATGGTCCACATAGTGAGCAAACTTTACACATGAAACACTGTTGAGAGAAATGTACTGGGGAGGGCATCTTTGAGCCACATTAAGAAGAAGAAATCTGATTCATTCAATTTATTAAGTTGCAATGAAAGAGCTCCAATTCACTAAATTTAAGATTAATTTGTAGAAGAGAAGCAATTGATGAAACAGAAGTCTGAATGCAGTTTATTCGTTATTTCTGGTTCAGTGGAAAAGAACCAGTGAAGTTAAATCTAAATGCAACACAGCCTTTTTTTTTTTTTTTTTTTTTTTCTAAGTTGCAGTAGTCTACAGTGTTGCTTCCTAACTGGACAGACTGACATCCCAGAAGTGTGACTGACTTTAAGTTACATGCTAATGATTATGTGTGTGTGTGTTGTTAGCTTCTGTGAAGTCTCTAGCAAGGAGCAAGATGAAGACATTTTGTCTTCTAAAGCTGACTTAAAAGAGGTGCTATATATTAAAACATGTCTTCCCTCTGTGCCAATCATGGTGACAATGTTGCTTCACTGTTATAAGTAATAAGTCAGTTTTTGATAATAATGTTTTCTCTGGGAAGTTCCTCATTCCTGCTGCACTTATTTGCTCACTTGTGGAACTGAATCAGATTGAGCACCATGATCCAAAAAGTTTAAAACCTCTTATCAAGGAAAGGAACAATAAAAATGTAAAATAACAGACTATATCATCTCATCCATTTTGATTCCCCTTTACATTGATGATGCAGTGCCCTGCAGGAAAAAAAAGGTTATAATTTACATTCTCCCTCCTTCTGTCTCTCAGTCTAAGCTTAAAATTACAGATAGTATCATAGAAACAAAAAAAAAGAGAGAGAGAGAGAGAAGATTTTCTTTTGAAGTGGCTTTCTGCAAAGCAAGTTTTGCTGTATCACACGCTGCTCGGTTAGGGAGATGGTTGTTAGGACAGTGGAAGGAGAGAAGGAAGATGAGGAAGAATGTGCTGGTTTGTATGCTGATTAACAGAGAAGCTGTGATATGCAAGGCAGGCTCAGCACTGTTGTTTTCCCAGCAATGTTCTAGACTCTGAGCTGTTCTGAATTCTCACACCAGCTTTGATTTTGGTTTTTAGTGCATTGCAGGACAAAACACGTCATACTGGATCTGCTGAGCTGTGCTTTTTTTTTCCTTTCTTTTACATATCTGCTCCGAAAAAGCTGAAAAAAGCTAAAAAGTCCGTTTTAATTTTTGTGGCCCTTTCTAATGTCAGTCTTGTGCTTTGACAACATTAAAGCATCTTTACAGACTTTATTTGACTTTTCATAAGTCAAAGTGTCAGGACGTATAAAAAGATCATTTTTTTGTCCTTGAGTACAACTTTTTCCCTCTAATTTATGTCATTTATTTGGTATTTGGTTAGTTTTGGGAGTTGCAATTACTGCAAGGTTGAATCTATTGTGCAATTTGCTTAATTTAATCCAGGGTTTAAAGTATTCCGGCACCGTGCCGAGAACAGCATGCCTGCCAAGACGTGAAATATCTCAGAAATTACTACAATGACACGAGTAGATTTCGCTTGCTTAGTTGTGTGTGTTCAGACGATGGGCATGCAAATCTCTGCAGGCTTGCTGTTCTCAGCATAACACCTGATCTCCAGTGTGCAAGCTAATAAACATAAAAAAAATAAAAAAAACAACAACAAAAAACAGGAGAAACAATTTAATGACTTGATGTGTATGCTAATGTTGTCACGTTGAGTTCATCTACCATTGGTATGAGAGGAATGGTGCTTAGCTCTCATACGCCTTACTAGAAGTTGAGCGGGTCCTTGGAAAAGGTGTGGTTGCTGTTTAGATCTACGCTATCGGCTCTTTACGATAGGGCAGAGTCGTTGGTGAATACCGTAGCGGTAAATGTTGGTAACTCAGTTTTAGTGGAAGCTTATGAAGCTTGTTATTGTCTGATATTTTTGCAACCCATTTTTGGACACATGCTCTCTGTTAGTCCACTGGTGGGTGTTTGCGCACCTTCGTGAGCGTGCACACCTGTCTTTGCACATCGGGGAGGAGGAGAAATGTCAGCGCACAACCATGTACAGTCTAAAATAGCAATTAAGGTAAATAACATCAGTCCATTTAGTTTTTCTATTCTGTTTATGAGTATGGAAGAAATGTTGGAAGAATGGAAGAGATGCAGTCTTATGGGCTCGACACACGGGGGGCGACCAATGACAGCGACAGGCAAAACTCATCTCCAACTCAGGTGAAACCAAACACGCAGGTGCGACAACGGCAGTGACGGCGGCAGTGTCGCGCATCGCTCTCTCTGGTCGCTTTTCTCCAAGAAATTTAATCAATTTTGACATTTTTTTAAAGCAGTCCATGACAGACAAGGCGTGAAGGATGAAGAGTCAAAAGATTTTGCTAGAATTGATAGAAATCTTGCTGTTGACTCTATTGCACAAAAGAAAAAGACAACCCTGGGTTCATCCTATTTTACAAAGATGGAAACAGCATGGTATCATCATTTGATGGCGGACGTAAAAGCTGATCCAGATAAATACATAACCTACGTTCGAACAAATTCACCCTGGTGCCATGTGGCTGCCTTTTTATTTACATCTCTATAATCTTTGTGGGAAGTATTGTAAAGTATGGGAAACTCAGACACATCTAAAATGATCTGTTCCTCCATGTTGGAAGTGTTTGCAGACTGCGCTGTCTAGCCTGCTCTCAGCTCATTGGTCAGTCAATAAAGCCCCTCGCTGATTAGTTGTAGTGCCATGCAACAGCGACAAAATCTGAACATTTTTTTATTTTCTTGTGTTGCATCACAAACCCCAGTGTGTATGTCTACGTAAACAAGCACAACATTTCACGTGCATGAATGTCGCAGGTCGCTTGGCTGAAGGAAGGCAGTGATTTTCGTTTCATCATGGAAGTGCTGTAGGAAAAGAATGGAGAAAGTGCGACGTCGCCTCCCGTGTCAAGCCCATTACGATGATGAAGCCAGATGTGTGATATACAAAAAGGGTGAATCTGCTGCTTTTTGGGGACCCAGACCACATTAGTCCACAACGTCTTGCTGAAAGACTACAATGTAGGATGATGAAATCTGGACTGGATGGTTCTACACAGCACAAAGATTTGTTAAGAATTCAGTTTAGAACTGTGAAACCTTTCATTATATTTGTGAAAATGCAAATAAGGGGGAAGTTTTAGGGTTTTTTTTTTTTTTCTTTGAATGAATCCTCTCCTCTCCTCATTCCTACCCCCTCCCCCTTACATCAGCTTAGCAGGATTTGAGTTCTGTTTTCTCAGTGGGGTATTGTCATTTCAAGTAGGCAGCAGTGGAACAACACCACTTACTGTCTTAGTTAGTGATGGACAGATACAGACCCCTGACATCAATGAAGGCAGAAATAAAGAGAGAAAGGCAGAGGGAAATTCTTGATTGCAATGATCGAGTGTACTCAGGCTCATTGGCAGAGATCTCAGAGTGGGCTCATTTCATTGCTGTAATTTCCATATTTTCTTTACTTATTCTCATCCTTTAGTTTTAGACTTGTAATCTCCTGTAAAAAAACACATTTTGTGCAGACATTTCAGTAGGAGGATTTATGATGATGTAAAAAAAACTTTATACATTCTAAATGATTTCTAATGCACATCTCCATTAATAACAAGCCTTGGCCATCTGACACATTTGCTGCAGAAGTGGTTTACTTCAGACAGAAAGAGTGGGACCATGAGAAAAGTGAAGAGACAGATGTGATTAAAGAAGGTGAAAGAGATATAGAGTGGGAGCAGGAAAAAAAAGTGGGTGGGAGATGGGGAAAGTCTGTGTTGAAAGCCCATGGATTTCACATGTAGATATGTTGGAATTAATCATTTCTGGAGAAACAGGATAGAAAATAATGTAAAATTCTTTCATTTTCACCTAGAAGACGTTTTTATGGATAAAAGACTCGTTGTGGACCAACAATTTTACTGGACTCGCTGATGTAACAGGACAGTTTTGGTTGTATCATCTGTTACTGGAGTACAGTATCGCTTCAAAGATAAATTCCACTTGTGACTGGTCAGAAATAGGGCTGCGACGATTAGTCGACGTTGTCGACAATAGTCGACAACTAATTTACCCGTCGATTATTGTCGGCAAAAAAAAAAAAAAAACCTACAGAGTGAGACATCGTCTTCTTTTCTTATCTCTGCTGAGAGTTGCACAATGCACATGCTCAAAGAAAAAAAAAACCTACAGAGTGAGACATCATCTTCTTTTCTTATCTCTGCTGAGCGTTGACTGTTGACAAAGACTGTAGAATTTTAACAAGTTTGAAAGTCAATATGTGATCTGAGCACCTTTATTTTCCATCACAGTCTGAACCTTCATTAGTTCTGAGGCTTTCTGTACATATATATGTATGTGTGTGTGTGTGTGTGTGTGTGTGTGTTTGAATGGATCTGCTAAAGATGTATCTCAAATATCCTGTTTAAGGTGTTGGATGTGTTCCTGTTTCACTAAGGATACGTTTACGTCCTGTTCATCTGCTGTAGGCAGTATTTAATCTTGACACTTCTTTTGTCTTCCTCTTGTCCAGTTTACTTAAGTATTCTAAGAATTCACTGCACACCATGCTGAGATGCATAATGCCAAGTTTAAGATGTGTACTAGTTATTTGTACATACACTTGGTCTGGGTACATGGAGATTATGCGTAGATCTGTTAGGTGCATCTGGATTAGAGCATATGGAGTCACACCTCGGTTGCCTGCTTAACGTTTCCACAATCCAACAGGGCTGGTGTGATCAATTTGTCCTTTCGGAACGTGGTTCAGACAAATCCAAATGCAGATCCAGACCAGGGCAGAGACATAAGGCAATAGTCAGAAACCAGGGAATCAGTCCGGAAACAAATGCTGAAAGAGTCAGTCATGGAAACAAAGACAATCTGACAGAGAATGAGTGAAATGGGCCTGTCTTTATACTCGCATAAATGGAGATAGAAAACAGATGATGTGTAGCTCTTAGCGTAACGCTTTGGAATCACCTTGTTTCTGCAAAAAAATCCTATTTTCTGTCAGTCGAATTGTGTAATCTTTGGTGTATTTCAAAGATGCATCTACAAGAAACGGGGAAATGTATGTGATTGTGTGACGTTTTCTTCTAACAAAGTCCTTGAAGATTAGGTAAAAAATTGGTTCTTTGATATGTTATACATTCTCTGCTTTTTAGGATCAGGTCAAAAACGTTATCTGATGTTTTTCACATTCCTTTGTATTAACCTGTGCATTAACCTTTTGTTAAGCTTACTTTCTACTTCATACTCAATAAAAATCTCTTTAATGCATAGACCAACAAAGGAAGGACGAGTTCTGCTCCAAATTTATTTCAGAGGATTAATTCTCAGGTTAATACAATTGAACAAAGCACTGAAAACCCATCGTTGATAAAGCTTAAGAGTGAACTGCATTAAGTCGAACATGAGACAGAAAATCATATCACTTCTAATGTCATGAAAGGTTAAGCTGGATATATAATATATCCTGCCTGGTTGGTTGCTTCTAATATCACAGCGTTTTAACTCTCAATATTTTCAGAACAAATCCCCTCTGTTAATATTTGTGGAGAGGGTTACTACTCTGTGTGTGTGTCATCGGGACTGTAGCTGCTGTAAAATCATTCTTGTCTGCTTTGTGCTTTCAAACAATGCATAAATAAGCAAATATGGTGGGAACATTTTCAAAACTTGTATTTCAGTCCTCGTATTCTTTACAACTGGTTGATATTTGAGCACTGCTTGAACATTGACATGCAGGTAGGATGTCACAAGACTCCTTCCAATGAACGTCTATCTCCATAGTGTTCCCGTCACTGCATATGGACTGTCTGAGCTCATCTTTCTGAGACTGTCGTTCCTGATTATTTACACAGATCAGCCTTAACGTTATGACCACAGTAAGATTAAGTGGGTCCTCGTTTTATTACCAAAATGGCTTCAACCAAACAGTTTATTGACAAAGAACATCTGAGGGTGTCCTAGAGTCTCTGGCACTAGGACATTAGCTACAGATCTCTTGGGCCCTGCGAGCTGTGGGATGGGATTTTTGTGGATTGGGACTGCTTTCTGCAGACCCATTAGATTGAAATCTGGGGAGCTTGGAAGTTGGATTTGTCATAATGTGACAATTAGTGGACCCAAAAAATCAGACATAAACCACAATTAAAGAGCTAAAGGTTCATTTATTTCTGAGACCAGCAGGCGAGTTCAGTAGAACATCAGGATCACTATGGGCTCCATATAAAGCCATATAAAGATTTTGCGGCTGTAAATAAATGTTTGCAAATAATTTCAGTTTGTATTTGTAAATCAAGTTTGTCATCCTGCAAAAAAAGAAAAAAAAGAAAACAATCTGCATAAAAAAGTGCAGAAAAAGATTTGCGAGGTTGTAAAAAAGATTTGTATTTGTGGAAAATAATAGAAGTTCGTTTGCAAACATCCTGTCCACAGTTGTGAAGCACAAAACTGCATGCGAGGCTCTGAAGTTGCGGTCACGAATTTGTCCCTGCCTTCTCACGTCTATCTGATTGGATGCAGACTAATGAAACTGTCCAATCAGAGAGCAGACAGCTTCCTTTCCTTCTGCACCACTGCAGGCTCTTAAAGGGGAGTAGATACATTTGAAGGACGGATGGTGGTGAAAAGCATGTTGACCCATCAATCTGATTTAAGTGTGCTGCTGCAGTGAACTTCCAAATCCTGTAGAACAGTGCCTGTCGAGGACCTATACTTTGGATAAGCTTGCTATAGGTCATTTAGAGGGCCAAACATTCAAAGTGCAAATGATCTGGCAGGGAACTGCTGCAGCCTCGAGCCTGATAATCCCAGCTGATGACTGCCAGATGCAGGGCAGGTGCGGAAAGGATGGCTAGGCACCACCCAACAGCAGAAACCAGCAGGACAGTCTGCCCAGCACTCCACCTGCAGCTGAATGCAAACAAAGTTTAAAAAAAGAAAGATTTCCAGCCCATCCACCTGCGCCATGACAGGATGAACATCCAAAATGACACACAGTCTAACACCTGAGACTCTGTCATGTTCTATGAGCTCTTCCCAAGTCTCCTTCGTTCGCACACAAACACACATGGCTGTTTAAAGGCTTAGGAGGGGATGAATTCAAAGTAGCGTCTTTGTGAAAATCAGGATGCAGTTTTTCACAGTTTGCAAGAAGGTGAGTTATTCACTTTACCTGTTGGTAGTCATAATGTTATGGTTGATCGGTGTATATCCAAAAAGCCATTTATTATCCCTTAAACTCAAATTACACAGTAGGAGACAATTAAATATTCCTTTTCAGTGTTATTATTATTACTATTATTATTATTGCGACATACAATGTTGCACTCATCCAACCAGATAGCATTTCATATTATTCAGACTTACACCTCACTGATCTACAGTGAGAAGCTCTTCTTTCTCGCTCCTCCTCATCAGATGTCAGGGTCTGCTACTCAGATCTTCATCAAGGGCACTTCATCAAGATGAATGTTTGCTGAGTTGCTGCCTGAAATATGTAGAAATGTTTAGTCTGCTTGTAATCCTGGCCTTCTGTCTCCCTGCCTCTCCTCTGGCCTCATTAAACAAATCTCCGTCCTGCCTCCTGCTCTGCCAGTTGGCCTGTCTGCTCAACTGTGTACGAATGAAACCACAAATAAACACAGGATGGATCCAGCCACATGTCACGCTTTGAATCTTAATTTCATCCAAGTCTAACATTGAATATGCACTTCAAATGAACATATATAGTTCTTGTTGCTTTCTGCACAAATTTGTTCTACAGATTTTCCTGCAAACGTGATCCAGTTTGTACACTTTTACTGTACATGTTACATTTTTTTTCTTTAGCTGCGGTTTTTATGTGTAATCATGACAAAGAAAATGCACCGTCTTTAACATATATGATTTAAGGTATCAGGACTTAATAAACATCTGTTCCTGAGCAGGTCATAAAAATAGCTAAATGCAACTCACATTTTTAAAACAATAATTAAGGCAAAATCCAGATGCAGTGAGTGAAGGGTGATGAGGGTGGAAGTGAGGGTGTTGAAGATGGCCAGCAAAACAACAGGCCTCCCACAGTCTTCACTACCTGCTGTGTGTGCAGGAGGTGGTGAGCAAAGCCAGAGGCACCATGGGAAACCAAAACCACCCTCTGTAAAAAGACTTTGAACTGCTTCCCTCAGGCCAGATATACAAAACCACAATACTTTGGAGTACAATAGACCAAAATTCCTCCACAACCATTTGAAAGGCTGATAAAATCATACAGAAAACCATTAATTTCAGTCAAAGTGGTTCTACAAACTACTGAGAACAACTGAGTTATGGAATGGACTTAGTTTTTTTTTTTTTTTTTTCACACAGTTTTTGCATTTAGATTTAAGTTTGTTTAATAGTGATATGGTGCAACATGTCATGTTGTTGATCTGAAGTTATTTTTAGTCAATTTTTAGTCAATTTGATATAAATGGTGTGCAGTGTTTCCTTAGAATATTTAAGAAAACTGGACAAGAGGAAGACAAAAGAAGTGTCTACAGCAGATGAACAGGATGTGAAAGTGTGAAGGCAAGGCAATTTTTTTTGTATAGCACATTTGATGTACAAGACAATTCAAAGTGCTTTACATAAAACATTGCAGAAAACAATGAAAGAAATACAATTAATGAAATAAAAGCAGAAGGAAGATGCTAAATAAAATAGATAAAATGCAAGAAAAAAAGTTAAAGACAATATTAAAACATGATTCCAGCTTAAAAGAAACAGATGCAGATCTGGACCTCTAAATAAAAACTACTGAAATGCAGCAGAGAACAGGTGGGTCTTTAACCTTGATTTCAATAAACTGAGTGTTTCAGCTGATCTGAGGCTCTCTGGGAGTTTGTTCCAGACATGTGGAGCATAAAAGCTGAATGCAGCTTCTTCCTGTCTGGTTCTGACTCTGGGAACTGATAAGAAACTGGAACCAGAGGACCTGAGGGTTCTGGCAGGTTCATACTGGGTCAAGAGGTCACTGATTTATTTTGGTCCTAAACCATTCAGTCCTTAATAAAACAGGAACACATCCAACAAAGGATATTTGAGATACATCCAAACTTTTAACAGATCCATCCATATATATATATATATATATATATATATATATATATATATACATATATATATATATATATATATATACATATATATATACAGAAAGCCTCAGAACTAAAAGAGACAAGCCTTTTTTCACGTTTTTGGCTTTTGTGATTAAACATTTCATTTTCAGGGTTTGATATTATTTGTTTTCCTCATGTTTCTTTGCAAAAAGAGGATTTAAAATATATTAGAAGTTTTAAAATCTGAAATATATTCAAAACTTGACAATGAAAGGAGAAGAAAAGCTAGTATAAAATCTAAATTTCAAGGCCTGATCTATGAAACAAACATGTTTCTGTCAAAAGCTTCTGACAGAGTAAAGGACTAATGTTTAGTTTTTATTTCCTGACTCACCTGGGGCCTCGTGTACAAAGGATTGCTTAGCTTTCATATTGAAAGACCGAAACTGAGAAAGTATGTAATAGACCACCAGCTTGTAATTAAACCTTAAATGAACAATGTAGTTTTATTTTATTTGATGATGGATCTTTCGTTGATGTTGCTAAACAAGGAGCTAAACAAGTGGGATCTAGTATTGTTAATGATTTATTAACCCTATGGGGACGACAGACACGCCAGTGCGTGGCGTCTCCAGGGTAATAAATCTAACTTTATCCCCACTCGGATTTTGTGTTTTTGTGTGATTTTAGGTCCAGTGTTAAAATACATTAGGTCAAAATGGGGAAAAATAAAAAACTGCAAATCTACACAGGTGAGATTATTCTGACAAGAATGACACATAACATTTCTCTAGCTTTAGGACCAGCTAACTTCTGCCCTTATTCAGTTTTGAGACATTATTTCTCATCCATCTCTTTATGCCAAGTAGACAGGAAGTGATGGACTTTCTAGATAATAAAATTCTTTGCATGTTCTCCCTATGCATGCTTGGGTTTTTTCCAGGTACTTCGGCTTCCTCCCACCATCCAAAGATATGCATGTTAGGTTAAATGGTCACTCTAGATTCTCCTAAGAGTGAGTGTGAGTGGCTGCCTCTCTGTGTTGGCCCTGCGGTAGACTGGTGACTCATCCAGGGTGTACCCTGCCTCTCACCTGTTAACTGCAGGGAAAAGCTCCAGCTTCCCGGTATAGAAAATGAATTAATGAATTTTATGAGCATAATTATGTATTTGTAATTAGGCCTTAAGCAACAATTGTGTCCAGATTTCCTCAGTGGCAGCCCCACATTGTAGCAGCAGAAGGTATAGCGCTGCAATGTGGCAGCAATTTTGTGTTCTGCTCCAGACTGAATCTGCAGCCTGTTTCCTTTTGGAAAGCCCTAAATGTTTGCGGCGGTCTGGAAGGTATATTTCATGGCCAGTTTGGCAGCAGGAAGTGTCTTTGGTCAGGTTGTGTGTATAAACAGCTCGTAATGGTTTTAGCTAGCACTGAAGCCTCTGTGGCACATGCACACAAACACACACTTGCTACATGCACATAAATTAGTGTACACAGAATGCACATAGCTTTTAGGTTTATGTATGACCATGCACATAAGTGTATGTGTGTGCTTGCATGTGTACCACAGAAAGTAATTCCTCTCATTCAAACGCAATGAAGCTTACAGACTTGTGAGACCTGCTGTAGCTGCCAAATTAGCTTCTTTCATAGAGCACTCTAAACACCCCAGAAAAGTGCTGTGCAGGCCAGATGTCAGGCACTAATCTATTTAAATTTGTTAGTTTTAGATAGTTTGTCTTAACAGATTATATAATGCTTCCATATGTTTTATGTTAAACTTGTGTAAGCTGCTGGCTTGAACAATCAGTGTGACCCAACACAGAGAGCTGAACTTATCATGTGGCATGTTTTTGCAGCATAGTTTGCATGTTTGGATGAATTTGCTGAACTGTCTGTATTAAAATCCCCCTAATTTTGTTCTGCTTCACTTTTACAGAGTTGGCCTTTGCAGAGATAAGGTATATTGTACTATGATTTGATAGAGGTTTAGAGCTACATAGAGATATTCACATTCATCAAGAATGAGTTTTTTTTTTTGTTGTTTTTCTTAAGACAACATGAAATTTTTCCATAATGTTGGCTTTATCGGGCCATGATCTTCAGCTCTCACTGAAGCGATTCACCGCCGAGTGTGAAGCGGCTGGGATGAGAATCAACACCTCCAAGTCCGAGACCATGGGCCTCAGCCGGAAATGGGTGGAGTGCTCTCTCCGGGTCTGCAATAGGGTCCTGCCCCAAGTGGAGGAGTTCACGTATCTCAGGGTCTTGTTCACGAGTGAGGGAAGGATGGAGCGGGAGATCGACAGGCGGATCGGTGCAGCGTCTGCAGTGATGCGGCCTCTGTATCGGTCTGCCATGGTGAAGAAGGAGCTGAGCCAAAAGGCAAGGCTCTTGATTTACTGGGTGATCTACGTTCCTACCCTCACCTATGGCCACGAGCTGTGGGTAGTGACCGAAAGAACAGGATCGCGAGTACAAGCGGCCGAAATGAGTTTTCTCCGCAGGGTGGCCGGGCTCTCCCTTAGAGATAGGGTGAGAAGCTCAGTGATCCGGGAGGGGCTCAGAGTAGAGCCGCTGCTCCTCCACATCAAGAGGAGCCAGATGAGGTGGTTTGGGCATCTGGTTAGGATACCTCCTGGACGCCTCCCTGGTGAGGGGTTCCAGGCACGTCCCACTGGAAAGAGGCCCCGAGGGAGACCCAGGGCACGCTGGACAGACTACATCTCTCGGGTGGCCGGGGAACGCCTCAAGATCCCTCCGGATGAGCTGGTAAATGTGGCCAGGGAGAGGGAAGTCTGGGTTTCCCTGCTTAGGCAGCTGCTCCCGCGACCCGACTCTGGATAAGCAGCAGAAAATGGATGGATGGATGCATATACTGATATTTACACATCTTAAAAAATTACGCAATTGTTCCCTTTACTATGAGAGTATTCAAATAGGCCTTGTGGTTGCAGAGAAATACTCGTTTCATTATGGGTATGCAATTTTGGAGCAAAGCCCTAAAAAGGCTCAAAGAGTTAAATTTAGAGGTGCTGGTGGTTTCTATTTGGCACCAGGTTGTCCTATCCATGTGACAAAATTAAATATGACCCAAATGAGAGTTTTGTGTAGGAGATGTTTCACATCTCAGCTATGATTATATTAGTTTATTGATGTTCCCACATGTCGAGCTCAGAAAAGTGATTTCAGCATGCTACCTACTACAAGAGGCATAAAAGTCTCTATGAGGTTTTTAATGCTAACAGTAATGCAGCGCTCACATGACATCTGTGAGGTTTCTTTAGCTTTTTAGGTTTAAGCTGTTGTTAAGACACCTACACTTTGGAAATTAACCCTATAATGGGTTTTCTATTCTATTCTATTCTATAGTCATTTAGCAGACCCTTTAATCCAAAGCGACTTATATTTGAGAGTAAGAACAACACAAGCATGAATTCAAACAAGATGGGACGTCATAATTAAGTAATAGTCAGACCGCTTTGAGTCCAGTTGGACCCAGGTGCTGTCATGTAGTGCTAGAGGCAGTGCATATAATTTTTTTTTTTTTTTTTTTTTTTTTTAAAGTCATTTTATTTAAATACAAGATCACGATTTCTTCACACAATATCAGCTTGGGCATAAGTGCACACAGCTTCTTCAGTACTTGGTTAAGCCAAAGAGCTGGACAAATCTTTCTAATTCATTTAGTTAAGCTAAATGTGGAAATGCTCCTTAAACTACTGAGTCTTTAGCTTGGTCTTAAAAGTGGATAAGGACTCTGCGAATCGGACGGGGTTTGGTAGATCGTTCCACCACCGGGGAACAACAGAGGAGAAGAGTCTAGCTACTGATTTTGCACCACGTTGTGGTGGGAGCACTAGGTGTCTTTCACTGGTAGAGCGTAACTGTCGAGAGGGAGTGTAGCTCTGGATTAAGGAGTGAAGGTAGACAAGAGCCGTTTGGGTTATTGTTTTGTAAGCCAGAAGCAGAGCTTTGAATTTGATGCGTGCTGCAACTGGAAGCCAGTAAAGAGCAATTAGCAGCGGAGTGACATGAGCGCTTTTGTGTTGGTTGAAGACCAGACGTGCTGCTGCGTTCTGGATCATCTGCAGAAGTTTAACTGAGCATGCAGGCAGGCCAGCCAGTAAGGAGTTGCAGTAGTCAATGCGTGAAAAGACCAGAGCCTGGACCAGGAGCTGGGTCGTGTGTTCAGTCAGGTAGGGTCTGATCCGTCTGATGTTGTAGAGATCAAATCGGCAAGATCGAGCAACCAAGGCAATATGGTCCTTAAAGGTCAGCTGGTTGTCTACCATGACATTAAGATTCCTGGTAGAAGACGTAGGCACAAGTGTGATAGAGTCAAGCTGCATGCTTATCTGTGGCGGTAAAGAAGGACTGGCTGGAATTTTGTGACCTCTGCGCAGCTCACATAACCTTTTTTTGTTTAATCCTGTTTTGTACCATTTCATGTGTCTTGTGCCCCGTCCCCAGTGGATTTATTGATGTTATGCTGTTTAAAACAATCCAAGTTTTCAAAATTGTTGGCTCGGATGGCTATGCAAATGGTTATTATAAGAAAAAATTGATATGTATTAAAAAGGTCTAATAACGTGCATTTTTATGCTCTATTGCCAATGTCAAACTCTACAGGGTTAGTGTCATTGAAAATAGTTGACTTGTCACTTTATGACAATGAAATGAATGAAATGAAAAATACTTTATTAATCCCAAAGGGAAATTCAATATTGTAGTAGTAGTAATTTTTTTTTTTTTTTTTTTTTTTTTTTTTTTTTTTTTAGTAAAGTAAAACAATCACATTAATTAATTAAGGGCTTTGTTCTTCAGCCTGATAGCTGCTGGAAGGAAGGATCTTCTGTATCTCTCTGTCTTGCATCGGACTTGAACAAGCCTCCCACTGAACACACTCTGTTGTTTCGTCACGGTGTTGTGTAGAGGGTGTGAAGGATCTTCCATTATCCTCGTCAGCTTGTACAGAATTCTTTTTTTGATGATCAACTCCAGCGGCTCCAGAGTTACTCCAAGCACAGAACCGGCTTTCTTGATCAGTTTGTTAATTCTTTTCAAGTCTCTGGTTCTGATGCCGCTGCCCCAGCAGATTGCTGCAAAGCTGATTGCACTTTCAACAACAGACCTGTAGAACATTTGCAACATTTTGGTGCAGACGTTAAAAGATCTCAGCTTCCTTAAGGCAAGGCAAGGCAAGGCAGTTTATTTGTATAGCACATTTCATGTACAGGACAATTCAAAGTGCTTTACATAAAACAAAGACATTACAGATATTTAGAATAGTAAAAGGCATCACCACATAATCAACACATAATCACAATAAAATAATAAATTACATTAAAATGATTAAAAGCAAGATAAGAAAAAAAAAAAAAAAAAAAAAAAAAAAAAAAAAAAGTTACCGTGCAGATTTCATGCATAGGCGCATGAGAAAAGAAATGTTTTTAACCTGGATTTAAAAATGTCTACATTTGGGGAAAGTTTAATCTCCACTGGCAGTTTGTTCCATTTGTTTGCAGCATAACAGCTAAATGCTGCTTCTCCATGTTTAGTCTGGACTCTGGCCTGGACTAGTTGACCAGAGTCTTTGGATCTAAGAGCTCTGCTAGGTTTATATTCTCTGAACATATCACAGATGTATTCTGGGCCTAAACCATTCTGGGATTTGTAAATGATCAGAAGGGTTTTAAAATCTATTCTGTGACTGACTGGAAGCCAGTGTAAAGATTTTAAAACTGGTGTGATGTGTTCAGATCTCTTAGTCCTGGTTAAAACTCTAGCAGCAGCGTTCTGGATGAGCTGCAGATGTTTAATGCTCTTTTTAGGAAGTCCTGTTAAAAGACCATTACAGTAATCCAGTCTACTGGAGATGAATGCATGGATGAGTTTCTCTTGGTCTTTCTGGGAGACTAAACTTTTAATTCTGTTGATGTTTCTGAGCTGGTAAAAAGCTGTCTTAGTGACAGCTTTGATATGGCTGCTGAAAGTCAGATCTGAGTCTATCAACACTCCCAGGTTACGAACTTGGTTGGTAATTTTAAGAGCCCGAGTCTCCAGGTGTTTGCCAATGCTGACCCTCTTCTCTTTGCTACCAAACAGAATAATCTCAGTTTTGTCTTCATTTAATTGTAGGAAATTCTCCCTCATCCAGGTGTTTATTTGCTCCAGACACTGACACATTAAGTCTATTGGACTGCAGTCATCTGGTGACAGAGACACATAAAGTTGTGTATCATCTGCATAACTTTGATAACTAATGCTGTAGTTTTGTAATATTTTACCCAAAGGGAGCATATACAAGTTGAACAGAAGAGGTCCAAGGACTGACCCCTGGGGGACTCCACAAGTCATGGCCACTCGCTCGGATTCATAGCTGCCGATCGTAACAAAATAACTCCGGCCTTCTAAATAGGACCTGAACCAGTTAAGGACCGCTCCAGAAAGTCCAACCCAGTTTTCCAGCCTGTGCAACAGGATTCTGTGATCTACAGTATCAAACGCAGCACTGAGATCCAACAGAACCAGGACTGATACTTGACCAGAATCGGTATTCAACCTAATGTCATTTAACACTTTGACCAGAGCTGTTTCAGTGCTGTGATGAGGTCGGAAGCCGGACTGAAATTTATCAAGATTTCCACTTTCATTTAAAAAGTCATGAAGCTGGTGAAATACAACTTTTTCAATAATCTTGGAAATAAAAGAGAGGTTAGAGACAGGTCTATAGTTGTTTATTATAGAGGCGTCTAGAGTCCTTTTCTTTAGGAGTGGCTTAATAGCAGCTATCTTTAGTGACTTGGGAAAAATGCCTGATGCCAGCGAGCTGTTAACTATCAGTAGGAGATCACTTTCTACTGAGGTAAAAACTGTTTTTAAAAAGTCGGATGGTATCATGTCCAGAGTGCATGTTGTTGATTTCAAATGCCAAACTGTTTCTTGTAGGACTTTTAAATTCACCATTTTAAATTGTGACATGACATCAGAATTATTTCCGGGTTTTAGACACAGACTAATTTTCTTGTTTGACTGTGTGGAATTAATATTTTGCCTAATTGTTTTAATTTTTTGGCTAAAAAAGTTGGCAAACTGGTTGCATTTCTCAGTGGAAAGGAGCTCGGGGCTTATCTGTTTAGGAGGATTTGTAAGTTTTTCAATCATAGCAAACAGAGTGCGAGAATTGTTGACATTCCTGTTAATCATTTCAGATAAATGCAGCTCTCTGGCCTTGCACAACTCATTGTTATAGTTACGCAGGCTTTGTTTGTACAGCTCATAGTAAATTTGAAGTTTATTTTTCCGCCATTTCCGCTCAGTTTTTCTGCATTCTCTTTTTAGGCTGGTAACCACAGTGGTGTTTCTCCATGGTGTTTTCTGTTTGCTCAAGTTGCTCTTGATTCTTATCGGTGCAACAGCATCCATTACATTCAAGATTTTCAGATTGAAATTATCCAGGAGTCTATCAACTGACTCTGCACTGGTTGTTGGTAACATAGCTATGGCCTCCACAAACTTAGAACTTGTTCTTTCATTAATGTACCTCTTCCTAACGGAGAAGCAGGTTGGTTGAACATTCTGAGTGATCAGTAAATCAAACAAAATACAAAAATGGTCAGACAAGGCCAAGTCAGTGACCGCAACAGAAGAAATATCAACACCCTTTGAAATAACCAGGTCCAGAATGTGACCTCGAATGTGGGTCGGTTGTTTAACATGTTGCCACAAACCAAACATGTCCAATATGGAACAAAATTCCTTGACATTACCATCCGTCATGTTATCTATGTGAATGTTAAAATCCCCAGTTAAGATGAAATGGTTAAAATCAGTAGAGATAACCGACAATAATTCAGAAAATTCATCAATAAAATTTACACAGTGTCCTGGACGTCTGTAGATGATTAGAAATAGGATTTTAGGAATGCCCCTTAAAATAAAACTAAGATATTCAAAAGAAGTAAAATCACCAAATGACATTTCTTTACACTGGAATGAATCTTTAAATAAGGCAGCTTCTCCTCCCCCTTTCCTCCCGTTTCGACATTTATTCATGAAACTAAAATGAGGGGGTGCTGTTTCATTAAGAACTGTAGCACTTGTGCCTTCTGTTAACCATGTTTCTGTCAGAAAAAGAAAATCTAAACTGTGAGAAATGATGAAGTCATTAACTAACAGTGACTTGTTGGACAGAGATCTAACATTTAGTACAGCTAGCTTTATGAAGTTTACACTGGTCTCTGTTGTATTCTGAGTTATACAAGGTACAGTTAACAGATTAGATCGATTCACCCCACAAGCTGACCGTGTTCGATTCCTTATTTTACTAACTAACACAGGAATCCTACTGGGTCCAGGCTTGATCTCAGAACAGCTGTCAGTAGTAGCAAAACTACAGCAAGGACCCTGAACGCATCATGGCATGTTATCTTTGTTGTGAATTCTGCTGCTCTGGGAACCTCCTCCCATGCCCTGCTCGGTCAGGACAGATGATCTAATAGGAGGATGAGGAGGGGGAGGGGGGGGAGCCCTGTATTTCTTGGTAGATGGTGGTCGCTGGGGTTCAGACCTGGATAGAGACATCCTTTTAAGACCTTGGGTGATGTGGAGAAGAGGGTCTGGTGAGGGGGGAGAGCTGGCAGTTGATCGCTTCTCTGCTGTGTCCTTCGCTCTTATCTGTACACTCATGTTTGGGTTTGCCGTCCCAACAGCATGACGCAAGTGTGCACCAAGTAATCTGCATCCAGTTAGATTTGGATGCACACCATCAGGTCTGAATCGCTCCTTACAGTTCCAAAAGATATTGAAGTTATCAATGAACTTTATCCCATGGGTGATACATGTGTTTGATAACCATGTGTTCAGGCCAAGAAGCCTACTGAAAAGTTCAATTCCTTTACCCGCTGTAGGAATGGGTCCTGAAATGTAAACATGGTGTGCTCCCAACTGACACAGTCTCTCCAACAGCAGAGAAAAGTCTTTTTTAAGGATCTCAGAGCCAATTTTCCTCCTCAGAATATCAAAAGACCCTGTGTGGACAATAATCTTCAAACCATCTGGATGTGAAGACAGAATGGTCGGCAACATCTCTGTCAGTTCCCTGACTGATGTATCAAAAAGTGTTAGATTTTCCGTCTTTGCCATCCTGACATGCTGTGTTATAGAGTCCCCGATCAGAATTGTGTCTATTTGTTTTTGTGTGGAAGCGCCGATAGCTTCTCTAGTCCTCCTGTTTGTGGGATTTTGGCCTCTCCTCCTGGTCTGGTTAGCCCTGGGCTGAGTTTTAGGGCTATTTCTTGAATTTTGATAAATCCTTGCATTACATTCATCATCATTCATTTTAATATGACTCAACACATCATATTTATTATGCAGTGAGACTTCAGATGGTGGAGTGAGTGCTGGAGCTTTAAATTTCCTGCTGGATTTACCTCTGCGACGAACAACATCAGACCAGGTTCTGGCCGGGGTTGATGACTTTGGTCTGGCACCAACAGTGTTCCAGAAGGAGAGATCAGTCTGATGGTCCGGTTTGGGATTTTCCTCAGCTATTCCAATGTCATTTGAACACATCCAGGGAAGTGTATCAGCCAGGTCTGTAGCGGGAGGCTCCACATTCGACATGCCTTCGCGTATGAAGATGTGACTCAATCCATTTGACAACTCAGTAGCATGTACAGAAGCTACTACAGAGTCAATAAATTCTTCATTCACACGAATGTCTTGCAGTGTTTCAATCCTCTTCTCCAGCTGTGTTATCCTCAAAGAAAGTTGCTCACACTCAGTGCAGCTCACTGATACTGCAGGGTTAGGAGACATCGTTCCACTAGTTCTCCGATGGAAATCAACTAAATTTATCAAAAAAATATATTCGTTCCAGTGATTTATAAGTGACCAGGAGTCCTTGTTCCTAAATTTCTTGCCGGTAAAGATAAGAAAAAAGAAGAAAAAAAGAAGAAAAATGCAAGCAGAAAGGAGAGCAGAGCAGGAAGCGTCCGCACGGCAGCAAAGCAAAGCAGGAAGCTACTCTCTTAAGAAGTAGAGTCTGCTCTGACCTTTCTTGTAAATGTACTCAGTGTTGCTTTTCCACTCAAGTCTGTTGTCCAGCTGAACTCCAAGGTACTTGTATTCCTCCACCACCTCCACCTCCTCTCCCATGATGGAAACACTTCTATGTGTGTTCTTGTTCCTCCTGAAGTCAACAATCATCTCCTTTGTTTTCTTGGTATTCAAGATGAGATGATTGTCACCGCACCATTTCACAAACTGACCGACCAGTTCTCTGTACTCTGCTTCTTGTCCATCACTGATACACCCAACAACTGCTGAGTCATCAGAGTATTTCTGCAGATGACAGAACTCAGAGTTGTACTGGAAGTCTGAGGTGTACAGCGTGAATAGAAATGGTGAAAGTACAGTCCCTTGTGGTGTTCCAGTGCAGCTGACCACCATCTCAGACACACAACCTTTCAGTCTCACAAACTGTGGTCTGTTTGTGAGGTAGTCATAAATCCAGGTGGTTGTGGAGGGATCCACCTGGAATTTCTGCAGCTTCTCACACAGCAGAGCAGGCTGAATCGTATTAAAAGCACTTGAGAAATCAAAGAACATGACCCTCAAAGTGCTGCCTGACTGGTCCAGATGAGAGTGGGCTCTCTGAAGCAGGTATATGATTGCATCTTCAACCCCAAGCCCATTACGGTATGCAAACTGTAATGGGTCCTGAAAGGTCTTCACCTGCTTGCTGAGGTGAGCCAGTAAGAGTCTCTCCAGGACTTTCATGACGTGAGATGTCAGGGCGACTGGTCTGTAGTCTTTTGGTTCAGCTGGTTGTGGTTTTTTAGGCACTGGAACAAGGCAGGATGTTTTCCACAGCACCGGGATTCTTTTCTGGCTCAGGCTGGTGTTGAACAGGTGCTGGAGAATCGGACATAGCTGTTTTGAGCAGGTCTTGAGAACTCTGGGACTGACACCATCTGGACCTGCAGCCTTGTTCTGGTTCAGTTTCACCAGTTGTTGCATGACTTGGTTACAGGAGACAGACAGAGTGGAGGTGGAGGTAGAGGAGGTTTCAGGAAGTCCTGATGTGGAGGGAGATGAGGTTGTGTCCAGGTCCTTGACTGAGCTGCAGGGTGACAGAGTGGAGGTGTGACAGGAAAGCTGTGGGCTCATGGAGGGTGTGTGGCTAGTTGGGGTTGAAGCAGGAGGTGAGCTAAACCTATTGAAGAACATGTTCAGTTCATTCGCTCTGTCCAGACCTCCATCGGTCTGATCCTCCTTTATCCCGAAGCCAGTGATCTTCTTCATTCCTGACCACACATCCCTCACATTGTTTTTCTGAAGCTTACTTTCCAACTTCTTCCTGTAGTCCTCCTTGCACTTCTTCATTTGTGTTTTAAGTTGTTTTTGTGTGGACTTCAATAACTCCCTGTCTCCATCCCTAAAAGCTTTCTTTTTGATGTTCAGCAGCTTTTTCAGGTCACTGGTGATCCAGGGTTTGTTATTGGGGAAGCACCTCACTGTTCTTGTTGGAACGGTGCTGTCCACACAGAAGTTAATATAATCTGTCACACACTCAGTCAAGGCATTGATGTCATCTCCATGAGGTTCACATAGGACGTTCCAGTCTGTAGCCTCGAAGCATCCTCTCAGAGCATCTTCAGCTTCATTAGACCAGGTTCTAATAGCCTTTCTAATGACTGGTTGTTGCTGAACGATGGGCTTGTAGGAGGAGGAGAGAAGAACTAGGTTATGGTCTGATCTTCCTAAAGGTGGCAGGGCAAAGGAGCTGTATGCATTTTTAATATTTGCATAAAATAAGTCCAACGTTTTGTTTTCTCTGGTGGAGCAGCTGACAAACTGTTGGAAAGTTGGTAGAGTTGCAGAGAGGGAGATGTTGTTAAAATCTCCAGAGATCGCCACAAATGCGTTTGGATGTTGTGTTTGAAGCCTGGCCACTACAGAGTTAATGACATCACAGGCTGCGTCTGGAGCGGTACCAGGTAATATATATACCGCTACCAGAATAACGCATGTGAACTCTCTGGGTAAATAATACGGGCGGAGACTCACAGCTAGCAGTTCAATGTCTCTATTGCAGATTTTCTCTTTAACAGTGACATGTTCAGGATGACACCAGCGCTGGTTTACCAGCACCGCAATTCCACCTCCCTTCAGCTTCCCGCTGAGTTGTTTATTGCGGTCTGCACGGACCGTCCTGAAGCCGTGTACAGACGCATTACAGTCTGGGATGTGTTCATGCAGCCATGTCTCGGTGAAGCACATAATACTGCACTCTCTGTATTCTTTAAGAGACCTGGTTAGCACCTGAAGTTCATCAATTTTGTTAACTAGCGATCTCACGTTTCCCATAACAACCGTTGGAAGAAACGGTTTGAATCGCCACCGTTTTTCTCTCTGCCTCGCTCCTGCCCTGCATCCTCTTCTCTTTCTTTTCAACTCCGTTGGGATTTGAAGTGTTGTTTCACTGATAATCTTGAGTTTGGAGAGTTTTATCAGTTGATCCCGATGGTAAACAAGTCTCGTTGCCATGGAGACTCACAATAACAAGTCTTGCAAAAAGAAAAAATATTCAGAAAAATCTCCCGTATAGCACAGCCTCTGACCAGCGCGAAAAAATCTACCCGAACAGACACAGATTGACAGCTGATATCTTAAAAAAGACGGCTATATTGCAAAAAAAATCATAAGTTAAAAACAGAGCTCCTACAATTGCTGCTGCCACCTAGCGGCGCATTCTAGAACATGATTGAGAGCAACAAAATTAGGAAAAACATGGCATAACATATCTTTACTCTAATTTACTTTTAAAGCTAGAGGTAGAGAGGGACCCAGCAGGTTTACTTCCACAGTTTTAAATAATTCATAGCATAGTTGCTGAAAAATAAGCTCTACAAAGCAGTAAAGCAGGATTACATTAAACTATTAATCTTTGCTGTGTCTATATCAGAGTGTTGGTTGAGCAAATACATTTTCTGTTTTATGTGGGTTGGATGATCTTTCTTCTCTGTTTATCTTATATCCAAACTATCCCTAAACCAGGAAAACTTTAATCCACCACAAGCTGAATCTGATCAAGGTCAATTTGTAGAAATTATCTCCTTGGCTGGTTTTTAAATGTACATCAAGTGTGTACTATTTAATCTGTGTGCGCACCAAATACCACAATATATTAATAAGTATTCTAAGATATTGACGTCTCTGGTATGTTTTTTATTTTTATTTTCTTCTATTTATTTGCTTTTTGCTAATCTGTCATAAGAAAGTCAACAGTGGTCAACTTTGAGAGTTCCTTAATTATCCCTCTGCAACCTAAAGTGTGACCAATTTTCCAGCAGGAATTAAAGGTTGGTCCTGTAATGTAGCAGCGACTGTCCATTTTTAAAGTCATTTTGTCTTGCATAGGTCTGTTTAACAGATTCATATTGTGAAAGTGATAAATGTCTTCCATTTTTTGTGGTTTGGAATAAGTTCCTTTCTGCTCATCTTCTACTTCATTGCTCCAGGATATTTCAGGTCTCTCTTTAGATTTTTAAACATTTTCAGTTTACTTTTCATAATTCTGCCATCTGGAGTCATTATTTACACCTAGCTGAAACGAGACATCTATCAACTAAATCCAGCAGCCCACTTAGCTTTAGCATGTTTAGCCTTGTATGGATTTCAGGATGGCTGATGTGTCAATGTTGTTTGACATTTTGTCACATTTGCTTCATGAGACTACATCAGAGCTTGTTCTTCAGTATTCTAATGAGCAGACCAAATGTGTGCCCTCATCCTTACTACACTCTACACGCATTAGTCTAATTAGATCTCTTCCCAGCTCGTCTCGCCTTTCCACACAACTAAATTAGTTCTAAATGAATGTTGTCTTTGACTAATAATTTCATCTCATTTTATTTGTTGGTAAAAGTGTCAGTATACAAAGTGTCAGTATAGTGTCATAGTCCTAATGTGGCTTTTTTGTCAGAAATAAAAGGCAGAGACTATCAGTCAGCAATATTAACGAAGGGACATCCACTACAACAACCTGATAAAGCCTTTACAATTGAATGAAGTCAGCACTCTGTGGGCTAAAACTTACCTGTCCAGTGTATCTGTACCTCCCAGAGGACTGGTGTGTCATTTGACAAAATGAACAGGTGGCATTACACTATTTTAACAGGACCATAGATTGCATCTGTGAGTTGTTGCAGCGAGTTACAGAGCCTTTATGTGAGATCGTACGGTTGGCACATGTGTTCCTTTAAAGGCAACCTTGGTTTTGCCCATTTTTTCCTGCAAACACGGCATCTTCAGTGAAAATTATCATGTGCAGCAATGTGTTCCCAACTTGATCCAAATCTACTGCAGCTTCATTTGACAATACTATAAATGCCATTAAAACACTTTGATTATGCATCCAAGACCCAGATGTTAGCAGGTGTTGGTAGGTTTAATTGCATTTAAAGCAGGGGTGCCCAGGTTCAGTCCTCGAGATCTACCATCCTGCAACTTTTAGATGCAACCCTTCTCCAACACACTTGAATCAGATGTCATCTGCATGTCATTCTGCTCTGCAGAGGCCTGGTAACGAGCCAGTCATTTGATTCAGGTGTGTTGGAGAAGGGTTGCATCTAAAAGCTGCAGGACAGTAGATCTCGAGGACCGGACTTGGGCACCACTGATTTAAAGGAATTTAAGTGTATTTCACAACTGGTATCAAGTGAGTCAGGTATCTAAAAATCCTGATGGGAAGTTTTAAATCGAAATCTCTGTGTCTCTCTTCTTGTTTCCTCTCAGGTATTCTGTCCTTCACAACGGAAACCACAAAGAGCAGGAAAATAAGTCTCTGTACACAAACACAGACTCCCATGAGTCCTGCTTGTGACCAACAATGCCCCCACAGTCACAACTCCGACGGCATCGACTCTCACAACACCAACACAGAGACGATGGAGTCGCACCGCAGCCTTCATACACACCCAGAACAGTATTACCAGCTGTGATCGAAGCCAGAGCCCAGCAGGGACCTTAGTGATCCGAAGAGAGGAGCAGGACATGACCACTGGTTCTGAATCTCAGCCAAAACTTGAACTGAGATTTTGTAATGTCTGAGTGGCAGGGGGCGGGCGGTTAAAACCAGCTTCCTGTCTCTCTAATGCTGGTTCTGTTTTGTTCTTGTGAGACTGAGCTGGCCCAGTCGAACTCAGTGTTCAGTGGAGAACCAGCAGCTGTGGTGCAGTGTACCAGAGAATTTCCCAGCAGATGACTGCACTAGGAAGTCGTGGAGGTGAATTACATTGCCAAAGTGATTTTCATACACATACATTGGACCTGTTTCTGATTATTATATGATGCTCCATGTTGTTTTCCAGTAAGAAATTTAGATCATAGGTTGTTCCTTGTAAAATGACAATAAGTTGGCAGGAATGAGCTCATGAAACAAGTGTAAAGCATGAAAAGAGGAGCCCTTAGAACAATACTTTTTTATTATTATTATTATTATTGGTAAACATCACATTAAACATCACTTGTCTTTGCCTTGACTCAGCTGAAAAACCTTTGTCTACCATGTCGAAGCATTGCAGCGCTGCTAAATCCTTACTAAGCTGAGAGGAAATGTGGTTAAGAGGCTACATGAAATCCTTGACCCAAACTGTCAAAGTGCGTTGTCATAGAGGTGGCCAGCTCTCACTACTGAGTTCATCACTCCCAAGGCTCCATCTGAATGATTGTTTGGTTGAGAAGAGCACAGCACATGAAAGTGGCTCATGAATAAGTCAGAAGACTTCACAATGAAGTTAGAACATGTGCTTGTTTTGTGTGTTTCCATGGAGATGCGTGTGTAAGTGTGCATCTTTTAAGTGTGATGCCAAGAACGTATGAGACTTTTTCCCCCCTCCAATCATACCACGCTGTGTTCCACTCCATGCCGACACATCCTAGCTTGCTGTGGAGTTTATGATAAGGAATTTACAGATGTTCCCGTTTCTTTTATTCATGGAAAAATAACACTACAGCCAGCTGTTTTCTTGTACTTATGATGCAAACTTGCTTTTTTCCTTTTCTTTTTTATACTTTTAACGGACAAATTATTTATATCATTCTTCTGCAAGCTTTTGCCTCTTTTCCAACAGAGTAAATTTTATTTATAAAGATTTCATTATAAAGTCATTGGTCCATAAGGACTGCTTCTAAATTTATCATTTCCACTCCACAAAGTGTTAATTAATTCTCCTGTCACTAGAATACATTAAATACGCCGAGGCTCAAGGTCTTCATTTAAAATTTTTCAACTTTCAATTTTTCAACGTACTCTCAAATAATTCCTGCATTTTTTTAAGGTGTTTTTGGTGTTTTTCTTCACCGAGAGGAGCATCAAGTTTTGCTCTTTTTTTTTTCCTTAGCCAAAAGTTACAAAAAACTTCTGTCAAGGAAGTTTTTCTTTGATCTGATACCTTTTCTGCTGCTTGCTGTAGCACTTAGCAGAGAGTGCTGAGGTTGCAGAAGCAAGATAGCTGTTGGAAAATGATCTCATAGTGTTTACCACACTAACAGAAAGCATCAAGGAAGTGAACTGGCTTATCCCAATATCTGTTCAATTTCTCTTTTAAACAACTGAAGTGTGAGGGCCACTTTCTGTTGCTTTGCAGTATCTGTTCAAAAAGAAACCCATTTTGTTAAGAACATGACCAATATCACATTTGAGATTAACGATCAGATTAATTCTGCTTTAACTGTAGGTACCATACCTAAGTGATGTACTGGTCAGCATATAAGCTAGCTGATTTGATCCCAAAGGGGCAATTTTAAAAGTCATAAGCTTAATAAATAAGTTAAAAATATATCTAGGCAACAAACACAGACAGCAGAGAAAATTCAGTGTGGCATTAAAAAGACATGAGGGTGATTAAAGTGCTTTGGTTATTTAGGAGGCGTTCAGTGTTCAGAAGCTGGACAGTCTTAGGGACGAAAGTAGACTTCCTCCTCTGTGTCCTACAACCTAGACAGCGAAGTCTGCATCCCAAGGGGAGCCACTGAAACTCTGGAAACAGAAAATGGTAGGGGTCATTAAAAATCCTGCATGCCTCCCCAGGAGGTGTTAGTTTGGAGTGAAGGGTCATTGCCTTTTATCTGTTATATCTTTGTCTCCTCTTTTTTCTTTTTACTTTCCTTTTCTTTTCTTTTTTTTTTCTGTCCCCTCCGGTCAGGTCCAGCAAGATTCAATAAATGCCATAATTCAAAATAAATAAATAAGATTATTAAGAGGAATAAGAGGAGCCTTATACCCATAAAGCTCTCTTTCTCAAAACAAATTTGCTTGGCAAAAGACAGCATCCAGACCTTCATTCTGCCTGCTACAGTGCTGGATAAGACAAGTTTGACAAATAAATAAAGGAAATCCTGCATGCTGCATTTACAGTCTGCTGGTCACAGAAAGCTGTAAGAGTTCTTACCGCCTGCTCAATAATTTTTGAACACACCTTGACCACATTGAGCTGACGGTTCCTGTTCTGTAGGGTGATAGAATAAGTACCAGCAGGTGAAAGAAAAGGTTATTACATTTTCAATAAAAGCAAAATAGAATGTGGTGAGAATGTCGTTGTTCACCACAAAGGATTTGAGTTTCCCAAGAAGGTACTGTCTCTGGTGACACTTCTCAAGGATTTCCTCTGTGTTAGAGGAAAACCTTAGTAGGTGGTTGAAAATAGTTCCCCGGTATTTGTATTCCTCTACAATCTCCACTGGCTCATCCTGAATGATGGTGGTAACTGCCTCAGCCAGTTCTGTCTGTTTGGGAGAAAAGGTCACAATCATCTCCTTAGTTTTATTTATGTTGAGCTTGAGGCAGGAGCTTTCACACCCCTCCACAAAATACTGTAGAGCTAAGCCGTGGCGTTGTGTGTGTCTGGAGAGCAGAGACAGGAGAACTGTGTCATCAGCAAATTTGACAAAGTGACAGTTTAACTTGGTGGACCTGCAGTCATCTGTATAAAGGATTAAAAAAAGGAGAGAGAAGACACAACCTTGGGAAGAGCCAGTGGAGGTAGAAATGGTGTTGGACACAATGTTATTCACCAACACCCTTTGTGTCCTGTGGGTGAGGAAGTCATTTATCCATAGGATGAGTCTGTGGTCCAGAGAGAAGTGTGTGGAAAGTTTTACATGGCTGCATGGTTTTGAATGCAGATGAAAAAAGTCTGCAAACAGGAGTCTGGCAGAGGTGCTGGGGATTTCCAGATGCGTAAAGATTGTATTCAAGATGAATATTTTCACATGATCAACACCTTTGCCAGTCCTCTACGCAATTCCTACAGATCTATCACTGAGTTAGTTATCTTAATGATGTGGTCCATAATGATTCTTTCCGTGACCTTCATAACCAGAGAGGTGAGAGCCACACGTTGGAGGTGTTGTCCTTTTTAAACCTGGTAAAAGAAAGTTTTAAGATCATTCTGGAGAAAAGAGAAACAGCTGCCTGCAACCTGGATGGCCCTACGAGTGGAGAGGACGTGTTCTTAAGACCCTGCTAAGCAACACTGAGTTTTCCCTCTGCTCCACTTTGTTTTTATATTTCAGCTTGGCAGTTTTAATGGCTTATCAGCTTCCGAACTAGTGAAAAAAAAATTCTTTTTTGTTTTATTCAGGATTTTCTTTCAGCTCTGTAGTCACCCAGGGTTTGTTGTTTGGGAAAGTTGTTACCATCTTGGTAGGAATGATATTATCCACACAGAAAGAGATGTATGCTGACACAGTCTCAACTTTCTCACTGATGTTGGGGGACAAGGATGTGATAATATTCTAGTCTGTGCCTTGAAGCCTATCAATGCTATCTGCTGCCCATTGTTTGAAGACCCTGGTAACCTTCTCTGTCCTCTTTACTACAGGTGAGTAGGCAGGAGCAAACAGTCGGTTGAGTCGAGAGAGGGGTGCAGACAGCTCTATAAACATCCTGGACCGAACCATAGCATTTATTCAGTGTTTTCCCTAGACAGGTTGTGCAATTGACATACTGGTAAAATTCTTTCAGTGATTTGTCAACTGATCAATGGTTGAAGTCACCCATGATGAATTTCAAGGCGTCTGGGGATATCGGTTCAAATTTGTCCAACACAGTTGTGATGTGTTCTGTGGCTGCAGATGCATTTGCTCTGGGGTGGATATAAACCATGATAAAAAAAAAAAAAAACAGTTGAGGGAATTTCCTGGGGAGGTAGAAAATCAGATCAAAAGTCCTCCATGTAAACCCAGCTACTGATGTTTTTTTTTTTTTCTTCATATTGTATGACGTACAGTACATACCACCATCCATTTCTGCACTAGTAAGCTATGTCTTCTGGTTTGGGGCTTCATTGTTTTGTTTTTTTTTTTGTTTGTTTGTTTTTTTTCAAATGAGAGTATAGTTCCTATAGTTTCTATTTTAAAACAGACTTCCTTGTTTCCATGTTCAAATATCACACAACCTTCTATAAAAAGGCTGCTTAAAATAAGACAATTAAGCACCATGCTGAGGCTACACACTTGAAGCAGGAGGTTATATCTATCCTGAAACCATCTAATGATCTAATCAACCTGTTGAGTTGTTGGTCTAGGTCCTACAGGAGTTCCACCCAACATCTTCTCACAAAGGAGCAGGTATTGTTTTAAACAGTTAACACTTTAATGTTTTTAAAACAGAAGTAAATTAATTTATTTTTGACAGCTCTTACAATAAACAAAATAAGGTGCCACAAAGTAAAATGAAAAAAACAAAAAAACAAAAAAAAACTAAATCAGTCCCCTGAAATTGCGCTTAATTCGATGATGGTTCCAGTTCTGCTTGTATATCAGTGTCAACTATAGTTGCTACCCAGGTAGGTAAATAGTGAATGTATCTTATCTGGACTCAATTGAATTCTGATGTTTTCCACCCTGTCTCTCATCCACCAAGGTCTGTCTTGTCTTTCTGTAATCTGCCACTGTCCTTTCTGTGCTTTCCACAATTTCTAGCTGCAGTTGAATAAGAATCAGTTTTATTGCCAAGTAGGTTTACACATACAAGTAATTTGTTTTGGTGTGTGAGTGCCAACAATAGTAGATCTATACAAAGAAAAAAAAAGAATAAAACCACAAAATACAAAATTTACAACAATAATAGAAAGAAAAGCTGTGCAAGTGAGTGCAATGTAAATGTAAGTACGTACTGAACTGTTGATGTGCGACATTCAGATTGTGGCAGCATTTATCCAACGTTAATATAACGTGTAGTGTCCATAGGGGGGTGTTGTTTGAAAATGTCGTCCTCATGTCTGTCTCTGCTCGACTTGTGTTGCAGCTGCCTGTCTCTTCATGACATGGAAGTGACTCCATGCAGGCACCGACCTCTTCCAACAAACAGCATAGAACTGTGTAGCGGCCCAATTTTCTATATGGGTTACATTAACAAATGAGAAGATGAACACTCTTTATACAGTGGGTAGTATTTCCTGCATCTTTATGGCGTTTATGAGGTACCAGATGCTGCAGGTGTGCACACTTTCAACTTTTTAAAATCACACATTTGCATATATTTACATCCAGACAGGAGACTTATAAGCAGAGTTTTGAGGAAAATCAGTGTAATATTTAAGCATGAAAATAAAGAAGGCCACTCTCAAGTAGAAAAACTTCCGTCTTGCTTGAAAGCATTATTATAGCACCATATTCTTACACGTGTTGACTTCATCCTTAACAGCAGTTGGAAGTCATCTTCATGGTGTGTGCATGTGCTTTTTTATTTGTTTAGATGCAGAGAGCAAGAGGCCTTCAGTGTCACTGATTCTTATCAACGATTTGATGAATAAGATCCTATATATGGAGAGGAAATATTTTGCCAGCAAGAGGGGAAGTCATCACAGTGTCAGGTTTATTCTTTCTCTTATTAATTATGACAAGGCAAAGCAACTTTATTTATAAAACACATTTACCAGAAAACTGTGGGCCAGTGCGTTGCACTGCACTGCAAAAAAAAAAAAAAAAAAAAAACATAAAGGCACACACAACATATGTAAAGTGCAACACTGATATGAGGTAATTACAGAGTTTGGGAGCAGCAACCACAAAGGAACAACCTCGCTTGAGGCTCAACCCATAACTGGGGACAACCAAGACTGTCTGTCCAGAGGACGTCAAGGATCTATGTGGAGTGTAATGCCATAAATGATCTGGGCCAAGATGGAGCTAAGCTATGAAGTGATTTAAAAACAAACAATAAAATCTTAAAACCAGTGTAAAAAAAACAAGGATTGGAGCGATGTGCTTAAATTTACACAAACCAGTTAAAAGACAAGAAAACGAATTTTGGACCAACTGGAGGCAGTTGAGGTTTTATACCTCAACTGGTTTATACCTTTAAAAAGAGAGTTGCAATAATCTAGGTGAGAAAAAATAAAAGCATGCATGACCCTCCTAAAATTATTAAAAGAAAGAAATGGCTTGGCATTTTTGACAACAGACTTAACTTGCAAGTCAAGACTTAAAACAACAGTTGTCAAAAACTACCCCAAGATTTTTGACAGAACATTTCAAATGCTGGGGAACGAAGCCAAGATCAGTAGAGGACTGGTCAGAGAAACCAATGAGCAACACCTTTGTTTTATCTTCATTCAGTTTTATAAAAATTGTCATCCAGTTTTTAACTTCTTGTAGGCAGACTAACAGGGTCAAAGAAGAATGATTTTGTTTTCTCAGTGAGATAAATCAGCATAAAAATGGCAAGAAATGTTTTTTTTTTTTGTTTTGTTTTTTTTGTTGTTGTTTTTTTTTTTGTTTGTTTGTTTTGTTTTTTTCTTTTTTCTTTTTAGAGCCTACGACTAAGAAGTATAAAGAAAATAAAAGTGGCCCAAGGATGGACCCTTGAGGAACTCCACAGGAAAAAGAAGCTTTGGCAGAACAACATCCACTTGTGCTGACTGAAAAACTTCTACCACTAAGATTTAATTTGAACCATTTAAAAACAATACATTGTAGACCAACAAATTCTTTGAGATGGGAAAGAAGAATACTGGGGTCTATTGTGTCGAAAGCCGCACTCAGGTCTAAAAGCACTTTGATAGCAGGATCAACCACAATCAACACAAAGTAACAAATCATTAAAAACTTTGAATAGTGCTGTCTTAGTGGTGTGATGGTGTTTAAAACCAGACTGAAAAACTTCTAAATAGCATTTTCTTACAGAAATGACTGATGTTGTTGAAAGACAATTTTCTCTTAAACCTTTGAGAGAAAAGGCAATTTTGAGATGGAATTAGAGATAGCCATTGCGTCAAGACAAGTGGCTGTACAACAGCATGCTTAAAAACAGCAGGAACTGATCAATTTTTAAGGAAATCATTAAAAATAGAAAGACAAGAACCGACAACAATAAAAATCTCTTTAAGAGTCCTAGCAGTAATACAGTCATTTGGGCTATTAGAGGGTTATATATGTCTAACCACATCAGCCAACTGAGATAGGAAGATCAGCTCAAACTGATGAAAGACAGCAAAGCAAAGAGGAGTGGCAGATGGGTCAAAGCCAAAGCTTAGTAAATCATCACAGCTGATGAGGTAGCATTCTCAGACTTAAAAACACAGTCAGTTATGTTGAACAAAACTCTGGGTGTGTGATAATTATTCAAAATCAGTGTGGAAAGATAAGACCCTCTAGCTACCTCAACAGTCTTCTGGTAATCAGACAGGCTCTTTAAATAGTTAATAGGATATTTTAAGCTTATCCTTCTTCCATTTCCTTTCTGCTCTTCTGCAGATTGGTTGGAAGTACGGGTGACCACATTTAACCAGGGTTCAGATTAGACTTGACATATTTAGTTTTGACCCGAGCAATAGAGACAAGAATATCACAGCAGAAATGATGGCATCTACATTCATGTGAAGAGAAGTTTCCAATAAAGAGGCCGGGGAGTCTGCATTATAAGCTGCATAAAACTGTCCAGCAGTAGAAGAGTTAATGCAGTGAGAGTGCTGCTAAGAAGCATGAAGTTTAACAGATTGACAGTGCATAATCACATTAAATAAAACTGGCTTATAATCATAAGTTTTTGAACCCCTCACCATTATTGGTCAGCCGGTGGAGCAGGTGGAGTCTTTTAAATACTTGGGGAATGAAATCGACTCAGGGCTTAGCTTCAGTAGACATGTCACTTCCATCTTCAAGAAAGCTCAGGAGTTTTTTCACCTGCTGAGGAAGCTTAGATCTTTCAATGTCAGCAAGGACACTTTGGTTTTGGTCTACAAATCACTCATAGAATCCATAATACCCTTCAACATGGCATCCTGGTACAACTCATTCACCACTAAACATCAAACCGCACTCTCCAGATAAAAAGACAGGCCAGCAAAAAAAATCGAATCCCCACAAACCCACTCACAGACGTGCGCACTAAAGCAGTTACCAGGAAAGCCATAGCCGTTACACAGGACCCCACAAACCCCATTCACCCATCCTTCCAGCTTCTATCAGATCACTGCTACAAAGTACAATTATCCAGGAAAAAATAAATATAAAAAGTATTTTATTCCCACTGCCATCAGCACTCTGAACAGTTTAAATCAAGTGTGTTTCTTTTTGTGGTGTTGATGATGTTTGTGTGTTTTTATCTGGGCAGAGAAATTTCTGTCACCTGTCACAGACAATAAATCTTATCTAATCTTATCTTATCAGCTAAAAATGCAGAGAATTCGTCAATAAAAGATGAATGCTGCTTATTTCTAAGGGGATGGTAAATCGCTGCACACATTATAGGACAGCCAAAGTCTATCTGAAGCAGCTGTACTTCAAAAGTAGAATATTGGCTGCCAGGTAAATAATTAACATTAAGAATATCTTTAACCACTGCAGCCATTCCTCCGCCTCCGCCTCGGCCAGTGGCCTGGGGTGTGCTGAAAAAACTAATTTGCTTGTGTGAATCAGTCCTGACCTGACTAAAACTGGTTCCTTTATAGACCAGGAAGACCACTGTATGAATCAGGGGTTTTGGAAATCCACTCCACCGTGTTTTCTCAGCAGTGACGAACAGAGACAAGAAGGCTGGGTGTGGCAAGGCAAGACCAGTGAAATCCACAAGTGTAGAGGATCCAGGGAGCGCTGAGAAATTAGATAGTTCAAGTGCAGTTTTATAGGAGGAGGAAGATCCAATAGACAATACCACTTGAGCAAAGATTTAAGTTTAACAAGTGTTCCGCTACATCTTCTTCATCTTCAGTGACGCTCCTTCTTCCAAAGGAGAACATAGGGCAAGCAGCCCAATGGTGGAGGAGCCAGCAACGGAGGAACAAACCTGTACCGATGAAAGAGGATCTGATATTAATAAGCGTTTGCTGATCATAATCCATTCCAGAAAGTGCAAAGTCAGCAAAAATAGACAAGGAGAAGGCAAAGTACAGGACACAGCTGGCAAAAGTCACTAGTGCCATCTTTCAGAAATGGTCAAACACAACAATTACAACCCCAGGATGAATGTAAAACTGAGAAAAACATATAGCAGCAGTTACTGGTTGATGAACAGCCTTGATTGCACCATCAAAACATCAAAACAAATGCTAATGCATTATGGGTAGTAGAGATGTAAAATGTCTGAAACAGAGCAGCACGGGGCAACAGTGGAATAAATATTACTTTGATTCAGCCTTTTCAATTTGAACCTGAGTGCAGCAGAAAGGCTGAAGAAAACATTATACAATATGTTCATCAAGATGAGAGCGGTGGTAAGAAGAGAGTGGAGCTGAGTATTTGGAGTCAGTGCAGCTGTTTTCAATGCTAATGGGGAAGCTTAGTCACACTGTCCAAGGTAAACATATTTACCTTGGACAGAAAAAACAAAACAAACAAAAAAAAAAAAAAAAACACTGAAACAAGAACTGTCTGATTTTTACACTTACTAAAGTCTAACATCTACTTTCTACCATAAGATTTCATATTTTTAAGACATATATAAAAGAAATCATGTTGAAATATCCTGACAAAAATAGCGGTAAAAGCCTGCCAAACACAATGCAGAAAGCAATTGCTGCAAGACGTTCCAAACGATAACACATTTCCAGAGGAGAATTAAGATCATGTATTCAAAATTCAAGCTTTGTATTGTTAGTTTCAAAAAGGACATTTCTATCCAGCCCATGGTGCAAAAACCCAGAGAATAATTCAAAAAGCTGTGTACAAAAAATACAATAGAGAAGAGTATAATAAGTACAACAGAGTATGTTTATAGATACATACTATACACATTCACCCTATATATGTGACAAATGTGAGCTGAAATTCAATATTCCCCCCCAAGCAATTTCCCCACTGAGGGACTAATGACGGTTTTTTATTCTGTGTTATTTTGTGTCATCAGCTGTGATCCGTACAACTTTCAGCAATGCTTTGTGTGACAAATTCTTTATTTTGTGTTGTTTATTGAACTAAAGAAAACAGCTGTCAACATCACTTCAATTTTCTATCGGTAATAAGCTCGGATAGGAAATGCAGAAAAAAAAAAAACACTACAGAGAACTAAAATCAGATGCATAAATACAACAGAAGATGGCATTGTTTGACCCACAACAATCAATAACATAATAAATGGTCAGATATTCAGTGGTCTGTAATCTGGAAAGCCCTGCAGGCATAAATGAGTATTTCAGTTTCAATAAAAAAAATAAATAAAACACCTTTTATGAACAGCTATTTTGATTTAATGTTGATTTCTTAATAGTTATGTTGGAATTTGACTGTTTATGATGTTTGGTTATTGATTATTAGTGTGTGGATGATGTAGGTCAAAAAATTGCATCTTCTGCAGTATTTCTGCATCCTTTTCAGCAGCTCTTTCTAGTCCCCCCACCCCCACCCCCAGAGTTTTGGAGCACTTTGACTGGTCCCATTACTGGTGGAGAATTGCTCATAAAGGCACCTTGGACAATTTCAAGTCTACATAAATCTCTGAAAAAAACCAGTGGAACACAACACACTGGTGTTTAAAAGTCATGACGACTATGCCATAAAATATTATTTTTTTAAATAAAGTTATTTTTAAGGTGAGTGCCTTGGAGTATTTTTAACAGTCAAGCTACATCTATTCTCATTACCTGAACAGTGTTCAGTGTTTTAATTAACCAATATATAAATAAATAAATAACCAAAATTCGATCGACTTATACCAAATAGAGTTACATGAAATTGTGTAAAATTAGTTAACTAACTAAATTAATTAATTATTTAACTGAATCAGACCCAACCTCTGAAGGTGGATAATTTTTTTTTATTTTTATTTTTATTTTTTTAATGAGATCAACTTTATGCAGTGGTATATATTTTAACTATGGAAAATTTGTTCAAGCAGGCCAGTTAAACTGAATGAAATAAAACCTCAATCAAAGAGTTGAATCAACCACCGGGGTGGGACTTTAACTAAGGACAGTTTTTCCAAAATTGTTTATTTGTGCAACAACTGTGGTTTAGTTAATAACTTTAATGATTATGTTTCACTGGCTAAGAACGCCGTTAAACTGAAGACCAAACATCGCTGCAGATTCTGTAGGTAAACAGTGACATTGTTTGATACCAAGAACAATAACTAGCTGTCAGGTTTAATGTCAACTACATGAAGAAAAATTAAGATGATAATATCACTGCAGCATCACCAAGATCTTCTGTTTGTTTAACTTCTGTGAAAGCAGAGTTCATTCATCCGTCAAAGGTTATAATATGAAAACGTGTGGCTACACGCCCCAATAACAACAAGCAACACCCATGAGATCTTCCCCTGTAGCGCTAGGTGACAAATGTGTCAAATTAATCAGGCAAGATGGTGGGACAACACAGCTGCAGGTCTTCAGGAAGCTGTAATTGCTGCTTCTATTTCCTAGAAATCTGCACCAACTAGTCTTCTGTTACTTTTTGCAGCTCAAAATAAAAACCGTGTCGTACAGAAAGGATAACTTTACGAAACAGGGACTGACGTGCATTTTACTTGATCACTGAAATAGAATGTAACATGCACATAAAGTAATAGGGAGAAATGTAGTTATATATATATATATATATATATATATATATGTGTGTGTGTGTGTTATTTTTTTATTTTTTTTTATTAAATGTTATGGTCACAGTAGCTGAATTGTTTGTTTAAAACATTCTCTGCACAAAGCAGAGTTGTACGTGGACAAAGTCAACAACTACCTTGGGAAGAAAAAATCACCATCTTTGGCCAGATCATTTTAGTAACAAAGACCAAAGCAGAGGTAAGAGAAGTCAACATTTATTTCTGTTGCAATTAAAACAACCACAGTGGATCAAAATCTAGGAACGTCCAAGAGTGATGTGGATAGAGTGTAAGGCTGTAAAAGTTTGGGTCGATACTGGGCTGGAATGAAATGGGGGAGATTTAAACCAATGATGACTGATATTTCATTGTTAGAGGTTTGGAAGCTATAACTGATTTTTTTTTTTAGTTGGTCTTGGGGTAATGCAATCCCAGAGCCAGGACCCAGTAACAGGTTGATATCTTTGGATAGGCCCCATTTATCAAGTGAAGTTAGAAGACAAAAGAAGAAGAAGAAAAAAAAAACTTTTGAAGACACTAAGCCTAAAATTGGATCCAGCTGATAACTGTAACTGACAGAGATAACAGAAAATTTAATATTTCATTCATGAATAGCAAAGTCAGTCTAATGAACTGAACCAATAATCAGACTTTATAACTAAATAACAAACTCTGATGCTGAGATCAGTTAAAAACCTAAACAGCGATGTTATAGAGATACATTCAACACCATGGATCACATTTAACGCAGAACACAGATATTCAGTGCAGATGTTTTCATTATGCTTTTACCACTCAACAAACTTCTACATGCAGTCAAAAAAGAACTGTGGAGGAGCACTATAACCTGTACAGGTACTCTATAACTTAATTTTAGAGAAAGGCTACTAAAGCTCAACCAAACTGATCCTGTGCAACTTACTTCAGCTCTGTAAAACATGAAGGAAACATCAGCAGCAGAAGTAAACCTAACATGCTAAAATACTGACAGTAAAACTGTGACTTAATACATTTAGCAAGGATGAGTTGGACCGAGTTTAATCCAGCTGCAGACAAAATCTCCCGAGGCAGAGAACAAGGGCCTGTGGTAGCAGCAGTGGATGCTATCCTTCAAGGTGTCATCACATGTTGGAATCATCCAACCTGCTAGAAGTAGTTGATTCTTACAGCATGATACCTGATACATGTTCCTTTCTTCATGTTATTGTTGAACCATTTTCTTATGTCCATTGTCAAAAGGTATCAGTCTACAACTACTTCATTAAAGCTAGCCAATGACTTTACACCAAATATTGGAATAACTTACAGAACATAATATGTCCTTTAAGTTATCATGAGATTTGATCATTATATACGCACATATATTTAATAAACAGACACAAACAATTTGCAAATATCTCAACAGATAAGTTTTCTCAGCACAGAAGGAGCACAAACTGGAACGGACTCTAATTAGGATCATTTAGTACCGCCATAAATTATCTGCTAGAATAAATTTAAATGATTTTTAGATGTATACAAATTAAAATAAAGAGTAGTTCCTGTATTGGAGGGCCTTGCCCACTGGGGCCCCGCCCATAGTGCCGGGTCTGGGGTATTGTGTTGTCAAAACACATTTACAAAGCTTTGATATGTTAGAACTGCATATATGTCAGCTTTGTGTGGATTTTTAACATTGCTTTTAGTCATGTAGACATGGTCAAGACGACTTTCTGAAGTTCAAACTGAGAATCAGAATGAAGAAGAAAGGGGATTTAAGTGACTTTGAATGGGGCATGGTTGTTAGAAAACTGGTCTGAGCATTTCAGAAACTACCAGGATTTTCACGCACAACCATCTCTAGGGTTTACAGAGAATGGTCTGAAGAAGAGAAAATACTCTGTGAGCAGCAAAAAGTCTGGATCTAAATGCTTTGTTGATAGGGAGACGAAGAGAGTGGGCGGACTATTTGGAGATTTAAAAAAAAAAAAAAATGCCAAAAGTAACGCAAATAACCACTGGTTGCAACCAAGGTATCCAGGATACCATCTTTGAACGTATGACACATCCTATCTTGAAGCAGATGAGCTACAGCAGCAGGTGACCACATGGAAACTTGTTGTGTGGTCTGATGAGTCTCCATTTCAGCTGCTATATTTAGATGGTGGGGTCAGAATTTGGCATAAACAACATAAATCATTGATCCATCCTGCTATGTATAACTGATCAGGGTGCTAGTGGTGTAAGGGTATGAGGGATATTTTCTTGGCACACTTTGTGCCCCTTACTATAAACTGGGCATTGTTTAAACACCACAGCCAGGTAGGCTGAGTGATGTTGCTGACCGCATCCGTCGCTTTATGACCACAGTATAGCATCTTCTAATGGCTACTTCCAGCAGGATAATGCACCATGTCATTTAAACAAACACACACACACACACACACACACACACACACACAAAAAAACAAAACAAACAAACAAAAAAAAAACATAATATCATATAAAACAAATTATGTTGTTTGGTTGACTTCAACTAATCATCTGAGACCTCATTATGATAAAGGAACAAAGAAGTATTTTACTTTTATGTAAACCAGGATTTGGTGGAATTAAAAACCTCTATCTGAATGCAAAAGTAACTTTTTAATTAAGCTCAAAAGAAATTATTTTGTTTATTTAGTAATTATTTTGAAGTAAAATAAAAGAAAATTATCCTGGACTCACATGTCATAACAAGAAAAGAGCCAAAAAATCTGTTTTTAAAGACTGTTTCACAGGAACAAACAGTGCCAGACTAAGATGAAAACTCTCCACCAGGCTCCAGGAGAGACCTAAAAGCTCTATTGACAAGGCAAAGTTATTACAAAACCTCACAGGGACAAATCCACTGACCCTGTTTTGGAAGTCGTGGTTCAGAGGAAATTTCCAGTCTTGGTTGACCCCACTTCTCACGTTTATCCAGATGTTATATATGGTAAACACATTACTGCTGAGCCAGGAGATAATTCGAAGTCTAACGGCATTATTTTAATGAAGATAACATAATGAAGCACTGGATTCTTCAGAATAGTATTATGTAACAGAAAGTAAATAATATTGGTATAACATAAATGTTAATTCCAGATGATAGTTTTATTTTTGGAATTAAGCAGCACTTAAAAGATAACCAGGTCCCACACTCATCATCTAATATTAAATATTAAATTCAGTGTCTGGTTGTTGATGTGATGTCCAAAACATCTGATAAAAACTCAGGAGAGAATAATAGAATACATGCCCAGACTGAAGTAAGTCCTCAGCCAACAGTGTTGTTACAACTGATTCTCCAAACCAGGAAGAAGGGTTAGTTATCGGATATCAGAATCTTTTAGCTTTCACCCATAATTCCTTGCAATTTGTGGTTATTTCCTGTAACTGTGGCAGATGTTCTCGCTCCAAAAAAGGCAACACCTCAGCGTTTTTGGAGCAGAAGCTTTTGCTGAAACTGAGTTTTTAGACATTTTTTTTTAAATGAAATGGCTTTCAGGGACAGGGAACAGGTTAGCAAATGATGGTGCATAAATATGCCAAGTGTTTAATAATTCAAGCACAATGTTTAACAACGGCTCATCTGGTGGGCGTTTTATGGCTTTTCAGTCACATCTGGACACACTGAAAATGATCCCAACAAGGATAAAACTGTCACAGTGAACATGTGCAGAGTTACTGCTGTATTTCCATGGGAAATGCATTTGTTTTGGTTTTTAGATTTTTTGAAAACTATAATGTCTGTCATTTTTAAATATGTCATTTAGAAGTAATGCAAACTCATGGAGTGACTGTCATGTGTAGAATAAGGTCCTCCAAGTACAAATGAAGCAAAAATGGATATCTAGGATTCTTAAACAAGGCCAAAGCCAACAGTTTCAAGTTTAAAAACTTTATTGACCAGAACATCTAAATTCTCAATGGAGATTCCCTAACTTGGATGACAAGAAGCTCTAGATTCAAATAAGACAAGATAGAGATGAGTTTAGCTGTATCCTCTAAAGATTTTTGTTTTTTTATGATTTTTAAAATCTGAAAATGCCACAGCATTTTTTTTTCTTTATTTTGTCTTCTCATCTTAATGATATGAGGTTTTTTTTTTTTTTTTTTTTTTTTTTTTTTCATAATATTCAGACTAAATAATGGATGTTGTAACACACCTTGACTGGCTTCGGCTGTCACCTGCAGCCTTTTTCAGAAACGTCAGCTGACACGTTGCTGACATCCCCTGGTTTTTGGAGATGGGACAAACCTGTCAGGTCCACTGGGACGGCCATGCCCCCTGCTGTGTGGTGGTCTCTGGGAATCCCTAAGTGTACGTTGTAATTTGTTTCTCTCCAATCTGACAATCCTTGCACTTTCCCAATCATATCATATCAACCATATCAAGGATTGGGACAGCGCAAGGATTATTGATTATTCTTCTTCCATGAATGATTCACGATTGTTTTCATCTTTCAGCTGATAAAATAAATGAAGATGAAGTTTGGCAACTTTTTTTCATTTTGTTATATTTTTCAAAAAGCCTGTGTGCTCAACTTTCAGAGAACAAGCTCATTATGTTCTTTAATAATCTCAACCTCCCTTTGTGAAGCGACATCACTGAGCATTAGGATTAAAGGCTGCAGAACCGTCTGAGTAATACAGAGCTCTGAAGTCATACAGCAACAAGATACAAAATGAGTCATTTGAATAAGCATGTTTTAAGCAGCTTTAAACCCGCAATTTTCTTTTCAAACAAACATGTCTACTTTTTATTCTTGAGTGTACAGAATTTTAGCCAATACTTTGTGTCCTTTATATTCATCTTCGTAATGTTTTGGTCTTCTTCATCGAATGTAGAGTCTGTGAGTGAGTCTGTGATGATGTCTGTGAGTTAATGGGCAAATGTCAGTCAGTGTGTTTTTTTGTTTGTTTGTTTGTTTGTTTTTTTTTTTGTGGGAAGCTCACCAACAATCTAAAATTATAAACTCAAGCTTGCTTACTTTCATGAAATAACATGAGCTAAAATCTGCAAAGAATATTTGAAGGCAAACCAAACACACCACATGATGCAAAAACACAGTGATGGTGGAGACTAAGCGAGAGATTTGAGGGGTCAAGCAAACATTTCAGGTTTTGAGAGAATAAGAAGAAATGAGATGATGGCCATGATACTGAAAATGGAAAAGTCTTCTTTTTTCTCTCTCTCTCTCTTTTTTGTCATTACTTCAAAGAAACTGAAAATCCATCCACCTGTAGGACGATTTGTGAAATCCAGTGCCCGTCTTCAAAGCCTACAGTTTATTGAAGGGATTTCTTTGAGGTTGATGTTTTTATGTGATGATGACATCAGCGTGCCAGAGTTGAACTTTGGTTAACTAAAACAGTAGCTAGATTATTTGCCAGGCAGATGAAGTATATTCCCTGATGCTTGGTTGGCTTCCCAAAGCCAACTTAAGCCTCAAAGCCCCCCTTTAACTTTTATTTTAAGAGCAGAAAGATCTCTTTAAATCCAGTTAAAAAGGACAGAAAAGTTGTCACTCCCTCTGTGGAGAATCTTCCAAAAGCTGCTGTTTTGTATTGATGTTCAGCTTTGGTAAAAAAAAAAAAAAAAGATGACACCATTTTTACAGCATCAAAAACCTGAAACAAAAGCCATGAAGGAAAGGCATGACGACAACCACTCAGTGTCCAAGCATCAGCACTGACTGACTAAAACCTTTCTTTGGTTTAACCATCTTGGCCTTTAAGATGCACCACAGAACTTTGGCAGATTTTCTCAATGACACATCCTCTATCAATAACTATTTTGACATCCATCTTGCATCCTACCTGTACTGAGAGCTCTCTCCAGACAGTAAAAGTCAGTCTTGACTTGACTCTTGTCTTTTCTCTTACTTTTGTCATTTTCTCGCTTTCTTTTCGTCTCATCCTCAGATGACTTCATTTTGTGTTTCTTTTGCTGTGGTGTGTTTAAAATGGCCAGTGTGTTTACTGTACTGTATATGCGCTTGCTATCGTGTGATGAGGTGTATAAATTGAAACTCGTTGTCAACATCAGGCAGCATCCCAGAAAATAAAGTTGTCAAGTGCAGTTTCTCAGCCTTACGACGCTGGGCAGCGATGGCTCCCAGAATGCACACAATAAATTTCACTGTGCCATCAAACAAGTCCAAAATGTGGAGTTTTAAGTCAGAAAGTTACATAGTATATCTTTAAAGGAATTTCAATCTAAAAAGAAAGCAGGAAAACTCAATGAAATAATCACATATTATAGGTGAATATGAGGGTTTGTTCCTTAATTCCTTAAGTTTATTCATTCTACAGATGCTTAGGCTACATGTCAGATCTAAAGCTTTGTTCGCAGTATAAACATAGCTCCAACACGTTTTCACACTTTTTTGCACTTTATTTGCACTTTTGTCCATATGTGACTCGTAACTGAATTTTTTTTTTTTTTTTTTGACAATTTAAGCAACACAAAACAGATTTATTTCTTTAAATTATACCCAGGCCACTTTTACATGTGGTCCTAAATTAAATAACTTTAGTATCACTTTCAAAGCCATCTCAATCTGAAAAGTCATATCACATTTCATCAGACTTTTATGTAATTGAAGCAAGACAGACATCACAATTCTGCGCCAGAGGAGGTGAAAAATGACAAGAAAAAGTCAAGGGCCAAAGAGAGACACTAGAGTCTGATGGGATTTAAATTATACTGTGAACAACCACACAGAAAAAAATCTCATCTCATCAAAAATTTGGAAATGAGCATTTACATAACCTTCCAACCTGAAACTCTGTGTTTGTTTAATTTTGAAAGTAAGATGTTGCCCTGCAGCGCCCATATCCAAGAAACTTCACAATTTTTGAAAGGTGTTTTTGTTTTATATCACCATGTCATGTGCTTGCAACTCGATATCAACACATTGGCCATTTTAAATGTCATCATGGCTGATTCAGCAAAGAAATGTAAAAAGACGTTATTGTTGGAAGCAAAATAAAGAAAAAGGGAAAGTGACAGAGCAGAGATATGACAAGAGTCAACATTGGTCTGACTTTTTCTGGCTGGATAGAGCTCAGATAAGAAACAGCATGCAAGACAGATTCAGAATAAGTCTTCGAATCTTATCAAGTGTAATGAAAAAAATAAAGTGTATCTTTCAGACTAGAATATAAACTGAAGAAAGGAACACTCATTTTATAGGTCTATCTGAAAAAAATAATCCAAAAACCCCTTGGTAAACAGATGGAAAACTTCCCTGCCACTGATGTAGTGCACATATATCCGTGAGGCTTTAACATCTTAACCAGAATTAGATGTGGTGTTAATGTGATAGCAGATCTTTGACACGTTTTATTTCAATACAAGTTTATTTTTCCCCTTTTACATTAAACAGAATCTGTAGCTTTTAAACGCCTACAGGCTCCTGTAATACGTGTATGTTAATTTTTATTTTCTGTCCTTGGGCAGGATGCCAAACCTCACACTGCTACTGATGTGTGTGCATTATTTATAAAACAAAAAAGCACTTTGTATATAAAACTGGATGACTGGGTAAATGTGGTTTGTAGTGTCACACGTTTCAAACCAAAATGCTGGTGCCAGTCATGGTCAGCTGCATTCAGAAACGCCCTCAACCATCTTCATAACACATCCCTTCAGAAATCACACAGAAATTGTCTGTATTCTTTCCTCCCTGGACTAATGGAGAGAAGAAGGAATAAAAGAATTGCAGTTGAAATAGGATATTTTTCTTTAAACTTTGAACATTTTAACGTGAAATTTTTTAGACTTCATTTCTTTTGAAGTCCCAGAACATGAGAAGTAAGTGCAATGAAAGTCAGAATTTGAGAAACTGAGAAGCTTTATCCTTCAACCAAGTCTGAAGTGGGCTTCAGGAATAGTTCTCCAGACTTCCAGAAGGATCTTGGCTGCATTTTTTTCCCATCTCTGTCACAATGATCCCACATTGCTTTAATAATGTTGAGGTCTGAGCTCTCTGGAGGATTCATCATTCCACAAGTCTCATAATGTGGTAAGTAGTAGACCAGGAGCAGACTCAGACCACAGTTTGGCTAAACCTAAACATGGTTTATTTACAGAGGAGAAGATAAATGATGACAGAGAAGTGAAGGTGCAGGTCTGTGGAGCTCTACTGGTTCACACTGGAGTTCTGCCATAGAGGAGATTTGGGGTTTAGAGTCACAGTCCCAAACCTGTGACTTACAAGAGTCTGAATTACTTGAGTTCCTGGAGGTAGAATCCTGGAGAGAGTTTATGGGTGACTAGTGGAAATCTGGGAGTAGATGATTAGTAGGTAGCCAGATGAACAAGCAAGTCTTTCCATAACTCGACCAACAGGTAATGGAAGGGGAAGGTCCAGCTAAAGGTCTCCACAGGTCACAGAAGAGATAAACTCCAGGAAGGCAACAATTCAACAAAAACTATCTTTGGGCATCTGAGAGACAAGAAGAAATCATTCTACATAAGTGATCAGAGCAGGTAACAAGCAGACCCGGCTGCAGAAACAAATTAGAGGGTGGGCATTACATTGGGCCATACTTTTTCAACCTACATTTTATATGCCTTAGGATGAACAGTGGCTCTGTGGTCACTCCTACAGTATTAACAAATCATTTTGTCCCACTAGAAAAAGGAAAGTTCATCCTAATATACATATATATATATATATATACAAAATACCAAAGTGTAGTGCTGGGTTCATTTCATTAACTCAAAACTCAAGAACAGCAACAGGGGCTGGGTCATACAGAGAGCAGCACCATACAGCTTCACTTCTCTTGGAAAAATAAGCACTGATATCAAATCTGAACACTGGATCAAACACTCAAGCTGGGGAAGGTAGCTACGGCAGCTAGGGAGCACAAGGAGCAGAACTAAGCAGCTGACCCTTCTGTCTACAAGTAATGCAGGGTATTGCTTCCAGGGGCCTCTGGAACTGTTTCAGAATCTGTAAGGATTGAGAAATAAAGTTGAAAATCAATATAATTACAATCATAATGATTTCCCAGATAAAATTATACATTACAATTTGTATGCAGCTAACATCATATTGAACAATACAATAAATCCTCATCTTATTGAACCAAATAGGCAGTATGTTAATTTTTGGACTGCTTAAAGAAGGCTTGTTGCTGAAACATTTCAGTTTATTTTAAAGGTCCCAAATGACTATGCCGTGACAATATAGGCTATTTAATCATTCATAGCTTTTTGAGATTTTTGTAACCCCTTACGATGCAGACGTACCGGTCCCGGTACATGACTACTAATCAACAACATTGCAGCCATGTGTGCAAGCCCCTCCGTCATGAATGCCCACAATATACACATCAAATGAAAGCTCAAAGTCTCGTCTTTCCAATGATATAAACTATTTTGACAACAACCACAGCGCTAACACTAAAGCCTTTTTTACAGAAAAGCAGAAAGTTTAAATGTTGACTTTCCTTACCTTTGAGGGCTCTCTATAGGTCAAACATCAATATTTCCCATCAAGATTGGTCTCATTCTGGACAAAAAAAAATGTTTTTTTCTGTGTGTTCTAAAGTGTATAACTTTTTATCATTAATACTTACAGTGATTCTGATTGCTGTGGGTGAAACTAGAGAGTGTTACCTTTACAAAGAGCCCAAGCCTGTACTTACAATCCAGAGGGTTCAATAACAGCAGTAATCCTAAGTTGGAGAGGTCATATTACAGGTGTTTTTGCCAAAATGACCCCGCTTGATAAGGGGTTAATATAATGAAAAAAAAAAACTTTTGCCTATACTTAATCACCTGTTTGATTGTCTACTTCCCCTTATCTGGTGGAGAAGAATCTTTTATTTTTTTCTAAAGGAAGTTGCGAGCCACTTCGAATTCAGAATCCACAGCAGGTGTCTTGGTCAGGTCAAGTAAAGGCTTCACCTTGGTCACATCCAAGTATGTGTCTTGTGCAGGATCCAGGGCATTGAATGCCTCCATCAGGTCACAATTATGTTTCCCGAAGCGATTTTTCATTTCCCCCACATACTGAGTCAATGCAACTGTAATAAGCTTTGTTACGTAGCTCTGTTTCATCATTGCAGTCTGCATGTGTGCTGATTTCCTAAACCACATAGTCAGCAAGGGCAGAGTTCTGTGTGTGTCGTCTCTTTGATGGCCTTGTTGTGACACTCTGGGTCAGGATTGCCTGGAATTCTGTCTCAGTGCGGCTCTTCTCAAGACAGGAGCATGCACTCCTGATGAGCTGCAAACCTAGAAGAAAAGACAACCCCCCCCCCCCCCCCCCCCTTATTGTTACTGTATAGATAACTACATTTACAGTGCAGCATTGCATGACGAAATAGGGAAATGAAACAAAAACAAAAATGATAGGTTCTAAAATATTGTGTAACAAACATAGATAAAATTTTCCCATTACAATTTAAAGTGATTAATTTAAAAATACTGTAAGTGATACATTTATCCAAAGTCAAGAAATGAACTGGGTGATTTTGAAAGATTCTTTAAAGTTTTTTTAGATACCTGAAAAACAGAAAATGGAGTTTCATGCAAGTCCTTTAAAACGGCTTAAAGAGTTTATCATAAATCCCAAAGTACTTCTACTACTGAACCAAAAATGTAGCTGAAGCTGTGTTCTGTTTTTACTGTTTTGTTATTTGCATCTCTTATTTTTTATCATGAAATAAGGGATACATGTATTTTTTCTATTTTCACTTTATTTTCATTCATCCCTTTTTATTGTGTTTCACGTTCATTGTGAAGCCCTTGGCACATGTAGCTCTTTTGTAAAGCTCTTTGAGTTGCATTTCTTGTATGAAAGGTTCAATACAAATAAAGTTTATTATTATTAATACAAAAGGACTTTTATCATAAGTAGATATATTTCATGCACCATCTAGATTATAAATAAATATAATCTTCCTTCACCTGTCAGCAGGTTCATGTCTTCAGACTGCAACATCTTGTTTGGGGGGTCAAGATAAGCAAGGATCTTGTGCACCATCTCAGCAATGAACTTAAAGCTGGGCTCAGATATGCTCTGCCACAATTCTGCTACTGCAATGAGAAGATCTGCTCCAAATGCCCGGTTGCTGGTGATCTCTTGGAGCAGGGTGGATAGGTCATCAAATGATTTCAGAATGACTGAAACTGCAGAGCAGAGAAAATAAATCATTAATATTTTTAGGTGGCGGAGTTATTCACAGAGCATGCAGTTGCAAAGATTCAGCATCGTCATTACCAACAAAATCAGTCCCAATCAACATACCTGTTGCAAAATGTCCACTCCAATGTTGGTCCAAAAGGCTCTTGAGTGTCTCTCCTTTGTAGAGAATGGCGACAGTTGGTCTTCTATAGAACTTGCACAACATGTTACACACACTGAAGAAGTCCATCACAGCCTTTTCAACTGCCAGGGCATGGGTGACCACCAAGTGCAGCTGATGGTTGTAACAGTGAACATACGGCATCGCTTTATTCAGTTTTTGCTGAAGCAGCTTCCTTACTCCTCCATGATTACCCAACATGAAGGAGGCACCATCATACACCTGACTAATGATTTTCTCAGAGCTCAGGCCAGCTGTGGTCAGTTCTCCTATGATGGTGTCAGTCAATGTAACTGGATCTCCCTGGTCAGCTGTGGCTGTTGTTAGGAGGCGCTCAGTTGGTTCACACAGGTCATTAAGAATGGAGATATTTTCTCTTCCGGTTGGGTCTCTGGTTCCGTCTGCTTTTAATGTGTAGAATGATTCACCAACTTTTTTCTCTATATGTTCTTTCACCAAAGCAATAATTACATCTATTAATGTCATGACTTGTGTATGTTGCATTGCGAGGAATAGTTTTTGCTATCTTTGCTAATTCAGCATCCTTCCTTAATGAAAACTCAAATAGAGATAAAAATAGCCCACATCCATCCTTATTCATTCACCTCTAAAGGGCAGTTGGTTCACAGCAAGGAACTCCACAACATCAATAATTGCAGACACATAATATCTGTTGCGCTGTAGTTGGTCAGTGTTAATTAAAGTAGATATTTCCTTTCTTGTGTGAATTCGTCTTTCCTTGTCCTTCCACATAGCCTCACAAGTCAGATGCTTTTTGAAGCCAGTGAGCTTGTTCAGTCCCTTTCCAGTTTCCACTGCATGTTTCCAGTCATGGAAACCAGTTACACTGAAAGTTGAATCAGTGGGTCTGGGTCCCTGAAACATTCTGCATGGATAGCAGTATGCAGCATCTGCTTGAACCGAATATTCCAGCCAGGGAAAGCTTCCATACCACGAGCTGCAGAATGACCTTTTTTTTTCCAGAGAAAAGGCGCGAAGGAAAGCTCTGCATAAGTGGTCTTTGAGGCTTTTCTGTGCCAAGGTCACTAGGCTGCAATGGCGTGTTTCTGTTCCTCCAAGCTGTAATGTTGCCATAAACCTCGGTGCTTATGTTGTTGTTGACGACGTCACTCACGTTTATTCCATCATGCAGATGAGTCATGCTGCTTGGTGCTGCTCCTTGTGCTCCCTAGCTGCCGTAGCTAACTCTCCTAGCATGATTGTTTACTCCAGTGTTACTGTTGACAATGGTCCTTATGTTTCCATTAGAAGTGGAGCTGTATGGCGCTGCCTTCTACTCGCTCCCGCCTGTCCATCTTGTACTTTTTGGGAAATAATGTAATAATAATAATGTTCATGCCGATGACGGCAAAAAGCAGTTAATCTCACAGCAACTGGACCGGTGAGCTTAATCGTTTGACAGGGTGAACCGCCCCCCTCTGTCTGAAATTGGCTAACATGTTACCTTTGTTCATCGGTTGGATTGTAGGATTGACACATCAAGATAGAATGAAAAAAAGATGGATACTTCAATTAAAAGAACAAAACCCAGACCCAAATAAAATAAACGAAAAACTACTTTTAGTCCAGGGCGGGCATAGCTGAGTCCATGGCCGGGCACGGCCCCCCAATGCCCGCTCATGCCACTAGGTCTGGTAACAAGTAAAGGCGGATTTATGGTTTTGTGACATTTGCATCTGTGTAACCGCCGTAGGCTTGGCGCAGCTCCGCAGAGGCTCGACGCGCACCTCTTCCAGACCTGACATGCAACCCTGCTACGCAGACCGTTACTCGGAGGTACTCCCTTGTGATTGGTCAGTTTGGGGTCACGTGTTGCCGGATATCTGGATCTTCTCGCTGAATTTGTGTGGTAACCCCCATTTTTAAAAACAATAACCATTGGATCACGTTGACAAGAGGCTGATCAAATTATTTCTTTGTTTTCTTCCACAAGCTAACAAAGACACTGAACCATACTGGACGCCATTGTTGTTTTCAAACAGAAAATACCTATCGACCTGAAGTGAACCATCAAAAGAACTCCGACCTGGTAAGTTTACTAGCTGATACCACCCCTGCTTCCACCTTCAGGTTAGGAGGAGAAACTGCAACACAACACCAAAACGACGTGTACCCCCTACACTCGAGTGTGAGAGCAAACTCACAAGCGTCAGCTACACTGTAAATGACCGCACTCAGACGCAAGTATATATCCGGCTTGACCAAGATGGCCAAATGTTCACCATAAAAGCAACAACAAACTGACAGAGAACTGATGCTCCCTCCATTCCAATAAACCTGACTCATGATGCAAGGCAGGTGAAAAGAGGATGGCCTGAACAGCAAATGCCCTAACCATCCAAAAGCAGATCAAAGCTGGACAGACGATCCTGCAGTCCACCTAAAGCTAAAAGGAAACATGACAAAGAGATTTCTCACCTACCCAGCCTCTCCATGACAGTAAGAGCTGTTGCCACTGAAGTTCAGTTCTTGTATTATTCGGCAGCCTTTTCTCCCTGTTTCTCTTCCTCAAAAATGGCTTCTGAGGAAGTTCAAAAGAACAGTAGCTGGATGGCTCTCAGGTCTTTTCAGATCTTTTGCTGGATTTGTTCCTGTTTCTTAAAGTGACACCAATTTTCCGAGATTAGAACTCTGCTTCTGACTTATTTTGATGGCACACTGACATTTATTATGTCATATGTACATTATATGTACCATATATTGTGAAATACTATCTTGTGTTTCACAACTATTTGTAGAGGATATGACTAATTCATCTTTTAACCATATTTTTTTAAACTAAATAACATGTACACTTTAACAGTTTTTAAACAATGCACATTTTTACCCTTGTTTTAAATCCTGCATTTATCACTGTTTTCATCTTCACACAATCATAAACACAAATTAGCAAAAACATGGAGCTTGATTACTATTTACATTAAGCTTAAAACTCAGGATGTGTGGCCCACTTTAATGTACATCTTAATGCAGCTGAGTTTTATAGTTGTAGCTTATGTTAAATTATTAGTTACAGATAGCTAGCCAAATAGTGCCACACCACAATTGCTAGTTCCTTCGGCAGCTGTTCAGTCAAGAAAACAGGCCATAAAAAGTCTACTGGCACATCTTTCTAAACTCACATATTCCCACAATTTATCAGTGGTCTGTACTTATATAGCACTTTTACCCAATACGCTTTTACATACACATCACATTCACCCATTCACACACACATTCACACAATGATGGCAGAAGCCGCCATGCAAGGCACCCAACCACGACCCATCAGGAGCAATTAGGGGTTTAGTGTGTTACCCAGAAATAGTGTTAATTTTATCAGCTATTTTTAAATTTAGTCTCAGTTTTAGTCCAGTTTCAATCACGCTTATTAGTTTTTATCACATTTAGTCAACCTTATCTCGTTTTTATTTAGTCAAGTTTTAGTTGACCATAAGTTGAGCATTTTAGTGTTTATTTTAGTCCAAGAAAACATAATTTTATTTGTCTAGTTTTAGTCAAAAAAAAACTGTCAGGGTTTTAGTCTAGTTTTAGTCAGGACAATCATTTTATCCTTTTACTTTTTTTTGTCAGCAGATAATATTGAACATTGTTAGTAGTAGACTACATTGTTAGTTAGTAGTTAGTAGAACATTGTTAAATGTAGTTTAACATTTTTAACTGTTAACTGACTCCACATTGAAAAGAGTAAACTATGTTCATTCATGTCAGTCTCCAAAGTCTCCAATACTACTGAACAAATTGCTTGATTTGTTGCTAGTCGTTTTTGTGAAAAATAAAAAGTCCCTAGAGGGGTCTGAAAACTCACTAAATATAGCAAAAAAGTCGCAAAGTTGGCAACACTGAGTGGGTGTGTCACTGTGTGCATGGCGGAAAGGCAGAGGAGAGAGGATTTGACAAAATCATATCATATAATAAAATAATTTTCGTCCTGTCTTCAAGGATTCAAGGATTCAAGGATTCAAGGAACTTTATTGTCATACCAGCTCACATTTACATGTTTATGGTACGAAATTAGAACTGAGGTCCCGGTTTGAGCCATAAGAAGGAGGGCAATAAGTGAAATAAAATAAGACATGAAGAGAAAAAAAAAAGAAAAAAAATAGAAATATAGGCTAAATATAAATAGAATATAAGCTAAATACAATAGAATATAAACAGCACAATTTTAAATAAAATAAAAATAAAAATAACAGTAAACACTAAAGAGCCCAGTTTGCATGTGCAGCCTAGATAAATATGTGCAAGTATGTATGTGCATGAGGTAGTGGTAGTCCAAAGTATAACATTTCTGATATTAATATTAGTGATATTGCACTTATATGGACAGCAGGTAAACATGTAAACATGTGGACAGGAACTCCCCTGGGGGGGGTAAAGTGTTTGCAGTGCAGGTCTGTCTGTCGGAGGGGGGGGGGATGGATTCAGTTTAGGATGGGGATGGGGGCAGGGCAGCAGGGTTTGGGCGGGGAAGGGTGGGGTAGGGTGGGGAGGAGTCTACAAGGCATGGCAAGAGTTCAGCAGTCTGACAGCTTCGGGGAAGAAGCTGTTCCTGAACCTGGTGGTCTTGCTCCTTATGCATCTCAGCCGCCTGCCTGAGGGGAGGGGTTGGAAAAGTCCATGTGCTGGATGGGTGGAGTCCTTCATGATGCGGAGGGCCCTCCCCCTGCATCGTGCTGTGTAGAGGTCTGAGGTGGTGGGAAGGCTGCTCCCCATAATCCTCTGTGCAGCCTTTACCACCCTCTGCAGAGCCCTCCTCTCAGCGGCGGTGCAGTTGCCGTGCCACACAGTGATGCAGGTGCAGAGGACGCTCTCCACCGCGCAGCGGTAGAAGCTCCTCAGGACAGCGCTCCCTAGTCCGGCTCGCCGCAGCTTCCTAAGGAAGTAGAGGCGCTGGTGTGCTTTCCTGACCAGCTGGGAAGTGTTGGTGTTCCAGGTGAGGTCCTTGGTTATGTGCACACCCAGGTACCTGTAGCTGGAGACCACCTCCACAGCTACTCCTCCGATGTGCAGGGGAGGAGTAGGGCGCTTATCCTTCCTGAAGTCCACCACCATCTCCTTGGTCTTCTTCACATTGATGCAGAGGTTGTTTTCTCTGCACCACTGCACCAGGTGTTCCACCTCCTCTCTGTATTCCGACTCATCGTTGTTGTTGATGCGTCCCACAACCGCTGTATCATCTGCAAACTTCACTATATGACAGCTGGGATGTCTCGCCGAGCAGTCATATGTCAGCAGAGTGAACAGGAGGGGGCTCAGCACACAGCCCTGAGGAGAGCCGGTGCTGAGGGTGATGGAGGAGGAGGTGGAGTTATGGATCCTGACAGTCTGAGGTCTGTTGGTCAGAAAGTCCAGGACCCAGTTCCCCAGTGTGTTACTCAGACCAAGGGTGGAGAGCTTCTGGACCAGTGTCTGTGGGATGATGGTGTTGAAGGCAGAGGAGAAGTCCAGGAAGAGCAGGTGGGCGTATGAGTTTCTGCTCTCCAGGTGGGTGAGGGTTGTGTGGACCACTGATGAGATGGCGTCATCAGTGGAGCGGTTCTTTCTGTATGCATACTGATGTGGGTCCACTGTGACGTTGATGGAGTCTTTGATGTGGGCCATAACCAGCCTCTCAAAGCACTTCATGACTACCGGGGTCAGGGCTATGGGTCGGTAGTCATTCAGGCCTGTCACTGTGGGACACTTTGGGACGGGGACAATGGTTGCAGTCTTTAGACAGGTGGGAACGGATGCCAGTGATAGTGAGGTGTTGAAGATGTCCGTCAGCACCTCAGCCAGCTGGTGTGCGCAGTCTTTCAGTACACGCCCTGGGATGTTGTCTGGGCCAGCAGCTTTGCGGGGGTTAATTCCTTTAAGGGTCTTTCTCACATCAGCAGTGGACACACAGAGGGGCGTGTCACCAGGTGGTGGTGTTAGTCTATTGCAGGGAGGGGGGGAGTCAGGGTCCTCAAAGCGAGCGTAAAACCTGTTTAGTTCGTCTGGCAGGGAGGGGTCCTTTGGACATTGTGCATCCTTGGTGTCGTAGTCTGTGATGCACTTTATGCCCATCCACATGCTCCGGGGGTCGTTGGAGGTGAGGTGACCCTGAATCTTCTGAGCGTATGTGGCTTTGGCCCTCTTGACACCCACCGTCAGATCTTTTCTCGCCGTTCTCAGTGCTGATGCCTCACCTGCCCTGAACGCAGCATCCCTGGTTTTCAGCAGAGCTCTCACCTCAGCATTCAACCAGGGTTTCTGGTTTGGATAGCAGGTAACTGTCCTGGTGGTGGTGACATCATCAGTACACTTGGAGATGAAGCCGAGGACAGAGGAGGTGTAGTCCTCCAGGTCCACCTCTCCCTCACACATAGCTGCCTCTCTGAAGACCTGCCAGTCTGTGCACTGGAAGCAGTCCTGGAGCACAGAGGCTGCATCACTGGGCCACACAGTGACAGTCTTCTTTGTTGGCCTGATCCGTCTCAGCAGGGGGCGGTAAGCTGGCGCCAGCAGGATGGAGATGTGGTCAGAGAGGCCAAGATGGGGCCGAGGAAGAGCTCTGTATGCACCACGTATGTTTGTGTACACACAGTCCAGAGTGTTGTCCCCTCGTGTGGGAATGGTGACGTGCTGGTAAAACCTGGGCAGAGTGTCCGTCAGTTTCACGTGGTTAAAGTCTCCCGCAACCACGTAAAGTGCCTCCGGGTGCGCAGTCTGCAGCGAGCTGATGGTGTCATGGAGCTCCTGTAGCGCTTCGTTAGCATTAGCACCCGGTGAGATGTAAACAATGGTGACGAACACCGCGGTGAACTCTCGAGGCAGATAGTGCGGCCGACATTTCACCGTCATAAGTTCTATCACCTCAGAGCAGTGGCTTTTTACCAGTCCACAGTTTGTACACCAACCTTCGTTTATGTACACACATAGTCCTCCTCCTCTCGACTTCCCCGACCGGTGGTCGCGGTCCGCACGGAACAGCTGCAGGCCGTCGATCTGGAAGGCTGAGTCCGGCATGTTGTGGTTCAGCCAAGTTTCCGTGAGACAGAAAACAGCACAGTTCCTCATCTCTGTGTGAACACTCAGCCTCAGACGCAACAGGTCCACTTTGTTGTCCAGGGAGCGGACGTTGGCCAGGAAGAGAGTTGGAATTGGAGGCCTCCTCGCCTTCAGCTGGGCAAGCACACCCGCCTGCGTTCCTCTCTTTTGTCTCCGGGCACAACGCTTCCTTTTGCCCGCAGCGCCCCGTACTCTGCTGCGCCACGTTGTTGTCCTCAGGAGCCCCTGTCTCCCAAGTGCGGATTTCAGCCCTGGGGTTATGGTCGTGGTAACCAAACTATCTCTGATGAGTGCGAGTTCGGTTGTGCTGTACTTCACATGCAGATTTTGCACAGAAGTAGTGCTAAAAGTGGTCTCTAAGTTGTGAAAAACAGCCTTAGTCCCGGGAGCTCGAGAAGCCGCTGCTCTACTGTGCGCCGCCATTTTTTCAGTGCCCCGCCATTTTTTCAGTGTCTTTGTTCTTAAACTAAAATGTTCATAGATTTCAGTCTAGTTTTTATTTAATGAATTACATTTTCGTCTCGTCTTTATTAGTCCACGAAAATGCATTCTGTTTTAGTCTCAGTTACTGTTTTTTAAACGGGATTTTAGTCTCGTCTAGTCTAGTTTTTGTCCGGTGAAAAATGTGCGTTGACGAAAATATTTTCGTTTAGTTTTCGCTAACAAAATTAACACTACTCAGAAACACCTCGACATGAACTCTCCGGACTGGGATCAAACTGACAACCCTTGGGCTACAGGGTGACCACTCTACCACGGAGCCATGCCACCCCCAGTGGTGATGGGATGTACTGTCCCAAGGCTTTGGTGCCTGTGTCGATTAATCAATTAAATATTTAAAAAAAAAACATGTATCAAGGCTTGTGTCATTTCAGAGGAGTAACATCATTGATTATGTACGTAGTGTTGCTGTACCACATTCAAAAAGCGGCTCGGCTCAGTTCTTGACTTACTTTTCCTTATAGGAGATTTGAGGTTGAAGGTCCTGTATGGGCCATGTAATTTTGGTCAGTTTCCTCTTGGGAATGAATATTGATCTAATTTAATCTTATAATAAATATAATCATAATACACTCACTAGAAAATATCCTTTTCTAGTTGTTTTGTTGTTCAGAAAGCTTTTACTGACACAAAATAGTGTCACAGATTTCTGTTATTTATTTTGGCCAGCAGGCAGGATCATGCGCACATGGAGCCTCAAGAAATAAATCATTTTCTGAATCAATTTTCTGGAAAGCATTACAGTTCCATAAAGCTTCATCTGATCATCACTATTTATTAGCAATTTACAACAATGGTTCCTTGGGGGCATGACTGGAACACTGGGGTGGGTGCTGTCCACCTATCTTGGCCAGTCAAGGTCTGTACCCCATGGCCACAAGGGACCTTCCTCTGCTGCCTTCTGGGTGGATGCGTGTTTGTCTTTGTGGTGTGGGGGCTGGGTTTCATGCTTCGGGATTTCTGCTGATCGCCCCAGGTCTCTAGGCCCCCCTGCTATGCCTCTGACCTTCAAAGGGGCGTGGTTTCTCACATTCCTCACATTCTGCATGCTGACAGTCACTGTGTTGTCCTTTGTGTTTATATACTAAGAGCTACATTTGTTAAGATTTTTGTGTGTGTGTGTGTGTGTGTGTGTGTGTGTGTGTGTGTGTGTGTGTGTGTGTGTGTGTGTGTGTGTGTGTGTGTGTGTGTGTGTATTAGGGCCAGGAAAAGGGGGGCACAAATGAGACCTTTGTGTTTTAGTCTGAGTTTCTTCATCAGTATCAGCCATTTAACTTTATTTGTCAACATCTGGTGGTTTTATGACAGCTATCATCATGTGATAATGTGTAGATGGTTGGTGAGATAATGCTGTATGAATTCTGCATTATGATCTAGAAGATGGTAGAGATGATGCATAAAACATATCGAAGTACATTACATGTTGCATTTACTGACCCTTGGACATCATGTGTTTACTCAAGGGAAAGTGAGTTAACACTAAATATTTGTATGCATTGAATATTTGTATGCATTGGCTTGCAGTAAAAACGGGCAAATTTCAGGCATAGTCGCAGATGGTGATTAATCTTTGGATCCAAGAACTCTGCTAGGTTTATATTCCCTGAACATATCACAGATATATTCACCATTCTGAGATTTGTAAACGATCAGGAGGGTTTTAAAATCTATTCTTTGACTCACTGGAAGCCAGTGTAAAGATTTCAAGCGGGGTGATGTGTTCAGATCTTTTAGTCCTGTTTGAAACCCTAGCAGCAGCGTTCTGGATGGGCTGCAGATGTTAAATGCTTGTTTTAGGAAGTCCTGTCAGAAGACCATTACAGTAATGTCTGCTGTTGCCAATCATAACAAAATAACTGGCCTTCCAAATAGCACCTGGACCAGGTAAGGACCACTCCAGAAAGTCCAAACCAGTTTTCCAGCCTGAGAACAGGATTCTGTGATCTACAGTATCAAATGCAGCACTGAGATCCAGAAGAACCAGGACTGATACTTGACCAGATTTCAACCTAATGTCATTTGACATTTTGACCAGAGCTGTTTCAGTGCTGTGATGAGGTTGAATACCAGACTGAATTTTATCAAGATTTCCACTTTCATTTATAAAGTCATTAAGCTGGTGAAATACAGCTTTCTCAATAGTCTTCGAAATAAAAGAGAGGTTATATTGAAACTTTAGCAGATATAAAAAAGCTGTTGTGAAATCTCTCTGTTAGTAATAGGAAGTCCAGTTCTTTGAAAAGAGTCGGCTCTTTTGACTCAGTTTTTTTAGAAGTTGAGCCAATGAATGGCTCTTGATTGAGTGTCGCTCAGAGCTTCAATTTTAGCCTAGTTAGGCAATTATGAATAATCGTCTTATAGTTATATATATAGCATTTCCATAAAAGCCTCATGTTATTCTTATGCATTTTTTTGTTAAAGTTACTATGTAATTGTTTATTCAAACCTAAAAAAAAAAAAACTGAACAGAGAACCACAACAACAAATAAATTGAATAAAGCCTAAAGTCTAATCATTAGGACAGTTTAGATTCACTAATGGCTAGTACCACTTTGCCATGTCTTCTAGGAGTCAGCTCCCCTTCTTTCTTTCACATACTGGCATGATCATTGTCTTTCCTTAAATGCGATTGGCCAGATGGTGTGCCCTTAGAGCCAGCTCAATCCCATGATTGAATGTGTCCTGTAGTTGAATGCATCATCACCTCACCTACCCCTTGTCCCTCCTCCAATGGTGGACTTCATGCCTTGTTCAGGGAACACTTGAAGATGATATTTGCTCTAATGTGAAAACACATATTTAAAAAGGTACTGTATAAACAAACCAATGAAGTTCTTTTTATTGGAGGATTTGTCAATGTGTTTGTGCATATAAACTAAAAAACTGTTTAATTTTTGTTACTGGAGCTCAAAGTGTCCAGGGCATTATTGTGTTTGACAGTGGACCTTGTGAACAACCAGCACCTTACAGCATGTACTGATAAAGGCAGGAAAATTTTAATATTCAGAGGTTGTTGACCAATTATCAAAGGTAAAAGAATGTGTTGAGTTGTCTAATAAAGTAATATTTGTGCTGAAAATTCAGCAGCTGAAAATGTATAGAAAGCTTAAAACATTGGCTAAATTACCTCTGTTTATGTGCGCTTGTACCACTGAACCCAGCAAGCATCACTTACAGTCAGAAAGGGTTGCTATGCTTATAAATACACCACAAGCAGGCAATTTTCTTCCCTCAAAGCCTCAGCATTACTGTCATCAAAAGCTAAACAGCTATGGGACCGCTTGGGAAGTCATTATATTTAATAAGGCTGTTCTTCCTGTTAATACACTGCTGAGAATAAGACACAGAAATGGTGTCTCTTAAATTTCAGTGTTATTGACCTGGCAACTTTATTCCAACCTATATTCCAAGCCAAAACTCTTGGATCCAAATGGATATACTGGGATTTAAAGAATCATATTCTTGCCAAGACACAAAGAGTTCTACTTAAAGATTTAAATGTGTTTTTAATTTTTTATTCTGGCACCAATAAAATTTTAAGATAAGATTATTAACATGTCTTAAATATGCTAATGATTTATGTCCCAATTTCCCTTTGTTGGTTCTCCAGTCAAGTTGTTAGAAAGTCAGAGCTGCCTGTGTTTGTAGATTACCAGTGCAATCTAAAATCTGCATTTCTTTAAAGCATTTTTCCCATAAGTTTTCTGTCTTAAACCATTTCCCCCTTTGTATACCACCTATCCTTCTCAACTTCTCTCAGCTGCATCATTTCACCAATGTTTTTTCTGCAGCCCACCATATATATATATATATATATATATATATATTACAAAAAAATAAAGGGAACACTAAAATAACACATCCTAGATCTGAATAAATGAAATATTCTTATTAAACACTTTGTTCTGTACATAGCTGAAGGTGCTGACAACAAAATCACACAAAATTATCAATGGAAATCAAATTTATTAACCCATGGAGGTCTGGATTTGGAGTCACACTCAACATTAAAGTGGAAAAACACACTACAGGATATTCCAACTTTGATGTAATGTCCTTAAAACATGTCAAAATGAGGCTCAGTAGTGTGTGTGGCCTCCACGTGCCTGTATGACCTCCCTACAATGCCTGGTCATGCTCCTGATGAGGTGGTGGATGGTCTCCTGAGGGATCTCCTCCCAGACCTGGACTAAAACATCTGCCAACTCCTGGAAAGTTGGTGGATGGAACAAAACATGATGTTCCAGATATGCTCAGTTGGATTCAGGTCTGGGGAATGGGCGGGCCAGTCCATAGCATCAGTGCCTTAGTCTTGTAGGAACTGCTGACACACTCCAGCCACATGAGGTCTAGCATTGTCTTGCATTAGGAGGAACCCAGGGCCAACCCCACCAGCATATGGTCTCACAAGGGGTCTGAGGATCTCATCTCTGTACCTAATGGCAGTCAGGCTACCACGAACACATGCAGGGCTGTGCGGCCCTCCAAAGAAATGCCACCCCACACCGTTACTGACCCACTGCCAAACTGGTCATGCTGGAGGATGTTGCAGGCAGCAGAACGTTCTCCACGGCATCTCCAGACTCTGTCACATCTGTTACATGTGCTCAGTGTGAACCTGCTTTCATTTGTGAAGAGCACAGAGTGCCAGTGGCGAAGTTGTTCTCTGGCAAATGCCAAACATCCTGCTCGGTGTCGGGCTGTAAGCACAACCCCCACTTGTGGACCACATACCACCCTCATGGAGTATGTTTCTGACCATTTGAGCAGACACATGCACATTGGTGGCCTGCTGGAGGTCATGTTGCAGGGATCTGGCAGTGCTCCTCCTGTTCCACCGCCAGCATTCAAAAGTGACCAAAACATCAGCCAGAGAGCATAGGAACTGAGAAGTGATCTGTTCTCACCACCTGCAGAACCACTCCTTTATTGGGGGTGTCTTGCTAATTGCCTATAATTTCCACTTGTTGTCTATTGCATTTGCTCAACAGCATGTGAAATTGAGTGTCAATCAGTGTGACAGTTTGATTTTACAGAAGTGTGATTGATTTGGAGTTACATTGTGTTGTTTAAGTGTTCTCTTTATTTTTTAACAGAACTGTCAGATATTTCATGCCTCATTCAAACATCAGAAAGACTTTCACAGATGATCCACTGGTGCATTGTTGCTCCTCCTATAACCTCTTAAGAGGCAGGTGAAACAAATTAGCCAATTTAACCAAATGTGATGAAGAGAATACAGAAGTGACTGTTTTAAATCTTGGTGTCAGGTGTTGGAAACATTCCTCAGAGATTTTGCTCCAGAGTGACACGACAGCATCACACAGTTCCTGCAGATTTGTCGGCTGTACATCCATGATGAGAATTTCACGTTCTATCACATCTCAAAGCTGCTCTATTGGACTGAGATCTGGTGACTGTAGATGCCGTTGGAGTCCAGTGAACTAATTGTCATGCTAAAGAAAGCAGTTGGAGATGATTTGACTATTATCTTCATGATTGATGATGGATTCATGAGGGAAGCCAATGAAACAGCTTTAGAGTAAACTGTCCAATTACTTTTGGTCCCTTGAAAAAGAGGCTGTAGAAAAAGATAGCTGTAATTTCTAAATATTCCATCCAGTTGAATGTGAATACCCTTAAATTAAAGCTGGGAGTTTGCCCTTTAAGGCCATATAGATTAGATAACTAAATATTGAATATGTTTTGGTAAACGGCTAAAATAACAAAAATGTGTTAGTGTCCAAGTAGATATGGAGCTGACTGTAATTGCATTTACGGCTGCCACAAACGATTATTTTGATAATCGACTAGTCACCAACTATCATTAGTGTTATGTGCTATCTAAAAATAAAAAACAATTAAGATGATAGCTCATTCAACTATTTTAATGAACTTAACAGCTTGTAGTAAAATAAGGAAAACAAGGAACTGGTCTTAAGAAAACAAAATTAAATGGTGTCTCCGTTCTCATCTTGCTGTTATTTAGATATTAAGACATCACATGTAAGCAAAGGAATGCTGTTGATGAAAAAGATTTAAGGCAAAAAATAAAAAATTAACTCACTGTTTCAGAATAGCCCTTTTTTCTGAAATATAAACAAAACTGTTTTCCACATAAATCTTCCTGTTGCTGAACTGTAAAGACTGAATCATGGTAGAAGATAATGATATGGATTGATTTTCCGATCACAGCCCCACTTTTTTTTCGTTTCTGAGGTTGTGAACTGCAGTGGAAGAGGGACACAGAGAAAGAGATTATAAAACTTAAAGCCTAATAACTACTGTGTTCAAAATGATGGTTACGAGCCTTGACAGTGAACACTTGTATTTTGACATGTAATTATAATTCACATGTTCTCATTGGAATTATTCCTAGAAGCATACATACTGTATAAGGACAGCTGCACTCATGAACATTCATATGCACACACACACACACCTCATAATTAATGAAGTGCAATAAAATAGTAATGCCTTTGTATTTATTGGCTGTTGAACATTCCTCTTTAATTGGCTGGTATTTTTACAGAATTTATTAACAGATTTGGTTTTAATGGATCACAGTTCAGCATCTCATTTGGCAGCATACTTTGTAGTCAGCTCAGTCTGACTTGCGTTTGCCACAGGCCAACATTTCTGCAAAGTGTTGATAAAGAATAAATATCCTCAGAGAATCAGATTATCAAGGGCATAACTGGCTTCAAAGCATTAAGAGGTTTTCATGTTTCAGTTCCCAGAAAAATGCTGACTAAGTTTATTTTGTTGCGATAAGGCAGACTGTAGTTGGTGTCCCATGTGGGACAGCTATTGTTCAAGTGTGATTTTATTTTAAGTTAATACTTTTTGTTTTCAGTTGCTGGTTTGAATGAGATATCTAGCTACTTTCTTTTATTTTTTTTAAAGAAAAAAAAATGGCAGATTTAGTCATTTTGTAAGATTCATAAGGCTGGGGCCCTCAACACCCTCAAATAAACATGATTCTTCTTTAATTGTTACTATTACTGTTTTTCCTTCTACTTTTAAATCTGCTTTTCACTTGTGAGGATAAGGTTTGGCTTTCATTTTCTTAAGTAATGAATCTTACTGGATCTTGTGTGCATTAGCCTCATCATCTTCAGTGGCTGCTGACTTCATGCTTAATGGTAAATTGCATAATGGAGACTATTTTCCCCCATTATATAATTTTAATAAAAAAAATTATTATGTTCAAGAGAGGAGTGTTGGACATGTTGGACACAAAAAGTGATTATTTATAGAATTAGTTACTTCTTGCAAAAAGTAAAGGAGTTAGTAAGAAAGTTACAGCATAATAAAAGTAATTAATTACTTGGAAAAGTAATTATTCCGTTACTTTTGGAAAAAAAATCAAATATTCTATTCTATTCTACAGTCATTTAGCAGATGCTTTTATCCAAAGCGACTTACATTTGAGAGTAGGAACAACACAAGCATGAATTCAAACAAGATGGGACGTCATAATTAAATGATAGTCAGACCGCTTTGAGTTCAGTTGGACCCAGGTGCTGTCATGTAGTGCTAGAGGCAGTGCATATAATTTTTTTTGCAGTTTTTGTAAGTCATTTTGTTTAAATACAAACATCATGATTTCATCAAACAATATCAACTTGGGCATAAGTGCACACAGCCTCTTCAGTACTTGGTTGAGCCAAAGAGCTGGACAAATCTTTCTAACTCATTCTGTAGAAGAGTTAAGCTAAGTGTGGAAATGCTCCTTAAACAACTGAGTCTATAGCTTGCTCTTAAAAGTGGATAAGGACTCTGCGGATCGGACAGAGTTTGGTAGATCGTTCCACCACCAGGGGACAACAGAAGAGAAGAGTCTAGCTACTGATTTTGTGCCACGTTGTGGCGGGAGTACTAGGCATCTTTCGCTGGCAGAGCGTAACTGTCGAGAGTATAGCTCTGGATTAAGGAGTGAATGTAGACAGAAGCCGTTTGGGTTATTGTTTTGTAAGCCAGAAGCTGAGCTTTGAATTTGATGCGTGCTGCAACTGGAAGCCAGAGAAAAGCAATTAGCAGCGGAGTGACATGAGCTCTTTTGTGCTGGTTGAAGACCAGACATGCTGTTGCATTCTGGATCATCTGCAGAGGTTAAACTGAGCATGCTGCCTGCAGGTCAGCCAGTAAGGGGCTGCAGTAGTCAATGCATGAAATAACCAGAGCCTGGACCAGGAGCTGGGCCGTGTGTTCAGTCAGGTAGGGTCTGATCCTCCTGATTCAAGACCGGGCAACTGAGTCAACATGGTCCTTAAAGGTCAGCTGGTTGTCTACCATGACACCAAGATTCCTGGTAGAAGACGTAGGCACAAGTGTGATAGAGTAAAGCTGCACGCTTATCTGTGGTGGTAAGGAAAGATTGGCTGGAAAGACAATAAGCTCAGTCTTGGACAGATTTAGCTGAAGGTGGTGATCCTTCATCCATGCGGAGATATCAGCAAGGCATGCTGATATTTGCATTGAGACGGTTGTGTTGTCAGGTGGGAAAGAAAGGAAAAGCTGAGTGTCATCTGCATGATGGTAGGAGAAACCATGAGAGCTAATGACTGCACCGAGTGAGGAGGTGTATAGTGAAAAGAGAAGAGGGCCAAGCACCGAGCCCTGAGGCACCCCTGTTGTCAGCCCATGTCAGCCCATGTGATCTGGACATTCCCCCTTGCCAAGATACTTTGAATGAGCTCCCTGTGAGGTAGGACATAAACCACAAGAAGACAGATCCTGAGATGCCAAGCTCCGAGAGTGTGGAGAACAATATATGGTGGTTGACAGTGTCAAAGGCAGCAGACAGGTCCAGCAGCATAAGGACTGAGGATTGACCAGCGGATCTGGCAAGCCGTAGGGAATCAGTAACTGACAGGAGAGCAGTTTCAGTAGAGTGGCCTTGCCTATAGCCAGATTGATATGGATCAAACAGGTTGTTGTCTTGGAGGAACTGTGAGACCTGACTGAAGACGTCATGCTCTATTCATTTAGACATGAGTGGAAGCACTGAGACCGGCCGGTAGTTTTCAACCTGGGCTGGGTTGAGTGTGGGTTTCTTCAGCAGTGGGGTAACCCGAGCTTGCTTGAAAGCAGAGGGAAAGACACCGGATTTAAGAGAGGAATTACTGATATGGGTTACTGCAGTTTTGATTGTGGGTAAAATGCTCTGCATTATGTCAGAGGAAACAGGATGAGGAGGACAGGTTGTGGGTTTCGAGGTGACTAGAAGTTTAGAGACTTCGTCCTCATTTAGAGAGTGGAAGGAGCAGAGTGAGGCACCAGTAGCTGGTTTGGTAAGGCTGAGTTGGTCAGGCTCAGTGAATTGGTTACTGATGGTAGCAACCTTTTCAGTGAAGTAGGAAGCAAACATTTCTGCAGTCAGCACAGTGGGAGGCTGAGCAGGTGGTGGAGATAGAAGAGAGTTAAACGCCATGAACAGTTGTCGTGTGTTGGGAGCATTGCGGATCTTGTTCTGATAAAAGGCTATCTTGGCCGCCTTTAGGCTGGAGTTTCAAGTTTTTGCTAAGGGAAATATGTTTCCTTAACAAAGTTTCTAATTAATCTGCATGTCAATTTATTTAAAATAAAACCAAATATTAGATCTGACAAATGAATAAAATGGAAACCTAATGGAATAAATTACTAACAGAAAAACCATTGATAAAGATTTCAGGCTGCTGGGTGTCAAGTCTCCTCATCAGGAAAGGTTCTTCTCGTAATTCATGAAAACAATGTTGTTCCTCGTTATGATGAACATTTCTCATAACGTTCTAGTCTTTTATCGCTGTAAGGGAAAAGTTATGCCTGTTTTTACTGGACTCGTCATTGCTACATGTGTCTCCTGGTCATTTTTGTAAAGTCATAATAAAGCCATACTGTAATTTTGTACACATTTCTTTCAGGCTGTAGTCTGTAAAATGCAACAGTGTCCATTGGAAGTCTCTTAATATTATAAGGACAATTTATTACAGGTTACAAGGACAATTAATAACAGTATAAGGACAGTTAGTTGGATTAGAACAGAACTTTGCTGCCTAGAGCAGGTGAAAAGAATAATAAAATCAGCAGAAGTTGTTCAAGGAATCATATTAATGCAAAGTTATCTACTGAACAAATAAAGGTCACACATCAACATTATTTATCTGGTTGAAACATTTTTAAATTGGAAAACTGACTGATTTGTTTGTTCCACCCATGTGCAAGGGGCACATTCACTGTACAAGGCGTCAGATCTGAATGGGTCATCAGGTTGATCGCCCGGCTGATCGCCCAGTTTAAATCGAGTAAAAATGCAATAAATAGTGCGGACCCACTTAGCTTGCATCCAGTCACACCACAACACAGTAGGTTTTCAACTCAAACACTGAGTGTATTGCCCAGTCTAAGCCGTATTACTCCTCCTTCTCTCCACTAGATAGATAGATAGATAGATAGATAGATAGATAGATAGATAGATAGATAGATAGATAGATAGATAGATAGATAGATAGATAGATAGATAGATAGATAGATAGATAGACAAAACAAGAGATAAGACAAGTCAAAATAAAAACAAAACAGGATTCAAGATGGATGCTGAATTAGCTATCGATAGGGGGCACGTCACTGAGAAAATCTGCAGAAGGCTTTAAGCTGCTTAGGGATTATGCATTTTAATATTAATATAAGAAGAAATGTGCAGATCTCTGAAACTGTCTAAGTAATCACGTTATGTCATCACTTTTTTTTTTAATGAAAGTCTATGTTTTGTTTAATCTCAGTCTTGGTGTCTTGGTACCTTGTGTTTTTGTAAAGATATTTTTTTTTTTGTTGTTGGCTTTTTACTTTGTTTACTCAAGTTTTTGTTTATTCTTTTGGTTCCTGTTAATTTTCTCTTTTTTCCAAATTCTGATAGACAAGCTGAATTATGTTATTATATTATGTACAGTGGTCCCTCATTGGGTCACCTTACATGGCCTCGCAGTTTCACGGATTTTTTTAGTGCAATTTTGCATGCTTGTTTTTTTGTTGTTGTTGTTTTTGTTGTTGTTCTCTGCGTCCTGATTGGCTGTAGACCATTGTCAATCAATCTCCTCTGTTGCCATGTCTCTGGTCTTTGGTTTAATTCTATAATACTGGACTTATTTTTCTATGAAGGTTTAAACTTTGGGGGTGTTTAAACAAGAGAGAAAAAAGTGAAAAATGCCTGTCTGAGAAAAGTGTATAAAGTGCGTAGTGAGGGGTTTTACAGCCTTAAAACATCTATAAAAATTGTAAAAAATAAAGCTGACTACTTTGCGGATTTCGCCTATTGCGAGTTATTTTTAGAACGTAACTCCCACAATTAACGAGTGACCACTGTATTATACTTGAAAGGGTAGCTCTAACTAATGACACCCTCTTCTGAGTAAAGTTATTTACTTAAATATTCTAACAAACATTACAGAAAAAAGAATGTCCTATAAAAAATTTTCTCCTTGGAGTAAACAAAATAAAGCATGGTCAAAAACTAGTGGGCTCTAAAGCTCCACTGTAATGACTAAATAAAATCAAAATTCGAACTTTGCGGATGGCTTGTTAAGCCTGAGATTATCAGTCTGAAACTGAGCAGTAGTTAATTAAGCTTTGTCAAATGCTACCCTTTTGTTAGCAAAAACACTTTGCCATCATTGAGCTCTAACAATCTCACCTGCCTCAGCGTATAGATTAGGGATCACCAGCTCCAGAACTCTTGGACTATTATCCTGCAGGATTTAGATGTTTCCCTGCTGCAACACATCTGACCCAGATTAATGGGTCATTAAGAGGCTTGTGTAGAACTGAAACAAGCTGTTGGAGAACCATTTCAAGAGGCCAGTGGTCCAATATAATAGGCTTCTATAACTAAGCTCACTTAAACAGCACATTTAAACCTACTGAATGTCCTTTTTTATATCTTAAACATTTTAAAACAATGAAGTTAGAAATGTTCAGTAAATTATAGATATTAAAATCAATGTGTAGAAGAATAAATTTAATCATTGAAAATAATTCAATTACAAAACAAAAGCAGTAAAATAACTTTTCAGTGAAACAATTAAAGTAAGGCTGGAATTTAAGTGACTAGATCTACTTTAATTGGTGGGTCTTGGTGGGTTTGACCACTAGATTGGAAGGATCAGCTCATTCACAGCCTTGAATGCCAGTACTATAATCTCATCTCAAAAACAAACTGAAAATCCGGGGAGAAATGCTTTGGCTTTCTTTCTCTGATGGTGAAAATTAATGTTGTATACCTGCAATACATGATTATGATAAGTTGTAGGTTTATTGACAGGTTATGTCTTCACGCCCAACATATCCTGTTGTTGGGTGAAGAACCTGCAACCTCACAGAGCACAGAACAAGAAGAAAAAATGAGGATGATTGAAGCAGGCGGAAACAACGACTGATTAGTCTTCTTCTGTGAACACAAGCAAATGATCATCATCTCTCTGGGAAAACAGTTTATTATTTACAACAGGGTGGAGAGAATGAAAGCTGTTTCTCATGTGAAAGCCTGACATTCAATTACCAATATATTCTATTATTCTCACTCACTGACGATCAGCTTATGGAGGGAGAGTCTAACGTGGGGATTCATTAAACTTCCTCTGACTAGATTGTGTATTTTATATAAAAAACAGAATTCATTATGTTGAATGATGAGTGCTGACATGAGTAGGAAGAACATGTTTGGATGAGCAGTGGGGTTATAACTTAGATTTTCACATTTCAAAGGTTCACTTGATCCCCCATTGTCCTCCAATAGTTTTTATGACCTCTTTTATAGACGTACAATATTTACTCCAGTTTGCACTTTTCATTGTCCGGGGCATTGCTTTTCAGTCTCAATGGTAAAGATGATTCTCTGTGTAGACTGCCTCTGTAACACACCCCCTATTGTCATTTTCATGTACGTAATAAAGACTAATACTCTTCAAATTCCGCGTAACTGTATTTTTCCTCCGGTTAACTTAAAATTCAGAGCTAGTTTTGATTTTATGACTGGAAATATTTAGCATACACTGCTAGTCAAATGTTTGGATATGCTTTCCTATTGAATGTAATGGGAAAATGTGTCCAAACCTTTGGTAGTGTATATACAGCAATGCTTCTTAATGTTTAGACTTTAAACTGGTGGGTCATGATGCTTTTTTTTAATAGCATCAGTGTCATGGTCCGTCTAATGGGGTTCGGATTTCCCAGCTGCCCCAAATGCATCCTCCTTTCACTTACAATGATTGCTGATGCGTCCCACCTGTACTGTGTCCTTCATAAGACAGAGTTTGTCTGCTTCTTGTTGCCAGATCGTCATCCCTGCACGTATCTATCCTTGTTTTCCTCCTGTCTGTCTGTCTGTCTGCCGTTCACCGTTTCACTTTTGGACCTGGATTCTCGTCTCTGCCTGCTCCCTGTCTGGTAATCTGCTTTTGTATTACTTGGATTACCTGGATCTCTGACCTCTGGATTCTTCTCAGGATTTTGGATATTGGATGACAGACTTAACTTCTTTAACCCTATGGAGAAACACGCTTTCTACCATTACACGGCGCCCCTGATCTCTGCCAGTGACTCCCTCACTAACGTCTTCTCTGTTCAGCAGTTCTCTCCCACACTGTAGCGGTACTCCATCTGGTTCCTCCTACCCGGTCCCCGGAATATTTATATCGTCTGACGCTGGACTTTACATCAGCTGGTACGTGACCCCTTTCCAGTATCCAGTGTCATCACCCCAAACTTCCTGCCTCCTAACTCCTGTTCTCATATAGCCACAGACTAACAGACCGAGAGAGACCGGATTACGTGCTTCGCATTATTCTCTTTGTACAATAAAATACCTTTTACCTATCCCTGGGATTCTGATTATTTTTGAGTCCAATCACCTGATTCATGACACATCAGTGTCATCTAGTATGCACTTAGCAGCTAAATTTCATTTAGCACAGAGGCCTGCACGGATCCAGCTTTATCAACCTGCCCGAATACGTTAGGATGATTACCATACCTGACACAGTACCAACGGATGTTGCCCAGTCAAATCCAAGCCCGACCCGTTGACATGTAACCCACGACCCAGCCCGCAACCCACAAGTTTACACATGAATTAACTGTAAATACACCTCTGTCCCTCCCTTTATTGCATTACTTTTCTTTATTCGTTCTCATATTTAAAGTGATATTGTTGTTTTGTCATTATTTTTATTTGAAATAAAAAAAGGAAAAAGCAACAATACAGTAAAATATTTGAAAGTTTATTTTAAGCAGAACTTTTTTTTTTTTTAACTTAATCTGAAGCAAAATATTGCACTGAACCACTAAGCTATCTCCATATAGTTTCCTGTCATTTTGCCACTTGGGGGCTTTATTTATTTGATTTGGAGACATGAAAAAGATATTATCCACTATCCCTGGTTTCAGCTGTCTTCACCAAACCTGAATCATATAACCAGCAGCGGAAAAATGTTTCTCACTGGCTACACTGGTCACAGGGATGATGAGAACATTCCTCACAACAAGTGCAAGGTTTGGAAATACTTTTGCAAGGCTTTACAGTAAAGGTGACTCTTGCGCATGATAAGTAAAACACTAGCCATGTCAACAAAAAAAAAAAAAAAGAAAAGAAAATCACCCGCCACGTGCAAATAAATATCCACCCATACTTGTACCTGTGAATTTTAATCTATGGAATTTTTACCTGCAAAACAGTGTTTTTGCAGGTTACAAGACCTGTTGCAGGACTGGTTTAGCATCTTCAGCAGACCCATGGCATCTAGCATTAAGAAAAACTTTTATTAATAGTTTAACTTAGCAACTCATTTCACCAATTCTTCACAATGTATGCACTTAGGGCACATTTACACTGGCACTGTTTGGTCCATTTTAAGCAGACCCTGGTCAATGTCCTCCTAATTAGGGAGCCACTGAAACAAGTATCGGGTATCGATCTGAGAGTAGCTTATTTTGTGCATTTCACACAATCCATGAAAAAACACTTTATCCTCCTTATTTATGAAGACTTACATTTAGAGTCTTTATCTTGAGTGGCCAGAATCAAAGTTATCATGGGTGATGTTTTAAAAATCTGAATTTAGAGTGACAGAAGCTGATGCCTTGTCGCAGCAGTTAACCAAATTCACCAAAAACAACTGTATTCTCCTCATCTTTAAAGATTCTGACATTTTTAAAGCCTTAAATTGACATGATGGCTGCAGGATGGTCTAGTTCATACATCACACAACCACTCAGTCGTCATAACTGGCATTGACAATCCTTACCAGTGTACTGTAATGGGATTTATTATTACTCGAATTGGTACTTGGTATCGCCAAGTACTCAAATGTAAGTACTCGTTCAAGTTTTGAAAAAAATCCGCATCCCTTCTGCTAATGCCATCATCACTGAAACCACTTTTTCCCATCGAGTACATCTGTTCCGGTTTTTCACCTGGTAATTCATCTCCATCTTTTTATGAAACATTCTTCTTGTCCACCACTACAGTATGATGTCTGACAGGTCAGCCTGCAGCTGCTTCTTAAAGCTCCCACAAGAGCTCAGCTCTGTTGTTCTCAGCCTGATCTGGTGCTACCATGATGCTGTTTGTGCTTCTCTTGGCTGGCTTTTTCTAGTCACCGATAGGATTTCTAGATGCCAGCCACACTCCCCATTTAACAGTGGCAAATTTAATTTTCTGACCTGTTAAAATAAGCAGTTATTGTTAAATATCTGGGGCTGCATGGTTGCTGTGTCACACAGCAAGTAGGTTTGTGATTGGCTGGCTTTCTGTGTGGAGTTTACCTGTTCCCTCCCCCATTCATGTGTGGGTTCTACAAAAACATGTGCTGGATTAATTGGTGATTCTAAATTCAACCTAGGAGTGAGCACGAGTGGTTTGTCTTGTTTGTTCTGAATATGTCCAGGGAGCACCCTGCCTCTTTTTTAACAGCAGCTGGGATAGGCTCTGTAAGGCTATTTTTTAAAATGGAGTTACTATGATTAGAAAAAAAATAAAGGGAGGTAGTTTTCACAGATCTTTTAGTAGCATAGAAAAAGAATAAAAATCCAATTTCAGCCCCCAAACCATCACGTGTGAACTAATTGCACAGGCAATCTTGATCTGTTCTTCAAATCCTTTTCTAATCGGCCTGACAAGCTTACAATGGGCCATTATTCCTTCATCTGTATCAAGTCAATTCAATTGTAGCCCAACATTTTAGATGGATTTTTTACTCACAAGGACCATTTACAGCCTCCACTGTAATTGCTCTGGTTTGAGGAGGTGGGGTAAAGTTAACAATGGCTATTATAGAGGAATAAAAGAAAAAAAAAGTAGAGAGAATCTGGTCCTATAATGTCATGCATGACATTTAAAGTCTGGTCACTGTCATAGGCAGACAAGAAAAACTGAGACACATGTCCTGTGAAACACAATAAAAGTTGAAGAAAAAAAAAAGAATTTTGCAAAGTGATCAGAGCTTCATGCAAAATTGAAGGTCTGACAAGTATATATTAAGAACAAGTTAATTTCCTAATTGCAGGGTAGCAGATGTTTTCCATTAGCATTTTTTTTTTTACTATATTGATTAAAATCGCCTTCACACCCTGACTGAAGCCAATTAATTAAATGCTCTAACACAAAAATTTTAAAAAATGTATTCACCGGTGGATTGGACAGGACTGAAAAAACACTATCTAATCATTTTAACTGACCTGTTCTAAGAAATTGGTTGGTGATATGTCTATCAAACTCAACTGCCATTTGTCCCTCCCCCTCATCCCCTCTGCACGTACACCTCAAAATACGACTACATCAAAATACGGTACACACTTCAACATAAGGGACATTATGGAAGAAAAGATACCTATATCGTGTCCGAAAAAAAACAAAAAACTATTGCCCAGTGCTCGTGAATCCTCGAGAACAAGCATTGCATGTTTCTGGGCTTTGGAGGCGTAGCTTCGGGGGGAACCCAAATTTCCCTGAGGGCTCTCCGAAGGGATTAATAAAGTATTTCTATTCTATTCTATTCTAAGTCTGAAGAAAGTTGTTTGGATATTTGAATTGTGCATTTTTAAAATGTAGCCTGCTCAAACCGTTTTTCAGGATCTCCTACCCTACCTTTTGTTACAATTCTGCTGCTTGTGTTTTTTTTTCCTGAGCGTTTGGTGGGGCAGAGCAGGTTGCGGGAAGCATGGGCGGAATCCGGTCTGTTCCTGCTTTCACAGCTGTTTTCCATCTGTCCTCATCAAGCCTCCCTTTATAAGGACTGCAGGAGCAACCAGACCTTGCCAGATTGCCTCACTGTTTCTCACTGGTAAATCAGGCTCTCACCAGTGTCCTTTTGTGCTTCAAGTAGCTTACCTAACCATGCGTTTTTCTTCAATCTAGTGTTACCTTGCCACTCCAGGATTCCATTGACATCATCTTAGCTTCCGGACTTCCTCCACCTGCCATTGCTCTCTGAAAGCCTCATCTACCTCCTTACCTACTCACCCCACTACCTGCTCAGGAACCACAGCAGCTATAGCTCCCCCTACATTCAGGATTTCCACCAGGATACAGTAAGCCACCCATTGGAGATTGGATTGTTGGATCTTTCCACTTCACTGGAACTATCGCTAACTATTCCCCTCTCCTTCCAGAGATCCGAATACCTGGACCCCCATGTTCTGACTGCTCTGCTGCCTGTGAACAAATAAACTTGGTCTGTCTTTTCAGTTCTCACATCTGCTATTGGGTCCTTACTTCCATTATTCTGATGGCTAGATCCTAGATGTGACACCTTTAAGCCGAGTCCAAAGTATAACTTGGGGAGGGGAGGAATATACTGACTACAGGAAATGTCCTTTAGGAAAAGATGTCCAGTAACCACCTGATTGCAAGAACAGAAAGACAATCAAAGGTCAATCATCATGTCTTAATTGACAAACTTCTTGTATTTTTGTGCAGAAAAATTCTTGTTCTTCTTGAGCCTCATTCTCGGGTGTAGGATGACCGGCACCCTAAGGGCTTTACCCCCAATTTACACCGGGTGCGTGTGCGCCGAGGCATCCACAGCTATTCCTGGCCGGAATGGTTTGGTTCACTCGAGGTGCACCGCAGTGCGTGTGAGAAGCATCCCAGAAGCACCTTGTCACGGCTTTCCGCTAAACATATGCACCTAGTCTGCTTTTGACGGAGCACACATCCAGTACGCGTCAAACGCAGCAGTTCAGATAGGGCCAGTGTCGTAGGGGTTACTCCAACTTACAACATTGACATCAATTCTCAGTATATCACAGCCAGACAGGAAATCAGACTCTGGAGCAGTGTAAAAGCTTCCAGTAATTTTCTAAATAAAAGCCCATGTGCACATTTGCGCTCACTGAACCAAGTCTTTATTTTTTTTATCGTGGATGACGAGCTGTTTACCCTACAAGTGTGATCTTGTGTATTCAGCTAGGCAGACTGCACTCACAGGTGCTTCGCACCTGACATGCTCAAGTGCCCCTGACTGCAGCCCGCAGATCGGGGCGTGCCTCAATGTGGGCGGAGTCAAACGTTTGACTCCGCCCACTGTGCAGCGCTTCAGTAAAAACCTTGTGTATTGTGATGTACTATTTAGTATATATATCCGGATTAGTTTGTAAAAGATGAGAAAACAACTAATTGTCATTATGGCCAGCTAAACTGAACAGTGAAGTGGAGTTAGCATTTAATATGGTGCTTCTAACTATATTAAAGCAGAAACAGCTATGAAAAAGGTTCATACATTTGATTGATTTAGACATTCCTATTTTTAACTTGTGAAATGTCTTATTGTATGTATATTTTGCCAGTAATATTTACCTATCATGCATTTATTATGCCTATACCTACACTATATATCCCATAGTTATCATACATCATATCTGTACTAAGACTAAAAGGTGTTCATATTTTATCAATATTTATATTACTCCCATTATGCACTATTGCTGCTACTACAATTACCACACTGTTATTATATTCTGTTAATTATTACTTCATCTTGCCACTGCACTTTATCTGCTAATCCACTCTGTATTTACATTTTATATATTTTTAATTTTATTCCACTCTGGATTTATATTTGAATTTTATTTCAATGTTTTTTCCACTTCACTTATATTGTATATTTTACTTCTATTTTTTATTCTTAGTTCATGCCACTGGACTACTGCAACAACGCAATTTCCCTTCGGGGATAAATAAAGTTGTCTATCTATCTAAAGCTATATTAAGGATAACAGAGACTGAAGTGATATTTGTGCCTATGACACTTCATAAAACATGCCCCACTCACTGTTAGGGTTTGAGGTGAGGTGGTTGAAGTGGTGAGACGGTGGACCCAAGGACGCAGACTTGATGTTTCAAAAAGGTATATTTCATAGCACATTTTATTTGTATAGCACTTTACACAACAGTCACAAAGTGACTGACATAAGAACACAAAGAATACTAAAAATATATATCAAAACAATACAAGTAAAATCAAGCAAAAACACAAGAAAAAAGATTAAAAGAATAAATAAAATAACACAAACAAAAGTGAACACAGGAGCACATACAAACAAAAGAACCAAAAACAGGACATGAGAAGAACCCAAACAAGAAAACCTCCTTAAAACAACTTACTGAGGAAACAGAACACAATTATCAAAACCATAACACGAGACAGACCTGTTAACACATCTCTTCAGATTATGTGGACAGAAAATTATTGCAGATCAAAACCACAGAACACCTGCAGCTGGCGTTTATCCATCATCTCTACACAAAACTCCTCATAGTCTGCCTGCACAGTAAAAAGGAAGAGAAAAGGCTCCCTGAGATCATGAATCTCTTCTTCATCCAGGTCTTCAGACATGTATAGCAGTTCCACTGCCCTCAAACCAGCTTCATGGTCCATGCTGATGACCTGGGGAAGGGAAAGTTCTCCCTTGAAGGATCTCTTGTCACACCAGCTTGCTGCCTCAAAGGTGTCCTTAAGTAGACAATCCTCCTAATCAAAAATAAAGAAAATAAATAATGAAATAATGAAATAAAAGTTGGAGAACACAGAAAACAGTGAAAGAAAAGCCCTCAACAGGTAACATACTCTGTTCCATTTTCCCAGCTCCGGCAAGGTCTCTGCCTCCGCTAGAAAGGAAACAGATTGCAAATGCAAATTGTCACTGGTCAACCTCACACATGATCTTCTGTGTTGGCCCCCAAGTATTTTTGATGACATGTATGGGTGTTGATGGACCACAAAAAGATTTTTCAACCACAAACACACCATGTTTACCATCAACACACTGACAGGCCAAAAATCTGTCCTTTGAAACTGTCGCAAAGTGGTGGGAATGCTTTCTCTTGCAGTGTGTTTTGAAGTTTTTTTTATTTAACTTTACCTTGCAATGAGGACAAGTGAACTTCTTTTGTGTTGCAAGCTGTGTGGGGGTGTCTTGGTGCCGAGCAGAGAACTTTGGACCCTGAGCCGGGGATACTGGGTGCTGTGTGGGGGTGTCTTGGTGCCGAGCAGGGGTTGCTGCATGGGGCTCCTCCTCTTGATGAATTTTTAAATGCCTTAAAAACTGAAGTCTATTCACAATGGTTGCTGGACAATAGCAACAATGAAAATGTGTTGCCCCCCGACAAGCTAATCCACACTTAAACATTGTGAATTCTGTAAGAGAGGAATAAAGAGAACAAGATTCATGCTTTTGAAGAAAATCTAATGTAATTAATGTAATGAATTAATTATTTCTGTAATGTGCAAGATAGGCACCTTGGTGTCTTACGGATGCATGGCCTTTAATATGGTTTTCAACCATTATTTTTGCACCTGCGTACTTGCAAAAAGGACAGTGGAAATGCTCACTATCATCGGAATTTGAAACTGGTACGGGTACATCACCATCAAGGCCTATACTGATGTGTCTCTATAGGGAAAACAATAAACATTAAAAGGCAAAGCAATTAGATATTCACGAAACCGATTATGTACTCATTTTTCATTTCCACAACAAATGTCATGTCAAGGATGCTAACATGTACTATCTGAACACGGAAGAGCATCAATTGATCATTCCTGCAGATTAATTAGATATTGGCTATCAGATTGTCTAATGCAGTTTTTCTCAATTCCAAGAGAGAACGGAGGGGTGACGAGACCCGTTTCGTCACCCCTCGACGACGAGACCTCAGCCAAATAGTAGCAAACTTACGAAAAAATCGAAGCAAATCTAGTGTTCAATGCAGCTAGAAAACCTGAAATAACAAAAAATCTAGCATGATTATTCAAGTAACTCCTGTGCTGTTGTTTTGTTTGTTTATGAGGTGAAATCCAGCATTGTGAGCCGTCATAAGCTGCTGAGCGGCAGTGCGCGCCCTCCAAACCAATTCTGGTGGGGAGAAGTGCCTTGACACACATCAACTATTGAGAAACACTGGTCTTGTGCTTATGAATGGCACCTTTATAAATCTGCTTAAAATCACAGCAGTAGGTTGTGCCAGATATAAATATTAAGTGAAGGTTTATAACCTTTTCGCGGCAACAGTAATGCAAATTATACCCAGATTAGCTGTCCAGCCGTAATAACAGAGCCCACTATTAAGGTATGTAATGCAGATATATACAATCATAACTTATTTTAAAATAATAATAATAATAATTCCTTCCTTGTCTGTCACAAATATTGCAAAGTAACATGTTAAAACAGAATGAAAAACTTTGCTTACCTCCATGATGCCAGCTATTACTTCTTCTTCTTCTACTACTATTTCTTCTTCTACTATTTCTTCTATGTTGGTCTACTTTTTTTTTCTGCTTGGGGCGGAGTCAAACGTTTGACTCCACCCCACATTGAGGCACGCCCCGATCTGCGGGCTGCAGTCAGGGCTTACTCGACATGCTCCTGGTGTGGACTGATCTGCCATGGAGGTCGGAATGAAACAGTGGCGCAGCCGTAACACGACTCACAGGCACTCGGTGTAAATTGAGTGGCTGAGAAGTTGCAGTCACCAAGTAAAGAGCGGCAGTTGTAGCTGCACCAATTTTTAGAGAATAAGGAAAGTTGAGATGAAAGATTGCAGCTTGAGGACTGGTTGTGTGTGACAGAGATGCAGACATCCCGTCTCTAAGGAGGTGCTCAGTTTCACATTACACACCCAAACTCATTCATACATCCTGATGTCGTTTATTGTCTTTCATTGTTTTTGTAAATGTATTGATCCACTAAAGATAGAGCCTATTTAGTTAATACGTTGATTGAATATATTTTGAGTTTATGTTTTGGTTTGCTTCTAACCACTCTGTCTGAAGGGATTAGGGAGATCAGTATGGTCATCGAGGTTTGCCCAATAAGTTCTGCTGACAAGGGCCTGCTGTGCTTAATTAGTTTTGCTGGCACTAACCAAGTGGCCCGAGGAAGGGGGAGGTTTGGGAAAGAAGTAGTCTTTTGCTTTATTGGTATAGTTTGTTTTGATGGTTTAAGTCAATTGTTGAGGTGCGATGTATGTCTTTGTTTGCATTGAATACTTTCAAGGACCACAATTCTCCTGTGTTTGGCACTGAATGGTTGTGGCCATAGTCTTTATTTACTTGGTGAGGAATGTAGAATGTTAAAGAATGCACTGTAAAGTTGAACAGGTTAGTAACTTAGTGTTTTTCCACAGTTCCTATTTGACTGGGATATAGAAGTTTGAGTGTCTACAGTATGATAAAAACATCTGCGTTGTGCTGAGCATTTGTGTTTTGTGTAAAATTTGATTAGTGGGTCTGAAAATATCTCCCATAATATTGCTGTTTTTTATTTGATTACTGATCTAATTTAATTATTGGATGAGATAACTAGATTGACTTTGTTATTCATAAATGAAATGTTACATTTTCTTTTAAATCTGTCATGTTAGAGCTGATAACTGGATCAGATTTTAACTGTCGGCAAAATAATTTTTTTTAACTGACTTATATACCTAATCTGCTGCAATATGGGTCAAATATTGAATGATTAAACTGGAAACTGTCCACTTATAAATTCAAAATTTACTTGACACATGGGGCCTACCCACAGCAATCAATTGCCCGGGCTGTCCTGGTTCTGGTGTTACGCCAAAATCTGTGACCCATCAGAATCTGTGACTGCAGGGGGAAAAAGTGTACATTTGTCTGCATGTAGGTCTTAGAAGACGAGCAAGGTCTTGAAAACACTTGTATTGAAGTCTGAGTTCCTTAAAATGCAGGTACCGTACTGTATAGTCACACATTTTGATCAGAAATGTTGACCTTTGTGAGCCTGTCTGTGTGAGGGTCACATATTTTAGAAGAGTCCAGAAATAGTGACCTCTGTCATCATTTCTGATAGCTATCAGAATGTGGGACTTTACGGTACCTGCATTATAATAAACTCAGACGTCAGTAAAAGTGAATACAAGACTTCGTTTGTATTCTAAGAGATACATGCAGAGACATGCAGGACACTATCGCCCCTGCAGTCACTATTTGTTTCCTGACTCATCTGTTGCCCGGCGATACACAAGCAACAATAGGATAGCTTTCAAAAAGCAGAATGAAGAGACTCAGTTTAAGATGGTCAAATTTCATCATAGAACCCCCAAAACCATGTGACAGAGACGCATTTGTAAAAAGCAGGGGGAATCCAAAGATTCCAGGAAGTTATCATAAATGAAAAAGATGCCGCTCTACTGCTTTTAAAGCAAAAGCAAATGCCAGTTAGAGTGGATCTCATCTTGAGAGCTAACAGGACAGAGGGGTTAACAGAGGAGCCAGGATCAGATTGACGTAGTCGTGTAGAAGAAGTGGAGTGGGCAGAGTGGGAATCCTGAGAGCTGGAGGTGCCTTTGAGAGCCAACAGCAAAATAAAAACTTCTACATGACCCAAACTGACATGTTACGTGCAAAAAACTTGCAATGCACGGGCCAACACGCGAGCAGTCTGAAAGAGGCTTAAAGACTGCAATGCTGAGTCAGGGGGCAGTTTCTGGAGGCACATCAGCAGGTGGAGCCTGCGTTACAGAAATAATGGTGCATTCCAGTTGTCTTTGGTCGTTGTTTTGACGAATGAAATTACAAAGTGACCTTGTTATTCTGAACGAAGAATTTGTAGACTGCAGAGGGGCCGGAGATTACAGATTTAAAGATGGCTGTGCCCAGTAACACCTTTCCATTGTTGTCTTTATCAAATTTATTTTTAATGTAGTCTGTCTCCAATAAGTTTGGGTTGGTTGTGAAATGTTGCTGTGTGTGGTTTATTAATCGTTTTAACGAACACTGGCTGGTGTTCTCATAATGCACACTTTTACAACTGGTTTGTGATTTTCTAGTTTTATACAGCATAATTGTAGATGCTTACAAATTGGTTATTTTGGAGGGGTCCATTTTCTGAGTTGACACAGCAGGAATGCCAATTGCCTGGTAATGATGTCACTTACGCTTAGATGCTCCGAATTACGAGGCAATACAAGGGCCCATCCCCACTTGCTGAGCAACAGCAGCTGAAGATTCATCTCTCTTGAATGTTCAAGGTACTGCTGGTATCTCAAGCATCTCCCGTTGCCATGCAAACAAAGGACATAACTGCAATTATTATCACATTGCTAGCTAGAAATTCTGGACTTGTAATATACATGTGAACAATTGATAAATATAAAAACATTGCTATGTAGTCCCTAAAATCTGCATTAGTGTGTGTTACACAATAAGTGGAGATGGATTTTAGAAAAAGTTTTAATTTGTCTAAATGCTTGAGCTTGCATGAACTGGGCCTGACTCATCCATCATGTATTGCACACTTATTATTGTGACTAAAAGGATAGACAATGGTGCATTTAAGCTGGTGTTAAGTAGATACCATACAGCAGATTTTGTTCTCTGGTCATGATTTACATTCTAATTAACCAACAAAGCCTTTTCCTTTATAGAACATGTATGGATTCTGTGTTTATTTGCCGCCATTTGCCACAAATACATTATGGATATAATGTAAATGATAAATGATATATGATACTATGATACTATACTATGATATAAATTTGAAGGCAATTGTAGTATTGTCTAAATGCTTCTATCTGCCCACATGCACTTGCAGGTTTTTCTAGATGCAGAAATCAGGTTAATACATGTCCACTGCCTCTCTAAACAGCAGTGTAAGCACTACATAGGCATTTATTTAATCAATAGAGCCTTGAAGTGGAACTTAGAGTTAATCTTAAATTATCACACTGTCAGGTGAACATCTTAAGGGATCAATAAAAACTGAATGTAGCCCGTTTTATCTGACATATAGTGCATACACACTGAAAATACCCTCTCAAAATTATTCCTTAGTCCATGAGAGTTGAATAAAGACTTTTTTTTTTTTTATTTAGTGTCCTGAGGAAAAAAGAAATAGGGAGTTGATGACATTTTGCAGTGATGCAGACACTGCGTCAGTCTGTCATGGTGGAGAAGTAGCTAAGCCAAAGGCAAAGCTTTGGATTTACTCGTCGATCTACATTCCTACCCTCACCTAATGTCATGAGCTGTGGGTAGTGACCAAAAGAATGAGATTGCAAGTATAGGCGTCCGGCATGAGTTTTCGCCAAAATGGTGGCGGGGCTCTTCCTTAGAAATACATTGAGAAGCTTGGTCATCCAAGAGGGGCTCAGAATAGAGCTGCTGCTCCTCCACATCCAGAGTAGCCAGATGAGGTGGCTCAGGTATGTGGTTAGGATGCCTCCTGGATGCTGGAAACTGGACTCCTTGGTGAGGTGTTCCAGATATGTCCCACCGTGAGGAGACCCCATGGAAGGTCCAGGACACACTGGAGGAACTGTCTCTCGACTGGCATTTAAAAGCTGAGAAGTGGCTGGGTAGAGAAAAGTCTGGGCAGCTTTAACCTGACCCCATATAAGCAGAGGATGATGGATGGATGGATGGATGGATGGATGGATGGATGGATGGATGGATGGATGACACTGTGCAAGTGCTGCCTCATTACAGTTCATATACCATTCGACTAGAATAAACTTAAACTGCTGAGCTACCTGTTACCCATCCGTCCGTCTGTTCGTTCATTCATTCTTTCGTTCATTTGCTCATTAGTTCGTTCATTCTCTGTAGGGCTGCGGGGAAGCTGGAGCTCATCCCAGCAATTAACACGCGAGAAGCAGGGTACACCCTGGTAAGGTCACCAGTCCATCGCAGTACCTGGTATCCAGTTAGATGAGATTTGAACACAGCTTGTTTGCCAGTCTGCTTGTACACAGGTGGCAGAAAACTGCTTATTACTCACTGAATCAGTGATTTTAGCTTTTAGTGAAACTACAAGATAGTGGCACCACTTCATGAAATGCAACAGTGCTTTCACCTCCAGCAAATTGACTGTGGTGTTTAATGATTGACCGATGCATTGGCCAGCCGATGTAACGGGCCGATATTTGTGTTGTTTACTTGTACTGGCATCAGCCGATACACGCATGTCTTCGCAGATCTATTTTTCTTGGCATGATTTACAGAGAGGTGCCTACAGGCAGCTCTGTGTTGTTGGGCAAACTGTGAAAAGCAATAGTTACCCCCCCCCCAAAAAAAAAGAAAAGTTTGTTCAACAACCTGTTGTCAACTTCTGCACCAACCTGGTAACGAGCCATTGATTCGAGTTAAACCTGCAGGATGGTAGATCTCAATGAGTGGAGCTGGTGACCACTGCTTTAGGGTACGTGTGCATAGCTTAAGAACATCGGTCACAGGATAAAGTTATGCCGACACTGTCAGTTCACCTCGGTGGTGTTTGTGGGAGTTCAGAGACAACTAGGTTGAGATTTAGACTCGTGTTGTCTGTGTGTCTCTCTGGTCGTTCTCTGAAATAGCCATGGTTTAATATTGTCTGTTTCTTTCGTATATCCTGCAGCTCCTAAACTTGGAGTATTAGGAACTTTCAGTGAGGGGTGTGTGGTAAAGACTATTGGAAGTGGGGGAATATGCATATCGTGCACAATTCTTTTTAAGTTTTTTGTTTTGTTCTGTTTACGCTTTCCTTATGTTAGGAAAGCCATTTGCAGTACAAGACATCTTATGTAAGTTAGGTGCACTAAAACTTAGGCCTAAGCATTAAACAACTAGGTGGAAAATAGTTGGTTAATTTTAAAATTAAGTATAGTACAGTGTGCACTATATTATGCTTCTTGATCTATGCTACTGTATTCAATACAATTAATTATTTATTTTGCAGTTTTTTTTTATTTTGCTTAATATGTATTACTTGAAAAATTAAGAGCACTGAATTGAAAAAAAAAAAAAAAAAAATAAGGTATTGGCCATAAAAAAATCCATATTTATCCCTACTAGTGTCCCAGGTAGTGTTGTGCTAGTTACTAAAAAAAAAGTAACTAGTTACAGTAACTAGTTATTTCATTCAAAAAGTCACTCAGCTACTTTGTTGATCACTTACACCACAAAGTAACATGTTACTATTAAACGTAACTTTTTAGTTACTTTTGTAAAAGAACATTCTTTAAAATGACTCCTTTTGACACCCTTATAACTTAATTACAGTGTTGTACAAATTTTAAAACAAACTCAAACACAAAGTAATTTTTCTACACTAATTTATTTAAGACAGGCCAGCAGGTTATTTGAAAAAAAAAAATTAATAAAGAAAAAGTAGCTAACATAACAGCCGCTTAAAAATTAAATCTATGCTGTATGTTGCACAAAGCACAGTGCATCTTTCTCCTACTCTTAAATATATACATATATTTATTTACACATTTCCTTAGCTATTCGCAGGCATTGTGACTGTCTCTCTGTCAAGTGAAGTTGTTTGCGCTTGTGTTTGGGTAGGGGCGTGTTAGTTAACCAAGGTAACGGGGCCGTGGGCATCAGTTCCTGAAAACATGGACTGTTGCGTTCACATTTCCATTCTGCAGCCAGGGGTTATAGCTTTGTGGACAGCTGTGAGAGAAACAGGAGGACTTCACAAAGGGAGCAGAGTAAGCCTCAACCTGCGACTGATGATTTTTACAAGCGACTTCACAGAAAAATAAGCCCAACAACTGAACTTTGTTCAGTCCATGTTGTGCTGCCTCACCACTGGAAAGAGGAAGAAGCTCACAGCTGTTGGCCAAAATGTATTGTATGTATTTAGCTAATAATGGAGTAACGGACCGTATTATAATGGTAACTGAGTTACTTTATTTAAAGAGTAATGCATTAGAGTATTAGTTACTGACAAAAAGACTTTACAGGAATGCTTTACTAGTTACTAGTAACCCGATACTGTACCTAACACTGTTTCCACGTACCTCATAGTCTTAAATATTATTGTTTTTAAGAAACTTCGTGTGCCTTCAGTGAAGCCTTGTGAGTAGCCTTGCTTCCAGTTTGCTTTTACTGTTTGTACCAACTGCAGTGACGAGGCCAGTTGAAGGACATTTTATCCAACTAGCACAACAGCAGTATTAACTTTTTTTCTAATTTTTTCATAATTCATTTTGCATTTGCTGAGTGTTGAATAGATGCTTAATTTAAAAGTAGTATTGTTAGGCTTTGAAATCTAACACTTTACCTTGATACTATACCTTGAATTTTGTTCTGGCTCCAATATCGATATGTCTGGATTTCAGGTGTCATGCTCAAAAACACTGCATGTTCCTGAGCTGTGAAACACATTCACAATTTACCATGATCCCTTTGCCTCTAGGAATTTGACCAATCAGAAGACACTCCCCCCAAGTCTTGTTGTTTTCAGGAGGATGCTTCTTTTAGGTGAAACCTCTGTCTCTGGATAATTACAACCCATTTGCAGTTACAACAGGTCCAAAACTAATCTTTAATTAAAACAAAGCTTTAGTACTAAAAATTTTTGTGAGATGTTGTCACCACTTATACGCTGTAGGGGTTATTCACCTGTAAATGTACCTTTTATGTCTTCTGGCTGCTAGAATCATGTGGCTCATGTTTTTTTTTTTGTTTTTTTTTTTTATATATTCCTGTCGCTAAAAAAGACCTACCAGGTCAGTTCAAGTGAATCACAGCATAACTGCAACACCTGAAGGACTCAAGCATTTGTATTAATTCACAGTAGAATGTTGAAAAATGCTTTTTTCATTCCTGTAAGTGTTTTTTTCGGTGCTTGAAGGAGTCTGCGTGGATCATGATCATAACTCTGTTCAAGTGTGTGGATTATGTGCTTTAGTTGTTTTCATGAGGATCAAAATAATTTCCCAATCTCACCAGGAGTTGATTCAAGTGCATAATTCATTCTCAGCGTGCGTTTGTTTATATTGAATAGTTTTGTTAAATGACTAAAGGAAAGTGTTTTCACACAAGCATGTACAGGCGACTGTGAGCAGTCAGTCTGTGACTGGTTAGTGAAAAAAAACAACTGCAGCAAACCTGAAACACAACATCAGCAGGTGCAATAAATCACTATAATGTTTTCTTCAATAGAAAAAAAGAGAAGCAGAGATGCAAGAGCCAGTTTTGATCCTTTAGTTTTGTATGTCTGCAGCTGAATGAAGCATCTCCTCTCCTTCCTCGTTTAAGCGACTTGGTAAAATTGTTATCAAAAGAGTACTTACTTATTTCCTCTGCATTTGTAGGTTTTTTTATACCATTGATATAAATGAACACACAGCAGACATGCCACTTAAGTTAATGTCAAGTTTATTTTTATAGCACATTTATGCATCCAAAGCCTCCTAAGTGCTTTACAAAAACGAGTACAGTAAGAAAACACAAGGACAAAGAAAGCTACCACATAAAAACCCCAATAGGGTGCCTGTACTCAGTCAAAGGTCAAGGTAAACAAGTGTGTCTTGCAAAGATTTAAAGGTAGAGACTGTTTGCAGACCACACAGTTAAAGGCAAGGTGTTCCAGAGTGTGTACATGATGTGGTTTTCTGTTGTTGCCCATCTGCTTCAAGGTTGGACTTGTGTGTTCAGAGTATTCTGCAAACCTTCGTTGTAAAACATTTTCACGCAGACAACTGCTGCTCACTGGTTATTTTCTCTTTTTCAGATCATAATCTGTGAAATCTAGAGAGGGTTGTGTGTTAATCCCAACAGAACAACAGTTTCTGGCATGGTGCCATGTTCAAAGTCATTTAAATCCCTGTTCTTTCTCATTCTGATGCTCACTTCACAAAGGTGTCCTGACCATGTCTACATGCTTAAAAAATGATGATAATAATAATGGATTAGATTTATATAGCGCTTTATCAAGGAACCCAAAGTGCTTTACATTGTCTATCCATTATTCATTCACACACTGATGGCAGAAGCTGCCATGCAAGGCACTCAACCACAACCCATCAGGATCAATTAGGGGTTCAGTGTCTTCCTCAGGGACACCTTGACATGAGTTCTCCGGCTGGGGATGGAACCGGCAACCCTTGCTGTCATGCTGCCCCGTAAATGCACCGAGTTGCTGCCATGTGATCGTTTTAACTAGCAATTGAAGAGGTGTACCCTAGAAAGTGGCTAGTTATACAACTCTGATCAGGAACCAAACGAATCTATTGTAAATTGATGTCTGAGGCGACCTATATGTTAACCATAGTTTTTCTTTGGGTTTTCCTTCTTTATGGTTCTTTTTTTGTGTGTTTTGTACTTTATTTGCTTTTCATCATTGTGATTCTTGCCTGTTGGGTTTTGTTGTCAAATAAGCTCTGATAGGTGTATGTGGTCTCGTTTTTTTCTTCTTAGTTCTCTGTTTTCACTTACTTTCTCAGCCTCTCGTGTTCCTTTATCTTTGTGATTGCATTGTTTGGTTTTATATTTTTTTTAGCTTGTAGTTTATCCCCCGTTTTGGCTTCAGTTCATCAGCATCTTACTTTATCTGTATTTTGGCCTAGCTTTGAACTCTATTCTGACATATGGCAAGTTACAGCCAGACTTTAAGTGAAAGTGGGGCAGATATCCATTCAAAATTAAATATGCATACATTTTTTAATAGAAAATAGGAATATTGAAACAACTTGGGGATTCAGCTGCTTGAGAGGAAATATTTTACAAGTCTAGACAGTTATCAGTTTTGATTTAACAGTTAAATAAACTAAGATGAAATAAAGATGTACAGCAAGTGAAAGCTGATATTTTTTTTTAGCTGTTATGTATCTTTCAGTCCATATGTTTCTTATTCATCTGAATCCAGCTTCAGCTTGTTTATAATCACTAGCTGTTATACATGACCACGTGTGCATGTGAGTATGCTCAACGGCATACTGTACAAGAACAAGTCTTTCCAGTTCTAACTTTTCCTGAAGTCATGTGAGAGGAGTGGAATAATTGAGGGGATTTAGAGGATGTGAAAAAGCAGTGGGAGAAAGGGATAATGTTTGTAATGGTTAGTGTGCATATCAAACTGAGATAGCAGCCACCTTTACTGGATTAATATGAAGGACCGAAAATCATTTAATCCTCGTCATGTAATTTTGTTTATAGTATGGACCTTTTTCTCAACTCTGTCTATAAGCACCACTAAACCAGTACAGTTTTTTGATTGTTTATGGTTCATGTTGTCTAATTACAAACAACCTAAGGCTTGTAAACACAATATTAACATGGATACTTACAGTAACTTGTTTATTGTGTGGAGCTTTGGTTACCTGACAGCTTGCCAGAATATGGGCTTGGCAGTGATGAGAGTCTAAACAAATTCTGACTCCTGTCTCTCTGGTGTTCTTTGCATTGAGGTGACATTTCAGATTGGAAAATCCTGGTCAGATGTCAGCTTCTGAACAACCCTGGTGCTTTGGGCAGCTTTCTGCTCTGCACTCAGGTAGACAGCCAATGATATGTATCCATGAATTTCTGCAACCCAAGTTAGAAAATTGCAAAGCAAGCAGTAAGTAAAATGAACTGTCTGCAAGATTTGTTGACGAAAGACAAATCTCAAGTTAGCAAAGAAGTGTCGGACGAGGATTTTAAGCCTGAAGATGAATAGTGTGAATTTTATGCCAACTGGATGAGCATTTGCTCACAGTGTTCCAAGTTATACACTCTGTTTTGACAGATAACATATTTTTTAAGAAAAGCCAGAACTGAAAGCAAAGCAAACTCCATCTGGAAGTGTCATCCTTTTATGCTCGGTATATGTCTTCCTGTTGGAACAACTCAGGAATTTTATGTTCTCTTAGTTGAACTGTCTCTTGTTGATCTGCAGTTTTACCTCCACACAAACACTCCTGACAAAGTGATGACTGGTTTAAATTTGTATGGAGTCGCCTCTCATTTGATTTGCTGTTGATAAATTTTTTAACGCAATTTCAGATTTCTTATTTTATACAACTTATTTATTTTTACTAGTACAAATGTCAGGAATGTAGTAAACCTGTATCATAGCTGAGTGGAGGAAACAGTAACTGTAAGCATCATTTCTCAGTTCACTTGCTCTTCTTGGCTTTTGCAGACCATGGAGAATGATGTTAGCCAAATAAGACCAGACTATATAGAAATAGATCCTTAATTTTCTTCAAAAGGTGCATATTATGATGTAGTTGAGCTAATGTGTGAGAAGAGACCATGCCCTCTACTTATTGTTGAGATGCTGAAACAGCCAGGATCCCTTTTTCCTCTGCTCTTTCTGGTGATGTTTACATTATACACCCCACCCTGTTGCAGAATTGATTGGTCAAAGAAAGACGCAACATGAACCAAGTGCAGCTACAATTACCCAGAACTATCAGAAATATTTACTTTAATGGCGGAACATAGTCGCCTTCCGGCATTGATTGGTCTTCGAGAAGATGTGGAGAAGAAAAACAACATTAAGATACCTTAAAGAAAATCACTATTAACTAACCACACAACTAATGAAAGTATCAGCCCAGCACCCACAAATGGTACTTTTCATAGAAATACTCTCATGTACCAGTTGGTTTGCACACACAGAGTTGGTTCAGTTCCATTTCACTTTGCATACGCTAGCTCACTTGCTGCATGCTGACACAACCTTAGAAAGAATGAAAAAATGTGTCATGGTCGTTGTCTTCACAAAAGAGTCGTATTGAACAGACACACTTTAAGCACCTCCGCAGTTCAAACAGTCTGATTACAGCATCAGAGCATAACTCCCAAAAGCCATGATCTAATAAAGTTATATGTAAAAATATTATGTTGCTAAAGGTCATTTTCTCACACTGAGAAGTTGCTTGACAAGAGAGAGTATAGTCGCCCTCAAAACTATTCATACCCTATGAAAAAAAAACACTTTTTTTAGATTTTCATTTGTAAAAACCTGTTATGTTAGATTATAGATAGATAGATAGATAGATAGATAGATAGATAGATAGATAGATAGATAGATAGATAGATAGATAGATAGATAGATAGATAGATAGATAGATAGATAGATAGATAGATAGATAGATTTAATGCATATTGACATTAATGATCCTGTATGTTTTAGATTTGCATTGTGATGTATTTCTGTTCTTTGCCTTCCCATTATTGTTTGTTTTTAACTTTTCAGTAGATTCCTTTTCTAGTTGTCTTGTTCCATGACCAGAAAAGCAGCTCACATGAGATAACTTTTATTTGAAGATATGACAGAACCTTCACAGTGTGCTTCTGACTAAAACAATGTTGCACACACTCACGTTTTAGACTGTAATCTACTTCCATCATGGACCTTTAAGTGAGAGTGATTTCCCCTCCCAGCAGTGGGGAAATGGGGAGTTCCAGCAGCTATCCTGACAGGGGAATAATGGGACAACCCAGTGGGTGTCAAAGTAAATGGATTCTTGTTGATATACCAGGAAATAGCAGAGCACAGCTGTCATTGTTTTTTTCCCGACATTTAACTGCCTTAACATCCACGTTGAGAAGAGAAGACATTTCTACCTCCTTCACTGTGGAGAAATCTGCTCGACTGTGTCTAAACCTTTATGGTGAAGTGCGGTGGGATCTCAGATGTGTGTATTCATTGCATGTTTGAAAGGTAATTTATTTGAGTGGCTCTGGACTAATACTTGTGTTGTCCATTTCTCTAGGCAGTGTGGCTTCTAAATCTTACAGACCACATTTAAGTTATTGCAAGTAGCTTATTTGATTGATGAACATTTCATATAATTTAAAGCTCTATAGAGGGTAGTTGTTGCTCCATTTCCATCTGATAAATGACTTTTTTAATACTCTAAATTAAAAGAAGTGATTTTTCCTTTTTTTTACTTGGTAGATAAATGAAATCGGGCCACTGGGTCAGAACATAGATCTTCTGCTGATGGCAGGTTTGACAGTTTTATTTATTTTTCTTGCAAAATCAACTTGTCAGAGTTGGATGAGTCTTGTTTGTTCCGTTGTTGCTTTTTAATTTGATGCTAGCTGTAAGGATGGAAAAACATTAGGTTAGGTTTACTGCAATATTACTAAAGCAGTTGCCTACCATATCACTGAGGACATTATCCTTATCTCAGCTGTGGAACAGGACAGCTTTATATAGCTGCTAAAAAACCCAAATACTGACCCAAAATATCAGTTACTGAGTTGGAATTAATTTCCAAGTAGACAAATGTTAGATCATCTTGCCACCCAGTGGACAAAGGCGTCTTCATTGTCTTTTTGTTATTCATTTAGAGGCAAAAACTATATATGTGTATATATATATATATATATATATAGAGAGAGAGAGAGAGAGAGAGAGAGAGAGATTTGTGATGTATATTGCCCAGCCCCACCTCCTGCCTTCCTTCACCCTTTAAGGCAGGGGTAATCAAACTTTTTTTCCTGGGGGCCACATTATGGTTCCGGATGATGATGGGGGGCCAGTCCCACCTCAGCTGTAACGTAAAATTGTATGATCCAGACCAGAATGACCACCAGCAGGCCAATGGGATCATTATTATTTTAAAATGCTGGAAATTAGACCATAATTTCTACCAAAGATCCTCAATGGATGCAGTTCCAGAACCACTGAAGGAATCAAGTATTGATGACTAGTGGCAATGTCTGTGGCTCATTCTGGAGTAGATTGCAGTGGTTTGATGTTTATTGGTTTATCTTTACTGGTGTTTTCTAAAAGTAGTAATTGAGGTCTTCACACTTTGTTTTGATTTGAAATACCACAGATATTCCATTTATTTACTTTCTAATAAGAATAACATCAAAGCTGTCAAAATAAGAAACATCTGCCTAGTCGAGGTGATTGACAATGGCAAAAGTGAAAAAGTACAAAGTATATTGTAGGTAGGCCTGTTGAAATTAACAAACAATAATTTTGCGCAGCATTTAATAAAGGTCAAACAAATAGGCCTATTAATATAAATAAATTAAAATAAGATTAAAATAATAATGTGAGCAATTGAATAACTAACCAGTAAAATAGTAGTTGCTGAGAGACTCACCGCGTTGAGCGCATCCTTTTTGTCGGGACACATTTCCTCGGCCACAGCAAGGATACACTCCTTAACAAATTCCCCACCAATAAACGGCTTTCCATGGGTAGCTAGTAAGTGAGCTACCTTGTAGCTTGCTCGGACAGCAGTCCGGTTGATCTCGGTTTGGCGAAGTAATACGTTCTGTTGAGCCGCCAACCCGCCTCTCATCCTTCGAATCCTGCATGCGCTGTCTGCCGACTGATGCTGCTATCTCAGGCATGACAGGCGTGGGAAATTCGTCAAATGTAAACAGTTCATTTTTATGATTATTTTTTTATAAATATCAGCTGGGGGCCGGTCAAAAAGGGGTGGCGGGCCGGAGTCGGCCCGGGGGCCGTAGTCTGGTGACCACTGCTTTAAGGCATGTAAATCATATGTGATACATACTGTTTATAAGCACTTTTGCATCACTTAACTGTAAAAACTTTGCTCAATCAATCATGTATGAATGAAAAAAATAGAATTTTCTGCCCCTTATTTCTTTATTCAGGCTTTTAAAAGGTGGAGTTACAACCTGCCCACTAATAGACAGGCTTAAGCAGCCTTTAACAGAGTGTTCTTTATAAATCATGTTTTTCCATATTGAATGACAAAAGAAAACTGGGACGTGATGTTCCTGCCAAACTGAAGTAGAAAACTGGGTAAAGAGTTGAAGAGAAAAGCCACTGAAAGCAATGGATAATTTCACTCAGCTTCTGTTAAAGATTTAGAGGGTCTTTCACTCTGTCTCATTCCTTTTATGTTACTCAGAATAAAACTTTCATCAGTTAAAAATATGTTTTGAAGAAATCTGGAGATGCAGTATCTTTAATGTAGTGAGTTCTGTTAAGTTTAAGAAAAAGAAACTAGTTGAAAAATGAAGATGTCCAGTCAGAGTCAGAGTGCTCAGTTTTACTTATGTGTAAAATATATCATGCTTTGATTATTTCATACTGAACCATTTACATTTTTTATGTGACCTTTTGTGCTTATGGAGGCACTGTAGATAACATTGCACTGAGGTGATATGGTATGGCATGAATCACATCTTTCATAGCTGCCTCCTGTGTGGGCTGAGGTTTACATTGAAACCTTCAAAACGCTCCGAATATTATGTCTTAGTGTAAACCTTCTTGGTTGTTGTCTTTAATTTAGTCCAGGCTATGTTTGCACCATGTTATAAGGAGTTAAGACCAGTGGAATGTTTTGGTAGGTGTTTGTTCTTGAAGACTTTGAAGGTTTGTGGTAGAACATATGTTCATGGGAGGAAGAAAGGAAAGATTCCTGCACTTTGTCAGTTATTACTGCAGTTATTTTTTATTTGTATTTATTTTTTAACCACAAATCTTCCATTTCTTGCTTCATTATAGTATTGCTGTACTTTTAAGGCACACTATGTGACTTTCCAGCTGTCCTAACTCATTTGATGGTACAGGGACATTTTTTATGTACAAACCCATTTATGTACATTTTAACATTTCTTTCTAAGTTTGGTGTAAACAAAATAGCATAAGAAATTAAAAATGTCAAGTTTCCCAATAAGCTATTCAATTTAAAAAATTATTTTATTGAGACAACGATTTGTGCCTCCGTAAATGCAACTAAGGGCACCATGTACGGTAAAAGGGTTATTCAACTCTTAGGAACAGTATCATCTCACCATAACAATACTATAAATACATGTTAGTAGCTGGTACCAAATGGTACAATTGTGTATATTTGAGTGTTTGTGTGCGTATTAATGTGTAAGGTTTAATTAAAATGTCTGTTCTTTTTCATGTATGTGAAAATATTGACATTCAGGTTCTTGTAACTTCAGTATGTAAAATGTTTATTAATGTTGTTAATAAATAGCAGGATTTTTAAGGGAGATTTGAGAGACTTCCAGGGAGGTATTTGTTGTTTCTGCTCAAAGACGTAGCTGAATATCCAAACTTTGTTAAAATTTGATTTACCCATTTATTTTAGATTCACACAACCTAGTTCAGTGAAGTCAAAAAAGCTTTGCGGCTAATTGTCTTACTTTTTTGAGTTCACTCATCAAAGCCGTTTGATGTTGCAGCTCAGTTTCTTTTCACATACCATGTCATGCTAGCAAGTGGATGTCAACACACTGTCTGTTTTGAATGCACACCATGGCTGATTCAGCAAGGAAATGCAAGACAACATTATCAGAAGAAGAGAGGGAAAAGAGATAAAGAGACAGAGGAAGAAATAAGACAAGTCAAGATGCAAGATGGATGCTGAATTTGTTACGGTGAGTCCGACAGGCAAGGGTTTCTGGACCCACGGTGCAGACACTGAGCAACCAGGAGACAGAGGATGATCAATTAGAAAGACTTTAATGTTGACAGGAATATTAACTGGATGATCCGTGTTCCAAATCCGAGATCCTCAGTGATTCACTGCTGACTGGGCTGGCAAGCAAGCAGGGAGAGTCGGACGGACAGTGGGTGGAGGCCAGAGATGAGGAAGTGGATTGTAATGGAGAAAACAGTCCAGGAGGTTGCAGGCAGACAGGACGGGCAGGATCCACGACACCAGGAGTCTAAACACAAGAATGACGTTATGAAACATGAACTGGTTGAGACAGAGCAACAAGAGAGGCCACGATATACCAGATGGGTAACTGGACGATCCGGCGAGGAATGCAGAAAGGTCCGGTGTTTAAATGCTGTGGTAGTTGATTAGAGGATGAGTTCCTGGTGTGGTGATCTGCCCAGGTGGGATGATTGCTGCTGCTGAACTTCTCCAGGAAGACATGACGCACAGGACAGACAGAGGGAGCCAGACGCACACACAAGGGTAATCTGGGAACACATATACACAGGGGAAACAGACAGGAACCCTAACAGTACCCCCCCCCCCCCCCAACGGTCACCCCCAGGTGACCCACCGGGCCTGCCAGGGTGGTCCCGATGAAAGCGGGAGACCATCGTGCGGTCCAGAATGAGCCGCCGAGAAATCCAGGAACGTTCTTCCGGACCGTACCCATCCCAGTCCACCAAGTACTGGAGGCCCCGTCCCCGACGCCTGACATCCAGGAGGCGACGGACCGTGAAGGCAGGATGAGCGTCAATGACCCGGGCGGGAGGAGGGGGCACGGCCGGAGGGCACAGAGGGCTGGAGGAGACTGCTTTCAGCTGGGAGACATGAAAGGTTGGGTGGACCCTCATGGAAGGAGGCAGCTTGAGGCGAACAGCAGTGGGATTAATAACCTTCTCGATAACAAAAGGACCAAGGAAACGGGGGGACAACTTGCGGGACTCACCGCGCAAGGGAATATTTCTAGATGACAACCAGACCGACTGACCTTGGGTGTACTGGGGAGCCGGAGACCGGTGCTTGTCCGCCGACCGTCGGTTCCTCAGAGTGGCACCCTCCAGAGCTGCCTTAGTCCGCCGCCATACAGCCTTACAGCGCTGGAGGTGATGCTGGACCGAGGGGACCGCCAACTCACGCTCCTGGCTGGGAAACAACGGAGGCTGATAGCCCAGGGAGGCCTCAAAGGGCGAGAGTCCAGTGGCAGAGCTGACCAACGAATTATGCGAAAACTCCACCCATGGCAAAAACGAACTCCACGTGGCGGAATTGGCCGCAGTGACACACCGTAGAGCTGATTCCAGGTCCTGATTGGTTCGTTCAGTCTGCCCGTTGGTCTGTGGATGGAAACCAGAGGAAAGACTCACAGATGCCCCCAACCCATTACAGAAAGCCTTCCATACCTGAGAAATGAATTGCGGTCCCCGGTCAGACACAAAGTCCACAGGGATCCCATGAAGGCGCACAACATGGGACGTGACCAGTTCCACTGTCTCTCTGGCAGATGGTAGCTTGGCGAGCGCCACAAAATGTGCGGCCTTGGAGAAGCGGTCCACAATGGTGAGGATGACCGTGTTGCCATTGGACGGGGGAAGACCAGTGACAAAGTCCAAGGCAACATGGGACCAGGGCCTCCCTGGCACCGGAAGGGGCTGCAGAAGGCCGGCTGGGGGCTTATGGGAACTCTTTCCACGGGCACAGACGGTGCAGGCTCGCACAAAGTCCCTGACATCTGTATCCAACGAGGACCACCAGAAATGACGCTTTATCAGGCTGAGCGTGCGGTTGATGCCGGGATGACAGGCGAACTTTGAAGCATGGACCCACTGAAGGACCTGGGAACGGACAGAGTCCGGAACAAACATGCGGCCAGGGGGACCTCCCCCAGGGTCAGGTTGTTGTTGTTGAGCCTGGCGAACAGTGGACTCAATCTCCCAAGAGAGAGCAGCAACGATCCTAGAGGCTGGAAGGATGCCCTCATTCCCTGATGGTTTCTCCTGGATGCAGAACTGTCGGGAGAGGGCGTCGGGCTTGACGTTCCGGGAGCCAGGACGGTAGGTGAGGGTGAAATCAAAACGGTCAAAGAAAAGTGACCATCTAGCCTGTCTGGAGTTTAACCGTTTAGCCGTCTGGATATAGGCCAAGTTTTTGTGATCGGTCCAGACCAAAAAAGGCTGAGAGGCGCCCTCCAACCAGTGCCGCCACTCCTCTAATGCCATCTTGACTGCCAACAACTCTCGATTGCCGACATCGTAGTTGGCCTCCGCTGGAGAGAGTCGCAGAGAGAAGAAGGCGCAGGGGTGAAGTTGAGCATCCGGCCCTCGCCTCTGGGAGAGAACGGCCCCCACTCCAACATCAGAGGCATCAACCTCCACCACGAACTGCAGCACAGGGTCAGGTTGGACCAACACTGGCGCTGAGGTGAACAGCGTCTTCAGCCGACCAAAGGCCCCCTCGGCCTCCTCGGTCCAGAGGAAAGGGCGGGACGGGGATGTCAGGGCTGTCAATGGTGCCGCCACCTGGCTGTAATTGCGTATGAAGCGCCGATAAAAATTGGCAAACCCCAAAAAACGCTGCAGTTGTTTCCTATTCGTGGGGGTAGGCCAGTCCACCACTGCCGCCACCTTCCGAGGATCGGCCTGAAACTCCCCTCCCTTCAATATGAAGCCCAGGAAACCGACCTGAGAGGCGTGGAACTCGCACTTTTCCTTTTTGACGAACAGTCGGTTCTCCAACAGCCTCTGCAGCACATGGCGGACGTGGACCTGATGATCGGCCAGGGTCTTAGAGTAGATCAAGATGTCATCTAGATATACAAAGACAAACCAGTTAAGAAAGTCACGTAAGACATCATTAATCAGTGCCTGAAAAACGGCGGGGGCGTTTGTCAGCCCAAAGGGCATCACCAAATACTCGAAGTGGCCCAAATGGGTGTTAAAAGCCGTTTTCCACTCGTCACCTTCACGAATCCGTACTAGGTGGTAAGCATTACGGAGGTCCAATTTTGTGAAGATGGTGGCACCTTGAAGGGGGGTAAACGCAGAGTCCAACAGCGGCAAGGGATACTTATTTCTGACTGTGATCTTGTTGAGGCCCCGGTAGTCAATACAGGGCCTGAGTGAGGAATCCTTTTTCTCAACAAAAAAGAAACCAGCCCCTACGGGAGACTTAGAGGGGCGGATAATGTTGGCAGCACAAGAGTCCTTAATATATTTTTCCATAGCTTCCTGCTCGGGCTTGGATAGGTTATACAACCGACCGGAAGGAAGAGGAGCATCAGGAAGCAAATCGATAGAGCAATCATAGGGACGATGGGGTGGTAAGGAGAGTGCTTTATCTTTATTGAAAACTTCTTTTAGATCGTGGTAGACAGAAGGGATGTCAGACAAATCTAATGACTCGGCAGCAGACTCAGGTGGTATGGAGTTCTCCTCTGTGGGTGATAATGCAGACCGTAAACAGTGTTCATGGCAATATAAGCTCCAATTTTGAACTCTTCCTGGGGCCCAATCAATATGGGGGTTATGTTTTTCCAGCCAGGGGTAGCCCATGATGAGGGGAGTATTGGGTGTTGAGATGACTAGGAACTGTATAGTCTCCACGTGGTTACCTGAGAGCACGAGGTTGACTGGAACTGTGCGATGGGTGACCTGGGCTAGCATGCGACCGTCCACAGCAAGGGCACTGCGGGGTCTCTCCAGAGCTTCCAAAGGTATACCCGCCTGACCTGCCACCTGTTCATCAATAAAATTTCCTTCAGCTCCGGAGTCTATGAGAGCCTGGAGGGAAAACTGCTGCAGCTGGAAACAAACAGTGGCAGGGATTTGAAAACGTGACTGAGGCCTACTGGGACTAATGATGTGGCCCGCCAGGACCCCCAGTTTCACTGGCGGGCCTGGTCTTTTGGTCGTCGGGGACAGACAGACCGAAAGTGACCGGTTTTGCCACAGTACAGGCACTCACCCGCTCGGATCCGTCGGTTCCGCTCCTCCGGGGACAGATGAGCTCCACCCACTTGCATTGGCTCCTCGAGGGGCTGCATGCTGGGAGATGCAGAAACCGGACCAGCTGAGAGTGGCGATGCTGTCCGTGAACGACTCGGAGTAATCCGGTGCTCGCGCTGGCGTGCTTGCAGTCGGGAATAGATGCTACTGGTTAGCGTGATTAGTTCCTCCAGACCCGCCGGCTCCTCCCTGTAAGCCAGTTCATTCTTCAGATGATCGCGCAGACCATGGTAGAAAGCAGCCGACAGGGAATCCTCTGTCCAGTCCACTTCGGCCGCCAGGGTGCGAAACTCCAGAATATACTCCACAATCGGGCGCTGGCCCTGGGTGATGGAAAAGAGGCGTGTGGAAGCACAGAAGGGGACAGCCGGGGCTGCAAAGACCTGGCGGAACTCCTCGAGAAAAAGAGAGAAGGACAGATCAGAAAACGACCGCCCCGGGAACCGTGCCTCCGCCCAGGTCAGAGCCTCTCCTCGAAGAAGTCCTAACATGAAATGAATTTTGGATATGTCGCTGGAAAAGGAGACTGGTTTGAGTTGAAAAAACAGTTCACACTGAAAAATGAATCCTCTACATTGAGACGGCACACCTGAGAACGGTTCGGGGGGAACCGCTTGGAGATCTCGCTGTTGATCAGTTCCAGGACCAGGCGGATTCGGCTGGGCGGTCTGGGCTGCTGCGCCCTGCAGAGAAGCCAGTTGAGCAGTCAGTGTGGAAACCTGCTGAGTGAGAGACTGATTAGCTGTAATCAGCTCTCGTATGTTGACGTCATGTTGACCCAGCAGGATTCCCTGCTGTACGACAGCTTGCTGAACTGGAGCTGATCTGGGGTTCAGGTCGGCGGGGTCCATTGTGGCCGGATCGTGATGTTACGGTGAGTCCGACAGGCAAGGGTTTCTGGACCCACGGTGCAGACACTGAGCAACCAGGAGACAGAGGATGATCAATTAGAAAGACTTTAATGTTGACAGGAATATTAACTGGATGATCCGTGTTCCAAATCCGAGATCCTCAGTGATTCACTGCTGACTGGGCTGGCAAGCAAGCAGGGAGAGTCGGACGGACAGTGGGTGGAGGCCAGAGATGAGGAAGTGGATTGTAATGGAGAAAACAGTCCAGGAGGTTGCAGGCAGACAGGACGGGCAGGATCCACGACACCAGGAGTCTAAACACAAGAATGACGTTATGAAACATGAACTGGTTGAGACAGAGCAACAAGAGAGGCCACGATATACCAGATGGGTAACTGGACGATCCGGCGAGGAATGCAGAAAGGTCCGGTGTTTAAATGCTGTGGTAGTTGATTAGAGGATGAGTTCCTGGTGTGGTGATCTGCCCAGGTGGGATGATTGCTGCTGCTGAACTTCTCCAGGAAGACATGACGCACAGGACAGACAGAGGGAGCCAGACGCACACACAAGGGTAATCTGGGAACACATATACACAGGGGAAACAGACAGGAACCCTAACAGAATTGGCTGTCGATGAGGGAAAATCTGCGAGTGCGTAACAGATTCTTTACGAAAAATTAGCTCACTTCTTGCAAATTCTGATCCCTTTTTAAAATTGTTTACTGAATCTGCAGGTCATACAGTCGATCGCAATAAACGAGCAGATGGTCAATTTTACACTGCTGCTGTTAATAGCAAGAGAATTTTTATCCTGGGATTGGGTAGATTTCTAAGTAATTTTAAAGAAAGTTGGGGTAAAAAGGAATTTAGCATCACCTGCAATTTAGTGATTGTTTAATGTTGTTGATTCTGCTAACATAATAGAATAATAACAGAATAAGAAACCTTTTTTTGTTTTGTTGCAGTACAGGTGCAGTAAGCAGAAGCACGTAGGTCATATTAAAAAGAACACACACACACACAAACACACACACACACACACAATAGGCAATACTATGTACAGTATATGGTCTGACAGGGTGAGTATGTACAGTATATAAATATGTAAACACAACATGTGTTCACTGTAAAGTCTGACAGCCGCAGGGAGGAAAGACCTGCGGTATCTCTCCAGATCAGACAGAACGTCCTGCAGGGGGTGGGACTCATGGTCCAGCATGTTTGTCGGTTTTTCCAAGACCCTTTTATCACCTGCCTCCTGCACTGAGAGAACAGCCCAGGACAGAGCTGGACTTCCTGATGACGTCACCCAGCATCTTCCTCTCCCTCTCTGTGATGCTGTTACTCCAGCAGACCACATCATACAGGACAGCTGATGCCACCACAGAGTCACAGAAGGTCCTCAGGGGTGCCCCCTTCACTCCAAAAGACCACAATCTTCTCAGTAGATAGACCTGCTCTGACCCTTCCTGCACAGTGTGTCTGTGATCTGAGTCCAGTCCAGTTTATTGTTTAGGTGAACACCCAGGTACTTATAAGAGTCCACTCTCTGAATGTCCGTTCCCTGGATGTTCACCGGTGACGGAACAGCCAACCGGCATCGCAGTGATCAGTCTGACAAGTCGGCAGTGTAGAGGGTGGAAAAACACGGCTTACGCTGCAGGTCAGCAGAAACTATTTCAGTCTGTGATGAATGAGTACGATAGCTACACCATTCATTATACTTTTCTTGATGAGCAAACTGTAAAAAAAATAGCAAATAATCTTTCATTTCTAAGAAATGTAGTTCTATTCTGTCATTAACTGGCTGTAGTTATCACATTTTCAAAGGCCCATTTCAGTTAATGCTAGGCTGGTAACATAATAACCACTCAATAATGTAATAACGTAATGCATTAATGTCTTTATTGCACCTAAAATGGCCTAAATTATTGCATTGTTTTTTCCATTATTACATTATTAACTGCTACAAGCTCTAATTCCAAAAATGCTGAGTTATTGTGTATAATGTAAATAAAAACAGAATAATTTTTTTCTTCCCAACAGAACAAAAATAATGTCAGATGCTGAAAATGCGACATTTTATTATTTTATGGAAAATATTACCTTATTATAAATGTGATGGTAGAATCACCTTGAAATAATAAATAATAAAAACAATAAAAGGCTGAAAAGGTAACTGACATGAATCATAAACATTTAATAACATTTTTTGTTAATTGGCAATAGGCCAAAAACATAAAAGGATAATATATAAAAAAGAATTTTAAAAAAAGCATAAAAGGAGCATTATAGAGAGAAGAGTCTCTCAGATGAAGATGGGTAAACATTCATCAGTCTGTGAGAAACTGTGTCTAATTTTGCTTGGGGCCAGAATCAGAACTATGTGGAACATCTGAGGTATGGCTGCTCTTCGTTGTGAGCGTCCATGTGCATAACTTTTCCAGGGGAACTTAATAACCAGCCGTCCAAGGCCAGTACAGGGAGCATTGACTCATTACTATCGAAAATCGCGGGGGCAGTGTTGAGCAGAATAGCTGACATGTAACTAGCGAAAGAAACAAGTCATAGAAGAAGAAGAGGATCAGGAAAGGAACAAAAAAGCAGAAGAATGAAGACGAGCACATTAGTTGTATAAATTTGTGAAAGCTTTTGAAGAAAGGCTATATGAGTGTTTAAGGTGTGTTGAGTGGTTGGAAAAAACTTTATAGTAACACATTATCGCTGCTAAACGGTGTCTGAAACTGACGTCGGCTTGCAGAAGTGAACTCTGGAATAAATGGGTCTTTAGGTGTTTGGAGGACTTCACTGTTCATCTCCATTGAAAACACCAGGGAAAACTTTATTCCAAAAAAAAAAATAAAAATGAATATCAAGGACTTGTTTTTGGAGGATTAGCAAGAAAGCTGTTTTATTTTTGATTAAGAAACAAATGAAAATACATCTTCATAGATACCACAGGGTGATGAGTATGAGCCTTACTGCCTCTTCAAGGCCTCCCACAGGCATCATGAGAAGGCCAGTACAACGTGGAGCATCCATCTGACCGTTATTATTTGGCAGATATAAGCTCAAAGTGCCTGGAAGTCAAATGGTAGCATTTGTGTTTGTGATCCCCAGCTGATCCCCTGATCCTGTAATTTGTAGTCAGTGGATGAAAAAGAGTGTCTGGTGTCGTGGAAGAGAGCTCAGAGGGGTCATCATGCATATGAGAGCTTGTGTGTGTGTGTGTTTGTGTATGTACTTGTACATTAGAGTATGAGATTCTCAGTGGGTGTTAATAACCTCCTGCCTCCTCCACGCCATCTGCTTGGTACAACAGTGTGTCCCTTCCAGGTCCCTGTAGGCCACTTTAGCAAAGTCCAGTCATGGCTCGGAATTAATATTACACAGAATGGACACTTCTTGATTTGTCCAGTGAAGTGGTGAAAGATTGGCTGTAGTTATTGTGAATAACTGTAGAAATGGTGGCCATTTTGTGGTTTTACAAAAGGTGCTTGTGAAGGTTCTCTTTGTTTATTCTGCAGGAGTACATATACAAAAACAACTATATACAGAAAATTGCAAAAGAAAATAATGTAACTTAACAATTAACTTTTACCAGCTAAACATAACTGAAATCAAACCAACCAAAACTAATCTCACATGCACCCTGCTACATGAACCTGGTCTCCCACAAAGACAAAAGGCCACTACACATTCCAGCTACATCTATGCCATGTCAAAGGGTCTTCTCCCTAGCTGGGGAGGTGGAAATAGAAGAGGAGCAGCTTGATGCTTAACTCAGTTGAAATTATACTGTTCTAAAATATGTCCCTTCCAGGCCTTTTAAAGTTTACTATAATTTTCTACAACTATTGTCATAAGAGTCGCTAGTTGCACAAACATTTCAATTTTTTTCCCCAAGATTTTGTTATTTTTTTTATTTCTATCAATCTTGCAAAAGCAAACAGTATTATATACAGCATTTTATGCTGGCACTATCAGACTTTAACACAAGTAAATTAAGGTTTTTGAAAGGAATTTATTGTCATATATAACAGTGCCCTACTGTTATATATGACACATAGACAGTGACACATTTCTATTATTTGTCAAACGCTTTATTGCCCTGAACCATTTCAAGACAATTGCTTTATATTGATTTAGTGGTTTAGAAAGCTTTTCCTTCTCCATCACTAGACATTACTATTATTTTAATAAGCGAAAGTTTGACAGAAAGTTGCTTTATCATAATTTCCGGGTCACAATAGAGGTCTCTTCAAAGTATCGTACTGATAGCTCATTATATATATAAATTTGATAAATAATCATATCACCATGGTTTCTTGAGTATTTATCATATAGAGTCTCCTATAGAGACTCATATAGAGTATATTCTTTTAAAAGGAAGCCTTTGGTCAATATTGGTTTATGTCCATCCTGCTGGGATGGAGAAATAATGCATAATGCTGATTTCTTACATTTGCAATGCAGAAAAATAATGTTTATAAAAGAAATTGCATCTCAGAATCAGAAATTGCATCAAGGTTATGCATTTAATAATGCATACATAACAAAAAGGTACAAATATAAACAGTGCAAACTGGTTGTAGTACATATTTTATGAGGGCAAGAGTGCATATTTCAAGTACATTATGAGTGAAGTTATAAAAATACAAGCTGAAAAACAACCACTATAATTAAATTAAAAAACACCCAGTTTGACACCATTTAAGGAAGAATATCAGCCAAGCTTTTGTTTTTAAAGGCATCTCGGTGTGGACTTGATGAATCGTGCTGATGCAGTGAGACCAAACCAACACATCTGGCACTCAACGCAGGACAAGCCAGACACTTTCCCTTCTTACAGCCATTATATGACACAGCTCATTTTTTTATGTTTTTCATCTCCCAGCAATTGAGTATTGACGTTTTTCTTTTAATAAAAATAAAAGAAAAAGAGTTTTGCAGCTTTAACTTTAACCTGCTATTTGTTTCATTGTTTGTTTGTTTTTTTCCTTGAAGAAAAATGTTTTCTTTTTCTTTTGCTGGTTGAAAAAAATAGGTTTGCAGATTTGTCAGCAGCATCTGGAAAAATAAGATCTGAGGGAAAATGAAAGTCAAGGTCCTGCCAGAAAGTGGCAATAAAAATGTTTTTGACAGTGAACATAAAATGCCTGTCAGCCTCTCTTGTTAGGCCTCAGTGAAAGAGAGAAATGTCCCTTCACAGAACATTGGGAATTTGACTACTTAAAACAGTATTTCACCTGAAGACAAGTGCTTATCTATAAGCCTCCATCCTTATCGCCATATGGAAAAGCAAACAAAGAAATGGAAGTAGTCTGAAGTTATTAATGGGATGAAGCAGCTTTTTTTCCCCCACAGAGAAAATAGGAAAGATTTACTCTAGCAAATGGAAAGAGGAGGCCCACATTCTGCTGACCTGGTCTCTAAAGTTGCCCAGATTTGTGTTTGAGATTTCTGTAAGTTTTTGTATTTTGGTAACAAATTCACATTAAAAAAACATTTTGAAAGCTGTAATTAAGATTTTATTATTATCGTTTTAAAGCTGGTGTTGGGAGTTAATGAGAAAAAAGTCCTCCACATCCCCTCTGCCGTCAGAAACCAGCTACTCTGTTTACAGGGAGTAGGTTTTTCAGGCTCTGTTAGGAGAGTGAGTTTGAGAATTTGTGATGATAAAAGACATATTTCGACTGAAGGAGAGATGGAGAGCAAATCTATTTCCCTTCATCTGGTTTGGGAGTTTCCAAAGTGTACCAACCAAGACAGGTGCCACTGCACAGTAAACATAATTTGTGAGGCACATCAAACCGTGAGACAGCCAACAATCATCGCTGTAGTCCTTTCAACTAACACCTGGTCTGTTCACTCCTCAGTTTTGCCATTTTTTTCCTTTTTCGTTTAAGCTGTCAAGGTGCAAGCACATAGCTGTGGTCCAGGCAGATTTTTCTGAATGATGCAGGTTATTTAGTTTTTTTTATTTCCCCAAGAGTCTTGATTAGCTTTTTTCACTTTTATTTTTAATCAACAGTTGACTTAATCTGCTGTTTGTTGCTTCCCTTTGTTGATGATTTTCTCATAATTCAAGTTTATTTTCCATTAACATTCAACCATCAAACAGCTACAGTGTTTTTATGTATAGAACAAAGAAATTAAAGCAATAAAAGTTTTGTGTAAATTAGCAGAAAATAGAATCAAGGCACAACAAGATGTAACAAGAAATCAGAACTAAAAGATAGTCTATCTATCTATCTATCTATCTATCTATCTATCTATCTATCTATCTATCTATCTATCTATCTATCTATCTATCTATCTATCTTGTCTGTTCTCCTCAACAACCCTGGTCTTTACCGCCCCCTGGTGGTAAATTTAAGTCATTGCTTTCTGTTGGTGATCATTGACCTACAAACTGATAGCTGTAATTTGCAACTACAAAAAGATGAAATAATTATTATTTCTTTTTTATTTTCATGTTAACTAATGTCATTCATAAAATACATGTGCATTACAGAATTTCTGAAAGATGTCTAGATTGTTTGGGGGTGGTGCATCTGTTAAAGCAGGATCCCCAACTCCGGTCCTCAGGGCCCACTGTCCTGCAGACTTTTGATGTTTCTCTGCTTCGACACATCTGACTCAAATTAATGGCTCAAGAGGACCGAGAGCACACGTTGGAAAATATGTCATGTCAACCAACTGAAAAGTAGAAAAAAATGTGTCTGTGTTCGTTTTAAACACACCCAGGGTGGTGAAGGTGTCAACACTACTCTCCTGTAAGGAGCAGCTGGACTAGTTCTCCCACTACGGTGTTGTGCCGAGAACTTCATGTCTGTCGCATGAATGCTCACAGAAACAAGCAAAAGCCAGTTATTATAGTCATCAATGTGATGTACATTTCAAAATGAATCCAATATTCTTTATAGCTTTTATTCATGTCAATACTCTAAGAAAATTTAGAGCAATTCCGCTAAGTAAAAAGTCTTTATTCAGTACATTTGGACTTCACATAGTTTTATTATATTTAAATCCTTTTTGTCTTTATCACCAGTGTTATGTTCACACTGTATTTCTGTATAAGTAGGCTCACAAGTAGCCTACTTATTCTGTATAAGAATAAGTAGGCTACCTGTGATAGCTACAGAGTTCTTTAAAATCAGCCCTGCTGAGTCATGTATTCATGAAGTTGCAGAGATTTACATCCCTGTTTATTAAGCCTGCATATATGTATGAAATTTGCACCAATGAGTCAAAACAAACACAAGGAGGTTTTTGCATTGTTCTCCTATATATTGTCTCCCTGCCTCCCCAACCTCACTCCTTCAGTCAAAAAAGAAAGAAAAAATTTGAAACCTGGGAAAATGTGGGCTTTAAAGGACTGTAATGTACATTTCTACACAGAATATTGGGGAAAGTTTTAAAAGTTCACAATAAGAGATGAAGTTGAATCCTGAGGAGAATATAAAGGAGGGACAGAAGCAAGCCATTAAAAAACCCAAAAATCTTTACAGTCTTATCTCCTCCACAGGCCTACAAACGCTCAGTCTCATTATTGACAAAAGCATCAGACCAGGCATCTGGGAATCCTCATTCTCCTTGAAATGCTCAATACATTGCATTTTCTTTTGCCTTATGGGAGTCAGTGTTATCTGAATCAGATAGCAGAGATAATTAACGAATAACAGGATAAAAAGGTAAATTTAAAAGACTTGAAAACATTTATCAAACACTCAGGAGAACAAAGTAAAAGTGTTAATTTCTTTCTTTTTTTATCACATTGCAATTATGATCATAACTCATTCCAACAGTTTGTCAGCACCAGAGAAAATAAGATTTTAGGTTTTATATTATGGAAATGTAAGAAATGCATACAGCTCCACTGCCTCGTTTCCTTTAAGACAGAGATCCCCAACTCCGGTCCTCAAGGCCCACTGACCTGCAGTCTTCTGATGTTTCCCTGACTCAACTCACCTGACTCAAATTAATGGCTCAATAACAGACTTGTGCAGAGCTTCTCAAAGAGTTTATTTGAATCAGGTTTGTTGCAGCAGGGAAACATCTAATACCTGCAGGATGGGCCTTGAGGACCAGGGTTGAGGTTCACTGCTTTAGGAAAATCAAACCGTAGTCCAGTTCTCCTCAACTCCACCTGCAGACCCATCATCAAACAAACTAAAACCAGGTCAAATGATGCTGGAGATGCTCTGGGAGGGTGCTATGAGGCCACAGATGGAAAGTTCTCTGTGAGCCACATTAAGATGACATTAATAACATGACTGTTGTTAATGGACTACAAAAACATCATCCCTACAAGAACAATATCAAGCCCTGGATCACTGGTAACCTGAAAAAACATACTGGTGACTAATGGAGGGCTGGACAGAGCCAATGAGCTGAACATGTTCATAAATAGGTTCAGAACATACTGAGACCTCATCTGGCTCCACCTCCAGCCCGTCTGTCTCCTGCAGTCAGGTGAAGAAGCAACTGGAGAAATTGAACTGGAACAAGGCTGCAGGTCCAGATGGTTTCAGCACCAGGGTTCTGAAAACCTGCTCAGAAAAACTATGATGGATTCTTCAGCCTTTCAGGAAGGACTCAGCTGAGATCACTTCTATGTGATGTAAACAGAGACTGCAGACTTTGAGTGAGTGAGACTTTGTTTTATATATTTTTTTGAAAAAGACATTTTGAATCTTTATGTCACATCTATATAACAAAAGTCAGAATTAATGTAATTAATCAGGGCTTTATTGTTAATTAGTTTGGCTCCTCATTTATAACTGGACTCAGTGCTGGAGTGACACTGCTCTGAATCTGGCCAGACATCGACATTAGAGGGTAACTTCCATTGAGGAGTATTTAGTCTCGTTTAGAGTGTCAGACCTCAGATTCAGCTATTGACTGGACCTTCATGGATGCTCATTCACCTTCAAACTTCCATTGATTTCTATCTCCTTTCTGTCGTCCATTGGAAGTTTTAATTGGGAGAAAGGTTTACAAAGTATACAATACATTTTTAATTAGTTTAATGCTTTTGTAGAAGGGATACAAGTTGCTTTTGCCTTTACAGGTGCTTAACCAAAATATGTATGTTTTCCTTTTAAAAATATCTGTAAAGCAAAATCAACTTATTCTCCATTTAAATCATGTGAATCTTTATGTAAATCTATTTTATTTTAAATACGTGTACCTGCAGAGACATGTTTAGATTTTACAGTTTAAATATAAACTGTCTAGAATTATTACGAAAGGCCTTTTAAATAATGTGCTGACAAAGATGAGCAAAAGGTTCATCATGAAGTGCTGCAACCGCATTTATAGAATGGAAATTAATTAAATAAAAAAAAATTATGAACAAAAGCTACATTTTAAATCACAAAAAGTTTTGCAAATAAAAAGGTCTACTAATGGAACAGTAAATAAATAAACTAAAATAAATAAATGAATGAATAAATAAATAGATAAAAATTAAATTTACACTAGAGTGCACAAAAGGAGTAGGGAGCAAAAGCATTTGAAGTTCTACGCCTTGTTGCTCTAATCCACCAATAACTTTACATCATCTAATCGTTTGCACCTCAGGAAAAACAACTTTTATAGACATAAAATAATTCAACCAACCAGACAACACAATATTCATCTTCCTCCAGTCAATACATTATATATAAATATATATATATATATATATATTTATATATATATATATATATATATATATATATATATATAATTCCTCAACTACTGTAACCTTATGTCTTTATTTAGCTAACCTTGCTCTCTTTAACTAGTATTTTTGTTCTCCTATATCTCATAAGTTCCTTGTTTTGTCTGTGTGCCATTCAAATGTAACTTGTAATAGGAGTGGAACTCTGTATAAACCCTTGGTGGGTTTCGTTCCCCTCCTTGTACTATATCCTAAGTGATATGTGCAGAACAAATAAACTAAACTAAACTAATTAACAATTCTTATAATTCTTCTTAAATTGTGTGACATTTGTACTCAGATATTTTCATCTAATCCATTCAGCTAACCCACAGACAGTGACCCCACAGACAGTGCACACACAAAGTTGTTTCAAATAGTTGTTTCCTCTTAACTCATCACCCCTTCCCCCTCCAGGAACAGTTTCTGTATGTTATCAGGTAGTAATTCTTTCTTTCTTTTTTACTATTTTCAATGTGTTTTATTTCACCAAATCCACATAATTTTAACGCCTTCGACATAAGAAAGTTTGTTAGTGTGATCTCAGTACGTACTATTCTTATTGCTCACTTTTATAATGTACATATTGGCTGTAGGGTGCTTCCGCCACATATGGCAACAGATGTGAACAGTACAGGTAATGTACAGAACAGTACATTGCATTGGGATTTAGAAACCCTAAAACAACAACGCTTCTGGACAATTTAGAACTCACGTTTTATATGAGATTTACAGCACAGCTTATGGTCAAGTATAACACCTAAAAACTTATTTTCATACACTCCGCTTCATCATTAACTGGCACTTTCATTTGTCTGTTTTTTTGCGATTATTAAACAACATAAATGTAGTTTTGGTCAAATTTAATGATAATTTGTTTTTATCAAACCATCAGTTTAGCTTACTCAGTTCTATCGTGACCACATCTAATAACTGCTGCAAGTTCTCACCTGCATAGAGAACAGTAGTATCTTCAGCAAAAACAACCAATTTCAAAATATTTGATCCATTACAGATGTTGTCATATAGAGGATGAACAGTTTGGGGCCCAACACTGACCCCTGCAGGACTGCATGGGTAATGTTTCCATTGCTTGACCTAAAGTCACCTATCTGCACAAACTGTTGCCTGTTTTTAATATAACTTCTTAGACAATTTAAAGCAACTCTCCTACCATATTGTTCCATTTTTCTTTTATATGTCATGATCTATTGCATCAAACGTTTTTTTTTTAAAGTCCATGCATTCTTCTTTCATTCAGGTCAATTAATGCCTGTTCTGAAACCGTACTGACTGTCCATGAGGACATTATTTTTATTTACGAACGGTTAACTAGACAGTTTCAAAGAGTTTAAGTATTTTGGAAAACTGGGAAAGCAAAGATACAGGCTTGTAGTTGGTGAACTAACGTTTATCTCCTGCCTTATACAAAGGAATGACTTTTTATATAGCAGTTTTCATTTTGTAAGGAAATTTTTCCAATTTGAACGACAAACTGAAGAGATGCTATCGTTGTTCAATAATACCACCAATAACTGTTTTTACTAGTCATGTCAATGTCATTGCAATCTTTCTATGTTGTTGTTTTATAATTATTAACAATATATAATTTCCTATAATTTCCTTTTTATCTACAGCTCTTGAGAACATTGAACACGGGTTTCTGTCTCCATATTTCCCAGTACTCCCACCCTCTCTGGGTTGTGGATTACCTCTTTGCTCTGCTAGTTTAGGTCCTGCATTAACAAAAACGTTTGAATCTGTCAACCACCTCATTCATCTCATTAATTTTCTTATCTTGATCTGTAAAATGATCAGGATAACTTAATTATTTTTTTTTTTTTGTAATATTTTATCATAATAATCCATTTTGCAAATCCCCATATTAATTTCTTTTATAACGTTTTATATTTAATATCTGCCTCCATTGTTCTATATATTTTTTTTAATTTTCTTGCAAATGTTTAACAGTCATTTTGTTAAGCCTGCTCTGAGTATTTCTCTTGTATTGTTGGACATTTTTATCCAATATTAATTTAAATATTAAAAGAGCCAGGATTGATAAAGCCTTCTTTGAGGAGAGACTGAAAGGTAGTATTGCATCAGTTTAACCTCAGTTTATTTTCAGTTATTAAATTTAGACTTTGTAACAGATTTTAATTTATTTTATTTATTTTAACTCCACATCCTCCCAACTCAATTCTGTTACTGGACAAAATGCACCAAGAAATATACAAAATTTTAGATAACAGTTCCTTTAATCTTTGACAATTTACATTACTCGTTACTGTATATATCCTGCATACTATGCAGCTACACTAAATTAAAACTAGAAAATAAGTTATTCATTTAAAAAGCCAGAAAAGGGACAGGCATGAGTAAAAGGCAGGGCAACTTAAGTTTGTTTTACCCCGGAGTAAAACAAAACATGAAATTTAACTCTGTGGTTACATGTTCTGGGATGAGCTGTGGCCATATCCCAATACCCTCTGGTCCCAAAAGTCTTTTGGCAAAACACGTGTACAAAAACAAGTCCTGACATTTCCAGAAACATGAGTTTTTTTTCCACACACAGCTGGTTAGCTGGTGTACAGCTGCATTTCTGATCGGTACACATACATCTTAAACTTCAGGGTTGTATTTGGGTTTTAAAGCTTTAAAAATTGTGAAGCTTTGCAGCCACATGTGTTGAGACCATAAAAAACAAATATTTTACTTCAGGCTTGAGAGGGAAAGTTACAAGAATATGATCAACTACATGAATACACAGAATACATAATCAATAAGTAAATAAATAAAAATCACAAGCATATAAATACATTTTTTAAATACATATAATTCTTTTACTGATGAAATACTATGTACATATATGTCCTGCAGGTTGAGTCAGGTGTGTCGGAGCAAGGAAACATTGAAAACCTGCAGACCCAGTTGCGTAGACCTGATATATAGTGTAATTCTGATCAAAGAAATAGTGAACCTGAAGGTTTCATTATAAATGGCAATGTTGTGCTTTTAATTGACACAATAGTCAGCGAGGAATATACAGCATAGAAAACACACCTGAGCCTTAAACGACAAACCTCCTCCTGTGTTTTGTTCCACATGTGAAAGTGGAAAAACTCCCAGAAAACTGCAGGTCTGCTGAAACTCAGCAGTTTTAAATCAGGGTTAAAACTTTTCTACTTGCCACCTTTTATCAAAACTGTTAATTCCCCAAATTGGAACTTCTATTTCTTGCCCTTGATCAGCTTTTTCTGTCTTTATTTCTTCTTAAAGTTTGTTTTTAATGTACTTTTTAGTGCGTCCTCTGACCCCACTGTAATGCTCTTAATGCTTTTATGTAAAGCATTTTGAACAGTCTTGTACATGAAATGTGCTACAAATAAACTCGCCTTGCATTTCAGGGTTATAGACTGCTGTAACATCAAAACCTCTGACAGGTTTCAATACACTTTGCATTCTTTGATTAAAACAAAAACAAAACATTTTGTTTATATTGTGCACAAGTTCCAAGAGAGCACACATATATAAGGCACATAGAGTGGAAATTGCAAAACCGCATCCAGTCAGCAAATTTCACTCCTGAGCTCCTGTTTCCCCTGATTTATCACAGTCAGATAAGGTGAACAGATGAGTCCACTAATTCTATTCTGAGTACACACTTATCAACTTATCAGCTTACTTGACTAGTGCCTATCCGCGGTGACAAAGACTCATTAACCAGGTGACCATGTATGACACTTGTGCACATGGCTACAACAATATTTAATAAAGTTTTGTAACTAAATACTCTACAAAGTTATTAGGCAGTGTGATGAGACGAGCCAAAACAAAGAAAACTGTTATGACAGAATCCAAGTTTAACCCCAACAGTCAGCACTCTCCCTTGTTTATTTTTGGTGAGGTTCATCCACATTTTTATAACTAAATGCTCTTTGGCAAGCTTGTTTGTTTCTCTGAACTGGTTTTTAGTGAGAAAACTTGGTTGTTTGCCCTGCAGCAGTGCCTTCATCCCTCCCTGTTTAACCAAGCGTATGCTCACGCCCTCTGCTCATTCATCCTGTTATGTATGAGCAGAACTCAGAATCTGGCCGTCAACTATACATTCAAGAGAAGAGTCTGAAAGAGGCCGCGTGGATCTAAGCCTCATGTGGCATTTACTGCACATGTTTTCTTTAACTTTGCACCCGCTATCAACTGGAGGTCAACCAAGTCACAGTTAACGGGGCAGAGGCTACAGTCAATAAGGTCGTGACCTTCAGCAAACTCAGACAGTGGACAAAGTAAAGCAGTGTAATTCATCAAAGTGATATATTCAGAACTGGCTTTGTTTCTGGAAAAAACGCTTAAAATGTTCAGAGTCAGAGCATAAATTAAAAAAAAGACTTCTATTAAACTTAACTAGATGCTTGTAAGTCATTAGCTGTAAGTGTTCACTAAATGATCCGTCTGCTACAGTAAAATAGATGACTTGCATATATGTGTCAAAAGGTGTGGCATCAAAACATTTACAGTAAATCCATGGGAGTAGAGGCATAGCTTAAGGCACTGCAGAATGAAAAGAAGCTTCAGTGGGTGTTTGCCTGCACAAGACAAACTCTTAGAAAAATTCCACTCCTTTGTTAAGCTACCAATTCATTTACTGCTTTATAGCTTCATAAGAACTGACCAAGTCAGAGAAAACTGCATTGGTTCTGTTTACATTCATTTTCAGGCCAACTCTGACCTTTTCTCACATCAAGTAAAAGACAGCAGATGGATTTTTGATCTGTTAGCGCAGCCAGGAAGACAGTGCTGGTCATTTGAGAGCAATCATTTTTAAATGATTTAGTACACACATTGGGAGCCACAAAGAAAAGCGAAACTTTAAGGAATATGACTGGATTTTTCAACCTGGGTCCCATTATTCCTTCTATTCGGGTGTAAAATACTGATGAGCACAAAGGTCTTAATAATCTGACCCATGTAAAGCAAGAACAACATGATGCTGGAATGTGTAAAGGTACAGTAACCAACCAGGTGTTTTTACACTTGGCTGGTTGGATTAAAAAGGTGAATAATTACTCTAATAGGGCAGGTCACTTGAAGAACTAAACCTTTTCTGAATCTTGGTGCATGCAAGAACCATGGTTCAAGACTTCTTAAAAAAAAGGCCTTAGTTAACTTACAGTTAAGCCTGTCATGATAAGAAAACAGTCAATTAATTACACGTTAAGAAAAAATGAGCGCGATTAGTTTGCCGGCTGCAATATATTATTTTTTTTGTTTCCTTTCTATCTTACTTCACCATAGACTGTGTTTGACAACAGGTTTCACTATGGAGTATCTCGACTAAACGCTCCCGTTTCTTGCGGAGTGATCTCTCTTGCGTCATACATGACAGCAGCATGAGTGCGTGGTGAAGCACTTAACCTGTGCGAGCCGGTATGCTGCGTTTGTTTTACAGGGCTGCCCACACTCACGCATTGGCATTGGAGTGGCTTCTCACGCTCTCACATCTCCAATTTCTCACGCTGAAATACACATCAAGAGCAATGCCAGATAATCGAGAGGTTTCGGGAGGATTCCCAGTGGGCCGCATTAGTTTTGGGCCGGTGTCCCGGTGTTACGTGAAAAAGCTTCGCAGCAGCGGTTCATTCACTGCTCATGGGTCAGTCTGACACGCAGTGATGAGGGGAGATATTTCAGCTTCACAAACAGCAACTATGCGTAGTATTTTTTTTTCCTAGTTATTTTTTTTAATTAAATGGGACTAACTGGCAGTTTTACAGGTTTTTCCTGGTCTGAGCCCCATGTTTAATTCTTTTTTTAATATATTTTTTGAAGGGCAGTTTTGTTTACAGAACAGAGACTTTATTTGTTGTTTTTGGTTGTTTGGTTTTCATTCATTGTTAGAGTCCATTCTATTTATTATTGTTTTATTATTTAAATTTCTTCCGGATCCAGTGTAAAATGTTCTTTAGAAATTAAAGTTTATTGATCTTTGAAAGGGTGTACTTGCAATATGGTATTGTCGTATTAGTTAAAAATGGTCTCAAAATTACAACATTATCACTTTGCGCTATATTATCGCTTATCGCAATAATTTGAGAAAATTTATCGCACAGCAAAATTTGTTATCACGACAGGCCTACTTACAGATGGATTCAGGTCCCACCAAACCTTTTTTCCTTAGACCCCTGCAGGACTAAGACATGTTAAAGTCAAGGCTAATTGGGTTACAAATGGAAATTAACACTGGTACCCTGCACTTTGCTAAATGTCGGCATCTTAACTGGAAAAACTACTGCCAGTCAATCTAATAAAATAAATCCTTAAAACAAAATCCTCCTCAAGATTTTGCTTTTCATATTCTCTCCTTTGTTGTGTAAATTTTAGGGTCTGATTCTACCAACTCTAGCTCAAAACAAATAGTAATAACATTTATATTCAAAAGCTGTTCCTCTGCATCCTTGGGTGCAGTCATTAAAAGAGATGATTGGTCTGCATAGTCTCACTGCGAATATCTTTTTTTCCACTTTTCCATTTCCCATTAAATAACAGACACTAAACTTTATGTACTTTATGTTACAGCAACATTTCTGTAAGATGGATATAAACATCCTGAAAGTGCATTTAATTAAGACTTTACAGCCGTGATGATGGATAACCACTGTAGCAAGGCACATCTGCAACCATGGTGTTTCCTTATGTATGATGAGGTGTTTTATGCACATATGTAAACATAAATATCTGGATAGACACTTTATATATTTAGCAGTTGTCACAATCTCCGTTAGGAGCGGAGATTCTTTGAATGTAGTGGACGGCATCTGCAATGGTGAAGAATATCATTTTGTTCTCTCCTACATCCCCACCTTTTTTGCTGCTGTAGTAATCCCCCTTTTCCAGACTGTCTAGTAATGAGGTACTACACTGAGCCAAGAGAACTTCAACCCCGATTTCTCCGTAATCTTTTCGGACCTCCTTCAGAGCGTTCACTCCAGCAGTGTCTAGGAACAAGACTGGGCTGCAGTCAATCACTAAGCTGTGCAATCTTTGGGAAGCTTTCTCCTCAAACATCAAGGTAACGGTAGCTTCAGCTTCATCTTCTTTACAAGCCCTCTTTTCTGACTTCGACTTTGATATTTCTCCAGACTCCTGCAGTTTTCTCTTCTCGAACTTGATACGCCGTGTTTTCTCCCTCACGGGGTCGAGCCCCACGCACTTGTAGAGAGACTTCTTGAACAGGGTGTGGTTGGCGTAATAAATCGGGGCCTCATATCTGAAAATGGCCACTCTGGGATGCTTTTTAAGGCCGCGGTATGATGACATAGATTCATAATGCTCCCTTGTGGCAGCTCGACCCAGCTCCTTTACTTGGACTTGCTGAGTTCGGCCCAGGACGCAGAGGGCTGAAACAAAAACCCCAACAAGAAGTCCGAGTTCAGTGTTGACCAGTGCTGACGTTGCCATGGTTACTAACCAGATGGAGGCATCGATGCGGTTGACACGCCACATGCGGGGAACGTCGGTGAACTTTCGTAGAGCTCCACGGAGGTTCACCACAATGATGGCAGCTAAAACACATCTGGAAAAAGGAGAACGACTGTGTTTTAATTAAGTCACACATGTATGTAACACCCATGTGGAAGCACTCCATACAAGAAGAGAAAATAAAATTAAACAATTTGATCCTATACTATAGATTAAATATGTTAGTCTGTGGACCTTCCATTGACAACACAAACTAATAAATTGATGCCAGTCAGCTTAAAAAAGAAAACAACTAAGACAGTAAGTAAGTGTAATGCAAGGTTCATGGCATCGCCCAACTGGTGACAACTGGGGTGACGTGGCTCAGTGGGTAGAGTGGTCGTCTTGTAGCCTGAGGGTTGCTGGTTCGATCGTCTGCCTGTTGAGCTCATGTCAAGGTGTCCCTGAGCAAGACACCGAAACCCCAAATTGCTCCTGAGCGCCTTGCATGGCAGCTTCCGCCATCAGTGTGTGAATGTGTGTGTGAATGGGTGAATGTATAATGTAAAGCGCTTTGGTTATCTTTCCAGGTACAGTAAAAAGCAGCATATAAATATCTGTGTCTTTATCTAAATATCTATATAAATACAGAGAAGTCTTGAAAAGTTGCCTCTTTATGTGGCGTTAACTTATCTTCTATTTATTAATTCCTGCTTTTCATTCCTTATTCCATCATCTGTTAAGTGTGGCAGCTGAATGTTAACATGAATTTATAAATCTCATTTTCCTGTGTTTGAACTGTGCTGAGGCCCTGAACTGTTGTCAGGTTATCTGTTAGTCAAACTTTTGAAAACCTTTGAAACCTGTTTTAAAAAAGGTAAACCCCTCCAACAAAAAAAAAAAAAAAAAAAAAAAAAAAAAAAAAGAGAAAACTTTTGATTTCTTTAACAGATCAATTTTTTTTTTTTTACTTTAGAACCTTAACCATTGAATTTTAAATTTTAGGTTAAAGCTTGTTTTCATTGTTGATCTAACATCTGTTTTGTGTGCAACACCATATGAAATACATTTTAGAGTAATACTTAAGAGTTCTTCTTACCAAATTTTCAATTCCTGTGTATGTGATTTACACAACCCTATGTTAGCCGAGAGTGGCTATTCCTGCCATTATTTATCCTTGATGTAAGCTCGTTTTCAGGAATTAAATTTCTCTTCATATTTTTTTTCTTTTCACCTTTATTTTTCCAGGTAAAATGTTTAAGAACCACTTCTCATTTCCAAACATGAATTATCTCAAGAAATTGTCTTTTAGTTGAGAAAAGCACCTGCTGTAACTGGTTATGACAAGATAAAAAAAAAAAAGAGCAGTTAGCACCTAATTTAAACGGTAAAAGCCATAATTGGTCAGAATCTCTACCAGCAAGTTAAGGCATGTGTGTTTGCTGCCTGACGAATATTCTCCTAAACTTTAATCTTTGTTTTATCAAAGTTTATTTTTGTTACATAGTTAACTGTTATATTAAGATTATGGTGTTAAAATAAAGCAAAAAAAGAAACGTAAAAACACAGCCAATGTTGGCTTCTGGACATGGTGTAGCAGTGCTGCAGACCCTACAGTGATGCTATGTCACACCATCGTGTTAGCTGTAACTAACAGTCATCAGAAGTTATTAACTACTGATTAAAGAGTGTATGAGAAATAACTAGACTGTCACAGATTGTGGTATGCTTACTTTTGAAGGGAATAGAAGAGCGGTGCAATAACCAGAAGCACCAGCAGCAGGACGAGAGCGCTGACCAGCCCCGATACCTGAGTCTGGCACCCTGTGGACTCCTTGACAAGAGTCTTCAGCAGAGCAGCGCTAGTGGTGAAGCAACGGAAGAAAGATGGTAAAATGTTGCAGAAGCCGATGGCGTACATCTCCTGGTTGGCATCCACCGTATAGCCGTGCTTCTTGGCGAACATCTCCGACAGCGAGACAGTGATGGCGAATCCCACGATGGCGATGGAGAAAGCGTCGACGGCAACATGTGGGATCAGCGACCATGAGGGCAGCTGAGGCGGGAGGAAGCCTGTAGGGATGTCGCCAGCCACGCTTGAACCATAATCTGTGTTGAAGTGGCCAAAATGAGAAGCTAGTGTTGCAATTATCACTGCAAAAAGCTCAAAAGGGATCGGAGCCTGAAAAACAGACACGCAGACTAAAAATCAATAAACAATCTGAGGCTGACATCACACAGTAAATTCAATGCTAACCCAACTCAGAAAGAGAAAAGCCTCTTTTTTTTCTTTTAAACAACCCTAATCTATTCCCTCAATGTCGAAATCAAAACAACGTTCATGGTTATATCAAATCTTTATCAACACTAAAGCATCTAATAAAAACCACTGCAAACAACTTCATAAAAAAAACATATTTGGCTGTTTTATAATTAGTTTAATATTTGGACTCAGGTGGAAAATGTGCTTTCTGAGTTTCAGTATGGAAATGCTTTATAAAACTACAACTAACTATCTTGCTTTTAATCATTTTAATGTAATTTATTATTTTATTCTGATTAATTGTTGATGCCTTTTATTATTTCTAAATATGTGTAATGCCTTTGTTTTATGTAAAGCACTTTGAATTGTCCTGTACATGAAATGTGCTGTACAAATAAACTGCCTTGCCTTGCCTAACTACAACAGAAACAATATGTGAATAAGATGCATTATAAAACTTTGGAGCATGTGCAGATGCCTAGGCCCTTTCGAGAGTAGCTACACATAAGGTGTAGTTTGACCTGCAATTACATTATATGGGTGTGCTAGTTCAACTTTTACAAGATTTGCTGAACCAATATATCTACATGTATTTTAGAGGTCTGGTTTCTGTCTGACTATTCTAGAAAATAATCTGTATAGGTCATTATTTTTACCTTTAGCTTGGCTTTGAAACGGTCATTTAGCTCCTTTGAAGGAATTAGTACAGCCAAACACACCAAACTGGTGATAAGGTCACAAATATTGGTGTTTCCGAGGTTGGTGAGCACGCTATACCAGATTTTAAACAAAGTGAACCAGCCCTGGGGTCTTGGGATCTTCAGGCCCAGAAGGTACTTTAACTGAGAGGTGAGGATGGTCAGGGAGGCTCCTGTGGCAAAGCCACTGAGAAGGGAGTCAGAGAGGTAGACCGAGACAAAACCAACCTGCAGAAGGCCCATTAACACCTGAGAGAAAGAGGAGGAGTAAGATGCCAGATTCCAAACAAGGCTGGAAACCAGCATTTCAAAGAAACACACGTTCAAAGTTTAAGTACTTTATCGAAGCTGACCAAAGTAATATACTGAAACAAAGCTGAATGAAACCAAACTGACTTGTCTAGCTTCCTTCAGGCCTCACAGGATAATGCTTAGACTGGATTATTTCTGTCGAGTGTACTTCAGAACTCACACTTACCTGGTAAACCCCAGCAGTGAAGGTTACCGTTGCTCCCACTGTGATTGCATAGCAGCTCCTGTCACACACTACCCCACTGCTTCCATTCCCCTGGCCAGCCAGCAGGACTTGGCTGTTGTTACCGCCGATACTGCTGCTTTCTGTGAGGTATCCTGCCAAAGCCAGCTCTCTATCTACAACCTGGCCCACCAGCAGGCAGAGGACTCCAAAAATTCCTACTGAGATATGCCTGGAAGTGCCCAGGAGGGCATAGATGATGGATGCGAAGAAAGAAGTGTAGAGACCATAAACTGGGTCCTGACCGGCCAATAAAGAGTAGGCTATGGACTGGGGAACCAGCAGGATTCCAACAATAAGTCCTGACATAATATCACCCAGAATCCACTCTCTGAGCTTGTACCGTGGAAGCCATCTCAGAAATGGGACAAAGTCTAGTATTTTGGATTTTACTTTCTTTGGTGTGCATGAGCAATGTTTCTTCAGCCGATGAGACACGATGGTTTGCCATTTTTTTTCTGTTTCACTCTCAACTCTTTCCAGAATAAGTGGCTGCTGAAGGTCGTACTTTGTTCCATCATCCTCTGCTGGGAAGGACTCGTCCCCATGATGCATGACTGAGCCTGTGTCTGTGGTGATGTGGAAAAAGGTAGGTGGTTACGCCCACGTCATGTCAAACAACTACTATCTGCAACTATCTGAATATATATTTTTAAAAATGCTGGGGTACATTTTCATATTTCCACCTTTCTGTGAAACTGGAAAACTTATATTAATGGGTCAGAGACTGTGGACAAGACTTTGTATTTCTGAAAGGGAATATTTCTTCCATTTTGTTACATCACACTAGAGATAAGATGCTTCTTATTCATACAGGTCAGATTACACTTCAAGTGACCCTTAAACGATTAAAATGAGCACATCATTTTAGTGATAAATTCTGATATCTACTAAACCAAGGACAAAACACCACAACTAGAAATCTGGGAGAAAAAAAATGAAAAGGAAAGTTACAATGGCAGTCTAATTGCACCGTCACAATATACAGTTTTCAATATTTTAGGTGATTATATAAAGTGTTGGATGCAAGATTAAAGTAATTTAACTGCAGTTCATTTTTGCAGGTCAAAATTCAGAGGTACAACATTTTAAAAAAGGCTTAATTTGGCAGTACAGTAAGATGTTTTTAATAAAGGTCTTCCGTGCTGTTGTTTCAAAAAGCTAACTGGTTCTGTTTTTCAGCTGAACTCATGAGTAGTCGTGTTAATCATATTATCTGTTCTGCCTTCGGGGCTATTTAAAAAGCCTTTACTAGGAAGCAGATACTCAGGAACCGCGAGTTTCAGCGTCGAGGCAAGTTGGATAAAGAAGTCTTATAACAGAATGGAAAAAACAGGATAAATAGACGTATCCATTACCGATTATACGTACCATTATCTACTGTCAGATTACCTTTTTTTAACTATCTAAAAGCTGAAACAGAAAATTGCAAGAACTGCGTTTAGCGGGGCATGAATGGGTACTATTGTAAACAAGTTGTCAACGTGGAGGCTGGAAACTTGAACAGACTGAAGTAAACCATTGTCCGAGTTTGCTGCCCCGAGAATAAAACATTACTGTTAGCATGCAGAGTTACTGACCTGCGCTCCAACCGCCGTCTTTAAGTAGTTTTTGCGAAGTTATCCTCCGACGGTCGACTTTTATTCCGCCTCAGATTCATTTTACGCTACCCTCCGCGCTGTACGTCATGACGCGCATGGAACGTGCGAGACTACTGGCTGATCGCTCTCTAGACCAACTTGCGGGTTTAGCGTCTTGGAGAGTTACCTCAAAAACACACTAGTAAAACATGCACATCCCAAGGAAATACTCGTGTACAAGCTTTCCAGAAATGATGAAAAAAAAACATCCAAGGCACATACACGTAATGATAGTTTTATACAAGTTAATATTTGGCTTTGATTTTTTTTTTTTTTTTTTTTTTTTTATCATAGTGAACAGTTTACTGCTGTCAATGCACTAAAATTCGTTCTTTTTCTCTGAAGAAATCTCAGCCATGTGTTGAAACTGAACAGAAAAAAAGAAACCAACTCAAATGTTAAGGATCATACAGTTGTGTCCAAAAGCCTTAACACACCTCTCATTTTTAATATTCTGTAACTATGCTGCCAGACCTTTCTGTGAAGTGGTTTTGACCCAATAACCCACAGGGTTTTTTAGTGACTTCCCAAAGTTTTTCTTTAGACAATACCTGCTTTTTCACTCATTTTCATTTCAGTCCTCACATCGGAACATTTTCAGGAGACTGTATGGTCTTGTTTGTTAAAGCACTTAACACTGATCTGAGTCATTTTAACATACAAATGGGATAAAACAAGGGATGAACCAAAGTTGTGTGTCCACACATAATCAACAACTTAGCAAGACATAATTTCAAATAAGATCTTCATAAAAACAAATAATTTGCTCCAATTTCTTTAGTTGCATTTATGGAAAATACCAAAAAATAACACAGTTTGACAGACAGAAAAATAGGATTTTTACTCCAACAATGATTGCTTAAGAGGTATTGGATGACAGCTTGGCATATTTAAAAGAATGCATGCAGTGTCTGCTTTAATATTAAAAGAAACATTTTAGATTTGATCCAGGAACCTTCCTGCTGTGAGGTGACAATACCAACCACCACACCCCTGTATAAACCAGAATTGTACAGTTTACTTTTAAATTGTTAATGCTAACAAAATTACAGCTGAGTTAAGAACACATGGATGTTATTTGCAGAGGCATTTAGTGTCTGATCCACTTAAGAGTCCATCCTTCATTAGTTATGAGTCACAAGAGCAGTTGACAGCAGGTGGAGCAAAGAACTATAAAATGACCTTAAAATTGAACACGTCCTAAATGATAGTAATTCATGAAGTAACATTCAGAAATGTTCAGTACTGTTTACAATTTACAGCTCTGTGAGTACTTCTTCATTGAGTGAAAGTGTGAAACCAGTTCAGCTGGTTTTATCTTGCACACCAGTGAGCTGATTTGTTTAACTTTCATCTCATATTTCATCTCACCGTGAGTGAGGACTTGACTGAAGTATGTGGTTCATCCCCTCCTGGTGAAACACACAAGCATCAGGAAAAGTAAGGTATTTTAGAAGTATGTTTTTTTTCTATGAGAATACTAATGATACTAAATCCTAATATAAATATGAGCTTCAGGGAGCAACAGAGGGAGAAACACTGTTCATGTTAGTTTCTAACATTGACAGATTTACTGAGGACCTAACCCACACAAACTGAATGGATAAAGTAAACGATGAGTGGTTTGTAAGGGTGACATTATCAAGTGATATGTTATCATTTCACCACTTTTATTTTTATTTAATGTGTAATCTCACTAGATTAATTTAGAATTCAGTATTTTTCTAAGTTTGTGCATCAGGTGGTGGTGGAGCTGGGGGCATCCTGGCTGCCAGGCTGTTTGGCTCGAGACACTGGGGCAGGCGATGACCCACAGTGGGTGGTTGTTTGGGGTTGCCCTGTGTCCTTTACTCAACTCATGCTAGGGTGATTGCTTCTATATCTCTCCTATATGCACTCCTGATGATTCTCTGATTTTTTATTCTGCTTGCCATGATGCTGGACAGGACATGGTTTAAAAAACTGAACTGAATTCACAAACACCATTTCAGTCCATTGGTTGAAGCTGTTTTATGAAAAGCAATTTAAAACCTTATTTAAATTTGCTTGGCAGGTTATTTTTCTGCTTCTCAAGTGGCAGCAGAGCACTACTTTACATACAGCTATTTCCTGCTAATAAATTAATCATATCTACACCTATTCTTAAGCCACTGCTTTACCAGTTAGTTCAGGTTGTAGGTAAATAAATAAGCAAGTAAAATATTTTTGTATAGCACCTTTCACAGACAGCGCATCACAGAGAAAATAAGTTTATAAAATTCACAACCAAATAAAATACAAAAACTAAAATATATAAAATAGAAGTATAAAATGTAAAATCAGTCATAACAGCCCAAGTCTAACTAAAAGCTTGTTGGAATAAAAATGTAGTTTTTTAAAAAAAATATCCAGAGTCCAAGCTACATAAAGACAGCGGCAGGTTATTCCACAGTCTGGGTGCTGCTGCTTGGAATGATCGGTACTCTCGAGACCTAAAGCGAAGGACCATGAAAAGATTTGTTTGGATGACAGGACGTATATGGCTGAAACAGACTCCTCATCAGTGGCTCTGAGGTGGAACGTGTGGACACTTTCAGGTACCTGGGAGTGACCATATCACAAGACCCGACCTGGACTCAGCACATCACAACAACTGTGAAGAAGGCCAGACAGCGTCTGTTCCTCCTCAGACGACTGAGAGACTTTAAGCTCCCTCTCAGGGTGCTCAACAACTTTTACACCTGCACCATTGAGAGCATCCTGTGTGGGAGCATCACCACGTGGATGGGGAACTGCACAAAGCAGGACCTCTTGGCCCTAAAAAGGGTGGTCCGAGCAGCTGAGCGGACCACCAGAACAACTCTCCCCAACCTGCAGGACATTTATGTGGAATGTTGCAGGTCAAGGGCTAAGAGGATCCTCAGTCAGCCCAGCCACCCCGCACACTCTCTCTTCTCTCCACTGCCATCAGGCCGGCGCTTCCGCTGCCTGAGGACTAAGACTGAGAGGCTGAAGAAGAGTTTCTTCCCCCTGGCTGTCCGCTTGCTCAACTCTGAGCACTGAACAAAACAAAAGCCACTTCTCACTCCTATTTGCACATGTAAATATGTATGTAAATATACATAGGTATGCTGCTATTCTTTTATCTTATTTAAAAGAAAAAAGATTTATCTTTTTTTATTCTATTCTATTTTTATTCTATTTTATAAATATTTAGCTTATTCTTTCTATTCTTAAAGGGTGCAGGTACAGAATACACATTTCACTGTACAATTGTACTATGTATAACTGTGCATGTGACAAATAAACCTCTTTGACTTTGACTTGACTTGGAAATGTAAAGAGGAGCTTGACCATGAAGAGCTTTGAAGGTTGAGACCAAGATTTTAAAAAGAATTCTAAAATCAGTCGGTCTAAATATCTGTAATTTACAAGTTTACAGCAATCCATGTTTGCAGTGTTTTCATCTGGAGGCCACTTTGACATTTTGTCTGAAAACTTTGAAGGACAAAACCAGATGAACTTTTCTGTTTTGCAAAGTAAGTAAAGATCACAGTAACAAAAATATGAAGATAATACTGTAGTAGCTTTAGAGATTATTAGAGTGCAGTTTAACAGTAATACTACGTTTCTGAACTTAAAACTCTGTACTGTTGTCTTGTTTTGATGGCACACAGACATTCATTGTGCATACTTCTAGCAATGTTGTTGCCCTGCAGCATTCTGAGACCAGGTAACTACACTTAACATTTTTTTCTCCGCATCATGTGACATCATGTGACATCATGTGACATCATGTGACACATTACATCACAGTGTCACACACCACCAACCAGATATCAACACACTGGTTATTTTTTTTAACATGCATTGTGGATGACTCAGGAGAAAAATGCAAGAGGACACTATCGAATGAAGCGAGGAACAGAAAGAGAAGATAATAGAGCAATTATGTAAACCTGCTGCCAAAGCTCAGTAATGCCACTTTAAACCTGCTAACCTTCCAAAAAGTAAAAATATTTCATCTCTTCTGAAAGCTAGTTACCTCACAAGAAATATTTTCTTTAAACAATCAATAATCAAATCAAATCAAATCTGACTTTATTTATATAGCACTTTTCAGACAAAAGTAACTCAAAATGCTTAAAACAAAGCAATCAGGTGCAAACATACACAAAGAGATAATTAACAGCTGAAAAAAGCATAACACAAGTGCATAAAAAGCAGATTCTCCAAGCAGGAAAGATTATATACAAACAGTTTGCACTCTTTAATCGTTTTATGTTTTCAACCTGCAATGTTTTGTTTTGTTTTGGTTTTTTCTGTTTTATTTTTCACATTTTTTCCACTGTTTTTGCTATTTCCATTTGGGATTTTAAAAGCATTTTTCATGTCATTTAATTTTTAAATGTTTATTTCTTCTGCACAGAAGTGTCTCAGTAAAACTATATAAATTGGTTTGAGGTTTCTTTTCCTAAATAAATGAGAAGGTTTTTGGCCAATAAATAATGACACTATGTTAATTTAACAGCCTACATGCAGCAAGTATTTTTATAACCCTGTACAACAGTTAAACGGTGTTAACAGAGTCTTGTTTTGGAACAGAGACAGGAGTCTGTGATAGTGTCATTAAACATTGGGCAGTACCGTAATCCCAGCATTGTAATTGGATGCAGGCTTATGTCCACACATGACTACTTAAAACCATCCAGGTAATCCCTTTTCTCTTCTCAGACATCTGCAGTTGGGTTGGTTAGCAGGACAGAGGGATTACACACTTTCCTGGGGACAATACAAGAACTTGAACAGGTAGGGCAGTTTGCTTTTAATTAATATTATCTGTTAGATTTGTGAGAAATATGTATTTTGCACATTATTTTTAGGATTCGTAACTTAAATTACATTTTTATGTAAAGTGTCTTAGACAGGAAAGAGTGTAGCTGTTCCAAAAGGAGGAAATGTTGACACAAAAGTATTAAATTAATTAACCAATTTATACGGCATCTGACAAGTAAAAGAACTCGGATTGTGTTTCAAAGCATATCATAGATCAGTAATTAGAGGTTATAGTTATTATTTGTACTGAAAACACAGGTTTTCAGTGAATCATATAAAGTTTGAGTTGAATACCTACACAGCAAACTCATGTCTGTTGGCTTGTAAATGGAAAACCTTCAGAGAACTAATACCAGCTCATTATTTTAATGAGATTTTCAGCATCTTTTTGCTCATTGTTTTGGCTTCACATCACTTCTATTTATGTTGCATCAACCCATTTGATTCCACCTGTCTCAACAAATGTAAGGTTAACTTGTCCAGCTATGAACTTCAGTACACAATGTCAGTGTGAAAAAATGTAAGCGTCAGTAGCTAAAGAGTTTGATCTTATTCAAAATACAGAAGATGATGGCTAAATTAGGCTAACTTAGATTTAATTAATATGATAAAAGTGATCGTGTACAAATCAGCTTTTTTTAGTCACAAGCAATAAAATCCTCTTCTAAACTTGTTCCTTGTCAGCAGCAGCCATGGTGGACGCAGCAGCAGCAGAGCAGTTCCTGGATGCCAACCCTCAGTTCGCCAAAGAGTTCTATGACCGATATTTACGTCCCAAAGTCATCTCAGACCTGCTGGATGGCAACCGTAAAACAATGGTGGACATCAGCAAGTTTCACGACTTGACAATGGTGGACGAAAGTGAGATCCTGTTCGACCTAATACGGGACATTCAGGACAACCTGCAGATGGAGAGGTCTGTCTTCAGGCTCATGAAACATCTCAGTTTCATGCTGAAGGCGGACCGCATGAGTCTCTTCATGTACCGGCAGAGGAACGGCGTGGCAGAGCTGGCCACCAGGTCTTTAAACAGTACTTTCACTGATGTAGATGAAGATTTGGTAGCAAAAAAGAACACATACCTAAAAAAATGTAGCTTGAGAAAGAACTACAAACACTTTACATAAAAAAAGAAGATTTCAAATTAGTAGGTTTTAGTCTGTTTCTGTATGTAGAAAAATAATTTTATTCAAATGATAGTTGATTTCTGTTTCACAATCTTTAATTTTGTGCAGTTCCACATTTCCAGTCCCTTTGGAAGCTACAGAAGCCACACAGTGCTGCTAGCAGCTAAAATTGTTAGCAGACTCACTCAGGAGTGCATGATTTAGAGCATTTTACTTTTAGCAAGTTTTACCCAAAAGGCAACACTATAAATAACATTTACATGAAAAATAAAAATGGCAAGAAGTGATGCTTAAATTATAACTTTCATATGTTTTTTGTGTAATTCTAGGTTATTCAATGTTCATAAAGATTCAACATATGATGAGTGCCTGGTGCCACCTGAGAGTGAAATTGTGTACCCGTTGGACATGGGCATCGTGGGGCATGTAGCCACCAGCAAGAAGATGGTCAACATTCCTGATGTGTCACAGGTAGACACACCTGACACAGGCTTAGTTGTGTTTTGATTTTAGATAACCAGTTATATCACTATAGTCTGTCATTTTCCCACCCAAGGTATAAAAAAAAGATCAAATCTTGTATTACTATAATTGACTCACACAGAGGATGTATTCATGTTTAAACAATGATCTTGGCATATCATGTTTAGAAGAAACAGAAGAACTCTAATTAGTGTTGTTTTGTTGCTGTTTGACCACCAGAGGGCGACATGACACCATTGTGCCATCTCATCTAATTCCATGTAACCAAAGCCAGCTCAATCTCATTATAGCCAATACCTTTGACATTTGAAAATAGCTGGCGAGCTTTTTCTCATGTACCAATCATGCTGCTGCAGATCCTCTACCTTCACGTCCAACCCCCCCTTCATACCTGCCCAAAGTGTTATTGTGACATTTACACTTAATAAAGCAGCAGCTCACTCCACATAACTGATGGATTACAAGCACTCCTCAGTATCAGTCCAATCACATCCTTTCATGGGAGATTAGAGAGCTCACCTGCTGATGTACGAACAAAACTGACCTGGGCTGATTGTTCCCGTTTGTTTTGTTTTTTTTATCTACAAATTCTGCTGCCAGGCCTGCTTGTTTTGCCTTCACTGTGAGCCATGACAGAACAAACATCGTGCTTCTCCAAACCTCAGTCCGTCAAGCTGCAGCCTCAGACAAACGCATGAAAGCGCGATGGGAAATGTGGCGGCTGGAACCATCAAAGGCTCCAAGCCTCAGTTTCCCCACTGGCAGCAAAGGAACAGCTAATGTTTCCATATAATTGGTTGGCTTTGTGATGCTAATGCACAGAGAATGGCCTTTTAGTAATGCACAGACTGGAAATCACTGTCTCTGTGCTTGCTATTTCCATCCCAATCCAATCTAGCACAGGCTGGCCAACCTGTCAGGATTCCTGTATTGTGGGTGGGGATTATGTAGTGACTAAGAACTGGCCTCAGTTTCCCGTCCTCATTTGTCTTTCCCTTCTTCAAAGTGAATTAAATTACTGACATATTTTACAGAGTTAGCGTAAATTAGTCATTTATGTTTGATTATTCATAGTGTCTGTGCATGTGCATCTCGAATAAGTGTTCGAGGAAGGTGGAGAGGCTGTACATGGAGCCAGTTAATCTGTCCTGAATTAGAGCGATCCCAGATTACTCCCGGAGGTCACATATGCCCTGAGCCATTTTCACAGACTCAGCACTATAACACACCTTTAATCTATTCTACACTTTATTGTTTTGCTTTCCTCATCTTTTTGAACAGAAATGGCTCGAAATACATTTAATGTGTCATAACCAGAGAAGCTAAATTAGCCAAGGAAGAATGCATGAACATGTGTGCCCTGAATAGATATTTAAGCAGTGTACAGTTTCTATTTATGTCTAAATTTTCCACCTGCGTGATCATAGACTACCGAGGAAAACTCAGCAGCAAGATTTGAATGATAAGCTATACCATAAATGAAATACCAATTTCTTATTTAAATGTAATGTCAAAATCTGATTGAAAATATGTTTCAGTTGAAGCTGTAAACAGCTTGTCATGCCACCCAGCTGTTTGGGATGAGTTTATTTGTATCCAGGATCAGCCTGGTCTCCCTCATAGCTAAGTTCCTATTTCCCACACTGGTACTACTCTTCAGGCCACTCTATAGAAAGACTAACCTTATAAAAACATATTTTCTCTACCATGATTTCTTGTACACTGCAAACAAGAGAGGAAATCTCATTAGAGAACTTTAGAGATTAAAAATCTAAATTTCCTCCACAGGATCAGGGGTAAACAGTACTGGTTTGAGGTACTGTTGGGAGTGCCTGGCCAAGCATAATTTCATGAATGTTCTTTATAATTGCTTTTAAAACTTTAAGGTGCACATTAGAAATATCTGTTACTGTCTGTAAACACATTCAAATACAGCTTTTCATTCATTCCCAGTGCAGTGTGAGACGTGTTTATCAATGAAAGCTATTACCTTTATAATTAAGCTTATGAGTGGATAGTGCATCAGGGGAATAAATCATTATTTTCTGTTTGGTTCACAGTAGCTTTATTCTAAAGCACAAATTAAGACTTATACTACTGCACAGCCCTGTGGAAATGTGCCATGTTGCCAGTTTTTGGGACTGCAGCTGAAGTGCACATCCATTTCTTGCATTGTGGCTTCACCAGGCCCATACACACCAAATAGGCTTGGAGCAATCAACACCTGTATCTCTTGCCTGATTCATTTATTTTTAATAAATCTACTCCGTATTTTATATCGCACATACTACTGCCTCTTTCTGCCTCACATTGTATGTCCTGGCATGCAGTTGGAGGTTGTCCTTGCAGTGTGTTTAAGCGTTGTTTTGCTTGTCCAGACACTTTAGACCACAGTGGAATTTCTTTCAGTTGTTTACAGACATCTTGAGGAAGAGGATCGTTTAAGATAAAATGTGTTGTTTTTCCTGCTTTTCTTTAACATAAAGTCTGCAAAAGCATATTATATCCCTTTAAAAAAGAGCAAACAAGACCTAAACAAGGACTGAGACCTTGTCATACTTACATCTGGTCCCTATGCAGGTTTTATTCCTCTTGGCAGCTAATGACCCCGTTACACCCTTGGGGAAACACAATTTATGACTTGGAGAAGGAGGTGGAGCGCAGCAGGGAGAGCACTGAGTTTGTGGATAATCAAAAGCCTTCCCTTGCAGCATTTATAGATGAGAGCAAAGTGTTCATCAAAGCTGAATCTGGAGTCTAAGTCTTTTAAAGGGTGACAAAGACTTGGTCATGAAAACAATCTAATCTCTAATCTCTCTTTCACTTGTTTCTCCTCCTAGAACCCTCATTTTAGTAACTTTGTTGATGAGCTGACTGAGTATGTTACCAAGAACATCCTCGCCATCCCCATTATGAATGGTAAAGACATGGTGGCTGTCATGATGGCTATCAATAAGTTGGATGGACCAAACTTCACAGCCAAGGATGAAGAGGTAGCGTGAAATCCTCTTTCACTTCATCTCAATATGAAGTCATTTTTTCAGCTTTTGTTAACCATCTTAGAGCTCAAAAAACAAGAGGTAACAGTAGATATCAAATGTTTCCTACCTTTCACGGATCTTTGCTTTGTTTACATTTTTCAAGCTATACGTCAAACCAGATTTTTCTTTGATCAGAGGTGTTTTGATTGCCTGAATCTGAGGACTCTCATGACATGTAATGTCTTTAAAGTTCACAGAGTGCCTGGTTTACTCCATATGTGCCTACATGAAGCAGGTCTCCCGCATTTTTTCTAAATCTCTCCATATTCTACTTTTTTTTCTAACGCTACATCTACGAAGAGGCATAACATTATAAATAAAAAGTAAACTACACAATAAGTTAATCCCCAAAGACACAGTGGTGCTAAGATATTTAGGAAAGAAAAATACTGGATTACATTTAGAGATACAGTTTGGATATTTTTTTTTATTTTGAGATTATCCAAAGTTCCAGTTCTCTAGAGGAATTGTTCAGAAAGGTCCGTCTGTTCAGGTTCTGTCAAACAGAAGTTGTTGACCCATATGAGGGAGCTTCTGGCAAATTCCATCCCTTCCCTAAGTCTGTCTGTCTGCCATCATGGTGCTTTAGACTAGTTCAGTTTAATTCAGCTTTATTTGCAGAGCACCGGTTCACAACAAAATCGTCTCAAGGCACTTTTACAGATGGTCTGATCTTGTTATAATGCAATTCAGATTATTTAACTCTAATCTAATTATAATCCAATCAAACCAAACTAATTATATAAGCCACAGTAGTCTAATTAATAAGAATTATGTTCATTTTAAGACAGTACATGAAAAAAGGCTTAGCTAAGGAAACCGTTGGATTGTACAGAATCGTCTTTTTGATTCAACCCCCATCCTGAGCACTCACAGGGTGGTGGGCAAAAGTGGAGAGGAAAAACTCCAATTAAACTGAAAGGAAAACCTCCAGCTGAACCAACCAGGATGGAAGGCCATCTGCCTTGAGGAAAGCGAGGTCAACAAGCATCTCTAAGCTAGAGATACCAGCTGGGAAAGAAAAGAGAAAAACAACTTTATATGTTATATATTTATGGAGAATAAAGAGTAAGAAAAGAGTGCAGAGAGGAGCTCAGTGCATCATGGGACGCCCTTCAGCAGTTATAGAAGTATATCTAAAGTGATGTCTAAGTGTCATTCATTCCAGGCTAAACTATTAACTTTGTCAAAAAGCAAAGTTTGAAGCTTAATCTTAAAGGTAGAGAGGAGGCTGATAGCAGAAGGTTTTGCTTCTAATTTTAGAAACTTTCGGAACTACATGTAAACCTGCAGTCTAAGAGCAAGTCCGGGTAACTGAACTCATTCAGTTGATGAGAAAAGAGGAACCTTTATTCACACTGCCTTGGGACCTGGGAACAAATGAAACAAAAACACAGCAGCAGAGAAGTTAACAACACAATAAATCAATCAAAGAATTATGTGAGTTCTCATATGAATCTGTTTAAAAAAGGATAATATACAATCAGTCAATACCTGATTGTCACTATGCAACTGTGTTCCACGTAGCAGCTTACAGAGCCATTTAGAAAACTTGGGACTTGGCCAATGTGATGGAACAATCACAAGGACTGAATAAGATGTGAATAATTACCAGCTCCTTCCTGCCAGAATAGTCTTGTTATGTGTGAGCTGTTTTAATACATATTTAGCTGCACAATAATAACCAGTTACAATATGAAGCCCAATTACAGCACATAAACCACTTTTTTGTTTTGTTGGATTTAATTATCTCAAGCATGAAGGCTTATGAAGCTGTCCTGAAGTGTCCACCAAAAAGTTCTCAAGTCGAGTACAAGAAAAATAACATTTTCCCTTCACTATCTGTTGCTTTAATGACATTTTTCATTGCAGATTGCATAGGCAAAGGAAATATTTAAGCCCTCAAACCTTTTGAAATTGTAAATGCAGTGACGTGCAGTGAGGTTCATCTCCTTACCGCACGTCACTGGGTAAATGTAATAAGATGTTGAATGGACAGTTAACATTAGACTTAGAAAGTACATATATGTTATTTCAGATTTGATATCTGATGAAAGAAGTCATTGCTCAAGAGGAAACCCAAAAAATACTAAATAAGTAAAAAGTTTGTTCTTTTTTCCAGATTCTTAATAAATATCTGTTCTTCGCCAACCTGATTCTGAGAGTTTTCCACCTGAGCTATCTGCACAATGGTGAAACCAGAAGAGGACAGGTAAGGATGTTCAGCATATACAGCATAAGGTGAGCTGCTGAAGAAGCTTTAGAGAAGTTGGTGTCAGAGGCAGGAGGAGTTTGTAACCTTTATCCATCACTGTTACTTCAACAGTTTGCAGGGACTGGAAAAGTCGGGGTGTGCATGATGGCCACCGCAGCAGGGAGGGGAGAAACCTGCATGTTGCAATTATTGTATTTATTTCAATTTTTAGCTTTGACCACCTTTCTCACCAAGTCTTTCTTTATTCTATGTTTGCAAAGTACACACATTTACAGATTTTAGTCGAATACATGGTGAAACATCTTCATGCTGCAGGATCTTGTGCATGTGCATCATGTGTGATTAGCTAAACCACAGTGTTGCAGCTTTGTATGTTCACATAGCTAACTACTGCCTGCATGCTATTTTCACTTATATGCAGTTCTTCATTCTGTATCTCACATTAGAAAGTTATTGATCTGAGAATTTTGATGTAACCATAGTTGACATGATTCAAAAAGTAAAAACTGGAGAGTTGACTAAAGGTAACTAGATAGTAGGCAGAGGACTCTTTAATCCTCATTAAAGAAGGGAGAGAAAATAGTTTTGACTTATTTCAACCTACTGATGTAATTACATCGCAAAATGGGTTTCTGTGGTGACTATAGCAAAGCCCCTCTGATATAACTGTAAATCCCTCCTTTTAATAGCACGCAGTTGTGGAAATGAAAAGAGTAATTATCATGGAAGCTACATTTTTAATATTTGTGACATAATGCCCACACACTGAACTCATGGTGATGGTTATTAGCCTGACAATCTCAACTCTTCTGTGTTTTATTGTCCAGGTTCTGCTGTGGTCGGCCAGCAAGGTTTTTGAGGAGCTGACAGACATTGAGAGGCAGTTCCACAAGGCCTTGTACACAGTCAGGGCTTTTCTTAATTGTGACCGTTACTCTGTGGGCCTCCTGGATATGACCAAGACCAAGGTTAGTTACTGTTAAGAGAAGGATCAGATGGAAAACAGACAAAACAAGTCACAAGAAGATAAGATACCATCACTGTTGTCCCGTTAGTTTTTTTCTTTTTTTTCAACCAAAGTGGTTCCAGTGCTGGTTTGGAGTCCTAGAACCAGCTTTTTCTGTGTCAGCTGACAAAGAACCAGCTACATCAGACCAACTAGACCAAAAAAAAAAAAAATGAATAAAATCTGTGACCACCATAAATCCAGAGCCAATGTGGTGCCATAACCCAAGACAGAATACTATTTAAAAAGTTAGCTTCAGCATGGGCATTGATTTGAAGCTTACAGTGTCTCTTTAAGTTTAAATTTATCCATTGTTCAAAACTTTATTTATACACACAAGTGTTAAATGTCCCATACTTTTGTTAATGGATTCTACTCAATAAACATATATTTTAGAGATATGCTTTTCACAGTTTTCACATAAGAAAAATGAAAGTAGGTTTTAAAATTTTATACAGTAATAACCAGTATTGGACTGGTTCTGAACCATCAACTGGTTTAAAAAAAAAAAAAGAAGTGAAATCACCATGTTGCAGAACCTTGTGTAGCCACTAGAGTCTGACTCCAAATGTGAGCAACTTCTTTAAACTATCCAGCAGAAATAAATCTTAATACAATCTGGTACACGTGCCAGTTTTGGTCTTTGGATACTTTTCCTTGAAAACAGTTGTAAGACAGTGGACTTTTCTTACAGCTTATCTTTTTAAGTTATTTATGCTTTAATTTGTGTATTTATTAGAACATAACCTCATATACCTCTCACCTGTCTCTTAAACATCCCATTTCAGTTTACACAAAGCTATAAGTTAGGATAACTGGTTAACAAAATTAAACCAAAATAAATTTAACTGGACTTGAACGTTAATGTAAATGCAGGGGAAAATAAAAAGTTAATTAGTTGAAACCGGTCCTCAGAAGCCAGAAACAAACCTAAAATCCTGGTCTGTTTGAACCAATTATAAACTAAAAGCATCTGTTGCTTGATCCTTTTTTCCTATCTGGTTTGCTCTTGTCCATTTCGTTTTTCTCCTTATCTTCTGGGAGAATATATTTATCTAAACTCCTTTGAGTTTTCTCTGTCTAACCTCCAGTTTCTCATGTTATGTGTTGATAAAAGAATACCCCTAATAAAACGCCACCCTTTGATCAGTATCCCATGTTTTTGTGTTAAGTAACACATGACCATGAATACAACTTATCGGCTGTGACTGCCATCTAATTACAAGCAGCTGCCAGTTGATTCCAGACACCTGCTTTCTGAGAACGAACACATGTTGTCTGGCTGCACAGATGGTGCGGTATTGGATTTTGTGAACAAAGAAGAATAAACACAACTAGTACCTAAACTTAAAGCCTTTTTTTTGAGAACTCTGCATTTTCTGCAGACAGGACATCAATATTGCACACGCCTAAGAGGCTGCTGGAGTTAGCATTTTCATGCGGAATGCTGCTTCTGGATGGGACTTACAAGTTCCATGTAAATGTATCTGAAAATAAAAAAAGAAGCAGCTGTATCAGCTGTTTTGCACCTCTCTTCAGACTTTCTCTTTGTGTATGTGTGTCATAGGAGTTCTTTGACTTGTGGCCTGTTCTGATGGGAGAAGTTCCACCTTATGATGGACCCAAGACTCCTGATGGCAGGGTAAGGAAATATTGGCCTCTGCTATTACAGACACTATTACTTTAGTCGTCATTTCTGTCCAGTACTCATTTCTGCTGAACACTGTTCTCAGTGCTCCCAGTGTTGGTGGCATGTTTGCGCCTTCTTCTATTGGTGCAGTCAGAAGATAGGTGACAGATTTCCATTAGACAAAATAAGCTAAACCATGCTCCTAATGAAAGTATATTGGCTTTGCTCTACCCTTAAAACATCTTGAGTCTTTAGACTGATTCTGGTAAGGCTCTAAGAGCCACTGTCAGTAACACTTTCAAACTAATGATGCTTCATTAGTAGATTTTACACTTCAATCAATCAAACTTTTAAATTAATTACTTTAAGACAGATTCCTGTGTGTTTTAAGAATGTCAATACACCTGCAGTGATCTTAGAAAATGAAGTTAGTAAAATCAACTATCTCTCTATAAAGAGTGTGTGTAATCATTGAGCATTGAGAAACCGTAGTGACTTTGTACTTCTGCCACAGCACAGTTGTTAATCTGTTCTGTGTTCTCCAGGAAGTTATCTTCTATAAAGTCATTGACTACATTCTCCACGGCAAAGAGGACATTAAAGTCATACCGTAAGTTGTACCTAACATAAAATAAGCACATTCTGATAAATGGTTCCTGAAACTTTGTGAGGTTTATGGTAAATTTAAAGCCCTTACAAAGGGCTTTTTCTTATGGACAGAGATGTTGAAACACTGTAACAACCAGAAGTTAAGTGGTAGACAAGTCAGTGTTTCACCGTTCTGTTCCTGTGTTTTTGTGTGTTTAGTAATACCAGCTGATTGTATGATATTAAACTGATATTAACAAGTTTTTTTTATTTTTTTTATGGTGATTTGGCTGCTGTGTTGCATGCACATATTTAACCAGTCATTTTACAACTACATTCTTTGGACCAGACACCATCCCCTTACATCCCTAGGTGGTTCCTTAGTAGGGAAAGATAGTAAATGAACTGTACTTATATAGCACTTTTCTAGTCATATGTTGATCACTTAAAGTGTTTTTACACTCCATGTCACATTCACCCATTCACACACACTTTCATATAGTGTTTGTATTGATTTATATAGAAAGTGCTCATCTATCATTCATACCCCGATTGACACATCAGGAGGCGACATGGGGTTCGGTTCCCAAGGACACTTCTGCATGTAGTCTGGGGAAGCCGGGAATCAATCAGGCGACTGCAGAGTCACCTTTCTTGCTCAGTTTGTTCAGCTTCTTTAAGTCTCTGACTCTGAAGCTGCACCAACAGATGACTGCAAAGCAGACTGCCCTTTCCACAACAGCTGTATGGAAGATATGCAACATCTTGGTGCAGACATTGAATGATCTTGGCTTCCTTAAGAAGCAGAGTCTGCTCAGTCCTTAGTTGTAAACAGCGTCTGTGTTGCATTTCTGAACTAGCCTGTTGACTAGCTGAACTCCTGGGTATTTGTCCATGTACATAACTTTAAACTTGTTGCACTTTCTCAGGTCTACAGCAGCATAATAACAGAGGCTAATAAGATGGTGTATTATATTTGAGGGAAAAGAATGAAATCATGCATTAATCGATGAGGTTGAAATCTTGTTTTTAATTTTATTTTAGTAAATTAATTGCAACTGTACAATGGACAGGTTTAGATTAATGACAACACACAAAAAAGTAAGGCTCTTTATCTATTTTTATTTTTCTTAAATCAGATTTTGCTAAAATGCTGATTATTTAACTGGTTGTCATGTTCTCTTCTCCCTAAGCAATCCTGCAGCTGATCACTGGGCCCTGGTCAGTGGTTTGCCCACCTATGTGGCGGAAACTGGACTGGTTAGTACCTGTTTTTCTAACAAACACACACCAGCATATGTTTTTAAAATAAAATTAATGTTGTATGCATATATCCATCAACATAGTTAACCTGATAGCATAAAATTTATGTTGGCTATCACAGCGTCTCTGCTCATCATGGTAATAGAAACTATCTACACCTTATATCAACTAAAACTATAAACTAAATCTTTTTCTAAATATTTAGATTTAGTGCTTCTGGTTGCTTCAGCTGCATCATGTTTTACTGTGTAAATAACCTCACATTTCTGAATGCTGGGGATTTGAGTTTTATGATTAAATATTAAACTGATGTTGACTGGGCTACTTTGGTGTGTAAATGTGCTGAAAGTTTCCTCTTTAAGTCAGTCGTGGCCATCACAAGTGTGTGTCACAGCTGCAGGAGGAGATTTCATCGCTTCCTCCTTAGATTTGCTGAGGCATGACTTTTCTGTCCACCGGGGGATGTCTCTTTTTAGGCTTATAGTCACGTAATTCAACTCAACTGTGAGGCCTTAAATAAGTCCAGAAAAATAAAAGAATCATAATCCATTTTAAATTTGAGGCCTCTGGTTCCTTCATTTACATGTTTAACTCAAAATGAGTTTGTACAGTTTGGCAGAGCAAATGGATGCCGGGTGACTGTTGAAGGTATTGAAGATCATGTGACCTTTCTGCTCCACCTTAGAGACTAAAGATGAATGACTGAATCGATGAATGAATAATGAATGACTGGCATGTAAGCAGGCTGAATACAAACTGTGTCATTGTGGTTCAGCAAGGGAGTCATTTACCTAAACACAGAAATAACCTTTCAGGTGATGTAATAAACGCTTGTCTACAGGATTAAAGAATTAAACACCTAAACTGGAGAGGTCAACACTGGTTGTTTAGGGAGGCATTCATATGCATTCGACTGATTTAAAGTCCATAAGTGATCAAGGAATAAAAGTAGAAATATTGCGTCATCAATGATGTGATTAAGAGCCTATCTGAGAAATAACGTCTGTTATTCGCCATAAGGATCGTGCATTTGTGGAATGAGCAACACAGCCAGGGACTACGCTGGCTCTAAAGAGTCACAGCAATACAAAAGCCACAACACAAATACAAAAGCCACAACACTGCACAATTACCAGTAACACAACACAAAAGCTGCAACAGAAGTTATGGCGCTTCTTTTTTTCTTCAGAATTTGGATAGAAGCAAGTTATTTTTGAAATAAGCTTGAGACGTGAGGAAAACACTAATAGAAAATATTTTTTATTCATTTAGGTATGCACTATTATAAATGTTAACTATATTGTGTGAATACAGAGTTATTGCCTGTTAGAGGTTGTGGGTCCTCACTATTTATCTTCCAGGCAAGCTGGGTGGGCGGAGTTTTCACTCCATTTTAACCGGGCCACCAGCGGGGGCATCTGCTGGATGCTAGAACGGCCCTTTTAAACACATGGGTGGAACGAACAAATTAGTCAATTTGCCAAAAAATTAAAAAAATGTTCCAACCTGACAAATAATGTTAATGTGTGGTCTCAAACAAGTTCTGCTGATTTTATGATTCTTTTCAGCTGCTCTGGGCAGCAAAGTTCTGCTCCAATTCAACTACTTGTCCTTGTAAGAGACCTCCAGTGGGGCGAGACTTTCATTGCAGCTTTTGTGCTGTGTCGTGGCTAATTGTGTTGTGCTGTGGCTTCTGTATTCATGTTGCAGTTAATTGTGTAGTGTTGTGGGTTTTATATTCGTGTTGTGGTGTTTATATTGCTGTGACACTTCAGGGTCACTGTACAGCACATAACTTTCTGTCCTGGCTACCAGCCCATGAAACACATTGGTTTGCAGCCCATTGGTTCTTTTCTAAATTGACACGAGGCTGAACCAGTGAGATACTTTAAACCCGATTTGGTTCGGTTCCAGTGGATGCAGCCATAGGGATATATACGTAGACGCCGCATCCAGTGCTGCTTGCTGCTAGGTCGGACATGCTGATTAGGCCATTTTGGTACAGTACCACTCGTCCATTTATTAGATTACATGTATACGGAATGAGGTGCCTCAACTGTTTGATTTGCAGTAACCTTTACGACCTTTACGACCCCACCAAGCCTAAATTAAAAATTCAAGTTTAGTTATAATCATATGTAAGGGTCAAAGAGAAATTATATATATATATATATATATATATATATATATATATATATATATATATATGAATACACACACCATGGATGATGATGATAGAAGCTCCGGTAAGCTGCACTGCTTTATCAGAGATGAATGGTAAATGGTCCAACAGTTAGCAGTGACCATGCTAAATGATTACAAAGTAATGATAAAATGATGAAAACACATCAATAAAAAACGCTGTTTTATTACCACGCTACTTTATCATCTTACATTTGTGAAACTAGCTGATGGCTTCAGAGTTTCCAGCAAGAGAAGGTTAACTAGTTGTGTTCGATGGTTTAAACAGCAGATCTTTAATTTAAGCCTTTTATGTCTTCCTGAATTAAATCGTGTTATTAAAAGTGAGAACATAATTTTTAACCATCATTCATAAAGATTAACAGAGTCAGCAGCTTTATGATTTTCTTTATTAGCCTACTTGTTATTGGTTGTGGGCTTCTTTTAAGTCAAAATGTGTTACCGGCAGCTTCAGTGTAGGTGTTTATGGACAATATAAATAAATAAAACATTAAGTTTTTTTTTTTAGTCTACACTTTGTCCATATGTTAATACTGATGCAGCTTTTTGCCTTTTTTTCCAGAGAATCCAATAATTCTGGATATGACTGAATCATTATGTTTAAAAAAAAGAAAAAGGGAGATAATAAGTCCACTCATTTTGAACCAGGTTGAGATAACATCTCCAGATGAGAAGAGAGCATGCAGCAGACAGAGACACAGTTTCTACACTGTGTCCAGAAACTGTTTTCGTCTGATTTATCATTTCTCCTCTATACTCTATACCCATTGTGCTGGGTATAGATTTATATTTTACTAACAAAATTACAATATTGGAAGCATTTAACGTGTCTACTCTCACTGATTCCTGCCAACTCACTGCATGGCTTTCATGGTTTTAAGGAGTCGAATGGCTGATATTCACATTAAAGAAAGTGCAAAGATTTGTGGTGTGTATGATTTTAAATGGGCCGTTTTGTCACATTTCTGAAGAGGGTACTACCCACACATACACAAACAATGTATAATACAACACCAATCAGCATTGTTAACCCTATAAGACTTTATCTATAATTTTTGACACATACAGTTTTGGAGACCTTTTGCATCACTTTATTGTCAAAACATGGCTCAAAACCCTGTTGTACATCATCTTATACATGTCTTCTGTCCCCTAGTGGATACAATAATAATAATAATAATAATAATAATACAATAATGAACTACAATTATTTAAACAGTTAATATAGCAAAACATTTCATTACAGAGCCAAATAAAAACTTAAGATTAAAGAATTTTTTACTTCTCCTCTTCACATTTCTTTTCTTGTAACGGGCTTTCCAAAATTTCCAAGACACACACATACTGGTCCAGGCCATGTTATGTCACCCATTCTTACTCTGACACCATTAGGTAGCAGGAAAAAAAGGCTTTGAATCTTTAGAAAACACCTTTTATGTGGTACTGAGTTACGACAGCCTAAAGATTTAAAAAACTGCCACTTTTTGGTAAGTTATTTGTAGTTTATTAAATAGAAACCAATGTTAAAATCTAGGAATTATCAGATTTTGAAATCAGTCACTTCTTTCTGAAAACATGTCTTTGATTTTATTAAGAACATCTTTGGTTTTATTTCTTCACTGGAAGCTGCTGGAGGTCAAACGAGCCCAACATTATTAGGCCTTATTACACAGTTGTCAGTGTGAACACTGAAGTGGAAATGAAAACTGCTGCCTCATGTTGCCAGTACACATAACTGTAATTTCTGAAGCTGGTTTAATTAATCACAGGGAGCTTTTCCCAACAGCTGAGCCTGCTGTTGCTCTTCTATCCTGCCTTCTCTATCTGTCCATCTCAAGATTATAGCTCTACAGATTATATTGGGAAACAAAATCAAGCCGTTACAGTGAATCTTTTTTCAGTAAGTTTCATTGTTCTAAACTTTTGCTCTTGCTTCTTATTTTTCCAACAGATTTGTAACATCATGAATGCAGCTCAGGATGAGTTTTTCAGCTTCCAGGTAAAATGGGCGCAACCTTTCTTTTCTTTTTTTTTTTTATCTAATTTTCCAGGAATGCACTAGTAAGTCTTCCTCACCATTTTTTAATTATATGCTATCAGACCCAAAATGTCCTTTACTGCAAGAAACAAACTCCAAGTGGTAGCGTGCACTTTGAAAATAAGTTTTGACTAAAATACGGATCATGCAGTCAGTTATTAACCTAAAATTCACTTTAGCTTTTATAGGTGGACTTACTTGGACTTTCTCTAAACATTTGAACGGTCACGCACAACTTTTCCCTGTTTAAGTATTTATTGCACAACATGCTGTTCTTTACAGATGGTTTACTGCAAATTACGACGTCTCTGAAGCACGAATCAACCATTAAATGCTTTGATTCAGGGACAGCTTGAATCTAAACAGTCCTTCTCATCATACTGTACACATCAAGTATTTGACATACTGGCATTTTATGTGGTGGTATTCCCACCACTGTTGAGAGCTTTTGTTTCAGTAAATTGTTTGTGATGAAGAAATTACCTTTGCATGGTTCTAATTAAATGTCCTTGATATAATGTCAGTGTTGCATCAACTTTTTATATTCTCCATAAATTTCAGCTGTTTTAATATCCCAAAGTTTTTGTGAGTATTATATAAAATATCTTTTCCATAGTTCTTCAAGCTGTTTTTGTTTCCCAGACATTTGTCCTCGGTGGTGAAGTGCAGCATTTCACCATGCATCAAAGGGACACTTATTTCTCGCTTCTGCTTCTGTGAAAATGGTGACGTGAAGAAATCTAATCTTTAACAAGAGTCAAAAAGACCAGATCTGCACTGTCACTTTCTAATTCATAAATAAGGTGTGTTTTGTGTGTCTTTGTGCAGACAGAGCCGCTGGATGATTCTGGCTGGACCATTAAGAACGTCCTGTCTATGCCAATTGTCAACAAGAAAGAAGAGATAGTGGGTGTGGCCACGTTCTATAACAGGAAGGATGGGAAACCCTTTGATGAAATGGATGAAACACTGATGGAGGTACACACTGTGTATGTGTGTGTGTGTCACTGAGTCATTGCTTTATAAATACACTACAGGCCATTCAGAGCATCTGTATTATTTATCACTAGGCCTGCAGGCTTTTTACTGACGTTACTGTCACATCTCAGAATTCAGAAAAACAGAAAACACTGGAGGCTTAGCTTTCCTCCTTCAAAGGATAAATTCAGCATTTCCTGTTTATCATTTAGTTTTTATTGCTTTGCTGTTTCAGAAGAGTTGTTTATGCCTAAATCTAATTCAGACAGCTAGAACTTGATTGGTGGACAGTAAACATGTGAGTATATTTTAGTATATTTACTGTGTACATTTTGAAAATACCAGTACTTTATGAAGGATACCTACAACATCAGTATAAAATATTGCAAAATAAATAAATAAATGAAAATAAAAATGTAGGCATGCAGAATTGTCTTATAGTTATAAAACCAGTTTTTAAATAATACAACAATTGCAATTACATAAAAAAACTGGAAAAAACAAAAACAAAAACAGGAGCTGAAGTGATGACATTACCTCAGTAGAGCTCATTAATCAATAGACCAGTGTTAATTGCTTTAGAACAGCCCTTTCTAACAACATTTTCCCTGTAATAGAACTACTGAAGTGGAAAACCTGTGCTTCAAGTTATGTATTCATAACTTGGATATATTTTAATAAATGCAAAAAAAAAAAAAAAAAAAAAGAAAATCCCACTGCAGGAGCTGCTTTTTTTTTTTTTTTTTTTTTTTTTTTCTTTTGGAAATATTTGGAAGACTAGTGTACAGATTGTGTATCTGTGTTTTCTATTTGACTCACCAGCCGCCAGTGCAAGCTTATTAAATCTGTTTAACATCTGTGTCCAGTCTCTGACCCAGTTCCTGGGCTGGTCTGTGCTGAACACTGACACTTATGACAGGATGAACAAGCTGGAGAACAGGAAGGACATCTTCCAGGACATGGTGATGTACCACGTCAAATGTCGCAAGGATGAAATCCAGAACGTTCTGGTTAGTAAGTAAATATGGATGAAAGGCCTGATGGCCATTATTTAAATTAATTACAGACAGAATAATATGCAACTCAGTTTGTTTTTAATTTTACAAGAATTCTCCAAACATTTTCAAGGACTTCCCCACACAGTTACACTTATGGTTGGCTTAAAGTTTTTTTTTCTCTCTCTCTTAAATTGACCTCTTAAATTTTTATTAAACAGTTAAGAATTTCATAGTTATCTTCTATAACAGGCCATGTCTTGAGATTTGTGGTGAACAGAACCAAACCAGTCCATTTGGAACCAGATGTTTGATGCATGTGATATAAACCAGATGTGAGCATCATCTATAAGCTGAAATAAGCTGTCAGGTTTTCTATGAGGTGATTTGTCAGTGGACAGAAAGAGAAGGAAAGCTGAAAGATTCACCTGGTTTGACCTTAGATCAAGAAGGAGTTGATTGATGGCGTACCGTTTCATCCAAGGTGAGTGTTGATGATATATGTTTCTACAGAACACCAGGGAGAGGTGGGGGAAGGAGCCGGATGAATGCGAGGAGGAGGATCTCCAAGAGATTCTGGTAAACAGCAAAACATTCAGCCCGAATGACCAGTCAGGAATAAAACAGAAGTTAGAAAAGAGATATTAAAGTGGATTTTATTTTTCTCCCTTTATATTTGTTAATCGTTTGTTAATCGTATTAAATTATGCAATTAAAATTATTGTAATAAGATTCCGTTTTAATTGAAGGTGTTTATCTATTTTTTTTTTTTTTTTTTATCACAGTCAGAGGTTCTTCCAAACTCAAAGAAGGCGGAGATCTTCGAGTTTCACTTCTGTGACTTCGAACACAGTGAGCTGGACCTGGTGAAGTGCGGCATCAAGATGTACTATGAACTGAAAGTGGTGGACAAGTTTCACATTCCCAGAGAGGTTGGTGCTTAGTTTGTTAATTAGCTCATTAGCAGGCCTTTGTGGAATTAACATACAAAAATTGCACCTCAGTTGGCTGCAATATCCTCCAGTAAGGCTGATTCCCGTTTGTGTCAAGAATCTGACCAGATTAAATGTTCCCCGCGGATTTAGGATGAACTATTGTCACTGAAAAATATGATAAAAGGGGCAGCAGTGTTTACTTTATCCCTTTTTTTTATTTAGGAGAAAGAAAGCATGTGCCAATGGACAAAACGAAAGCAAATTAAGAAAACAGCATCATCTGTTTGAAAGAACCTTTGCTGCAAACACCTACAATATAGACTACCAACCTATAATCTCAACACCAGTACATATGTCAGACAAAAATGGTTTTCAGAGACCTTAAGTATGAGTTAATGCCCCATTTATACTCTACACAAACAATGGATACAGAGCATTTTTGTCCATCTTCTGCGTCAGTTATGTACATAATTTGGTCTATTTTTGGGGCCCTTGAGGATCCGTACCCTGATGGAGCAAATGAGGTACCATTGGAATCAGTGGGAATCAAAAAGAAAAGGATTACCAGAAAAGAAAAGAATCAAAAAAGAAGAGGAAGCCGCTGCAATGTATTTAATAGCCGCACAGACCACCAGCGATTACTGCACTTCCTCCTTTTATGTCTCTTTCTGAGAATGAACATGATGATGATCTTCTTAACTGACGCCATGTTTGCTGTTGTCTAAAATGGACATCGGTACTCAGAGGTGAACTCTAAACTCTGCCCTGCCCTTGTGTCTTTTAGGTTGCCGTGGTTGTTAAATTAATCCATCCACTAGTGGGCATTGCTGAATCCAGAGTTTACTCCCTCGATTGGATGTCAGTTTCAGACACCGGTTGGCGGAAGTAATGTATCGCTATAAGGTTGTTTCCAACTAACAAATGCCTAAACACTCGCATAGGCTTTCTTCAAAAGCTTGCGTAAATTTCTACTTTTTATCGCCTTCATTTTTCTTCTGCTTTTATTTATCTTTCTTTTCTACTTCTTCTTTGGTTTGTGTCTTTGGCATGTCCGCTATTCTGCTGAGCATTGCCCCTGCGATTTCTGGTAATATTTCTCCGTCTTCTGCGTTGAGCGACGAGTAGCTACACTCATTTAAAGCAGACCGAATTATGTTTATAACCGACTCAAAATTGTTCAATGTCCTGCTTCAGCCATCAGTTTTCACTTTAGCAGAATCTGTTATATTATTCTCTTTTTTTTCCCATAAAGCATCTGCTTCCTCACAGTGTAACTGTAGAGTGTAACAACTTTAGTTGTTTTCCTTTTTTTTTCTATTTATGTTTTAGTCCTGTCATTTCCTGTTCTCCTTGTTGCTGCTGTAAGTGACTGTTTCGAACTTGTCGGTTTACCCACATCTTGTGTACCACACACAAACATCCTATTGAACACTTTTCAGTGTTCACAGTGGCAGAACTGTGTCAGTGGCATTTTTTTTTTTTTCTCTTGGTCAGCATGCTACACTTACCATCGCCATAGCAACCTCAACTGCCAGAACTCACTAGAACTGATGGACATTTGAAGATTGACCTCTTTTCTCATCTCCATTTTGTTTGCACACAATTTGATGGATTTAATTTAAACGTTTTAGCAGAAAGACTAAAAAGCTAATGTTTCATTTGTAGAGGTTATTATACATGTAGATGATTAAATATTGAAACATCATTATGTAAACCTTTCTTGTTATATGAACACAAAATCTAAACATTAAAGCATGAAATTTGTTCCTGCAGGTCTTGGTGAGGTTCATGTACTCTCTCAGTAAAGGATACAGGAAGATCACGTACCACAACTGGAGACATGGCTTCAACGTTGGACAGACCATGTTCACTCTCCTGATGGTCAGATAAACTAAATCACTCCATCTTCTTTCATTTCAAGTGCTCATCTGTCCCTCACCTCCTGTTCTCCTTTCTCCTCTCTGCCATACACCCGACTTCTCTTTTTTCTGATTCAAGGCGATTTCCTGTTTTCCTCCTCATTCACCTCTTGTATCATCCCCTTGTATGTATGTGTGATCATGCATGGTGGGAGTGTTTATCTGTGTTTAGAGGTGAGAGAAAAGAGAGAGGTAATGGAGTGAATCTGCAAATGAAGTGTGAGTTATTAATGAGACAACCGGTGAGCATGATTTTTGTTCACATGTATAAAGAACCCAATCAGCCTTTACAGATATTGTGTGTGAGGTGCTTCTTTGTATAAATGTGTTGCTGTGAATTAATGTCTTCATGACTTCCCATATAAACAACTGACCCCATTAATAACCTCTCCTCTCTCTGTGTCTGCTGTTTTCCGGATTCTTCTCAGACAGGTGATCTGAAGCGTTACTACACAGACCTGGAGTGTATGGCCATGGTGACTGCTGGCTTCTGTCATGATATTGACCACAGAGGGACCAACAACCTCTACCAGATGAAGTAAGCGCTCCAGTAAGGGAGGAGTGAAGAGCAATGAGATTATGATTTTACATACTAAAATGTGACTTTTTTTTTTTTTTTTTCATTTTTATAGGTAATATGTAAATTCAGCATGCTTTACCTATATATCATCGTAAATAAAAAATAAAAAAATATTAAATATTATAGATACCACAGCCGGTGTATCAATATAACAAGTTGTTCTTAACTAGAAAAACTAAAAGAAATTCACTCGTCCAAAAATGCATAGGAGGAAACAAAGCCTTTTCAAGTCCTAAGCTTTGGAAATCTGGATTACCCAGTTGTCCATCATCACCTAAATGCAGCATGCGTGAGAAGTTGCGAGGGCCTGAAAGGAGTCTCAAAACTCTATTTAGATATGCAAGCTGACCTGTGCATAAGTATTTAACAATTGGTGTGTACAGGAAGTTATGTAAACATAAATATATGAGCTCATCTGTGTCTGTGTGCAAGTGTGAAGTTATTTTAAGTGTTTGCATAAAATAACATATGACGCTGATATTTGTGTTGTGACATCAAAGCTGAATTTCTATACAGTGAGGAAAGGTATGAAATCAGCTTTTTAAATGTCTGAATAAGCATATTAAAAACAAGAGTTGTCAAAGTTTGTTTCTGCATAATCTAGCCCAAATTCCATAGATTTTCTTTTTTCTGTATAAAATCCTCTTAAATACCTTTTTTTAACAATGACAATTTGAGCAAGAGGTCAGGACAGTCTAAACAGTTCCCACTGCTTTTAAAGAATATAGTGACAACACCCACTTAGCTGTTTGTCTGCTATCACATCAGTTTTAAAGAAAAATTACTATTGCATGTATTTTTTTTAATTAAATGCAGCAGCAACATCTAAAATAACTACATATTTAATCTGTAACAGCAATACTGTTATGATTGGCTTTCGAGGACTACATAGAAGTATGTATAAGTACAATTTAAAAATGGAAAACACAAATCCTGTCAAGAATCCTGGAAATGAGAACATAAAAAGCAGATTACAGACACTTATTAACATATAATAATGACTAAATCACAAGCAGGTTGTTACAAAGCTGTATCAAGAAATTCTTTACATTTCTATACCCACTTAATCCCATTCTAAAGTCCTGGAGTCTTTTCCAGTTGTCATTAGATGAGAGGCGGGATACACCCTGGACAGGTCACATAAATCATCTCAGGACCAAAATAGAGACAGAGTCACACATGATCATGCTTATTATCAATTTAGAATCACTAATTAACCCAATGTGGTGTCCATCTAAAAATGCCATGTCATTAAATTCTAACCAGTAAAAATCTAAAACAACCCGATTTCTTTATAAGTTCCATTCATTAAAATTTGCAGACATCATACTTTTTAATTCTGTGACAGCCATCAGTCTTTCTGTCCTACGTACAGATGATGTGACATCAGCTCTTTGGGTGAAGGTAATGTCAGACATTGGGAACATCAGTTAGTTGATATTGAGCAGATACACCTCCAGCTGCTCCACTCCACCTGCTGATGGATGAGCTAATGAAAGCCACCATTAGCTGTGGCCACGCCAGGCCAGACCCACCCTGAGGTTCAACATGCATGATTTATCACAGTATAACCTCCCATCAGGCTGTGTGTGTGTGTGTTTCCAGGTCTGGTAATCCTCTAGCAAAGCTTCATGGCTCCTCCATCCTGGAGAGACACCATCTGGACTTTGGCAAGACTTTGCTAAGAGATGAGGTATGGTGGCCTTTCTGCATGCATTCAGAGCTAGGGCACACCTGGACACCTGTGTAATGTAAAGTAATGCAAAACAGCAGTTAAATAATGGTTTGTTGATTATATTTCCATCATTCCACAGTGTTTCACACAAGTGTTGGCTTGGAGCTTTGTAATGTTTAAAAAAAAAAAAAAAGCTTGATCTATGCTGAAAGCTTCACATTTTACTTTATATCACAATTTTTCATGTTTGTTTTGGTGTTTATAGAGAGAAAATGCATTAAATTCACTTAATTTGTAAAATTTCTAGAGTTTTTCTCATAGGTAAGTAATATGAATAGTATCCTGGATGTCTAAGTGTCTAGTATTCTGGTTTTATGCATCATCATTCTATTTTTGCCTTTCTCTTGTGTTTCAGGCATTGAACATTTATCAGAATCTGAACCGCCGTCAGCATGACCTCGTTATCCACCTCATGGACATCGCCATCATCGCCACTGATCTGGCTCTCTATTTCAAGTCAGTACAACAGAACAATTCCAAAGTAATATTTAGATTCAGCGGGCTTGAAATAATTGCATCTATCAGTCTTCCCAGTGCTAATAAGGCATATAAAACTCATTTCTGTGTTCTTCGATGAAGATAAAAATAACATAATTTTAATAACATATTTCACATTTAATAAATTAATTAAAACTTTCCTATTTGTCAAAGAACAGAAAATCTGTTTTACATCTTATGTCAAGTTGTAGTAAATACTAGTTAATACAAAAACAAAGGCCATATCTATCTATCTATCTATCTATCTATCTATCTATCTATCTATCTATCTATCTATCTATCTATCTATCTATCTATCTATCTATCTATCTATCTATCTATCTATCTATCTATCTATCTATCTATCTATCTATCTATCTGTCTGTCTGTCTGTCTGTCTGTCTGTCTGTCTGTCTGTCTGTCTGTCTGTCTGTCTGTCTGTCTGTCTGTCTGTCTGTCTGTCTATCTATCTGTCTATCTATCTGTCTGTCTGTCTGTCTGTCTGTCTGTCTTATTAGAGGCATTGTAATTAATTAATCTCAATCTTATTTTGATTGCATAATAGTTGCTTCAAAAAGCACAATGTTTTAATTTATTTGAATTTTAGTGCACGACTGAATCAAATAATAGACACAGACATTATTATTGTAAACTCAAGCTTCAGTATTGCCTGGAAAAATGCATTAAATTGCATTTTAATTGCACCCAAAACAGCAGAAAAAGAAATAGAAAATGTCCCTGGCCAAAAATTAACAGACCTAAAGTTAAATTGCCATTTATTTAACTAACAAATACACCTGTTTTCTAATTAAGAGTGTACAACATCTTACAGTAGGCTACTTTTAACTTTTTAAATGTTTTCCTTCACACTCTTCATTAACAGGCATCAAAAGAGATCAGCCAGAGTAGGGCTGGGCGATATGAACCAAATATTATGTCTCGATATTTTTTACCTGAATCACGTTATACGATATATATCTTGATATATATATATATATATTGGTCAAGTAACCAAAGAGACAGCTCTAATTTACAGCCTTCAGTGCTAAATAAACTTTTATTAAGGACTGGCAGCAATTGTGCATTGAAACAGTTTACTGAAATTAAAGTGTTAAATTAAATGCTCCTAAAACAAAAGGAATGAAAAAAACTTTTCAATGACCATAACAAAAATACAGCTGTGCAAAATGCAAAAGAAAATATTGTTTTAACTCAAAATAAGCTATCTCAATATAAACAATATTCCCTCCTTCTATATTTTGTCTGATAAAGTTTTGATATATTTGAAAATCTCGATATATTGCCCAGCCCTAAGCCAGAGGCAGCTTTGAGTGGTCATGGAGCAGAGATGAACATCTGCTCTGGAGCTGGGACTGATGCAGCACAAGGACTGAGGCTGTTGAGTGCTTTTGGAAGGGGGAGGGGCCTATGGCGGTACCGCGGCTAATTGAGAAGAGTAAACACATGCTTTCATGTCAGTCTCCTAAAGTCTCCAATATAACCAGAAAAGATTTTTTCATGTTTCATGCGGAATGGTCATTTTCATTCTGAATACGGTGTTTACAAGGTCATTTTAAAGAAGATTTAATATTCTGAATTGAAGGGGAATTAAAACTCTCATAGCCAAAGTCTCTACATTTGTCTTTATTCACTATGTTGAAATAGAATCGCTATAGGATTCTAAAAACTTGCTAAACATAAAGGTCAAGCTCTGACATGTGCATTGTGGTAATACTGTGGTGCAATGGAAATCCTGCATTGGCAAACTTTCTGTGTTGTTTGGGATGCAAACTGTGTTAATTTTTTTTTTTTTAAATGAATCATAATTAACACATTAAAGACCTTCCGATTTAAATCAAACAGAGCAGTTTCAGTGTTTATTACATTGCAGGAAGAGGACAATGTTTCAGAAGATTGTGGACCAGTCCAAGACCTATGAGAGCTGGAACGACTGGACCAAATACATGATGCTGGAGACCACTCGCAAAGAAATTGTCATGTAAGCAAATATAACAAATATTGATAAATGTCAATATGGATAAGCAGACACACTAATTCAATCGTGTTGTTTTTAGGGCCATGATGATGACTGCTTGTGATCTTTCTGCCATCGCCAAACCATGGGAGATCCAGAGCAAGGTAGGCCCATGTAACATCTTTTTACATGGTGCTTTTCATACTTAAAGGTAGTAGTAAGAAAGAAGTGGCGCTCTAGCCTTAGTAACATCTGTCTGTTCTCAGTAATAACACGCCCAGGCTCAGGAGGGGCGATGTGAGAGGGGGACCAAAGATAAAGTAGACAGACAGTGACATCCTGTCAGCACTGCCATTTTTCCCTGCAGAGGCTCCTGACGGCCTCATGCATCAAAAGCAACCTGCTGCTTTTCATTCTCCTCATCACCTGGCAGGCTCAGCACTTTATTTAAGTCAAGTGTGTAATATACACATTACCATCTAGCCTGCGAGTATTGCCACATCAACATGAATGGCAAGCATAGCTGGCTGCTTGACAGCCAGCGCTCATTGGTCTTTTTTAATTTATTTTTTACCTTTATCTGCAATTTCCTGAGAACATATGCTTCAAATCCATATCTGCACACACTCAGACTGAAGAGTTATTACCTTCGTAATAAATTTATTTGTATTTTTTGAGTCAGTGCAGACATAAAGATAATTTTATGTATATATAAAGAAAAGAAATTGGCAAATAAATCTGAAGAACTGTAGGCTAGATAAAAGCATGTTTTGGTGAATTGTGAATTACAAAATGTCTCAAATTGGATAAGCTTTAACATCTCTTGATCAATATAACACAAACTGAAAAGGTTCCACTACTGATCTAGAGAATGCGGTGAACTCATGGCTGAAAGTTGTCACTAAGTCTATACTGTAATGGGCCATCTGCTAGCCAACTCCTTCCCGACTAGTTGGGGGTAACTAAAATGGCAAATATCAGCGTTTTGCTCTGAACTAAGCTTGAATCTCGCTTGAGCTGGTAGTAGCTGAGTGTCTAGTTTAAAAACAAAGCAGCAATCATCTGTGCAGTGCAGTTCAATACACTAGAATAAAACTAACTCATGTTTAAAGCTGTGAAGTAATTTGTCATTTTTTTAGAACATGATAAACCAGCAAAGATACAGTCTGGTAAACTGAAGTGGAATTAAGCTGCTAGCTACCTGGCTAAAAGAAAAACAACAGCAACTAGCATCAATTAGCCACCCCAAATAGCTCAAATCTTTTTGTAGCTTATGTAGCTTTTTTATTTAAAAATTGAAACACATGAGCTAAAATGAACAGGATAAAATTGTACTTTAAAAACAAAGATAAAATTCCTACAGAGCCTCAGTAAAGCCTTGTGACAAATGCACAAAATACATGAGTGCAAACAGCTGCACTTTCCCCTGCGGCACTGTGTGTGTGTGAGAGAGTGTTCACATATTTACTGATTTGCATTCTAATTTTGAGTACATGAACATGCTTCTAGAGAAAATTGAGTCTTGTTACAAGTGTTGACATAAAGGTTGTCTATCAAAGAAACCAGAAGTGCAAGACCTCTACATTCCCAGCCCTAAAGACGTGGAATATAAAGCTTGCTCTAAGATTGGCTTGTTTACCTACAAACTGATTCAAAGAGGTTGTTTGCAAGAGAATGCAAACAAAAATGTTTAAGATTGCCAAAGAGCACGTAATTTCAACCAGAATGGTTGAAATTACGGAAATTAAGGTTATTCTCTCATACAGCACTCTGTAGTTTTTTAAAGATTAGCATGTTTAGACAGTCACAAACAGCTGACATCCCTAGTCAGAGTTTTGCAAAGCACTTAAAAAAGGAACACCAGAAAAAAATGGATAATTTTGTTTAGCACTTTTTGTTGTTTCTTACCGTCCAAATCAGCTTGCCCTTATAATTTTCAGATTCAACCCCATTACATTTTCCTTATCACAAGACTTGTATTACTCAGTGGTACACGACATCAGACAATAATTACTTTGCTGACTCTCAGCTACATTTTGAAAGTAATCCATAAATCCACTTTATCATGTCAAACATTAGTCAACAGATCAGCTGATGTTATAAAAATAACTTTATCTGATTAGCTAAAAAAGAAAACAAGTTTCATATGCTTTTGGGTTTCTCGTCTTTTCATTTATGCAATAGAAATTTTCAAGGTTTTTCATTTCACCCTTTTCTGCACCTGGTGAGTCAGCTGTGAATCCCACACATACTGTCAGGATAAGCATCTACAGTATCTGATGACCCCTTCCTCCTGCAACTTGTGCTCCAAAATAGCTTGATGACTAACTCTCCCCCTAAAGGTCAACTCTTCACTGTAGCTGTTGCATGAAAACCTCCAGTCTGATGATAATGAGCAGAGACATGTAAGAATAGAAAAGCAGAACTTATTTTAGCCACTGACTGTTAACTTGAAAAGAACATCTATTACTGTGTAACTTGATAAAACCATTATTTACCTGCATTAGAAATCTCTCTCAGATTTTCCCTGATGATAGACAGCCCTGTCTAAGATGTTGTGTGAAGACAAAAAGCCTTAGCCGCTCTGCTCTGAGAAAGATATTCCGCTGACATTTTAATAGGTGATATTTTATACTTTTCATCCAGTTCTGCTTCCCACGCAGAATCTGTGTACAGGCTCCACCAGCCTTGTGGCAATTGTTCCCTGAAAACTGGCTTGATGACTAACACTTTCAAAAAATGAGCTTTCTATTCTGAATACAAAATGTACATGTTATTCATCAGATCTCATTTTAGGTTTGGGGGGGGGGGGGGGGGGGGTGGATTTTCGTCTCATCAAGACACAAAAGCTGAAACTGCCTCATGATGTGGGAACACCATTTTCATTTATGGGACATCAAAAAGACTTTATTGGATAATTTTTACTATAAATAGAAGGAATTTGTTTTGCTTCAAATCAGCACGGTGGAAATTCAGATTTGTATAGTCTCATGTGGTGTAATAAAACACTGTACATCACATGAACCAAAGTCTGACATGTATTAAAATCTGAAATCTTGACTAATCCTTTAGGTGGCGCTGTCTGTGGCTGCAGAGTTCTGGGAGCAGGGAGACCTGGAGAGGACAGTCCTGGAGCAGCAACCTATTGTAAGAACTCTAAATGCTTCAGAGAAAGGGTGCTTTTCTCATTAAATTGACATAAAGGTTCATTTTAACCAACAGCACTCAAACATTAACTATTTGTTTTTTTAAGAAGCTTAAATGGTGTTAGTGCTGATTCTTTTGCTTTTCCACTGAGATTTAAAATGGCACTACTGAACTTTGGCAGATTTTCACACTTTGGTGCCCCCTAATGAAAGCTAACTTTGCATCCACCGTATCTCTTCTCTGAGCTCTCTATAACCAGTAAAAGTCAGTCTGATGTTGACTCTTGTATTATTTCTTGCTCTGCCCCTTTTTCTTTTTCTTTTCCTCAATTCTGCCACTAAGTCCTGTTTTCTATACTGAATCCGCTATAATGGACATTCAAAACAGCTACTGTGTTGATATCATTGACTGTATATAAACGATGGACGGAGCCTCCGTGACGTCACCTGTAGGTTTCTGAAGAGCTGAATTGAAGCTCATTGGGCGGTTCCCACCATCGCCATCTTGACAGTGTCACCCGTGTTGTCATTCCCGGAAAATCCAAAAATGGGCAAAGAGGTGGAGCTGAGAGGGGTACTTTGAAGGTGGGGGTGGATGATTGACACCCATCAAACTTTGAGCTCAAACTGTAGCTAAGCGCTAACTGAGCCAACTTTGATCTAACGTGAGCTAACCATCTAACAAGAGTAGGTGGGATAAAGATAAGGCACACTGTTAGCCTGCTAAAAACTGCGTTTGTGATACACTCTCCCTTCTTGCTGCGGATATTGGATAACTGTCAATCAAAAGGACACGCCTTGCCTTGCCTAATTATGCCGAATTTCGAGATTGAATAACATCTAAACAGATGAGTTAGAAAAAAAATTCATCCCTTTACAGTTGTCATGAAGGTAAACTTGACATATTAATCATAAAATGGTTTTTGGTACCAGGCTTTAAACATGTTTATTTCTGCTGTGAAGTTGGTCTTAAAATTAGAGTCTATGGGTATTGACTCTGTTTTGGAGCCAACCCCTAGTGGATGAGAGGTGAACTTCAATTTTTTGCACTTCCACACTGGCTTCACATTTTTGTCATCGGAGGTTGCTGCCTGGTTGATATACAGTTGCTGCTGTGTGATGCGGTGCCGTAAAGTACAGCACAGCTGTCACATGATGCTCCGGGCTGGAACACAAAGTTGTGATGTACGGTTTCTCAGCTTTGGGATACAGCAGGACAGCGACGCTTCCCGATATGTAAATAATAATTGTCAAAAGTACCATCAGAGTTTTAAGGTTGGAAATGTATGTGTAGGTTAATGTTGGCAAATTAAGTCTGCTGAAGTGTGTTGCTCCTTCCCAATATTCCTAGCTAGAGTGTTGGCCCTAGCTTGCTGATAAGATTGGCCTACAGACAGTTAACCAGTTATCCAATAACTCAAACTATGTTCATGTTGCACACTTCTATGGGTTGTTGATGATTTTAATTTTATTTGAACCTCAGACCATAACCACCGCAAAGCAGGTTCATGTTTTGTTGCTGTTGCCTCTGTCTGTTCTGAAGGAGCTACTACAGTACAGGGCTGATCTGATCAGCCTACAAACACAAAAATATACCTTAGTTCCATTAATTTAAAATCTTTTCATGTTGCACATTTTTATTGAGATTTAGGATAACTTTAATTGCAGTGATTTTTAGCTGCTTATCAACCAGATCTATCTCTTCTCGTTTATTTTTATGGAAACTTACTAAACTCCTGCAGCTTGAGGTGTTTTCCATCTCCCCAGCTGATTGAATTAGGTATTAATGACTGAGTTTTAGAGTGGTAGAAATGAAACATTGGGGGTCCCCGACTAATCAGGACTGTTCAGAGCTGCAATCACCCTGAGCAAGGTTCAGGGTGGTCTCAAAAATATTGCAACCTTTCCAGAGCTCATATTAGTCCCAGGTTTCTGCATTCAAAACAGTGGGAATGCATAAACTGTTTTCTCATGTCCTCTCTCCTCCTGCAACTCTGAATTCTTTCTCCAACAACCATCTTTAAGAATTTTTGCATTTCTTAAATGTGCATTGATTTGCATAGGCAGAACAGACTAAGATCTAAAATATGAGGCTTCACAAATGGAATTTATGTAGCTGAAAGGATCTTTTATCATTAAGTGATTTTAACAGATTGAGCAGCAAGTTAATTACCAAAAGTGTAGTTAGTACTAAAATATAATTCTATATACAGTATAACCGTTGTCATATTCCCAGCATTTCTTCAGCCTTTGGTTTGACATTTTTACACATTAAAGCATGAAGTGCCCAGGTGTATTAATGATTACTGTGTTCCACTTGGTGGATGTCCTGCTGTTTTGCATGCTGGCTCATAGTCATGGTTTACTGCACCAGTAAAGGGAACTAATCAGTTAATGTGCTTTTCCTGCAGTGAAAAGTCAAAACTTATTGCAAAAAAAAAAAAAAAAAAAAGTTCAAGGGGTGCACAACAAACCAAGGCTTGCTTATAGAATGGTAGGTAGGTTTCAGTCTTATTAGGGTAAATTATGCCAAACACCTAACCTGCTCCTGGGACTTTGGGAGTAAATCATGTGAAACAGCTACTGTTTCTCATTTTGCCCTCACAGATACTCTACTGATGCAGATCATCAGCTGACGGATGAAGTTATACATGCAAACATGGTGAAGGGTCCACACTTATGTGGAGCTTTATTATTCTCTTTTTTTTTCTCTCTTTCTCTGAACAATCACATTTATTAGTATATTGGGGTGATGTGACTATTAGAACTTCCATTTTAAAACACCAAGCTGACCCTCATTCTGAGGAAATAAGTATTTTGCTTGTGAATAAAATGCAGTTATTCAGCAGGTTGTTGGTTTAAAGTACGAGATCTCCAGTAATGTGCACCTGTCACATTGTTAATCTTCCACTGTCAGACAAACAACTGGAACTGATGATGTAGGTTTAGTGTTTCTTTTTATCTGATGTAGCAAACAGAGCTTACCACCAGAAACCATGGGGGCAGTGTTTTTTATTTTTATCTCATGCACAATAAAGCTGACATGCGACCAGCGAAAGGAACAAAGAAGAAGCTGTGATGTATTTAATGGCTGCGCTGCTCTCTAACGGATGTGGTGTCCAACAAGCATGCTGATGTAGAGGATGCAACGGAATGTGTGGGCAGTGACGTTTGACCATGTTTCACACAGATGCTCCTATTTACCTACATAAAGGGAGCAAGAATAAGCCTTAAGTTTTTGTAAGTTTTTGGGGAACAGTCTTGTTTCATCTTTGTTGTTTTGTTGTAAAGTGTTTATTTAGATGAACCCAGTAATCTCGGTTACATCTTTAAAATTCATCCCAGTATTAAAATAAAATAATTTAAGTAATGATTATTTATGTTACATGCATGTGTTATAGACATAAAGGAGCTCACCCATTATCTTGTGGCTACATTTTACACACAATAAAATGTGACCACGAGTTGATCATCTTATTCCCCCGTATTACTAAATTGTGGCTGTGTATTAATGATATTTGATTATATTTTCCATTGACGTCACCAGAGAAGCTGTGAAATCTGATAATTAGTGTTTGACTGGACGTATGAATAGCCCGTCATAAATTTGTTTTTTAGAGTAACACATTGAGCTCTTGTTTTTCCTTTTCAATTGGCAGCTTATAAGTTTTGTTGAAAGAACTAGATGTTGCCGTCCCCACAGTTTGCACCATTCTTGCCTGAGGGCTGATATAAAGCTTCACCGTTGGGACACATTGTCAAGTGTGTAACTCAGCATCATGGGGTGTTTTGGCCATTTGTCACAGTACACCCTCTGCTGAGGCAGACCCATCACAGCTTGATCAAGCCTAGGTGTGTGTCAACTGTTGTTTGAGTGTCGAACAACAGTCGAACAACAGTCACGGCCAGGTGGTGTCACTCTGCTTCAGCCACAACCAATGGCTCGTTCTCTTGGCAGAGTTGGGCAGCTCTTTAATGGCTTGTCTGTAAGCCTGTCACCTGACTCCAACCTCCCTAAAGAGCTTTATTGTTGTGATAGCTACGAAGCCCCCTACACCCCACCTCCTTATCTAGCACACCCTTATCTTTCAGCCTCTGGAATGCTGTTTGTAGTTTTGTGGGTAATCAGATTTATAACTTTTGAATCTTCATGGTTAGATCAAATATATTTTTGGAAAATGGGAACATTGCCTTGTATTTAAACTAATGCCGTAATTCTGAAGTCCTCAAGGGGATGTTCATCTTTAAAACTGATCATTTTTGCCTTTTTTTTCTCAGTGAAAGTAGGAGAAGGAAGAGTTTATGGGAGGACTCGGGGAGAACAAGCCTCTTCTTTGAGTTTTAGGAAGTCGAGTTGAAAGAAACAAGAGACAGAAATGCAGTTAGAAGACAAAAAAATGAAAAGAGATTAAATTCCCTATGGAGGCAGTGTTGAGCAGCGTAGAAGCCATTATGTGGAGCAGTGATTCAGAAAGCTCGGTCACTGTGGCCTTGACCCAGCCGACCATACCCTCTCTGGTTCTCCTCGTCTTGCTCCGTCTCATTCCCTCGTGTCCCTGAGACACTCGGAATGAGAGAAGCACCATCCTACACTCTTTAACCTCTCAGTCCTCTGGATTTAATAGCATCTGTCAGCAGGGAAAACTTTTCATTTTGATCAGTTTGTATTTTTGCAGCAGTGGATTCTGTGACTCACGACAGTCTAACAGGAGTTTGCAGAGGCAAATTCATGCAGTTTTATCAGGAAATGTAGGTGTGCAATTTTACCAGTAATTATGGTCAGCAGGATCTTTTCACAGGATTTCACAGTTCAGCGTGCTATTCACATCTTTTATGAACAGTTTGTATGTGGCTGCTAATGTGAGGCTATTGTAGCTACATAGTTCATTCAACTTATTGATTTGATTTGACAACCTAAGGATGGAGACCTACTTCTAGCATTCAGAATCCTTTCATCTGGACCCTAAACCCAGAATCTATTTTGGTTTCTTTTGTACAGACAGAATGAATCTAGTTTAACATTCAGTAAATGTCTAAATGTCTAAAACAAAGTTTGCTGAACTGGCACAGCACACTGCAGACATTGCTTTTCATTCAGCTGAAGAAAACTGTCACAGATAGAAATTTACTGCAGTGTTTAAAGACTCTGCAGTCAGTTTTCTTCTTACATCTGTCAATGCAGCAAATGAATTGAAAAGTTAAACAGACTGAAAAATTTGATATTCACATCAACCTATATAGAAAATCCATGTTCCCCCACAGCTTTCAGACACAAAGTACATGGTGGTTGGATTAGTGATAGGGAAAAGCATTAACACGTAAATACAACAGGGAAAATTATTATTAGGGGATGGAGGTAAGAAGCAAAGATATCTTGGTTGCCACTCTTTCATTAATCCAGCATCTAAAATGTTTTGAAGAAAATACAGAGAAAAGTTAAATTGCTGCCAGGAAGTGCAATAATCAGCTGGCCTGCTGACACCTAATAAGTGTCATCATATACTGTATTAAAGCAGGCTCTTCAACTAGTGGAGAACATCTGTGGTTTTACATTTAGGATATCTTGGGGGAAAGAAACAGAGACAGAAATCTTCAGGGCTAGTTGCCATTTTGCATCAAAATGGAACCAGTACAGGTCTACTTCAATACATCACTTTACAACCGGCTGGTCCTTGAGGGCCACTGCCCTGCAGGTTTAAGTTAATTAAAATCAAGTAGAACTCCTAAACACCTCATTTTCAGGCTCTAAAAAAAAGCCTGTTAATGAGTCGTTCTTCAGAACAAGACTTGGGAAGGATGGCCATCTACTTCCACTATTTGGAGGTGGAGAGGACAAGAAAAATTACTGTTGGACTCATTTCTTTCCCACCAAATAGTTGTCTTAATATAATCAGTCCAGTTTAGAAAAGCATTTTTTTTTGTCCATTAAATAAATTGGACTAAATTCCAAACTGTCTCTGGATTTTAGACATGTCTGTCACAACATTTTAGTTCATTTGTTTGATCATCCTAATTCTTCACCCATCTCCCAACATTAGTGTTCTGTGCTTTGGCCAAGAAAAGAGTTGGTGCTAATCCAGTACCAGTTTTTGGAGTTTTGACCATCAAAGCAGAAAGTAGTGGTTCTAAATCAGGCCTTGGTCAGAGCAAGCCCAGAAACCACTTTGGAAAGAAAAGCAGCTTCCAAAGAACATAGCTTACGACCATGAGCAAATCAGGTTCTCATTGCAGAGCTTTGAAGATTGAAGTCTTTGTCTTTAAGTAGTACTATGTAACTTTCTGAGCTTAAGAATATGCGTTGCTGATGAGTTTTGATGGCACAGTGACATATATATATATATATATATATATATATATATATATATATATATTCCTGGATCAATTATTGTCCTACAGTGCCCCAAGGCTCACACCAACCACACCATGCCACATGTCAGCTAGATTTCAACACACAGGCTGTTCTGAACCTGCACTGTTGCTGATTCAGCAAAGAAACCCAAGATATTATTAGAGGAAGTGGCAGAACATGAGAAAAGACAAGAATCAACATCTGACTGAGCTGGAGAGAGCTCGGAGAAGAGACAGGATGCAAGACGGGTGCTGAATTAGCTGTCGTTAGGGGACGTCTCAGAAAAAAATAAATTTCTGCCAATGTTCAGAAGTATGACTTTGATATTCTGAGAGGTTGAAAAAATAAAAAGTCCATGACTGTCTCAACTTGATTGGATGAAGGTATTACTTTTGTAAAGAAAATGGAAGACTCAAGTCTTCCATGAAGTGGCAGAATAACCCTGTTTTGGTTTTTTTGTTTTTTTTATAGTCAGATTTCACAGTATGTGAAATTACAGTATTCAGGTCAGTGATGAGTTTACTTCTCTCTTCTTCAGCCCATGATGGACAGAAACAAAGCCGATGAGCTGCCAAAGCTGCAGTGTGGTTTCATCGACTTCGTCTGCGCTTTTGTGTACAAGGTGAGACATCAAACCACTCAAACAGTTGATTCCTTTAAGTTTACCAACCATAGTAGCAGACTGCTTTTAGTTCAAGAAGAATTTCAAAACTTTCCCATCTGTTATATGATTAAACGTTAACAGTTTGGATCTAACAACACTGCATTAATCTCAGGAGTTCAGTCGCTTCCATGTGGAGATCACCCCCATGCTAGACCGCCTGATGAACAACAGGAAGGAGTGGAATGCCCTGAAGGAGCAGCACGATGCCAAAATAGCTGCTATTGAGGAAGCTAAGAAAGCCAAGGAGGAGGCAGCTCAGCAAGCTGCCGCTGCTAAACAAGGTAAGATACTTTCAGATGAACACACACACACACACAAAGATGAATAAAACTGTTCATTTCTTCTTTTAAGGATATAATTACCATATAAATCTTAAATGCCCTATACTCTGGGTTCAAAGTACATTTGAGTTAAAATGTAATGCTTCAGCTGAAAAAGGAAACAAACTTTTGTGGTTTTATTGGTTTCATTTTAAAGAGTAACTATCTTTATCTTTCCTTCCGTTCTTCCTTTCCATCCTTCCTTCCTCCCTCCAGCAGCAGCAAGCGCTTCCCAGTCAAAGACTTGTATTCTCAGCTAGAGATCCTCCAATGATACCATCTCACTTGCTGCATGATTTTGGTCTTGCACTGGATCTTTACTATCCTTTGGTGGGATTTCTTTGAGGTCACTCTTCTTCTCATTGAGATGTCATTCATCAACTTATTTTCCCTTCTGCTTTCTTTCTATGCTGCTTCTTTCTGTGTGTGTGGTATTTTCTCATTGGCTGCGCAGAGCTTTGTGGTACATTCTGGTGTTAAAAATCACCAGCTTTTGATTCATCTACCAAAAAGCATTGCATACAGCCTATAACCCATTGTCTGAAAATCACACCTGTAAGCAAGATAATGGAATCGTAATGTAATACAGTTCAGTGCATGCCAGTTTGAATTGATTACAGTTCAGAGTTGACATTAAGTCAAACTAAGGCGGTTTTAGTTATTTGTTTTAGAGTTAATCACAGGGAATGGTTGCACAAGTTTTTAAAACAAATATCAATAATTGTTTAAAATATACACATCTTGCAGTATTTGCTGTGTCTATATGTTCTTTTATCTACAACAGTCAGAATAATCACCTTCTTCTGTAAATGCTGATTAAAAACTGCTTGTAAAATAGAAATATGCTTCAAGTATATATATATATATATATATATATATATATATATATATATATATATATATATATATATATATATATATAAAATCATTGGTTGTTACCAACAGTGTTTCAGCTTTGCAACATTAATCTTTCTGTACTCTGTACATTAAAATCTATTCTATGACTTTATATTGGTTGGAGCCTGTTTAATGTTGCATACCACCTTTCCCATATGTTGCGTCATGTTAAAGCTTTTAAGTACTGAAATATATATGCAATACAGTGTTTATTCACATTTGGAACCATAGCACTGCTTGTAGGTCTAAAGCCTAGTTAAGATTTATACCCTTTTTCACATTGTTAAACTTAGGTTTTATGTAGTACCTGTGATATTTGGTGTGTGGGTTAATCTGCTGTAGAAATTTGTGAAAAATATACCAAACTGCATGAGCTTATGATTTTTGTCAGCATGTTTCTTTATATTTTTGGTTCAATTTGACAGTCACTTCATATTAAATCCTGTATTGTAATAAAAGAGAACTAATTTTTGAATGAAAACAGTCTGGTAGCAAAATGTGGGAGATTTGTATTTTATGTTAATACTAATGAATGAATGAAATGAATGAAAAATACTTTATTAATCCCAAAGGGAAATTCAATATTGTAGTAGTAGTAATTTTTTTAGTAAATCAATCACAATAATTAATTAAGGGCTTTGTTCTTCAGCCTGATAGCTGCTGGAAGGAAGGATCTTCTGTATCTCTCTGTCTTGCATCGGACTTGAACAAGCCTCCCACTGAACACACTCTGTTGTTTCGTCACGGCGTTGTGTAGAGGGTGTGAAGGATCTTCCATTATCTTCGTCAGCTTGTACAGAATTCTTTTTTTGATGATCAACTCCAGCGGCTCCAGAGTTACTCCAAGCACAGAACCGGCTTTCTTGATCAGTTTGTTAATTCTTTTCAAGTCTCTGGTTCTGATGCCGCTGCCCCAGCAGATTGCTGCAAAGCTGATTGCACTTTCAACAACAGACCTGTAGAACATTTGCAACATTTTGGTGCAGACGTTAAAAGATCTCAGCTTCCTTAAGAAGTAGAGTCTGCTTTGACCTTTCTTGTAAATGTACTCAGTGTTGCTTTTCCACTCAAGTCTGTTGTCCAGCTGAACTCCAAGGTACTTGTATTCCTCCACCACCTCCACCTCCTCTCCCATGATGGAAACACTTCTATGTGTGTTCTTGTTCCTCCTGAAGTCAACAATCATCTCCTTTGTTTTCTTGGTATTCAAGATGAGATGATTGTCACCGCACCATTTCACAAACTGACCGACCAGTTCTCTGTACTCTGCTTCTTGTCCATCACTGATACACCCAACAACTGCTGAGTCATCAGAGTATTTCTGCAGATGACAGAACTCAGAGTTGTACTGGAAGTCTGAGGTGTACAGCGTGAATAGAAATGGTGAAAGTACAGTCCCTTGTGGTGTTCCAGTGCAGCTGACCACCATCTCAGACACACAACCTTTCAGTCTCACAAACTGTGGTCTGTTTGTGAGGTAGTCGTAAATCCAGGTGGTTGTGGAGGGATCCACCTGGAATTTCTGCAGCTTCTCACACAGCAGAGCAGGCTGAATCGTATTAAAAGCACTTGAGAAATCAAAGAACATGACCCTCAAAGTGCTGCCTGACTGGTCCAGATGAGAGTGGGCTCTCTGAAGCAGGTATATGATTGCATCTTCAACCCCAAGCCCATTACGGTATGCAAACTGTAATGGGTCCTGAAAGGTCTTCACCTGCTTGCTGAGGTGAGCCAGTAAGAGTCTCTCCAGGACTTTCATGACGTGAGATGTCAGGGCGACTGGTCTGTAGTCTTTTGGTTCAGCTGGTTGTGGTTTTTTAGGCACTGGAACAAGGCAGGATGTTTTCCACAGCACCGGGATTCTTCTCTGGCTCAGGCTGGTGTTGAACAGGTGCTGGAGAATCGGACATAGCTGTTTTGAGCAGGTCTTGAGAACTCTGGGACTGACACCATCTGGACCTGCAGCCTTGTTCTGGTTCAGTTTCACCAGTTGTTGCATGACTTGGTTACAGGAGACAGACAGAGTGGAGGTGGAGGCAGAGGAGGTTTCAGGAAGTCCTGATGTGGAGGGAGATGAGGTTGTGTCCAGGTCCTTGACTGAGCTGCAGGGTGACAGAGTGGAGGTGTGACAGGAAAGCTGTGGGCTCATGGAGGGTGTGTGGCTAGTTGGGGTTGAAGCAGGAGGTGAGCTAAACCTATTGAAGAACATGTTCAGTTCATTTGCTCTGTCCAGACCTCCATCAGTCTGATCCTCCTTTATCCCGAAGCCAGTGATCTTCTTCATTCCTGACCACACATCCCTCACATTGTTTTCCTGAAGCTTACTTTCCAACTTCTTCCTGTAGTCCTCCTTGCACTTCTTCATTTGTGTTTTAAGTTGTTTTTGTGTGGACTTCAATAACTCCCTGTCTCCATCCCTAAAAGCTTTCTTTTTGATGTTCAGCAGCTTTTTCAGGTCACTGGTGATCCAGGGTTTGTTATTGGGGAAGCACCTCACTGTTCTTGTTGGAACGGTGCTGTCCACACAGAAGTTAATATAATCTGTCACACACTCAGTCAAGGCATTGATGTCATCTCCATGAGGTTCACATAGGACGTTCCAGTCTGTAGCCTCGAAGCATCCTCTCAGAGCATCTTCAGCTTCATTAGACCAGGTTCTAATAGCCTTTCTAATGACTGGTTGTTGCTGAACGATGGGCTTGTAGGAGGAGGAGAGAAGAACTAGGTTATGGTCTGATCTTCCTAAAGGTGGCAGGGCAAAGGAGCTGTATGCATTTTTAATATTTGCATAAAATAAGTCCAACGTTTTGTTTTCTCTGGTGGAGCAGCTGACAAACTGTTGGAAAGTTGGTAGAGTTGCAGAGAGGGAGATGTTGTTAAAATCTCCAGAGATCGCCACAAATGCGTTTGGATGTTGTGTTTGAAGCCTGGCCACTACAGAGTTAATGACATCACAGGCTGCGTCTGGAGCGGTACCAGGTAATATATATACCGCTACCAGAATAACGCATGTGAACTCTCTGGGTAAATAATACGGGCGGAGACTCACAGCTAGCAGTTCAATGTCTCTTTTGCAGATCTTCTCTTTAACAGTGACATGTTCAGGATGACACCAGCGCTGGTTTACCAGCACCGCAATTCCACCTCCCTTCAGCTTCCCGCTGAGTTGTTTATTGCGGTCTGCACGGACCGTCCTGAAGCCGTGTACAGACGCATTACAGTCTGGGATGTGTTCATGCAGCCATGTCTCGGTGAAGCACATAATACTGCACTCTCTGTATTCTTTAAGAGACCTGGTTAGCACCTGAAGTTCATCAATTTTGTTAACTAGCGATCTCACGTTTCCCATAACAACCGTTGGAAGAAACGGTTTGAATCGCCACCGTTTTTCTCTCTGCCTCGCTCCTGCCCTGCATCCTCTTCTCTTTCTTTTCAACTCCGTTGGGATTTGAAGTGTTGTTTCACTGATAATCTTGAGTTTGGAGAGTTTTATCAGTTGATCCCGATGGTAAACAAGTCTCGTTGCCATGGAGACTCACAATAACAATGTCTTGCAAAAAAGAAAAAATATTCAGAAAAATCTCCCGTATAGCACAGCCTCTGACCAGCGCGAAAAAATCTACCCGAACAGACACAGATTGACAGCTGATGTCTTAAAAAAGACGGCTATATTGCAAAAAATCACAAGTTAAAAACAGAGCTACTACAATTGCTGCTGCCACCTAGCGGCGCATTCTAGAATAAGAGACACAAGTTCAAAGGAAATTGTTTTTATTCATCACCATCATATTAAAAAGAGATTGTGATGCTAAAATAAACTAAAATAAAGACAAGCGACAAACTTCAGCAAAAATAAGTACCCTCACTTCTCAAATAATTAAATAAGGTCAGTAGGATGAAGCCGATGGGGATGATAAAATTTGCCACTAAAAATAATTTCCATAGCACATGTTTTTCTTAAATTTTAGAAATTTTAATAGCTGTTCTTGAATTTGGTTTAATTATTTCAGTGGGAGATTTTATTAGTATCTTCAGCTCTCCATTTTTCACCAAGTGGTAAACTTTTGTAAACTCAAACTAATTCCATTCAAGCACACTATTTTATATATTTCGTATGTCTGAAAAAACTGTTCGAATATGCAGATATAAGGGGGCTAAAGTGGTTTCTGGTGGTTCACCGGTGTGAAAAGGCACCTACATGCCCCAAATTAGCTTCTTTCATGGCAATAATGTCAATGTCTGCTTTTAATATAACATGAGAACTAACGTTGTTGTTTATGAGTTAATGTGGTAAAATATTAAGGTGCTAATTTCAAAGATTTATCTCCTTATTATTGCTTTCATTTTTACAGCCCAGGTAAATTTATTTGATAAATGTTCGCAAAATATGTTTTTACAATTATCTGGTGACCCCCTGAAATGATCTTGCAACCCCCCCTGAGGGTCTAGACACCCAGTTTGAGAACCACTGATTTATAGGAGGTCATCTGCTTATTGTTCTTCTGTTTATTGAATGCTTGTCACATCGCTGTATCTGCATACAGAGCCCCTAGTGGCCATAGAGGGGTAAATAAAGATTATTTTGAGGCTACATTTTACTACATTAAATTCTGGAGACCCATTCGGTGTTTTAAATGAATGTTCTAATGGTTCAGGTGACAATGCTCTGAACATCTCCTGTAACAATAGGGGTGTTGAATTTAATCGTTTCTATGATGAATCGTGAGGCGGACGTGGACAATTTTGTATCAGTGCAGCAACAGAACATAGTAACTTACCATGCAACTCAAAACAAAGAAGATTTGATCACAATGAAAATAAGACATTTTTTTACATGGTTAAAGCACCTCTTGTTAATGTGTTAAGTGTAGCCATTAGATGATCCAGGAACATGATAGGAAACATACATAATGCACTAGCAAACCTGCGTTTTACTGAATACAATGTTGATTGGATTTAAGCCAGTTTTTAAGTTAAGGCTTCAAGGTATTATATGTGGGGCATTATTTTATGTTCCAAGGATAGTGGGCCTTGAGGACCAGGGTTGGGAATCTCTGATTTCAAAAACTTTGTCCATCAACAAATGTTTACCTCAACAATATTCTCTGTGTTCAATTACAAACTGACTAGAATACTTACAGGCATTTTTTTTTTGGCCATAAAGGAGAACATAAAACATCTTCTTAACTTCCATATTCTGTCTAAACTGCTTATGGAAAGATTGAAGAGACAAAAGCAACTTCACTGCAAGAAATGTTGATAACAATGTCACATTAAAGTAATGTTTCTTGATTTTCCGGCAACTGAAAAATAAAATTCAATATTTGATTTCAGAAATAAATGAAAAGGGAGTTTATAATTATTTAACTGCTGGCATTCATTGATAAAGAAAGTAGCAATGTGCAGTGATAAAGAAAACTGAAGATGAAACGCAAAGTGATGCACCGCTGAATCGAATCGAAACGTTGACAAGATAATTGTAATTGAATTGAATCATGAGACCAGTGAAGATGCACAGCCCTTCCAAGTTCCATTGTATCGTTCAATGCAATGGTAATAAAACCTATTCTATTCTATCTAACAGTCTCGAAATGCTGTCTTCACCCACATCCCTCTGTGAATTTTTTTTATGAATATGAATTGAATATCTATTCACTTCTTTGTTTATGGTGACAAGTTGGGTTGATTTAGTTTTAACATCTACCATCAAAGGTTTTCCCCCCAGTCCTCTTCAGAAAAGAGTGATTTTTTTGTTGTTGTTTTTTTTTTCCATAGTCACCATAACAGAACTCTGTGGATTTGCTTTCCACTAAAAAAATCTGACAATAAACCTTTTAAAAGGTTTAGGATAAACCACGAGCGTTGATTTACAAAAAAAAAACAAAAGAAAGTCAGATTTCTGAATCTAATTTTGTTCAGATATTTGGACTGAGAAATTCACTTTTTTTTTATTTAATGTAATGGTATTAAACCATGCACTGTTATGCTCCATGCAGTATTTACCTAGAATTAATACCATGTTGACTGACAGTAGCTAGGACACATTCTAGGAAACTGTAAAAAAAAACAAACCCTGGCATCACTTAGAAGAAGAAGAAAAGAACAAACTGTATATTTTCATTGTTAAAAATAAGCTGTGCAGCCAAACACTGAAACAAATAAACCACAACCCTGTGCTGCTTTTCAAACAGAAGAGATCCATTCAGCAACTATGCAACAGTATGACATTATTATGCATTTCTCACTTCATTATGTAGATGTGCAATGAAAACAGTAAACATTGTCTGCAGGTATAATGCAGGAATGCTGCAGGAAAGCTGCAAAAAGTGCAACTTCCACCACAGCTGACACATATAAACATCTGCCAGCTGCACATCCCATTTATTTGTGTTAGTGTGTGCATACTTTAGTTAATTCGCCCACCTAGAGTCATATATAACACAGTTACAAAACACAACATGATGCCACAGAGCAGGATAATGAAAACTGATTGTCTTTGCAGTCTCCACAGGAGGGCAGTTCCGTCCTAAATTCATCACACCAATCCCCTCCCCCCCCTTCCTCTATAACACGCTGCAGTTTTATAACAGTGTGGATGTATAATCTGTAGTATGTCGTCAGCAGGGTATGACGTGAATCTTAGTGACGTAAGGGTGTGCTGGGAGCTCAGAGGATTGCCGTATACGGTGATGATGTTCAGAGGAGCTTGTAAAGCTCTGCTCTGACGCAGGAACATCCCGTGACTGCAGAGAGGAAGGGAGAGGGAGAGTAGCAGCTGCAGTACCCCCAGTGAGCCTACAGGAAGGGAGCTTTAGCCTTGTTCTAGCTGTGTTTGGGGGCAGTCGTGACTGCAGAGCTGCCAGCCTGCAAGCCACAGCAGAGAGAGCAATGCAGGACTATTTATAGAACAACTATGCATGGGTTGGCTGCAGTTTCTAAGCAGAGAAAGTCACTTGACTAGTTTGCTAGCAGTGCTTTATGTAATGCATTATGCCCCATGCTCAGATCAAGAACCCAGAAGTTCTGACAGTGTCACACCTTGTGATTTGACACAGGTCCACTGAATAGACATATTTTGAGGCAACCCCTTAAAATCCTCGTTCACCTTTCTTCTTCTGTATCAGTTTCTTAACTTACATATTGCATATTTTTCATCAAATTCAAGCTTGACATAATAAATGTTTTTGACAGTTTAAAGAACTTGTCTACAAATGATTGTTGCGTCTGGCTGCATGGGTTTGTATTGACTGCACGACCAGTGGAAAGACATTAAGCATTTAAGCATTTAATGTGTGAACTGTAAGAAGTGATAAACAATATCTAATTTTAATTAAATGACAAGTTTTCCTTAAAGTCATCCTGGAAGCCAAGGTAATGTAAACTAAAGTACATTGTCAAAAACAGTTTTAAGTCAGAACCATAAAAGAACTTAATATATTGAGGACATTCTTGTAAGTTAACTAATTAGAACAATATAATAGTAGTAGTGATCTGAACAGAGACGGAAAAACAAAAATTATTGTCTAAGGTTTAAGCCAGTTAATATTTGGTTTATTCCTTTGGCATTTTTAACTGCATAAGAGTTCTTCCATTTAACAAAGATAAAGAGATATTAAAGAACCACAAATGACTTGTGAGATATGATCTCAGGAGAACACAGTGAGGTGACTTTTTTCATTACAATCTTGAGTCTTGACTGTTTTAGAGGCTTATCCAATAAATCAAGCAATATTTAGGATATGTTCAGAAACCAACTGTGTCAGAAACTGCAACACTGCAGCTCTACCAATCTGTTGTTTTGTGCCTCTGTATTAAAATCCCCAGAGGTGTTTCTGGATGTTGTTGCACTAATATGATTTATAGGCAGCAGAAAACATTCCTTACAAATGCATAATGGCATTTAATCAGGTTAGGTTTTATAGCTTTGGCTTGGGCCTATATAAATGTTCATTGTACAGTGACAGCATCCAACAGAACAATAAAGACCTGGTGAGAACTCTGAAAATAAACTTGACAACCAAGCTATCGAAAAAGGGAAGGGAAAAAAGACACAAAGCAAAAGTACAACTGATAAATATTTTCTTTTGACAATAATAATAATAAATATTTTGTCAGTAAATGTTCTTGCTTTGGGATTTTTGCCTATTTTTTATTCAAAACGCTTTCTAGCTTTGATGCATTTCTCTTTTAGGATAATTTGTTCTGAGAGATGAGAGGGCACTGGAAAACTATTCATTTCTCCTCCTGAAGTAATGTATTTTGTGTCTTAAAGTGTGTTAAGGATCATCACAGTTACAGAAGCCTGTCTTACCCTGTTCTCAGCTTTTTAATGTGCCAGAATTTTCAGGCCATCAACAGAAACCATTCTTTTATCTACCGGTGAAATATGTCCAGTGCCACTGGCTGCAACGCAAGGCCAAAGCATGATCTGTTCACCCCAAGCTCGGGGTGCAAGACATTCTTTTCATTAAATTCACAATGAAAGCATTTTCCTTCCAGACTTTTGCTCATGGTGTCCAAGAAAACTTATTTTTATATTCAGTACTCCACATGACAGCTTTTACATGTTCTTTTGCAAAACTCTGAGTACTGTAGTAAAGGCATAATAAAGGTTTTCTTTTAACTTTTTCATGTAGATCTCCCAGTCATGTGAAAAAGACTACACTCTTTCATTTTTTTTTTATAAGACTGAAACCTACTATTCTGAGCTCCGTTGCTGATTCGCCACTGTCTTGTGCGCAATGAATTCTGGGAGAAAAAAGTCTGCGAAGGGTGCACCAGGATGGACTTGGAGGGTCATTCAAATTCTGTGAATTGGGACAGTACTTTGTGCACCGCAATGACGTATGTGGTCGACGAAGCTGCACTTCGAAGAGTGCAGACCCTGAATTGGGACACACCTATAAGCCAGTCAGTCACAGGGGTCGTTCGTCCCCGCCATAGACTGTATATAAAACATGGACAGAGCCTCTGTGACGTCACCCGTAGGTTTCTGAAGAGCAAAAGTGAAGCTTGTTGGGCAGTTCCTATGCCATCTCCATCTTGGCAGCATCACGCCTGCCGTCACTCCCGGAAAACACAAAAATGGGCAAAGTGACGGAGCTGAGAGGGGAGCTGTGAGCGTGGGGGTGGATGATTGACGTTTATCAAACTCTGAGCTGCATGTAGCTAAGAGCTAACTGAGCCAATTTGGATCTAATGTGAGCTAACCGGCTAATGAAGGTAAGCGGGCTAATGCTAAGGTGCACTGTTAGCCAGCTAAAAACCGCGTTTGTGCTACACTCTCCCTTCTTGCTGCAGATATTAGATACATGTCAATCAAAAGGACACGCCCAAGATTAAATAACATCAAAACGGATGAGTTAGAAAAAAATTCAACCTCACAGCTGTCATGAAGGTAAAACTTGACCTATTAATCCAAAAATAGATTTTTGTACCAGGCTTTAAACATGTTTTTTTTTCTGCTGTGAAGTTAGCCTTTTTAACATGGGAGTCTATGGGGATTGACTCTGTTTTGAAACCAGCCCCTAGCAGATGAAGGGTGAACTGCAATTTTTTGCACTTCCATATAGGCTTCACATTTCACCGCCGGAAGTTGCCACTTGGTCCCCGCTCACACGCACATTGGCTGTTGTCTTCTTCTTTGGTGTTCGTCTCCTTTTCTCGTATTGAAGGTAGTTTGAGGCGGCAAACCAGCAGCTAATTTGTGCATTACTGTGATCTACTGGGCTGAAGAGGGGAGCAGAAGTTTGTTAGGAACAAAATAAATTCAATTATAACTACAACAAGTAAAAGACCGACAAATGTATTGGTCGCCATTGCTCAAGTCGAAATTCACTCGCATTCTCTCACATTTTAGTCACAAAATGCGACCATTTGGTCCCAGTCTGGAGCACTGGACCATAAATACAGGGACAGTCAGGTTTAGGTGTACATCTTTATTAATTTTTAACTTTTATCATTCATTCTTTTGGCAAAGTTTATTTTTCTTTGTCTGCCTTACTGCTGACTGTGGCTGTTTGCACACAGCCCATCAGTCTTTTCATGGTCATTTTTTGAGCATTTATCATTGCAAAGTGAGCCAGCTGCCATGTCCTTTCAGTTTGGGAGATATGCATTCCTGAATTTAAGACGCAAGATAACAAACAATTTTGCATTCTACGAACACGTTTATGAATCTGTTGATTATCATAAATAAAAACTTCGAAATCCCTTGTTCTTGGTCTTCAGTTGCACAGTAACTGATATATGTCAGAAAAAAATTGTATAATGTTCTGACATTCACCTAAGGGATTACACGTGACAATAATGGATTACACAGACTTTCTGACCCGTTTTTGCCCTCCAAAACTAATATCTTTGTAAGAATATGGAAACCATTTATTGATCATATTGATTATATAAATGTAAACATTTTAATTTTTATAACGAGTATTTGTATAAAAAAAAAACCTTTTTTTTCAGCTCTCATTGTATTTTACTTTCTACTTTTACCACATTTAACTTGGAAATTGTCCTGTCTTCTGTATCTACAGGATGTATGTTTATTGATAAAAATGAATGAAAAATAGAAAAGCTTTAAAAGTACGACTTAAGAACAAATTTAAGAAGATTCATAAGAAGATATTGGTAAATGGCCCAATGTCCTTTGGATAGACAAGACCAAAGTAAAGAGGTTTGGCTATAATAGGCAGCATATCAACACAAACACCTCATAGCAACTGTCAAGCACAGTGGTGGAGGACTGATGATTTGGGCTTGTTAGTCAAATATAAGGCCATCTGTCGGACAGCTAAAACTTGGACAAAACTGAAAAGAGACAGGCTCCCAAATATAGCACAAAATCTACAACAGAATGACTTAAAAAAAAAAGAATCAATGTTTACAATGATCCAAAGTCCAGACCTCAACCGGACTGAAATGCTGTGCTGTCATGGAGCCCTCGGAAGCTGTGCAGAAATTTATGCTTCAAACCTCAATGAAGGTAAACTTTTTAACTTCTGGCAATCAGTTCATGTTCTGTTCATTTCACTATTCACTAATGGGTTTCTTTTTGTCCAACTCTTTAAAGGACACTAATCAAACCTTGTGGAGTTCAATTGGTTTTTAACACCATCAGAATTTCTCTGTCAGGCATTTGTGAATTCTTGGTTGTATGGGTAAAACAAAGTGCAGAAATAATACACAAGGCCATGTATTAAGTCAAACACCATAAACTCATTTTTCAATGTTGGGGAGATAATTCTTCATATTGTGGCAGATGTAAAGGTGTGTTTCTGAATGCAAATGCATCTTCTATCATAGAACAGAATAGTGCACATTTCACAACGATGCACATGATGTAGTTTATCTCACCATTTACCAAGCAGTGTTTTAATTAGGCTCCTCGTTTTAACTTCTCTAAATGTATAAATATGAGAATGTGACACATAACTCCTGTGGCAGACTCACAGTGGATGAATACCAGTTATGTCCTCCATACTCTAATATATCTTATCTTTTTTTTTTTTTTTTTTTTTTTTTTTTTTTGGACCCTAATAGATTTTAAAACCACCAAAGCAGATAAAGTTGTGTTTTCATTTGGTAGTAATGTCTTTCTGCTGGTGTTCCTGTCCATTACAGGGAAGCTCATGGGGACAACGCTGTGTGTGTGGTAACAGTGGACTGCACTGCAGAGCAGCTCTGTTTGCTGCAGTCACGACTGCCCCACAGTAACAACCAAACAGAGGACAGGACAGGAAATGGCTGACAGGATGGTTTCTAATCTCCTATGTGCTTTCTACAATCATCAGATTTAAAGGTTAATACTTCAACAAATAGCTGTTTTAGCAGGACTTTAATCACTCACAAATAAATAAGAATTTTCTGACTATTTAGAGATTTAAGAAGTTATACAGCAGACTTATTCAGAACACCTTGCTACAAATCCATGTTTAGATACACAGTGATTTGTGATAATTTATTATTTACCATACCACTTCTGCCCAGTAGTGATATACTGTAAATCAGTGGTCACCAACACCAGACCTCGAGATCTACCATCCTGCTGGTTTTAGTGTTTCCCTGCTGCAACACACCTGACTCAAATCAGTGGCTCATTAACAGGCTGGTGCAGAAGTTGAAAACATGTTGTTGGAGAACCGTTTTATTTGAATCAGGTGTGTTGTACCAGGGTACCAGGAAAACACTAAAACCAGCAGGATGGGTAGAGCTTAAGGCCTGGGGTTGGTGATCACTGCTGTTTATTGATGAGCAAGTATAATATCAACAAAAGAACAAAATAAATTTATTTTCTCTTTAAAGGTCCCATATTATGCAAAATTCACTTTCTAAAGGTTTTCTAACAGTCATATGTGTCCTCATAGCCTGTGTATGAGGCCCCAAAATGAGAAAATTCTGTCACCTCTCTCACTAGCTTGCTCCACTTTTTAATGAATGTGTGCTAAAACGAGCAAGTCTGAGATCTTTCCCGTTGTGACCTCACGAAGGGAAATAACCACTAAACCACTATCCCCAGTAGTGGATACTGCCATTGCCATTGACCCTCCCCCGGACAACGAACCACACATGGGGGAGGGGCGTGGACGGGCATCACTCATGAACAGTTAGAGGTTCAGACACAGAAACTGACAATTCTCAGTACAGCTCACTAGAGCCACATTTGGAATGGCTGAAATTAAGGCCCGAGGCTGAATTTGGGGTAAACTTTGAAAACAATGTTGTTGAAAAAATGTATGATATAGAACATTTAAACATCTTCATTGTATTTAGAAAACAAACTAATCTAGAATCTGATGCCAGCAACCCATTTAAAGAAGGTTGAGAAAGAAGCGAGTTTAGTTGATAGTTTAGTTGATAGTTATAACCAACCGTTGTAAGCTGGACAATTTTTCTTGTTCCAAATCTTACTGATGAATTCTTGTTAATCTTACTGATGAATTCTTGTTAGAAAATTTCAGCTGTTCAGCAGTTCATGGTTGTCTGATTCTCCTTTTCCTCATACTCTGTAGGAGACAGATGTGGACTACAGGCTGGACAGTCAAGCACAAACAGTGTGGATAAAGTTACGCTATAGGAGGTCATGCAAAAACAATGGTAATTCACATATAAGAATTCATCCATACCATGCACACTGATCCTCCCTGATACTATTACAGCTTTCATGGATACTCTTTCTTTGGTACTTTCCACAATAATATTCTTTGATGTTGAAATCCTAAAATTATTTGCAATTGTGCACAAAGAAATGTACATTTTTTTTATAGATTTATAATTATTTAACAGATTAGCACAAAATGGTAATCAAAGATCCATCCTTTCTGGGAAAGTCTAATCCTTTGGTGCATTTTACTTTTTATACCCAATCCTGACACCCTCACCTGTTACAAATTATTTTAAAATGACACACATTGATAATGAGTAACAAACTCTCATTCTTTGCTACTCTTTTTGTCTAACATATCAGTCGAAAGGGTGCTGGTCCTCTGACATTAACGTTTGTCATGCTATCTCAAGTTACCACACTTTACATGTCTGTGCTTTTTCCTTGTAACTTTAACGGTCTCTGTTTGACATGACATTGAGGTGTAGCATGTCATTAGATCTAGAACAATATTCACGAGCTTAAACAACTCATGACCTGTTTTAGTTGGAATGAAATTGGTTTGCTTTCTAACATTTTTATGCCGTGATCTGGAGCTGGGAGGTTTGTGGTCAGCTAAATTTAGATAGAAGTTGTACAAAATGATCCATTTCTGAAATAGAACTATTGTTTTGTTTGTCAGCTGTCAGATGCGAAAGAAGCCTGTGGTTTTACCTGCTTGGTTTCCCATTTTCTACAGCAGCAGGAAGCAGCAGGCAACTGTTTGTTGTGATGCTAACTGACTTGCTGAGCCTTGTCTTTTTATCACCTGTGGGGCCGATTTTTCACAAGGTGAGGTCAAACATGCTGCAGGTAGAAGTGGGAATTTTTTCAGGATGTGGAGGAGACCCAAACCAGGGGGGGCTGTAATAGTAACTTGTCGACTAAATAAAGCATAACGGGGATAAACTGGTCAGTGTTCGGCAGCTGCAATCTTTCTGTGGACCTCAGGATTTTTCAGTTTTCGGTGGTGTTCAATCTCATTTTTATCCCGTCCTCCAAACTTCCCCAGAGGCCCATTTCACTCCCCCTCCAGGTTGAATCCAGCTAATGTTCAGCCTCACACATTTTCCTCTTCCTCCCCCAGTGCTGGGACTTTGTGAAACATAGACGTTCCTTTGCGTGTCTGCTGGTGTGAAGATGACAGGAGAATAGAGACCATCAGTGCAGCATTGCTGGTGTAGCGATGTTCTGCGAGCACACATCAGAGCAGTCACTGACATCCGAATCGCAGTCTAGCCAGGCGGAAAATTGCCAGCGGCCTGTTAATAGGACGCTGTTCACCAGGGAAGACTGAGAAGAGGGAGTGCCCATTAGTGTGTTAATGTGTATGCGCTTGTGCGTACGAGCACGACCCTACAGGCAGCAGAGCATGCAGCTTTGTCAAGCTGGACCTCTCAACCCCACTGAAAGGCTGCAGTTACAATATGTGCTTTCTTGTGTTAGCATGCTGACAACCACCTGTCACAAACCCGGAGATTGGACTCAATATCAGTAATCCAGGGATAGGTAAAGAAGTTTTATTGAACAATGTGAATATTATTTGGCGTGAGATCAGGTCACTCCTGGTCTGCTTATCTGTGGGGGCACGAGAACAGGCATTAGGAGGCAGAAAATCTGAGGTTACGAAGAAGGATAGTCAACTTCCACGTATCGGTAAAGGTAGTGTGTCTAGCGTCAGGTGGTGAGTGAGAGCCGGGCACAGGACCGGAGGAACCTGGAGGGATCCCGCTGGAGTGGGGTAGACAGCTGCTGATTAGAGAAGAGGTTAGTGATGATGTTAATGGCGGAGATCAGGGATTCTGAGTGGTGGAAGGCAGCGGCGGGCGCTTCTGTGTTTTCTCTGTCGGGGGCAGAAAAGCCAAGTCTGTGATCCAGAATCTAAATCCAAGAAAACAGTCAAGAGGTCAGTAATCCAGAAAATCCAATCAATAAACAAGGCAGAGTTACCAGTCAGGGAGTGGGCAGTGACGAATATACAGGTCCAGAAATACAAGGTCGACTGTAGGCAGGCAGAAAAACAAAGGCTGGATATGTGCAGGGATGAACCAAGACAATGTGGCAGAGAGAAGTTGTCACACACAGGTATTTAAAGAGTGCAGCGCAGGTGGAGCGCATCAGTAATCAGGTTGGGTGAAAGGGGAATGCGTTCGGGGACAGCTGGGAAATCTGAACCCCGTTAGATGAATCATGACAACCACCTGTAAACTAAGAGGACTTTGTCATTTTCAGATCCATCTAACTGTGATAATTTGTTGCATCAGTCAGCAATTAGCATGAGAGAAACCCAACATGGCCACACCCACATACAGAAATAGTATAAATAATACATAAATCACGAGTTTTAGTGCCTCATGGCTGAAATAGTGCAAACTTTCTGTCTCTGTAGCTCTCCATAGTGATAATTCCATCTCTTGAAGCTCAACTCAATAGGCACTGTATTATGTTGACCTTGCTAGCACCTTGCTGGACCCCGTTTTGTCTTCAGAACTGCCTTAATTCTTGGTGGAAACATTCATCAGAGATCCATATTGACATAATAGCATCACACAGTTGCAGCAGATGATGAAAATCCCCAGTTTCATCTCATCTCAAAGGTGCTCCATTGGAATGAGATCTGGTGACTGTGGAGGCCTTTGGAGTACAGTGAACTCACTGTCATGTTCAAGAAACCAGATGGATAATCTGAGCTTTGTGACTTAGTGCATTATCCTGCTGGAAGTATCCATCAGAAGATGCTACGCACTGTGATCACTGGTACCAAAGGACCTGAGGTGTGCCAAGAAAATGAAATGTCCATACCATTTCGTCACCACCTGTAGCCCTTTTGCTTCAAAGTTGGACATGCTGTGATCGGAGATGGTATTCTGCATGCCTTGGTTAGAACCAGTGGTTATTTGAGTTCCTGTGGCCTTTCTGGTATCTCCATCCAGTCTGGCTTTTTTAGACCATTCTAGTTTAACCCTAGAGATAGTTGTGTGTGAAAATCCAAGTAGATCAGCAGTGTTTGAAACACTCAGACCAACAATGATGCTGCGTTCAGTTACTTGAAAACCCTTTCCTTCTCAATCTGATGCTCAGTTTGTACTTAAGTAAAAAGACCAATAATTGAGTCTGTGTACTTAAACATGTTTCTTTGCAGCCAAAGCTGTGTCCTTCTCCTGGTTTTTGTTAGCTTTTAATGCACCTTGGATCTGTTGCTTCAGTGAGTCCTTCCATTGTCCTCAGGATTATTGTTCAGGGTGATGCTGAGTCCCCAGGCAAGTTAAGAACAGGCACTGAGATTCACAACCCACAGTTTTCATATCCTCCTCCTTTCTCCTACGCTGTCTTTGCTTCAGCTCATCTTTTTTAAATCTACAGTTTTGTTCTGGTGTGTACTTAATAAGCTAGTGAGACCACACAAGTGAGAGAGCTGAACAGAAGAACTTGAGTAACAAATGAGGAGGTGAATGATTGTTTTATTTTGCTCTATAGGAATGCAGCCTTAGGCAAAATGATTACAGCATTGAGTGTGTCATAATCCACATCTGAAAAAATCTTACACTGTGTAAAAGTCTTAAAGCAACACTAATATTTTCCTTACAAAAAAACAGCCTTTTTTTATAATCTTAAAAATAAATTTGGAGCAATAGTCCTGTATGATTTCTAAAGATCTTTAAAATTGTTCTTTGAACACTGGCTGTTTTTTCTGTCCTTCTCACTCCAGTCCTTATATATATATATCAGTTTGAGAGTATTTTCCTTTTTTGCTGACCTATGAATCATTGTAACATTACAGATAACTTAGCAAAGAACCATTTTAAAATTGGATCTTTAGGCTCTTTGTTTCCAGAAGTCGGTCGCATAAAGACATCACAGGTTTAACAGAGTTTGACAGACAGAAAATAGGATTTTTGCAGACATAAAGTGATTTTCAAAGACCTATTAGCTAAAAACTTGGCATATCTCAGCATGGTGCAGTATGTTTTAAACATTTGACAACACAAAGTGTCAAGCTTAAAACAGCAAAACAGGATCCTAAAGTGATGTCCTTAAAAAAAAAAAGAAAGACCTGGCACAGAAGCTGAGAGATGCATCCGGACCCTCAGCTAATCCATCTACCACTGGCCCACGCCTCATCAGAAATGGTCTTCATGAAAGGGTAATAGGGCCAAAAGGCTGCGGTATGCCAAATGATACAAGAACTGGAATGAAAGTCAGTGGCAACAGATCTGATGGAGTGATGAATCCTCCACAGAGCCTGGACCTCAACTTTACTGAAGCAATAAAGGAACATCTGGACAGAGAACAACACAAAACAGCAGCCAACAACCAAAGAAGAGCTTTGTAAGGTCCTTAAGGAAGTCCAGAGAACAATTCACAAAGATTACTAAACAAAATTACCAGAAATCTTTTCTTACTGTAAGAATAAAGCTGTTCAGACTAGATACTGACTTTCTAGTTCATTTAAAACATAAAAAACTCTGTTTTACCTCATTCCTGGAAAAATAAAAATAAATGAGCATCAGCTCAGATTTTTTACACAGTACCAATTGTACCAAACAATTGTGCTATTAAATCTAAACTTAGTAACATTTGTTATTACCTCTGCCAAGGCAGAGGTCATGGTGATGTTGGTTTGTATGTCTGTCTGTTAGCAACATGACTTAAAAAGTTTTGGATGAATTTTGATTAAATTTTCTGGGAATCTCATGAATGAAATAAGGAAAGAATTAGATTTTCGGGGTGATCCGGGTCACTGCCTGGATCCAGGAATTTTTTTTTTTAAAGATTCTTTACTATGAGAAAATAGGGATAATTATGCCATTAGAGCTTCTTACTGAAAATTAATGCCCACAATCATTGGTAAAAAAACATTAACAATGGCTTAGCCGAGGTCTTCACTCTCTAAGTGCTTCTACTTGTACAAGTTAAGGGAAAAAATAGATTTTATTTAGCTTATGAAAAACTTTGATTTGTTGGATCCATTTTTGTTAAAGTAGTTCAGATAAAGAGAGTTTACAGGTTAGCTGTGGAGTCAACAGTGAGTTGAATTTACCGAACAAAATCCACACTTTTTGAAACAATGACAGGACAGACACACCAATGTTGTTCATTAGGTTTTTATTTTTGGAGGCAAATCAATGAATATATGTACTTTATACAGTATATGAGGAGCACATTTCTACAGTTTCATAATGTAAACAATCTCTGAAGAGAAATGTATTCAGTTTAAAAGGAAGCCATAGTCTTCTGTTTTAAACTATTTACATGAATTAAAATATAATTTATAACATCAGATACTTTAGCTTCTATGAAACTAGATTTTAACAATTCAAAAATACTGAAATGCCTTTGTCTCCACATTCAAGACATATGAAATCACACAACAAAGGAAAGAAAAAAAACCCACAATTTAAAGACATCCAAACTAAGTGGCATATAAATAAAAGAGAAGAAAATGCAAAATGAAACCAACATATGTAAAAATATAAAATCTCACTAGCAGTATTTACCTTTTTGTTTTTACCAAAAACTAAGTTAAAAAAAGAAGAAAAACAAATCATTTGTAAAGTTGATAGTCATTAGATGTACACAGACATTGAAATTAATTGTAATGAAAACCAAAAACAATGTATGCCCTTTATATCAGCTAAAAGAATAGAAGAAAACAACACCCATAGACATTTAGCAGATTTTGACGGGTTACAGTCCCTATTGGTGTTTATCTGGCATCAACATCTCCACACAGTTTGACAGATTAGTTTTAGTTTCTGTGATGCTGAACTGTGACACGGCCACTTTGCAGACTGAAAACACACACATGTGAAATCTGTGGCCAAATGCCCGTAGATGTAAGCACTCCTGTCCTGGTAGAGGCTAACGTGATGGTGGAGAAACAGTGAGAGACATAAAACAAGTGTGTCAGTGGGCCATGAAATTGGAAACATGACATCTAGAAAACTGAATCCGAAGAGGTCACCACATGGAAAACCGTGCTCTTTATGTCAGTTTCTTGTATTTATTCATCTTTTTTGGTCAAGTTGCCTATCAAGAGGACTTTCTTGCCATTTTCCATTTTTCTGAAATGAAAGGTGGAAAGAAAAGGTATTGCATTCTGATGAGGGTAATTCCCTTTGGAAGTTTTTTTTTTTTTTTTTTTTTTTTAAATATTTGGATTAGTTGCCCATTGCCCTAGGACCTAGACCAAGTAGACAGCAGTATTAATGTTGAAATGTGTCAACGTGTTCTCAAAACACTGAGGAGAATGATCAACATCAAAGTTTCTATAAGAAAGTATATAATCATCTAGATATCTACACAAACACACAAATATATATTCATATATATGTATATACCTTTTTATAATATGGCTATTGAAAAAAGTTTTAATTACGTCAGTAATTAGTCAATAATAAACCACACTGGATTGGAAAGGAGTTAAAACAGTAATAATAAAAGCTAGTCGTAGCTTCGTTTTACCCTCCCCCTCGATTGATTTTTAAGGCTTGCCACGATGAAGTTGGGGCAGTTTGGATGTCATTCACCTGTTGACCAGCAGAGGTACCCTAGCAGGCACAGCGGCTGTCGCTGCAGAAATCCAAGCACACGCTGCAAAATAGAGGTCGAAGCTTGCAGGTTTTACATGAAAACACGACTCCTCCCTCACAGACATTTCTATTTTGGTCAACAGTGAGAGAAAAAACCTGGGTGGGATAAATTGTCTGAATGAATCTCTGGGATAAAAAGGGAAAAAGCTGCAGCAGCGAAAACTGGGATTTTTCCAGCGCCGACCTCAGCTGTCTAAAAATGTTTACCGGGATCAAACCAGCGACAGCTCTGTTTTCTATTTTTCTCCTCCTGCTCCTCCCTGCCACATTCCCTTACCAGAGTCATGCCTGTATAGTTATTGGCTGTTATTGTAAAGTAAGTGCTCAAAGCAGTTCCCATTTAAACCAAACCTGTGCACCATCAAAATGTGGTGATAACGTAGTTACAACAGCTTTCAATGAGAAGAAAATACAGTGAAGTTATTTCACCAATTAGGACAATTTGTGCAGTGAGTATATTAGTACATCTTGTTCTGTATACGTTGTTACTGACCACATTCTTCCTGTGTATATATTATATATATATATATTTTCTTTTTGTTAAATGGCAGTCTACATACAGTACAGCAGCATTCTGAATCCCAGCTTAACGATTGCCTGTGTAATAGCTCAACAGCCAAACGCACACTGTACATTATTACCTCAGGTTTTTTTTCAGAAAGGCTGTCTTGATATTATTTATGTATTGCATCTGAAATTGCTTCTAAAGGAAACAGGAAAAAAGAAAAAGAATGGCAAAGAATATAACCTTCTAGTGTGATAGTGTAAAGGGATGCCTTTTTTTTTTTGTCATCTTTGCTACGGAGTTGGACTTTGTGTGAAGTCGTTATTCCCTTCATATCCTCCCTGTACCAAACAAAATGAACATATTGAAACAAAACCAACCCAGCAACTCTTGTCTGATTAGTAATCTGACCCCCCAAAAAAACAAAAAAAAAACAAAGCAAACAAACAAAAAAAAAAACAACACACATTACATTTTGTTTACAAGGAGGCATAGTGCTATATACACATTATATATTCATATATTTTTTCTTTTAATATGTAAACCAGCACATTCTCTCACTTTTTAGTAGTATACATACTAAGCACAAATACTCATTCAGTTGTTCACAATTATTTATTTTTTTCCTTTTTAAAAAGTGACACCTTGTTTTCAATCAGTATGTATAGCACTAAAGTGTTTTTGTTAGTTTTAGACATCAGTGAGCCTGGAGGAAGTGCATCCTGGCAGGCTTTCCACTTGCTGTTGTTTTGAGCACTGAATAAGGCGCCTTTGTACTTAGTGTGCGTTCCTAATAAAGTCAAAGGAGAATCAAGTGATGTAAACATTCAGTTCTTTGTGTGTGTTACCAAGGAGTTGATTAGATAGAGAAAAGACAAGGAAGGGGATGAGGTTGGGAGGGGGCGTTATCTGTTTAAAAAGGGGGGCTTCATCAGGAATTTGGGGAAGACCTGAAGGTCTCGAGGTCTTGAACCCACAAAGAGCCAGAAGTACGTAAAAGTTAGAGATAAAGAGTCAGGCTGCGTTTTTATTGAATTTTGTGGGCGAGGAGACGGAGACAAGGGAAATCGGGAGGAGTGGCACATCCTTGAAGAACATGTGAAAACAAGCGCAATGGATGAAGAATGAGCTTCTTTTTCTCATCAAGCGCACTCAAGGACAGACCAACCACCAGATCTCTTGCCGATCAGTACCCCCTCGCTGACCCGTAAGCATGAGCAGTGTCCAACACGAAACGGAGACGAAACATTCAGCTACACGAGGACACACAGTCGAGACTCCAAAAGACAGACGCTAAAAAACCTTCATGGGGCAAGCAAAAGACAGACTAGAAAAAGATATTATTCCCCTCACAAGGAGCTTAGTGTTTGAAGGAGTCATAGTATAAAAAAAAAAATCAAACACAAACCCCTTTATGACCCATAACTGTTCATCAGTTGAGAATAACACCAACAAAAAGGGACCATCAACAATATCACTGGACTGAGTGAGTTATAAAAGAGAGGAAAGGGAGAGCATCCAGATGGGTCAAATAAAAAGGTGAGGGGGGGGGGAGCCGGGATGGATGGATGTGAGGTAGATGCTCATCCGATACAGTACCTCTCAGACCAGAAATCCAATTCTTAGCCGATTGCTCTCTTTGTTTCTTTTCCCTTACTTGTTCCCTGGCTGTGTTATTAGCAGTGGGTTGGTGCCACTAGGGTGGCAGGCTTTGGAGGCGCTCTCCCTTGCCAAGGCATGCTGCTGCTGGCTGCTGCTGGCTGCTACAGGAATGTAAACCAGATTGCACTCTGAAAGCCACCTTTTTTTTAAAGCACCAAGATGCTCCACAATCTTTGGCCAGGCAGAAATGTGGGAAAACATGATGATTACATTCAGCTTCTTAAATACATTCCATATGAACCGACAGACTTCCTGTAGCCATGACGACGTTACCAACGGATAATGATGCAGTTTCTTTGTGTTCATTCGGCATGCCAACATCTGCAAAAGGGTGTTTGCCCCCCTTTTTTAATGAAGGTTATAAGCAACATTTGGAAGAAATTTAAAAATGTTGCTTTTGGCTCAGTAGGCTTTGTTCCGTCTCATGTTGGTGGTAGAGGCTGTAGAAGGGATGGCTGTAATAAACAGAGTGGTCGCTACCCAGAAACAAAACTCCAAGAAAGACACGAAGGTTGCCACAAGGTCTTGAATGTAACTCTCAATTGGCTGTGCTTTATCTTCTCATGTTTACTGTGTAAAAGAGGAAATTCCTCATTGTTGGAGTAAATATAGTATTTTCCATATCAGAAATAATTTTTTTTTTCTGATGAGCACTAAACCTTTACATTAAGGCAAGAACCCCTTTGAATTAGCTTTAGCTAACTTTTAGGCAAAATTTCCATCAAAACCTTTAGCCCTGTTAACCCTTTAACTGCCTGCTCTACAGTTTGGTACGTTTTTCACTTACTATAATTTTTTTTATTCCATATTTGTGGATGTAAATCTGCCTCTAAGCTGTATTCGCTTGTATTTGTCGTTGCATTTGTTTTTGAGTTAATGTGTATAAGAGGAAATGCTATCAGTGAATGAGTTATTTTTAAAATAACATGGCCAATACCCCCCCCCCCCCCCCGATCATTCTCAGTGATATCACATTGTTTACACCACCATGATGGGTGGCAAAAAGCCAGCTGGGACCACGCTTCTGTTATTGAGTGGCTGTTAACCGCTTCTCATCAAGTATGGCAGGTATGACAGTAATTTTTTGAAGAATGCATGCCAGTTGGTGCACAAAACCCATATGATCTTCCAAAATCCTGGTTTACAAACTTCCAAAACTGCCAACTGATGGGAGATATTGCTACCCGACTAAGCTTAACACGAAATTTACAACTACATAGTCAACTGACAGTCACACTTCACAGAAGCAGAATTAAAACCTTACAAGTCATTAGAGACTTATAATTATCTCCTAGCATGAGGGGTATCAGACTGTGTGAAATTGCCCCAAACAAAGTATTTCCTCTTTAGGTTTTCAAGGGGAGTAAAAAAAAAAATAGTAGACACACACAACATTAACACAATTTGAACATTAGGGATGTTTCTATTAATAATTAGGAGTTAACATGATAATTACTGTGATTCTTTTAAAATGTTCATTTGTAAGAGACTTACCACTGACAAAGTACTCGCTACACAGCTGAGAGATTACTAATGGATTCCGGTTATCTCGTTTGATGGAAGCAACCCATTTATTCAGTTGCTCAGGGTCATCGGGAGTTTGTAATATGAAATCCTATCCTTATCATGTTGACTGAAACATCCAAAGCCACAGCACGAACAAACTATTTTCTATTTTTTTTTTTTTTTGACAGAAAAAACCAACTGTAGCAGCCGAACCAATACCAGCTTTGCGTACCTTATTGTCACTCCCAAATGTTGCTGACATCTAAGTCACGTGCTCAGTGACGAAAACTGAGAATGGACTATAACAGGTCAGGCCATTTAATTTAAACTCTTGTCCCTGATTACAAAAACAAGGAAAATTAACTACAGTGTTTGAACTATAGGTGATGATACATCCACTTTTAGCATTAGGCTTTTTTTTTTTTTTTTTTTTTTTTTTTTTTTTACATTACTCACAAAGTTACACAAATTTGATGGTTTCCTTGTAGTTGTTCTGTTTATAATTAGCCTCTTCTGTTAATTTCAGATAATATTATCAGGATTTATTAGTCTGATTTACATGTTTACATGTAGAATTTTAAAGTGTGGTTTGAGCATGATTTACCATGTAAATGTCCTGACGTGGAAAAATGTTTGTAGCTTCTTTGCCAGTTTTGTTTCTAATTTGCAACCAGTAATCTGTGTATCACAGCAGAACACAATCTGTAGCATTCCCAACCCTTAATTCATCCCGGTCCAATCCTGACCATAAATCCTGTTTCAACCCAACACAAATCCTTAATTCAAACACCACTCAGCTGTAAATCCCAAATTTATATTAAATTTAAGCAGTAGATGAGCTAGTTTTAAGTTTAGTTGAATTGGAATTGTTGGAATATGTTGTACCAATAGTTTCAGAAGAGGCCTTATTGTATGAAGGTCCTATCAAACAGAGTCTGCAGCAGCTAGCAGCAGAAGCCAAGATAGTCAGCATAGCAGAGATACAGTAAGAGTTATAAGGGGGAAAGCGAAGGACAGCAGAGACATTTACCTCCTTACAGTGCATAGATCAAATCAAGGAAGCACTACAATTACAAAAAAGAAAAAAAAGATTTTTTTTTCTTCAATTTAGATTTGTAAACTTTATCAGTCATCCATTGATTACGTTTCTTATTTTGTTATATTCTTTGTCCATGACACACACACACAGTAAGTTTTAAAATTTTATAACATCCACAATTTTTCATAAAACAAAGCGGTGTTGGTTTTCTTTTTTTTTTTTTTTATCTTTTTTTTTTTTTTTTTCCTTGGTTATAAGACCGGACAAGCGAACACAGCTTGCAGGTTCATCGTTGTGACCAGAACAGGGGAGCATTTTCTTCTTTTTTCTTTTTTACAAAATAAACAGAACGAAGAACACACACGCAGAAACACACATCACGACGACCAACGCAACGCAGGGATAGCAAGGATTTGCTACAGGTCTCTCATGCCCAGTCTTTCAAGGCAGGGCAATGATGTCACCAGTACAGACAGGAAGCAGCTTGTTGTTACTGTTATTCAGTGGACAACTGTATCATTAGTAGCTGTTGTACCATTGCTGTTTAAAGTCCTTTTATGTTTTTTATCCCCTCTGTTGTCTCTTAACCTCTCTGATCTCCCAGTGGCTTCCTCGCTTTTAAGCAGTATCCTTCAGTGAAAGAAACTTAGAAAACAAGGTCCTTGTTATGTTATTCCAATGGTAAAAATGTAAACATTTTGCGAGGTTGCCTTGCATGGAGGTACTGAGAGGCCTGTCTGAGTGCAGACCCATGTTTTCAGAGGGATGCTGCTGCAGTTTACTAAGGCTGGCCAGTCAGCAGCACTGTACTGTCAACGGTGCAGGGACTTCTGGGCCTCCTTCAGCAGAGTGTCAAAGTCCAGTGCATCATACTTACTCTTGACAGGGCCAGGGCCCGCCTCATCTGAAACAGAGAAATACACATGGTCTTTGAGTCAGAAAGGACCTTGAAGAAGTTAATGTGTAAAATTATAAAATCTCCCTCCCAGTAATTTGGGAGGGTCAAAGTAGCAGGCAGTTTAACTGTAGGTCATTAATCTGTTTTAGTTTACAGTAACTATGGCTTGTTCATATATTAGCTAATGACAGAGGCCATCAAATAATTCTGATCAGAACTGTTTTCTATAAAGTTTCTGATTCTAATGCACTTAATATTTGTTTTTATTTTCAACTATAAGTTGAGTGTGTTTAGTATTTTCCAAAGTTTGTACATTGTTTTTCCTTCAGTGTTTTGTCCAGAGATGGGGAGAAAAATAGCACCATAGTAATCATGAACTGCAGTCCCACAATGTTTACAGTCTTTATTTTCAATTAAAATAATTTAGGCAGTTTTTTTGTCATTCACCTCATAGTTTCCAGTTTGTAAACACAAATGATATGTCCTCCCTACAGAAAAAGGTTAGTTATGGTGTCTAGACACAAACCAATCCTGTTTATATGTAATTCTTTAACGTAATATCATTAGGAACGTTGATATGCTGATGACACCCAGCTTTATTTATCTATTAAGCCCAAAGGAACTAATCACATACTGAGGTTACAGGTTTGTCTGGGAGACATAAAGGCCCAAGTAAGCTGCAATTTCTTACTTCTAAAGGCAACACCAATGTGACTTTTTTTTTACCCTAAAAGTCTTGTACTAGGTATGCTAGCCAAACATAAATATCTTCCTTGGCTTCTAATATTATGGAAGCCAATATTATCTGATATTGTCTAGTAGTTGCCTCTTATTTGGAACCAGCTCTAAATCTGAATATGAAGTAGAAAAATCCTCCCAACTCCATGTGAAAAGTGTCATGTGACACAAGTTCAGGAATATTCAGGATGCATTTTTTTCTTTTCTTGGATAACATTTAACACAACTTAAATACAGGGTTGGTGCAAACTGAAAAATCAAAAAATCTTTTGTGGATACTTTTGGTTGTGAAAGTTTTGCTAATGTGTATGTTGATTACCAAGGTCTATGTAGCGCTTCCTTGTCATCCTCCTTAGGCTTGAAATTCCATTCTGGAAAACAGTGTCCCGTTCTCTCCGGTGTCTTTGACCCCCAGACTGCCGAATCTTTATGACCCCACAGCGCTCCCTGCAACCATAAAGAAAAAAGAGAAATTTAAATAAGGTCATTTAAATTTTGATTTTGTGTCAAAAAGACACAAAACTTTTATCAGCAGAGATTTAATTTGTTGTGAACACACAAACCTAAAGAATAAAAAGTTCGTGATGGCGGCGCGTGTGCACGCACCGGCTCAGTGCTCTCGGCTTTTGTTTGTTTTGTTCGTGTTTTTGTTGTTGCTCCAGTTACTGGAGGCATTAATTCAGTATGGCAGGGCTGAATTAATAAACTTCAGAAGAAACTGCCAACTTTACGCACACCCTGAGCCGGATTTTATACCACCAGAGGTCCTTCGAACCACCACGGCTTTCACCATCCCTCCACTGTGGCCTAGGAGACGGAGGAGACAACGTAAACAAAAGCGGGGTAAGAGGAGCGGGGCGCGTGCTAGGCTAAAAGCCGACCCACACCGACCAGCTCTTCCCAGTCTCTTCCTGACAAATGCTCGGTCACTAGCCAACAAAATCGATGAGATTCGGCTGAGGATCGTCTCACGGAGGATGGACAGCTGTGTGGCCATCATTACGGAAACCTGGCTGGACTGCAATACACCCAACACCGCGGTGGAGCTAGCGGGGCGCTCTTTGTTCCGAGCAGACAGGACTGCAGCCTCGGCTAAAAGCAGAGGTGGAGGGCTCGCGCTCTACATCCATAACTCCTGGTGTACAGCCACACACACTATCGGAACGCACTGCACACCCGACCTGGAATATCTGGCTGTGAAATGCAGGCCATTCAAGACGGTGAGAGAGTTGTGCTCCATTTTGATCATAGCTGTTTACGTTCCACCGCGAGCTAACGCTAAGCTAGCGCTAGAGGAGCTCTACTGTTTGATCACCAGGCAGATGAACTCCAACCCCGAGGCAGCTGTGATTGTGGTTGGAGACTTCAATCACGTGGAACTCAAAGCAGTGCTTCCAGAATTCAAGAAGTTCATACACTTTCCCACCAGAGACAATAACATACTGGATCAGGTTTATTGCAACATCCCAGGAGCATACAAGGCGGCAGCAGCTCCTCACCTGGGCATGTCAGACCACATCTCTGTGAGGCTGATTCCAACATATAAACCTCTGATCTACAGGACAAAACCAACCACCAGAACAGTTCAAGTATGGACTGAGGAGGCTTCTTCAGCCCTACAGGACTGTTTTGAACTCACTGACTGGGAAGTGTTTAAAGATGACTCAGACCTGGAGGCCTACACATCATCTGTCCTGGACTACGTGCAGTTCTGCACTGATGCTGTTCTACCCACAAAGTCCATCAAGGTGTTTCCAAACCAGAAACCATGGTGTGACAGCACAGTGCGGTCTCTGCTCAAAGCTCGGGACGCAGCCTACAGGTCAGGTGACAGGCTGGCCTACAGCAGGACCCGGTCAGAACTGAAGAAGGGCATCCAGCAGGCCAAACACAGGTACAGACAGCGCATTGAGGAGCATTTCACTGACAACAACCCACGTGAAATGTGGAGAGGCATCAAAACCTTAACAGACTACAGGAATAGCAGCCAGCAGATCAGCCATGACCCCACCCTACCTGACACCTTAAACAGTTTCTTTGCACGCTTCGACACACCTGGCAGCAGAGAGACTGTTTATCTTCCACAGCGTGAGGAGCAGCCTCTCGTCCTGCAGCAACACCAGGTTAGCTCCACCCTGAGGAGGATCAGCACTAGCAAAGCAGCAGGACCAGACAAGGTATCAGGTCGGGTTCTGAAGCTGTGTGCACAACAGCTGGCTGGAGTTTTTCTGGACATTTTCAACCTGTCCTTGCAGCTTGCTTCAGTTCCTGTGTGCCTCAAATCCTCTATCATTGTGCCTGTGCCAAAAAATCTGCTGTCACCTGCCTCAATGACTACCGCCCGGTCGCTCTCACACCAGTAATCATGAAGTGCTTTGAGAGGATCGTCTTAAGTCACATCAAGGACGTCATTCCTGCTACTCTGGACAGATATCAGTTCGCCTACAGGGAGAACCGATCGACAGAGGATGCAGTCTCACTGGCACTGCACACGGCTCTGACCCGCCTGGAGCATCCTAACACCTACGTCAGGATGTTATTTGTGGACTTCAGTTCGGCTTTCAACACGGTGATCCCTGACAAGCTGACACTGAAACTCCACAACCTCGGACTGTCCAACCCCCTATGCTTCTGGATCAGGGACTTCCTCACAAATAGGCCTCAGGTGGTGAGGATTGGGGACTGCACATCATCCACACGGTTCCTGAGCACAGGCACACCACAGGGATGTGTGCTTAGCCCGGCCCTCTTCACCCTATTTACACATGACTGTTTTGCTATTCATCCCACAAACATGGTTCTGAAGTTTGCAGATATCATATCGGACAACAATGAGACCCTCTACAGAGCGGAGATCCAGCACCTGACAGGATGGTGTTCAGACAACAACCTTGTTCTGAACACCAGCAAGACCAAGGAGGTCATTGTGGACTTTAGGAGATCCAGGAAGATGGAACACACCCCTGTCCTCATCCATGGGGAGGAGGTGGAGCGGGTGGACAACATCAAGTTCCTGGGCATCCACATTACATTTGACTTCACTTGGTCCGCACACACATCGCACCTGGTGAAGAGGGCCAAACAAAGGCTCTTCTTCCTCAGGAAGCTCAAAAGGACTGGACTCTCCTCTCAGCTTCTGACAAACTTCTACAGAGCCACCATAGAGAGCATTCTCTGTCTGAGTGCAACAGTGTGGTACGGGAGCTGCACTGCACATGACAGGAAGGTCTTGGCCCGGGTGGTGAAAACAGCACAGGGGATTGTAGGGAGTCCTCTCCCGCTCCTGGACTCAATATACGACAGCCGGGTCCAGAGAAGGGCCAGTCGTATAGCTGCAGACCCCACCCACCCAGGACACGAACTGTTTGTACCTCTTCCCTCTGGAAAGAGATACAGAAACATCAAAGCCCACACCAACAGACTGAAACACAGCTTCTTCCCCAGAGCTGTGAAATCCATCACCCCATCTCCCCCCACCCCCTATCCATAGACTGAACACTAAACTCCTGCAGACAGGCAGACACACTCAGACTGCACTGCACTTTGGGACAATATGCTGCAATATGTGGATCACTTCCATGCCAGTCACTTTAAACACTTTATATACTTGTTTGATTTGCACTGTTATTCCATTTTATTCCTCTTACTCTTATATATATATATATATATATATATATATATATATATATATATATATATATATATATATATTTATCTAAAGATATATTGCCTTTTGCCTTTCCATACTTTATCTTTGTGTGTTACAGTGTGCCTTTTAAGCCGAGAACTTCTGAAACAAAATTTCGTTGTGCCTTGCACAATGGCAATAAAGACTCTTGATTCTTGATTCTTAAAAAGGAGTGAAAGGGGGAAAAACCCCTAAAATAAGGGCAAGGACAAAAGCCAGACAGACACAATTTTTAGAATCCCACTCACACTCCAAATGTTTGGGTTTGTTTGCAACAAAAAGAGAACACCCTTGTTGATTTCATATGTAATCATTCCCCACAGGGAAATGGAATCATTCTGACTAGTCAGGAGCAGCAACCGCTAAAAGAGGCAAAGCCTGAGGACCAAATGCAGGTCTGAGGTCAGTACCTTTATCAAGGGCAATGTTAAATAAAGTAGTTCCTAGTTAGGTTTAATTTTGAAAGACCAAAGTGTTGCCAGAGAACTAAAAGGTGCAGCAGTCATAGTTGTAGTCTGTAGTGGTAACGCTTTCCTTTCAGGCAATAAAGATCTCATAAAGATGACAGGCTACAGTGCAGATTTTTAAAATAACAGTCTTTCTCAATAACTTCTCAATTTTATTTTTTTTTTTTTTTTACAAATGCAGCATGTTAAACAATCCGTCCCATAAACACAGATTGGGACACTTACTCGTTACAGACGATGACTTTGCAGTCTTCTGCATTGCCGAAAATCTGGAAGCGTTTCCTCAGCATATTTTGGGTCACGCTGTTTGGCAGGTTGTGGATGTAAAACACCTGGCAGTTGTCCTGGCAACAAGAAAACCATGGCAACAGTCAGGACAAAGTACAATATAGAATACTTGACAGACAATGAAACCAAAGCAGGAAGGTTGAGGGTACAGCAGCACGCTGTGGTTCAGCACCTCACATGGGCCTGTATTAATTTTACATACAGTAGGCTATATTAATCTGTTGCTTTTGGGGATGAAGATGCATGATAATTTGAATCTCATTTATGTGTTTTTAGGAGTGTTGAATGTATTCCTTTCCATAATGCATTATGATGTGGATGTGGACAATTATGCATCGATCCAGTAACAAAACATAATCAATTATAATAACGTAATATATATATTCTGCCGCTGCTTGCATGTGTGGTGTGATATAGCTGCTGCAACAGCTTGGCAGCAGGAGTGAAAGGGGGAAAAAACCCCTAAAATAAGGGCTGAATCCACTTTGAAAACTTCAGTTAGGAAAACTGTAAAACTAAGCAAATATACAGCAAATACATCAGTATCTCACTAGAAATACATTCATTGTCTCAGTAAAATCACGTAAGATTACACATGAAAGTGTATAAAAATCAATAAGTTAGCTTAGGGCTAACATCTATAGAAAATACAACTGGCAAGCTAGCAGTTAGCATGCACAAACGGACCAAAGGGATTTTAGTCCCAATTATTATGTTGAGGCATAAACAAATGTTTACCTCAACAATATCCTCTGTGTTCAACTAGAAATTGAATAGAATACATACAGACAACTTCCATATTCTGTCTTAACTGACTACCGAAAGACTCGAGGGACAAAACATGCTGCTTACTGCAGGAAATTCTGATAACAATGCCATATTATTGTAACGTTCTTGATTTTCCAACAATGGAAAAATAAAGTTCAGTAATGAAGTTGAAAATAACATCATTGTGTACATGTTTATGATGTTTATCAATATCAGGGCATTGAGATTGTTTTCTGAAATAACTGTAAATAAATAGGGAGTTCATAATTATCTAACTTGTATTTATTGATGAAGAAAGTAGCAATGTGCAGTAATATAGAGAACTGAGGATGCAACACATAGTGATGCATTGCTGAATCTAATTAAATCAAATCATTGACAAGATAATTGTAATTGAATTGTGACACCAGTGAAGATGCACAGCCCTAGTTTTTACCAACATCAAATGGTTAAAGGGATTAATGGTTTGCTAAAGATGTGCTTTGCTAAATTATGCAGAAGACTGCAGGACATCAATGTTGTGTACCTCATCAGACTTGGCTTTGTTCCTCTGTTTGTCATCGGGACAGATCTCCGAGTTCTCACTGACGGAGGACGAAGAAGGGAGAAAAAAAGATAGTGAGATGATGAAAGGAAGGTAAAACTGAAATGTCAGATATGAGCAAGCAGGTGATCTGCTGTTAACACCTCCCTGTTCTTCATCTCTGCTGTGGCCCTACATTTTTCAGAAATAACATGACGGCTGACCTCATTCGGTGTAAGACAGTTGAGTCAAACTGGACTGCCTCAGAAGTCAGTAATGGTTGGGTGCTTGTACCGTTACATCTACACATTCAACTGAAAACCTTTCAAAGCACAGAAAAAAACAGAGTTTTGACCTTATTAACTTGGACACTATGATTTTTTTTTTCCTAGTACAAATCCATCCTCGCTGTATGTCTGGTTACAGATTACACATCACAACGCATTTAACGTCTGAATACCTTGGCTTCACAGTTCAGTGCACTGAACTACATGCAGAGTGACTTGAAAGCTTCAAATGTCAAGTGTTTTTTCATCAAAATCAAAATCAGGGTGAGTGTGCGTCAACATTGCTGCAACTCAAGAGAACAAAAAAATCATTCATAGAAAGAAGAAAATTCAGCCTCTGAAATCTATACATGTCATCTGACCCTTATCAAGTTAAAATAGAACCTCAGCTAAACAACAACATGACACATCACACTGACATTATCTAATTTTAAACAAATTGTAGCCAAATGCAGAAACAGTAGGTGACAAAGTTTATCACATAATTCATTAGCTTGTAGAACCAGCTTTAGCAGCAATGACTTGCAGTTACTGTCTTCTGTAGGAGGAATTCTGGTCGACTCTTCTTTACAACTTTGCTTCAGATATTGAGGTTGCAGCATTTGTTTATGCCAGTTTTTCAGTTATAACCTATGACTGCAGAACAAGCCCAGATCATCAGCCCTCCACCACTGTGCTTCAAAGTTAAAATTAGGTGTTTGTGCTGATATGCTGTGTTTGATTTTGTCCAGAAACGCAGTGTGCTTTATAACCAAACATCTCCACTTTGGTCTGGTCTGTCCAGAGTTTGTTTGGACAAACCAGACCAAAACAACTTGGTTTGTTTGCAACTTAACAAGTCTAAGCTGTGGTGCCATGTTCTTTTTACAGAGATGTTTTTTTTTTTCTTGCAATCCTTCCAAAGAAGATAGACAATACTTGTTCAGTCTTCCTGTAATTGTACTGCAATGACATTTAGTACAAGTGCTCAGATGAATAATATAAATAACAATACATCAAGATTTTTATCATCATGCTGTTCTGAAAACGTTAGAACTGGAATGTAATGTAAAAAGAGAAAGTTTATGTACTTTCATCTCTTTGCTTTGATAACAATCTGTATATGTAAACACGTATGGCACACATGTAAAACTGGGGAACTTCTATCACACTTTTTGCTCCTGTGTAAGTATCATAAAGTCTATATGTCCTTCTAAATCTAATCCCCTTGACCCACATTTTCACACCTTTCCATTTTCCTCTTCAAAGTCTGTCTCACCTGGAGTCTGTCTTGCTGTAGGGGGAGTCAGGACACTGGTGGAGGATGGGCGAGGGCGAGCGAGATGCTGAAGAGCACTCAGCCTCCTCCTCAGAAGCTGGCGGCGTGGCAGCAGCTGACTGGCAGTCTGATGGAGGTGATGATGATATCACCATGGTTGTCTGCTGCTCCTGTGCTTCTATAACTTCTGTCATTACCAGCCCCTCCTCTTCTTCTTCCTCCTCCTCTTCCTTTTCCTCCTCACTCTCCTTGCAGTTTTCATCCAATACCTGATCATCAGCTGCTTTCGGCATGAGGGTGGCATCTCCATCAAACCCTCCATGCGTCTTTAATATGGCGCCAAGAATGGTGGTGCTACGCTTGTGGCTCTCCACAAGGCTCAGCGCACAGTAGTCGTGGTCACCAAAGTTGCGCTGGGTGTTGGCGTCACCCGCCTGGCCCATACGTTGCAGCTGGGCGTACAGCTCTGTCTGCTCCGGCAGCTTCCGCTGGTGATGGGACCTGCTCAGCCAGGACGAGCCCTTTGTGGCAACACTGGTGTTTGAAGTCAGGTGGGCTGTCTCGCCGCCTCCACCATCACCACTGCTGCCCCCGCCCTTTCCTCCCTCTGTTGGCTTGAAGAGCTCATCCTCCACTGGTTTGTGAGGCGGGGTGGTGGGAGGGGTGAGACCTGAGTGGGAAAGGAAGAGGTATGCACATGAAAACAGCCTTTCTAAGAAATAGAAACTAGAATAACCAAATTCATTAAGGTAAGTAGGTCAAATCCCAAACAACCTTGCAGAGTTAAGCTATTTCCCAAACGCTTAACTATTCTCTAAAGACTCTTTATGCATCTGCAGTCCTGGAAGCATTCCCCCTGTGATAGTTGATCCACAGCTACCTGTTACTTGTAGTACAAATAAAGACTATCTTTATAACAAGCAAACAGACAAACACTTGAGTTGTTTTTACCTGCTGTTCCACACAGATCCACCGTGAGCGTCTGCTCAAAAGGCTTGGTGCCAAACTGGGACATTCTGGTCGTGAAGAAACAGATCAAAGCAGACAAATTAAACATTGCTCTGTCATGTCAGGAGTGTGTTGCAGGTTTCAAACATAATACATGAATCCCAGAAAATCCTGGCTGTCTTTTTTTTTTTTTTTTAAATTTTACTCCAAAAATAAAAACTGTGCTTTTTTATTTAGCTGATGTCTTCTGAATTTGAATTATGCGTCTCCCTGTAAAAGCTACTGGCATTTCTCCGCACTTCTCATCTCTTATCAGAACAGCCATATGTACTTTGCTGTCCTCTTCCCCCTATTTTTCCTCTGCTTCTTGTTGCCGTCTGTTTCTGTTTCTCTGGTTGCCATGAAAGGCAGGAGCTGTGCCGAGTGGATTGGCTCCAGGCAGGATATTACTAACCCTCCATAGCAAACGGGTAATGAAAAAAAAAAAAATCTCTTTTTGGTAAGTGCTTCAGAGGACTGATTCGTTTAGGGAAATGGACAGACGCCCAGTGTTTATACAGTAAGACCACTGAGCTCGGTGACTAGATGAAGCTGGACAGGGTCCAGGGTTTGGGGAGGTTAATCTGGAATAGTAAGAGCAGTGAAGCTGCTCTGTCAGGCACAGATTAAAATCTGACTGAGCAAGCCAGGAGTCCTCATTCATTAATAATCTTAGAATAAAAACTGATGAATTTGGGCCTAAAGTTCAGAATATAACCATTTAATCAGCTTATAAATGGCATGCTTGTAAACCACAAACACTGATATGCATAAAAAACTGCTTTTAGTGTGACAGAATGATCGTTAAAGGTTCTAACACAGAGGTTTACCATCCTACCCCCAACACATTTGCAAGCTAAACACTCATTTGTCAAGATTTCAGAATCCCATTATATAACACGTTAATTTAACAAATGGGATCAAATCACTTAGTCGCATTTTTATCAATTTACAGCAAAGGTGATTAATGCAGTAATTTACATGTTAACAGGCATTATGTTATAGCTGAAACAATCTTCTGCTCCTTAATGAAATCACTCATGTGCTCATAAACAATTCCCACAGTGGTGAATGTTACTCTTCAGCAATGTTGTTTTGAATTTACAGAATATCAGACACTAAAGGAAAACGACTTGCAAAATAAACCCAGTTTCTGTCTGTTTGGACTAAAACAGAAACGCAGGAACTAGATATACAGTACGAGTCAAAAGTTTGGACACACTTTCCTGTTAAATCCAGTAGATCAGTGTGTCCAAGTTCTGGTAGTATCATTTTAATAAGGAGAAACTGACCTAAACGGCTGTGATCTTACTGGCACGAGGAATTTAGATGGGAATAAAACTGGTAAATTGTCATATTTTAGTGCTGCCAAAGTGGATATTTCTGGGTAAGATGCTAATGGCTTTTAGTTGTCTAAGTATTGTGTGTTTTTAGGTAACTATTTTCATTCCCTTAAATGGAGCAGTTTCAACCTGTCACACACTGATACTTGGTCATGAGCTCCTGTGTCAGTTCTAACCCCCAAAGCATCACTTTTGGATGTGTAATGTTCCCCAGAGGGACAACATAACAGTGTCTGTAAAGTTTTCAGCAACAAAATGTATTTTAACTCATCACCATGATGTTTTCCTAATCTTAACTAAGTACTTGGCACCACATTTGTGGTGGGGCTCCTTATCAAATATCAGTATGTTTGATATGTGATCCATCAAACCATTACATTTGTTTATTCTTTGAAAGAAATTATATAAAAAAAAAGTTGGCAGAGTTGATCTTAGGTTATATACAGTTGATGTTCATGGTTTATTGTCTGTTTTGGTCTATTACACGACTTGCATTTGGACCTAAGGAATTTTTTTCTAATAGTTCTTATAAATATCAGAGAAAGTATCCTGTATATGTGGTATTCCTAATGTAGGACAGAGAAAAAAAATATTGACATACAGTATGTTGTTGTTCAGTGAGCTCCTCAATCCTGTTTACCCTCAGCAAGCAGCAGAACTCTTTGGCCCCAAAATTTGGAAGCCAATAGAAGTTAATAGATACTCAGCAGGTTCTTCACATAAAGAAACTCACCCCGTGGCCTTTGGGTTGAGAGGCAGACAGAGGCAGGATCGTTTTTCTGTAAGCAGAATAAAACCTCAGTAAGAAGCAGTTGAATTGACTCTGACAGTGAGTATATTATTTATGTTTTCCAGTAAATATCTGGGCAGAATATGTGAGATGTGTACTGCAACTGGTTAAGATAAAATCCAGAGGTTTGTGTTGTTTTTTCTAACCATGGCAGCAGGGTTTGGTCGGCTCTGTAGAAGTGGTGCTGCCATCAGTAGACATTTGTTGCTCCGGCTGCATCTCTGTCGTGGTTCCTCCTCCTGCTTGGGTAGGCAGGAGCTTGACCCGTACTTGTCCATTCTCTTTGTCCTCTTTGTCCCTCCCCTCTCCATCCCTTGCCCGTCCAGGCCGCAGCCTCTTAGCAAAGCGGCTGGGAAACGAGGCCAGCCGCCTGGAGCGTCGAACTGAGAAAGAGCCGTTGGTTTCCGCGGGCTCCTCCAGGCTTTGTGGTGGCTCAGAGGAATACTTTCTCCTCTCAGGTGAGGAAGAGTCTTTACAAAGCTCTGGTTTAGGGTTGGTGGGGCTGGGGGACTGGGCAGGGGCTGGTTTAACTGGGGCCAAAGCAACGGGTGCTCCACCCCTGTTGGGGCTCTGTGAGTGGGAGTAAGGTGGGCTGTGCAGTCTGTAAGGCTTGCTCACATCAAAAGAGCTGCTCTGCTGCAGGAGCTCGCGGAGAAGGGAGTTGGCCTTAATCTCCCTCCGCCTAGCAAAGGGGAGCCTCCTGGGAGCGCTGCTGCCTGTCCCAGTCAGACTCCCAGTAGTCCCAGAAGTGGCCACCAGCACAACTCTGCTGTGAGAGTTTGTGGAGACCGGGCGGGAGGGCTCAGTCTTGGCCCGAGGCCTGGGGAGGTCACGGTCCTTGCGCTCCCAACCCTGCTGCTTGCGCATGGGCAGGCAATAGGTGTGCATGTACGTGATCAGCTCAACCACCGAATGCAGTTCTTTCTCTGAGCTAAACTGAGGCTTAGCAGGCTCGGCAAGAACAGCGGCCACAACTGCTGCCCCCTCCACCTCGCTGCTGGAAGACTCCTCTTCCTCCTCGTCCTCCTCTGATTCACTGTCCTCATCCTCCTCCTCTTCTTCCTCGTCCCCCTCTGTGTCAGGAGCTGGGGTGTCCTCCGTGTCCTGGGCAGTGGTGAGGTGACGGTGTAGCTCTGTGCAGAGACGCCCTGTGGGACGCACCGCTCGTGGCTTCCGCTCCTGGGGGAGGTCACTCTGGGAACGCAGACATAAAAACCAGTTGCAAAACTTCCTCAAAATGCAAAAATAACACACACTCATACCAGCTCGTGTAAAAATAGTTGGGAATTGACCTTTCTGCACATTTTTTAGGCTCTGCAGCTATGAATGCTGCTAAGTCTTTATCTTTTTATTTGCACATCATGGATTCCTTATAGTTCTCACTAGAGACTATAGCAGTTAAGGTGAAGTACATAACCTTACTTTTGAGTACCATTTTAAACAAATGATTTAAATGAATTAAATCTAACTGAATTATCATTAATGGATTAATATGTTACGCCCACTTAAAACATTGCAGATGCCCAGAAGACTTACACAATGGAAGCTTATCCATTTTCTCTTTTATACCTTAAAGTCACCCCCCTTCAGGAGCACTTAAGATTTAGGATGGCCTTCATAATATTGTGCTGAGATCAATTTTCAGGTTTCAGACAGGAGGAAAGAGAAGATGAGGTTGCTCAAATCAGACCAATGAGATAATGTTTAAGTTTGAGGCGTGGCAAACTATCCACAAGGGAGACATTATGCAAATGTTTTTCATGGTGAAGTCAAGAGGTAAAAGTGAAGCCTGGACTACAAATGAGGCATTTTAAACAAATCAGGGACAACATATTTTCACTTTAAAGAGCTTATCCCTCCATAATTTTATTTTTTTTTAATTACATGTTTTGACTCAGTATCATTGCCCAATTCTTTCCAAGTTCAAGAAAGTCCTAAGTCAAGGTACAGTGTATAAAAATGACTGACATTTAGTGGTAAAGATGAGCAAGGAGGTTTCTTCTAATGCCAAGCACAGTTGTGAATGGATGGTGGCCATGAGTGGACACATTTTTTCAGACATCATCTGTGAGTGGATCCAGTGGGTTCAGTTGCAGTGATGACTGCACTACAGGTAACTACTTCAACATTGTGTAGATGTGTACTACTTCTTTTGTGTTTTTAAAGCTCATGTGGTTCTCACTTCACACACACTGTAGTAAAAATGGTGACACAATTATGGCAGCTGCCATGTATGTGGATTCAAATGGCTCTTTCTGAGAAAATAAATACATAGTTATTTTAATAAAGTGATCAGATACCAAAAGAAACTTTTGTTAATGATATCTTCAACTATTCTGTCAGTGACATTTAATTTTGTTACACGCTGCACCTTTAACATGATCAGAGACTTCTGATGAATGACCTGACATAGAAGTTATTTGTCTTTTCACCAGTGTTTCAAATCCATTCTTGTGTTGTGCTGGAAGTGGTCCATTACACTCTGTATAGTTGGTAATAGGAAGGGAAAAAAGGAACCACCAAACAACAAAAACACACTCACAAAGATGCATCTTCCATTTCCTGCCCTGGATGCAGGATCATGGAAACACATGGCTGTAAATTTTCCCTCTGACTTTGTGGGATGATTCAGTGTGCAGCTGCAATAAAATGGCTGACTCCATATAACTCATACACAGAGAGAGAGCAGAGAGGAAGCCACTCTGATTCACTTCTGCCCTCTTGCCCTTTCAGTCAATACTTCCACCATCTGCCACAGCAAAGCCATGCCACTCTAAAACTACAGCACTCACATGCAAACACACACACACACTCTGCCAGGAATGGTGAGCTTAAGCGAGTGTGTGATGGATACAAGGCTTGGCTTATCCCCAACTGCTTCCAGAGAGTATTCTGTATCCTCCTCACTTGAGCAGAAGTCTGTGTAAAGGCTCACCAAGCTTTGTGTTTGTACAAGATAAATGACTGGTGTTGTAATCAATGACCACTTGAAGCACAATGTTAGCAGCTATCCAATTACAGCTAAGTCATACAGCAGCAGCCATTGTAAATGTCCTCTTTTCCTCAACACCACATTTATCATGACCAGAAGCTGAAGGTCTCTACAACCTCGAAGGCGCAAAGTTTTTATTGTAAAATGAAATATCTATCATTTGGAAAATAAAAACCGTCTCTCTGCGAGATAGACTGCTGCTGGTTGCACTCGGGACAGTTTTGATTTTCTTTCCTGTTGATGAAAACACTGTAGAGTATCTAAGATCTGTCAAAAGCTGGTCACTTCAGTTTCTGATTACCGAAAGGGAGGTTTATTTATTTATTTATTTAATATAACTGCAATTTTTCATGTTTCTAATGACTTCTTTGCGGGAGAAAATTACTCTAAAGCTTGAATAAACATTGATCTAATGCTTAAACTCCCTCCCGAATGTAATGATTACCTTTCGATGCCAAAAAGAGGAAGAGACGTAAATGTTTTGCTTCCATGCAAAGTTAATCTGAGCTCCAGTTCTAGCTCAACTAGGTCATTTAATATCCCAGTATATGGGACACAGAGCATGGCGGGAAACTGATTTATTGGCTATAAGAATGTCCAACTGCACTGTGATATGTGGCGACGTGACCCATTTAAGCCAGTTTAAGCCCAACTCCACTCCATCAGCATTGTGTAAGTATGCTTGTCAAATGTTAAAAAAATAGATTTAGAAGAATTTACGTGTATTTTAAAAGTCTGGTTTTAATCAGACTAACATATTAAAAGCTACTGTCTCATTCACAGCTGCTGAGAAGAATTCAAAAATTACAAATTGGCTTTTGTTGGTGCTAGGGTGGTTATATCCCATTTTTATTCATGATTACAACATGATTGAACTAAATATTTCCCACGTTTTGAAGACATTGTAAAGGGGAAAGCTGATGCAGACACCTGTTTTAAGGCCAGCTCTGCAGCAGCTACGATGCCGACTGCAGCCTTGACACACATCTGTGAATTACTTCTGCCTTCACTCGCCACTCTAAGAGGAAGTGATTGGAAAAATCCAATTTTGTTATCTCACAAGCTTTCAGAGGACAGAGGGAATGAGGCGTTGACCAGAAAATACAGAGATCTGCAGTTTTTCAGAGGACAAAAGAAAAAGAAAAGGAGATTCTTTAAATCATGCAGGATTATTGCTCCCTGAAAATGATTTGCAGCTCACCTTTGCCACGGATCTGACTGGTCGTAAGCGCAGGCTTCTGTTACCGTGACGATGGCCGTGGATGCCGTCTTTCTGCACATCAATGCTCGTGGGGACATTAGGAGGAGTCAGCAACAACTTCTTTAGCTAATGAGTAAAAAAAAAAATTCAAAGAATTAAAGTTAGACAAAGTTTGCTTGCAGGAATTGTTAAATTATGGAACAATGGTACAGAACACAACTACGTCTGATGTGCTCATAAGAAGATGACAAATTGAAGGAGGGTTATTAGGAAGCAAATGCACTGAAATAATTCAGTTTGATTACATTTTATTCTGAATACTAAAAGGCACAAGAGAAAAAAAGGATCATGATGACTTGAACGTGTTCAGCATTTGGCTCTTTCACTTTGTTTTTAATCTATATTCTGCCAGTTGTTAAGCCTGGCAGATGGATGTTTGTATAAGGGGATAATGTGTAGAAAAGGTCATGATAAAATACATTTGTTACTTCACTAAAGCTGACAGCTACATGGCACATTCACTTTTCCTATTTGAGAGCTTGATATGGCCATTTTCTCTGCACATTAACAGAATGTGACCACTGCCCCTCCCATTCTCCTCCATCCTCCTAACTTAGGATGACTAGCATGTCAGTCATCGCTCCCCTTACACGTCTCTAATCTTTATCTGTTTTGATATTCCCTTCTTTTCCCACTCTTATTCCAGGACTTATTCCCTTTTTCCCTTCTCCATCTCTATCGCCTTTCATGCCCATCTTTGTCTTAACTTCTTTGCTGTCACATCGACTTTATCTTCTTCCCTTCTTTTCCTTTTACGTTTTCCCATCCTCTGGTTCCTCTGACTCAAACACAAAACCCTAGTTGAGATGCAAAGCGAAGCAAACCTCTGAATCCTTTGCAGGGCACTACCTTTAAAATGGATATTAACACAACTGCTACTAATTCCCCTTTTATCCTGTCATTATTTTTTTTTTCCATCTGTCTATTCGTCCATTCTTTCTAATGCTGAGCTGTATGACAGGGTTATCAGCTGATATAAAATCAGCTTAAGGAGAAAATCCCCCTCTAAGCTTTGCAGCTTTTGCTACAGAAGATGGTGCAGAAAGTACAGATGTGATAGGAATGAGGAGTGGTAAAGTGGATTCATCTAACTTAGTATGCCCATCATTCATATTGGAGGTCTGAATCTCATAGAAGACTGTTAACAGCAATATGATTGTCTCTGTAAATAATTGTGCCCTTTCTGAAGATGAATAAAGTTACAATAAAATGTGATTTGGCTACTGCAGTGAAAATGAGAGACAATTGTTGCTCAGTGTGTGTAAACGCCTCTGAATAATGAAGCATTTTAAGTCTGCTGCAGCTTAGATTTGTACAGTAAAGGAGGAAAAAACACAGCTGCAGCTGTTGCTTATTGTTACTGCATTACGGGAGCTGTCATAGTTCCCACGCCTCAAGTTTTACTGCTGAAATAACACAGACTTTAACACTAAATGACTAAACATGGATGCAATGCTAAGGAAAACCAGTTGCATTGCTGTTAATGTTACGCGATACCACTGACCAAACATACATCGTCCCCGCAAAACACTTCTGCAGAGTCATGTTCACTGTGATGTTATAAGTTAAAAAAAAGTTACCTCCATATCTTTATCTAAGGAGAATGTTTTTGTCAGTCAAACTGAATTTTGGGTAATTAAGTTGGTCCTTGTACCAAATTGGAGAGGTCCAGCTACCACCAAAGCTGTCTTATGGATGCAGAATAACCTTCAATAATATTTTCAACTAAGAGCATTTAAAATCCCTTCCCAGTTTAAAAGCAGTAAATTTATATTAACAATATAGCAAATCTAACATAGACTTCATAAAATGGATATACAGCTGAATTTATCTGAAAGTGCTACAGTGTCTGATTTTACAGGGAATCAAATATCAACACAACAGATCTTACACAAGATTGCTTCAAAGTTCTTTGTTTTTTTGGATTTAAAACATTTAAACTTAAACAAAGTACATCCACTCAATTAAAAACTCTGCAATATGCAGGAATTTGAGTGGAAGTGATGCTTCATGGCCACTATTCCAGCCCAGGATGTGGATTTAGGTGCTTTTCCTCATTCACTGGCTGCACTATTAAAGTCCTCTTGATGAGGTTAATGTTTTTCTCTCGTTTCCACACTTCTCTGCTATATTTGACCATACAGATAAACTTTTTAGCCAAACTCAAGCAGAACTAGCCAGGCAACAAAAGTGGAGGTATCCTCAGGAGATAAAGTGCATTTTCCCCTAACCTCAGTGGGTAAACATCCTAAGGTCAAGAAAAGATGGTAAAAGGAATCTATCAGGACTAACGTAGTTATTATAACTGAAAACTACAGCTGTTTGAGTACAGAAGACCACAAAGTATTAGAAAATTTGCACACTTTGTTGTGTTGATTCATGGAGATAGTACTAGTTGATCACTCAAGCTGATCTGCAGGGATACCCCAAAATGCCTTCTTTGTCATGGCTGCAACTCATTTACGCATAACCTTCCTCAGCACAAGAAACCTTCTGTCTGCCCACTGCATTTTTGTTTTAATTTAGTCACATTAATATTCTAAAAAAGAAAAAAAAAAAACATTTCACTGGCCGCAGAGCCAGTATAACATTTACACACATTAACACAACATTTTATTTTCTCCACACAGCTCTAAAATACTACTAAAAGTTCAAAACAACTTTTTTGCTGGGGGAAACCCAAGCCATATAATATAATAACATTAAACCTGATCATTTTGGGACTTTACATTGACTTTATCTCAGTTCTTGTTTTATATTTAGCCATTAAAAAAGGTCATTATAACACTTTTACAGGAGACCAGCTGAGACACGTCTGGATAAATTTCCTTGGAGGAGCAATTTGGATCTGAGGAGAGCTCTTAATGCTGCTTTATAGGCCTTTTTGGGGCAGAGTACATCTTTATGGGAAAGTAATGTGAAACATTACGGAGAAATTTCTATTAATCAAACTGATGACTATAAGAAAAAGTGCACAAGAATTCAGCAGCAGTGTTTACTCTAATCCCGTGAACCAGAACGTGAAAGTTGAACCAAGTTTCATGACTGTATAATGCTGTAAAGCTTTAATAATTACAGCATCGCCACCCAACAGCACTGGCTGGAACCAAAGAATACAATCTGGGTCAATTGACTAAACGGGACGATTGCCTGCATCGTTAATGGGGCCATGGTGGCCCTTTGTGGCAGAGCCAACTTGGCTCAGAGTGTGTGATGATGCTCCTCTGAGAGTACTATTGAGGAGACTGAAGTTTCGTGTCTGTGTGAAACAAGGAAAACCTTTCGACGGCTTCAGGGCCCCCTAAAACAGCCTGTTCCTCTCTTTTTCTTCTTCACTCTCTACTCTACTCTGGATGCTTTCCAAAGCTGCACTGCCATCATCAATGGGGGCCTTGTTCTGTGGATGAACACACACACATAAACATATTCGCACATAGGCAGGAGGAGTGGAAGTAGAATTAACTGCAAGCATTTTTACATTTATTTACAACCTCCATCTGTAATCAGGCATCATAAATCTGCAGGTTGTAGCTCATAAGAATAGCGCATAATGCAGGCTACTGTGATCACACTAACAAGCTTTTTTTTAAAGTCTGAAGCATTAAAATATATGGATCTGGTGAAATATAACACTTTGTGAATAGTGTAAAAAGCAAGATAATTTACTTCCTGGTAACATATAAAAACTGTTCCTGGAGAGAGAACAAAGGGGAGTATGAATTACGAGGAAAAGATAATTAAAATCAACCTTGTGTTGACACTACGACTACGACTAAAAGCATGTGCATTTCTATCTGTAGGGTGACTTTATGGAATGGCTTAAACAATATTAAAGTGAATAAAAATGTCAGACTTGAGGAAGGAAGGAATTGAGTTATTGTGATGGCAACATTATTCCTTCTGTATACATTTGTTATATCTTGTTTTGTTGTTTTTTTACTGTCATCCTCTGTCTATTTGGGATCTAGACATCTGGTACCAACTTTCTACAATTTAAGCACTGGACTAATGAGAGCGTAAGGGAGAGGGGGAGAATGTGGATCAGTGAGTGAGCCTTTGAGTAAAAGACAAATTAAAATGATTGATTAATTAAAGCAATAAGAGGTAAGAATTGAAAAGCTTTCGCTTCTTTCTAATCCTTTTCTGCCAAAGCAGAAATTTTTCTGCTTTGTTCTTTTGGTTTTATTGTATTTATAGACTTTGGTATTTCATGTTTTCTTTTTTCAAATAAATTTAGTCTTTAGTTTGAAATAAATAAAGAGGTAGTTAATATATTTGTGTACTATTAATTTAAATGTTGATTTATTTAATGTCTGTTGATTCATTTAATTAATATTTAAGACACACTGAGTGTGTGTACACATGAACATTTAAGTGGTGAAGACCCCAATAACAGCAGTGAGGTCATCTGCAGTACCACTCGTTACCAGTAGAGGTCAGCGTCACACTCAATCCTGGACACCAGTGACAGCAGTCATGTGACAGTGAACCACTCAACGGATGGAAACAGGATAAAACACACACACACAAACACACACATCTGGCAACTTCAATAAAGAGCATAATGTTATTACACCAGGCTTTTCTGCGTGAGTGGACGTGAATGTCAGGTTGCTATTTTTGCCATTGATAGTGTACGCAGTGGAAACAAGAGTCAGGATTCAGGTTAATATCATTTATATTTAGTTCAACCAGATATTCTGCTTTCCATCAGGGGTGTTGGACATCTCTGCAGGGTTTACATCAGTGAGACTCTGCAGACAAGTGCAGAACTAGATGAATCTAAAATCTAAAAACGAAGTCAGGAAATGTGAGCAATGGGAGTCTTCAGCTGCTACCATTTTAGAATTGGAGTAAAGGTAGAAGAAGCTGTCGTTGGAGAATGTAATGACCCCCCCCCGAAAGACGGAGCACACAGTTTGTAACAAAGCTTTTTAAAAACAGAGTTATCTTGTCAGCTGTCAAAGCTGTGAGGCAACAAGAAGCTGATTGAGAGCTGAAATATGCAAGAAGTGACTTTTTGCTGTAGTTTTAAAATAAATGCAAGGGTTAGGGCTTCGTTCGAATGGAGTAATGGGAAGGAGGCTTTCTGGAGAAAAAGGCAGCAGCTGCAAAATGATTTGTGATTTTCTACTGTAAAATTTTAGAAAATAAAATGGTTTGCAGGTGAAATATTAGACTGACACTATGCTCATGTAAAAACTCAAGCATCAAAGGAATCAGGCATTTATTCAGGTTTATCTGAGTACACAACAGGAGCTATTTGAATGACCTGCAGCTTCTGGTCTGTTCTTCCTTGAAGCTGGAAACAGAGGCAGGAATAACTCATTGACACCAGCTGACTGATAACCAAAAGTTCTTCACGGATAAACAAAGCCAGAGCAGTCATGTGGGGCAACAACACAACAGCGATGGCATCTAGAGGTGTGACCTCTCAGAACTGCTGATGTGTTGTTTTGGACTGAGACAAAAACTTCAAGGTGTTTTAACGGACTGCAGCCCCGCAACCAGTTCTGCCCTGATGTTATTGTTCTGCCAGGATATCATTTCTCAGATCATTTATAATTATTTGCAGACAGATGGAGGCTAAGCTCTTGTTTCTGACCTCAATGGATATATTTATTTTATAAAAACCATCATGCTCCTATAGTGCTAAAAATGGGTAGAACTGATAGCCACAGCCACAGATATAAAACTAAAACTGGGAGTACCAACAAAAAAAGAGACACTCCTGTTCTGGTTCAGTCTGTTTTAATCATTCAGGACTCGCAGAACAGAGCAGATCTAAAGAATGACTGTTTCCTACATGGGAGACCTGTTGCTTATTGAACACCCGCTGATGTAAAACTTCAACAAATCTCCACTGACTTGGTGCATAACTGCAAATGGGAGGGTAGAGCAGCTTGATGAATATTTACGCTGTAGGTATTCAGCCAACCGCTGCGGCTCGTGACCACCAAACAATTGCATCTTTGTAGGTCGCAGCTAAATCAGAGCATGTCAGAAAACCCCGTAAGCAGAGCTTTTTTTGCTCTGAAATTTAAGTCAAATTAAGGAAGCAGGGTGAATTTGACTCGACAAGTGCAATAAGGCCACATTACAGCGGTAATCATGTCTTCATTGCAACAAAATAGCTTCCTGCTTCGATGAAGCTGCAGCATACAGGCCTGCATTCTTCTGTCAGCAGAGCCAACGACAGGAAAATGGGGCACAATATTCTCTGTAAAGGGATACAACAATTTGTTGTTCCTGTATGATGAGATGGGGGTTGGGATACAAAGAGGGGGGCTCAGGTGCAGGCAAGGGCTGAAAACAGGGGGGAGGCAGAGCGAGAAGAGAAAAACAAGGTCGGTTCCTAGAAGGCTGGTTCAGGGAACGATGGAGGGGCCCAGAGAGAGTCATCTCGCAGCACAGTGTGAAAAGAGAATTAGGGGGCTCAAAAACAAGAAAAACACACATGTGCACAAGACCACATACGTGTGGATTGCAGTTCTGAGGACTTCTGGATCCTTTAACATTAAACAATTAAATTGGTGTCATTTCTATTAGAGTTACTGCTAAGATCTGAGGCCAAAGAAAAAGCAGCCATAAACAGGGATTAGAGGATCTGGTGGAGTAAACAGTCTCATTTTGCCTCTTCCGTCTTCTTCCATTATCATTTTAACACATTTTAATAATAACTCAACTTTGATGACTATCTATGTAAATAAACTTTATTCCATTTCTGGAAATTGCTTGTGGGCCTTAGATATAAAGCAGCACACACAGAGTGAAACACGGCTGGATGAAAGGTTACTTTCTGCCTCAGTGCAACTCTGTTTTCCTGGAGTTTAGGGCAGACTTTGAACCTGGCGACCAACTCGTGGAACATCAAGGTTAGCGAACGCAGCACAGATTAAAATGCCAGGGGAGAAAGCGAGAGGGGAGAGCATGGGAAAGTAGAGGCACAGCATGGCATGGATGAAACAGGGCAATGAGATGTTTGAAGTAAGAATTAAAGGATCCACTTCAGCACACGTCGTGTTCTGAGCTGCAAGGGACTTTTGATTTGCAGAAACATGAATGTAGTGAAAATATTAATGTATAAAACAGGGATTAATGTTCAGATATGTGTCACAAAACTGAAGTTCAGGGACCAGGAATGGGCATGAAAGTGCTTATCAGTCTAGTTAAAGTAAATAAATAAAGTGTACTTACAAGAGATGGGTCCTCTGTTTCGGCCCCCAAGGTCTGACTAAAGTCCTCGGCGCTGAGAGGAAGATTGTCCTCATTTTCCTGTTCTTGACTGGGTTCCTCTCCCAGAGCGGGGAAAACAGAGAGGCCGCCCACCTCGGCATCCACCATGCCATCCAAACTATCTGTCAGCGCGGCCAGCAAAGCCGCATTCTCCTCTTCTATCTGCAGGACACAACAAAGAAGATAAATGTAGATAATGAGTCGGTTAAATCTGATGCATTTTTTTAGTTATTCTAAACATTTGCATTTAAATTGAGAACACTTTTCAGAGAATACATCTGATCACAATACATCTGATAAATATTTATTTCTCTCAGTTCTTTCATTTCCCAACTGATCATTCTTTACAATTTCAAGAACCAATTTTACTTCACAAAAGGTCAAAACTGTGATGAAACATGAAAAATTACTGTTATGAGTAGCTGAAAATGTTTTAAACCAGCAAAGCTCACAAAATAGAGGGAAAACACTCAGATGTGTTGAGTTTTATGCATTTCTGTCAGCAACTGCCCTCATATCCGTCTCACCTTCTACTCATTACACACACAAAAAAACACTTTATTGGAGTAATTTTAGTCAACAGTCACACTGCAGTTGGAAATCAACTGACTGATTTACATTATGTAAACTACATTTCTGCTTGAAATGGCTGTCCTCTACAGAAAGCCGTCTTTTGGGGAGTGTTTGTTACTGCTTAATTCTTCCACCTCTATTATCATCCTCTATTCAGTCTAATCAGCTTTTATCTAAAGTCCATTGTTTCTCTTCTATCTGATTTATTACATTGGTCAAGAAGTCATCAGTGTGACCTTTGACTTCATTAGGAACACACAAGACAGCTTTTATTAAGTCGTTTTTCTATTCATCACAATGATGTGATTTTCTATTAAGACTCTTGCTTTGCCTTCTCTAGTTTCTAGACCTGAGAAAGGTGCAGTTTGTCAAAAGCACTCTTTCTTTGCAGCTTTAGTTGCATATTTGTTATTTTCCAGCTCTCCGTTCCTGCTGCTCCATCCACACAGCAGCCGTGCACTGCTGAGGAGATGCCATCATGCTGAGAGCAGATTCTGGTGGGGAGGCGATAGCATGGCTGGCCTACGGGAAGCCGCCAAGTTTCATTCGTCTGGCTTTCCCTTTTTATCATCCTGCTTTATCTCTCCCCGGCTGCCAAACTATTAATCGTTAGGCTTATTCTCTCTCCAACTCGTCGCCTCTCTTCTTCTGTGGTGGATGCCACATATTAGAGTTTAAAATACTCAACAGGATGTTAAAAATGTGGTGACAAGTGAGCAGAATCAGAGCTTTTTGGGTAAACAGCAAAGCCGCTCTACACAATTACAGCTGCTTTGATTGTTGCTTGCTTTTGTTTACTCACTGATCCACAGAAAAATACATCATGTGATTAAACGTATGATTCAGTGTTTATTATCTATTATTTATTTGTTGTAATTAGTTTATTATTTTTTATTTACTGAATTATTTTTTGTATTATTAATGTGAGTTATTTGATATTTAATTAATTATTTATTTATCTGATTATTTATTCATTTATATATTGATTCATTTGTTTTCTTTATGTATGGATTTATTTTAGACTTTTTCAGAGATACTACCCAAATATTTTCATCGGGTTACCTAATTTAGACAAACGCAGGGATACAAGTTCAATCGAGTTGGTGATAAAGAGCAAGTTCTACAAAACATAGAAGACAATTTTATCATTCGTTTATTTATTTTAATGTAACTAATTTAAAGTAATAACATTGGTTATAATTAGCCTAACCTTTTTAACTTGATAGCTTTCTCATTCTATGGTCTCCAAGGTTAAATTATGCCCACAGGTGATCAATATCTGCCAACATAGGATTTAATTCTGATGTGCTACTGTAAATAATTGTCGTATTGACAGCAGAGAATACAGAGATACAGTGAGGTCTCATCTGTGTCCTTATCTCTCTATTCAGTACTTGTGTTTATAATCAGATGCTGCCTGCCTGTCTGAGCTGCTGCATTGGTCTGATCAATACAATATTGGCTAAAACATAATATAGCTGAGGAGTGATGGGGATTGGTAGGTACAGATGCATTGAAAGCTGATGAAAAAACTCTTTAGAAGCTATATGTCGGTGATACAGAGGTTAGGGTAAATGTATAAAACTATGTACAAGTTCTAGAAATATGATGAGACAAATTGTTAACGCAGTAAAAGAAAGTCAGATGAAGATCAAACCAAACAAAGACTTGGTGAGAAACAGAAGACAGAGGAAAATCTATTTTCCAGAGAGTTGCAGAGCTAACTTTGACCCCTCTCTCACAAAGTTCATGCTTCCAATTAAAACATCTATTGCTGCTAATGCAGACCTCCGAGTCTATCGGAAGGGACCAACTGTGTCATTAAGTTTTGTTTAGTGTCAGCAGCACAAAGGCAAATAGTGTCCTGGCGTTGGCTTATGGGGACTGAAGGGAAGATAAAAAATAAGACTCAGTGACAACATAGACAGAGACAGTCAGTGTTTACTTCACCTGCATTCCCATCATGCTTTGCTTGTCTTCATTTAAGCAACACTCTGTGGTGCATCGCAGCAATCTCCACCAGTAGAATTGCATTACATGGCCGATGATCTGGACATAAATGCTACTTTATCTATTTATTGTCCTTTTATTCTCGATGTGCTCTCAATTTAGCCTTTGTAATGGGACAGTGAGACTTCACTGGGCTGGAAACCTTTAGACAATCAATAATCCAGGATTGGTTTCCAGATATAGACAAATAAGATTGGTATTCCCTGAATTCATTCAGGAAGAGCACCGGATACTGGAGTCTCAGGGACGTCATGAGCCCCTGAAGAAGCGCTGGGCCAGTCATCATCGTATTACACACAACGTAACTTGGAATTACTTTCTTGGCAGTGCCCTCTGAGGCATGCTTCATGTCTAAATTTCAACATAGGGATCAGGTGAAGGGTTGAGGTCTTGCACTTGTCTGCAGGAAAGAAGGTTTTGGCTAGGGTACAAAGTGTCTCAGAGGCCAAGATCCATGACAGGGTTGAACTATTACCCGTCTGCTATTCAAGGCAAATTACAGAAACAACATCATTTATTTACTTCAGTAAAGAGTAGCTACAGATAAAGAGACATGCCTCTACTCGGAATATTAATTGTGGTTATTTTCTATACCACAAGAAAGCACTTTTAATTCAGGGTGCACAATATTAGGAAAACATTCTAAGTGCTTTGTGATCATGTTAAAATGACAAAATAAACCTGTTTTCTATGGACAAGATTCTAAATACTCTGATATAATCGGCATTTTGTATGGTGATTTCTGTTTAGCAAAGAAAACAAACGAAAAATTCAGACATCCTCCCCTTTCTAATAAACTAAGTCATAGTTAAAGAAGAGAAAAAAGTGACAGCAATATTGTAGAACTTTGCCTTATAACAGATTAACATTGTGAAACAAACTGTACATTATTGCAAATTAAACTTTTAAAAGGTGCCTTTGAGACATTAGACATAACTTCTATTCTAAATTACCATCTAATCTATAGTCTTGTAGCACATTGCAGTTAAAGTTTAGTTTCACTGACCCAAATTTGGGATAAAAACCTAATTGAAATCCTCCTAAAGTATGACTGATCTGTTCATATGATCTCTACTTCAGCAGGATGGGTATTTTAGAAACAAACACGATATTTCTGCTGCGATCTAATGTCTACACCCACGCAGCAGCACATGGCTGACTTGAGAGACGCATCCGTCATGCAGTGTAAGTATACTTTGTTGTGGTGATAAAGCCTCACCTCGAAGAGCTCATCTGCTGTACTGTAGTGGATGGAGGCCGGTGACACATCTGCTGGTTGATCGTTGCACCACTGCAGCTCGCTGAGGCAGTTGACACTGTCGAAGTCACTGGTGTCCAGCTGGGAGAGGTCGATGTCCGGGAAATCAGTGTCCAAGCGGTCCGAACACACCTCCTCCTCCCCATACTAAAGATGGAAAAAAGAGAGGGAAAGTTCACACTGGTTAAACATCAGGACTAAACTTCCAGATGTTTAATTCTTTTGAGGTAAAGAAAAAACCACACGCAGCAGTTACATTCTCTCTGTAACTGCTGCTTTTTAAAGCAAACTACCAAATATGGGGAATGATTATCTTTGAAAGTGTTGTGGTTGGTATTTTCTGTGATATCTATTACTAAAAGTTACTATTAAAATTAGAAGTTTCTCCTTACCCACCTAAAATATGTATGCTATCGAGTCTGTGATGCACTTTGGATAAAAGCCTCCATCATCTGGCATATACTGTATATTATTACACTGTTCACTGTCTGAGTCACAAGGAGCTCTCATCAACAGCCCTTCATCTCTCAACAGCTACTCATTAGAGATAATGAGACTTCCATGTTAGAGGAGGTTCAACACTAAAACCGATGGAGGCATCTGCCTCGTCACAGTGCAGTACCAGTCAGAAAACATGTCGCATACACCAATAGTCATTGCGGAAGTGTCTTCATGCATTTATTTAGCAAATCTTCCTGTGGCTCAGAGCAAAGTAACCCAAGAGGTTATAGGTGATTAGTTTTCTTTTGTTGACTGAAACGGGATGTTTATCGGTGAAATAAGCTACACTGTGGCACATTGTTGTCTTGTTTAGGATTCTGTGTTTTTTTCTAGAAAGAATCTTCCCTAGTATTGTGAATTCTGTACAGTGGACAGAAAAGTATACTTTGCTGTAAATAACAGAGAAAAGTGAGGACAAATTGAAGGAGATATGAGGACATTGTTAAGTAAACTGACATGTAAACCAAATTAAGGATTCTAAAATCTCCCAGTGAAACTCAAGATAATTGCATGCGCTTCACGTCTTGGACTCAGTAACCTTCTTAATATTCCTTTGAACTTCTTCAAGAACTTCCAAAAAGTGTTTCACAGACCTAGTATCCTAAGTAAACAAGCAATTAGACTCTTCTCAAAAATATTCCCCCATGACGCCAGCAATCCCCTTAAAAGTTATATCACTTCAATCAACTAAAAACCTGTGTAAATTCTTGCCCAATTAAGGCTCTCCAAAACCTTCTCCAAAAAACACATGGAAACATCTACCCAATCTATAACACACTCATGAACTTCTAAAACAATCCTGAAGGCACAAGTAGTCATAATGTGGTCTGCAGTTACAGATGTGGTTTAGACTGAATCACGCTGCTGTGAGAAAAGCATAAAAAGACAAGCAGGAAGTGAGCGTACGTGACTCACAACAAGGAAACTAAATGCAGTCTCTTGGGGTACAAGTAAGAAAGAGATTTCTGGTGAAGGCGTACCAAAAGAGAACTTTCAGGAACACAGGGCAGTTAAACAGGATTTCTCCCAAATGCATAATAACACGAGTACTTCCTGAACATACATGTCTACACATGAGCTGCAAGAAGACATAGAGATCAATTTTCTATTGTGTGTGATCAGGAAATATGCTCTGTTGGGAGGCCACGTTCAAACAAACAACCTATTCTTCTGACTTAAAGCAGACAGGGTTAACTAGTTAAACTGAATCTGACAGAGCTCTCACAGAGCTAGCAGTTGTTCTAAGAGATACTCCAATTTCACAGTGACACAGCATCTTTCACTTATTTAATCATAATGTAAACATAATATAAACATCTTAACATGCTTTTGTTCGACTTGTCAATTAGTCTGTAAACTATATGAATGCAGATGGACAAAATATTTATACTTTTAAGAGTTTAACATAAATCTAGCATAGTATTTAATAACAATTTAATTGTAAACAAAGGCAAACAGGCTAACTTAAGCTTGCACTTATGCTAGCAACTATGCTAGTTTTGGTTAATTGCTTTTGTGAAAAAGATTTGTTGTTATATTAAGCTAGCAACCCCACCAGGAACTACGCTAGCTTAAACTGTAGCTTTATGAAAAAAAAAAAAGATTTGTAATGCTGACTCAAGAAGCAATTATACTATCAGCTATGCTGCCTAAAGAATTATACTAGCTTAATGTACTTTTATCACAGATGCAATTAGCAGTAAACTTTTCATATTGCCCAAAACTTGCTAATCAACAACCACCTATTAAAAATAGGTTTTAATTGTCTTTGCTTCTAAAAAAAAAAGCAATATATGATTAATATCTTATCTTTCATATCTTTCATTGTGTTCTTGTGCCTCTTTATGTTGTCAAATTTATTCACGGAAGTACTTTGTGTAATACAATACACAGTCAATATGCAGTAAAACATCCCTGTTGTCTGCATTCATGGTCCATGATTGAAACAATTATTTTATGATTACTTATTTATTTATGTATTTTGGCTGTACAATATTTGATAAATTAGAGTTATGTCAGTTTGTCAATGCACAAGTACACAAACACATTTTCTCCTATTAACCAGAAAAACACATTCAGCAGTAGCTCCTTTTAAAAATCACTCAAATATCAGGCTGTACTCATAATCGCTGCTCATAACGCTTTGATCTGCAACCTCATACAACTCTCTGCCTGCTGCCTTACAGCTGCCTTACAAACGTGTTTATTTGGCCTGTAAGAGGAGCATTTATTTAGGTCGAGGAATAGATAACATGAGCTGGTATTATTTATGGTTTCCTAAATTAGAGTAGAGTGACACAGTAGACCAGAGAAGACATGATCAAAGAGCCAATCAGTAGAGTGGAATGAGAAAGATAGATGGAGAGGGAGGAATGATGGGAGAGAGGAAAGGTAACAAGGGAGAGATGGGGAAAGGAAAAAATGACAAGGACACTAGGAATCTAAGAAAAAGAAGGCAGATGCAGGAATAAAGAGAGAAAATAGAGAGGGGGAAAAGGAAAGATGTAGGTCAGAGGAGAGAGGAGAAGCACTGGGGAAAAGGAGGGAAGGGCAGTCGTGACTTGATGGGAGAAGAGAAAAGGGAGACGAAAGATGAGAGGATGCCCTCTATAAGACCCTCCCAGTGCTAGCTCTCCCTCTAGTTGCTGATGTAGGTGTGTTTTCACCTTGCTCTGTGTGTGTATGTTAGTTAGCATGCAGCTCACATAGTTTTCACGTGGATCTGACTCATCCCCCACAACCTATCATGCGCTGCTCAACTCATCATTCCTTAAGGCTCTTCCTTCTTTCCTTCATCTTCCTTCCTTGGCCCCTTTCCTTTGCTTCAGTTTTCTTTTCCTCAATCCAGAATCTCCTCCTTGGCATTTCATCTTTATTTTTATTTGACTACCTTGTCTTCTTTTCCCAATACACCCTGTTTAGCCTTAATATTTCCTTCCTTCATCTCCATACATCATTTTCCTATCCTATCATTTTAATCTTTGACCTTGTCTTCGATCTTTCCACACATCTTCTTCACCCATTTACTTCATTCTCATTATCTTCATTCACCTTTCCTTGTCCTTCAGTGACTTCTTTTTGTCTCCCAATCCCATTTCCCCTGTGCCTCTCCATTCCCTTTCTTTTGCTTTCCTTATCACTGTCCACCTCTCTTTCAACTTTCTTTTCTACATCCATCCATCTTTCTTCCATGACCTTTGTTTCTTCTCTCCATTTTCCCTCCTTCTCTGTCTACCCTCCTTATAAACTCTATGGACTGGCTGATTGATTTCTTTGTTTCCACACAGCCTCTCTCCCTCCTCCATCATCCCTCCTTCTCTCCCCTCTTCTGGCATTACAACCAGTCAATCAATAAAAGCATCCTTGGGCATGACAGACATATTCTAAAACACACATAAAAGCATAAAGTACATGTTGAACCAGGACCAAAACTCCCCCCCAACCCTATTCACACAAGCACACGCACTGACATGAAACCGGTCCATGTGACATGCTGACACGTATGCAAAGTGGGGCATCCCACCCTGATGAAACTAGGCAAAGCAAAAAATATGACCAAGAACAAAATTCACAACAACGCGCATGAGAAGCATCTTAACGTCCCAGCTGCTGCAGCAGCAGAGAATATGTGGCCAGCAGTTGTAGCTGCGACATGTTTACAACACTGTGTGACTCTGAGTCGTGATGAAGCCACTGACAGTTTCACAACATGACTCACAGACGCTGGGAGGAGGAAGCTGGCAACTAAGCAGCTCAATTGCTCTGTGAGGAGCTCTTATTTAATTTTTTCCAACAGGTTTGATTGCACATGATCAGTAAACAACAGATCCATTTAGTGTATTGACCTATGGCAAAAAAAGCATCCCATAACACAATTCTGGTTACTTATCAGGGAACTGAGCTCATTTAAACTCATATAGAAAGATGCAGTCTCCCTCCCTAGATTTAGGTTTATTCCCAGCAGTAACTGTGATGTGTAGACACCCCTAAAACATGTTTCAAATATTTAAACAACAGTGTCATCCCCCGAGTGAAGTTACATGTGTGTAATAAACCACCGACTGTAAAATATATAAAAACAATTGCTGTGTACTGTCTGCAAGATGTCTACATTCATGATGCCTTAGAACAAGAGACGTAAGGACATACCAGATCCTTCTTATTGTCTGTATAATCTTCTGTACCAAAACATGTGTGTTAGGGAAACAGTTTCATCTTTTTGGTAAGGAAGGTGTCTTTTTGACTCATGCCCTGAGCCAGACATGACTGAGCCATTAGGAATGTGAAATTGGAGCTTGTACCTGCATTTATATGTTGTGTATTTGCATTTAGTATACAAAGTCTCATTGCTCACTAAAATTCAGAAGCGTGCAATGTGAGCATCAATCAGAGCTTTTTGCTGAATAACACCCAGCTATCAGTCTCCGCGCTGTGGGAAAATTCTCATCTTTTTTTCTTTTTTTTTTGCAAAGAGCTATTGAGTGAGCAGATTAGTCAGATGGATATGAAATTAACAAAGAATATAGACTCTTTTGAAGTTACTGAAAGGGTATGCTTCAGTGAAAATTGCAAGTTTTCATTCAGTTTCAGGGGCTTTATAAAACACAAGAGTTATGAGTTTGCTTAACAGAAACATGAGTTAAAGTGATACTGAAACTGAGAACTATAGATCTGAGAACTGACTTTTTTCTTGAGGGGGAAGGAGGACGATCTGTTGAGGTTAGTTTGTGGCTTGTACAAGATGAAGAAACTGATTCACATTAAAGACATATGAGGTTATGACAGCAAACATTTTTTATGAAAATGAGTGAAATAAACAGAACAGAGCATAAAGCAGCCATCAATCATAACAACCGGGGATATGGCCATAAATGCACCTTCTACTTCGACCCATCAGTGGCATCACTGCAGGTACAGAAATTAAACTTGGTGGACAGACCTAATTGTCATTAACCCTCATTTCCTTAAACCTTGTAGGGAAAAGCTGAGTTTCTTTTAAATTAATAGTATCTAGATGTACAATTTTGATAATCTTGATGTGAAACATATCAAACTGCTTATAATACTGACATATGGAGGATGAGGTTTGAGAAAAAAATAATTAAGACTGGTGACTTCCTCTTGTGGTTAATGCCTGCTTTAGTATCAGCACTGAAACCCACTGGTCTGTTCAGTCGTAAAAAGCCTGCTGGGATGATCCTGCATTTAAACAGCACCATTTATAGCAAGCTTGCACGTGTGAAAGCTATCTGGACTACATAAACGGATGCATGTGGAAAGACCAGCGAGACTCAGAAGCGCTGCTCTAACATGTTGATGTACAAAACTTCATCCTTGTATCCTATCTTTAAACACACACCAACACACACACACACACACAAGGGAGATTCTTCCAAGGGCCACATACTGTTTGACTTCCCACACTGGCTTTAAGGTAAAGTGGCATGTTGTTCCATATCTATGAATAGTAAATTGGAAGTGTAGTTACACAAGCTTTTCTTGGGGCTGCTAATCGCTCTTCACTGGCTTCCAGTTGCAGCACGCATCAAATTCAAAGCTCTGCTTCTCGCTTACAAAACAATAACCCAAACGGCTCCTGTCTACCTTCACTCCTTAATCCAGAGCTACACTCCCTCTCGACAGCCTAGTGCTCCCACCACAACGTGGCGCAAAATCAGTAGCTAGAATTTCCCCCTCTGTTGTCCCCCGGTGGTGGAACGATCTACCAAACTTCGTCCGATCCGCAGAGTCCTTATCCACCTTTAAAAGCAAGCTAGAATCAATTGTTTAAGGAGCATTTCCACACTTAGCTTAACTCTTCTACTCAACAGAATGAGTTAGAAAGATTTGTCCAGCTTATATTTTTACTTTAAGAATAAAGGATAAAAATACAAACCTAAATACTTTAAAGAAAACATTTCTATAAGAAATCTTTACTACCTCATAGATGAATTTCATTCATTATATTGTAGTAGGGCTTCAGGATGTTCAATTAGTGTTGAAATCAGGTTACAGCTGTATGACAGGGATTTTTAAATGTTTTTAAGCTGTAATTCACAGAAGCTAAATTGTAATGTATACAGGTGTTCAGCTGGTGCTAATAAAATCTCTAACTGTTTCACAGCTCTGATAATGATGTGACACATTATTGATCCACTAAAAGAAATCAAAGCTTTGGCTGCTGCTTTCCTGGCAGCTCGACAGCAGGCCTTTTGTAATGTTATGTAAGGGCAGTCACAAGCTTGGTCATGTGCCGGTGAGTCCCCGCCAGTGCTCCGGACTGTCCAAACTTCCCTTTAGGCACATTCGCTCTCACCCACACACTCCATCAGATACAACACCATACAAGGTCAAGCTCTCTCAACTCTGTGGTGCAGATCACAGGAGGGAAAAGGCAAAAGAAAATCTGTAAGAAGTCTCCTTGACATGGATGAGATGGTTTCTCATGTGTGTTAGTACCAGATGGTGGTGTGAAATGAATAGTTAGCTTTCACCATCATGGATGTCACCACTACTACTTTAGAATGGCCGCAGGGCAAAATCTTTAAGATCTATTGGTAGGTGTAGGTTTTAGATTAAAAGAAAAAGTGACGCTGCACATTACGATGAGCGCTGAATTCCTGAACACTACACTTGAAGTCAATTTTCTTCAACTTTCTTTCATCCATTACATTAAAAGAGCATAAGCCCTGAACATCACTACCTCATTGAGTATTTTGCTGAGACATGAGAAAGGTGCTTCAGTTTATGGAGGTGGTAATAATATAAATGGACCATTTACCATTTAATTAAATACAAGAAAAAAAATAGTTTGTACTATTCCAAATAGCTTTAAAGCCAATATTTGGAGTGAGCAGCTTTATTCTCAAAACAGTGAACCCTCTTAGACCAGTTTTCTTGGACTTCTTTATCTAAGTATTTTTCAGGAATACTTCTCCAAGCTTTGTGGAGGACTTGCTAAAGTTCTGCTTTGGATGTTGCTTTCATTTTGCTCCGTTATGTCAAGATGAGCCCATACTGCCACAGTAATGTTGAGGTCTGGGCCCTGGGAAGGATTCATCACTCCATCGGACCTGTTGCTGCTGATTTTCAGTCCAGGTTTTGGGTCATTTGGCATACATCAGCTTTTTCCCCTATTTTCCTTACTTAAGAAAAACTTCTTGACAGCCACCCCTCCATGGAGGCGATTTCTAATGAGGCTCAGGCTAACAGTAGATGGATCAAGTGAAGATCCAGATTCATCTCTAAGGTCCTGCTTCAGGTCACTGCTGGATTTTTTTCCTATTTCTTATGAACATCAGATACTGGTTGTCTGCTGTAGATAGATTAGATTTTTTTCTCTTCCTCTTGTCCAGTTTCTTCAATGCTTTAAGGACACACTGCACACCATGCTGTGATATGCCAAGTACTCAACTAATAGGTTTTTGGAAATCAACTTATTGGTGCAGAAATACAATCTTATGTCAAGCTGTGTTGTTTACGGTATTTTTAATAGATGCAACTAAAGACATTGGAACAAATAATGAAAAAAAGGCAGGCAATGTTAAAAAAAAAAAAGCCCTTCAGAAAATCTGGAGAACTATTCCTCAATGCCTTATATGAGGACAAGAACCTTTTCACCACTTGAAATCAAAGAAACAAATCAGAGGTTTTCTCATGATTTTTGCAACATGTTAAGTTTTCAGATCCGTCTGGTTGATCAGTGCTGAGATGGTCTTACTGGGATCAACCCCAGTTCTATGTGATTTTAAACAGGAAGCTGGTAAACAAAATGGAGCAATGATGAATTTGTCTCATTAAGTGCAGAATTCCAGTATGAAGATGAGTTCCATAAAATCAGATGCATATTTTAATGCAACTGATTCAAGGATTAACCTCTGTCCTTTGCAGTTTCAAACCACCCAAACAACCACTTCACAATGTTTTAAAGAAACCCTGTAATTCAGGAAATGGGGAGACAGAGGAACATGTGAAGGTTAAGTGACACACTGCAGGCTGTACAGCTGAAAAATGGTTATGAGAGGAGCCGGATGGAGAGCAGTAATCACCTCCTAGCCTCGCACATTGAAGTGACATGGAAGATATAAGGCAGAGTGCAAAGCCGGGGACTCTGTTAAGTGCCCCTCTCCCTAAACTCACACTTTCCTGTAGGTCACTTTGGCAGAAGGCAGTTAATAAATGACACCTCAAAAAGTGACGCTCAAACTCGGAGGGTGTGGACATTTAGCCAAAAGCAACATATACTGAGACCCCCGTTAACAGATTTCATTCATCTGGTGATGTTTCTGTCACGCATGTCAAGAGATGAAATAACCGATCAAGCATTTGATTTGTTTTTTGAACTTTACATTTTTACTTGTTGTCTTTACAGGTTCGGGAAAAGGGAAATCCCAATTTCTGTAACTATACTTGGTTTAATTTGAAATACACCACTGAATTAATAAGCTACTTAAATTGTCCATATGTACATCATGCTGTAAAACGATGCTGGTCAATGCTGGCCGACAATGACTCCATGAATACTTGGAGTTATTTGTTGACAAGTAATGGGAAGGAAAAGCTGCACAATTTAATCTTCAAAACTCAATTTTCTTCTATGCAGTCAGCACAGGGAAGATATGCTTAATTAAGGTGAACAAAAAGGATGCCCCCTCCATCCATCAACCCCCCCCGCCCCTCAGTCCTTAATAAGAACCACAAAAAGCCAATTACTTGCTGTTTGATTTTTGAGGTACAAAGTCGGACAATGAAAACTCACAAGGGTAAAAACGGAGCAAAATTAGGATGCAGATCAATGAGCATCATTATCTCATGCTGTTTAATCTGTAGTTATCCAGGAAGCTTGACTGGCCACTGAAATGTTTTCTTCAGCAGATTCACAGATTTAACATGAACTGTCAGTAAAAGCTGGACAGCCTGAAAACTGGTTTGTATCTTTCAACGTTCATCAGGTCAGTTTAGCAACTTTTGCTTTAACCACCAGATCACACGTTGTTATTTAATATTTTTTTTATCTCAGAGTATCGAAGCTTGCTTTTCTAACAATGACAGGAAAAAAATTGGTGAGATAAATTAACCCGTTTCAAGACTATCATGTTGTAATTGTTGAGCGAACCACAGTGATTTCAGCTTTTGAGATTACCATCATGATTGTTAACATAACATAGTTTAGGCATAAATATGTAACCTTATTTTCTTCAAGGGGCTGCGTCAAACGGATCAAATGGTGACAAACTTGGCCAAAATAGTCATTTTAGAGACCTCACCTGAACTCTCTTAATAAAACTCTAATTTAGTTCTGCTTCACTTCATCAGTCAGCTTTTGCAAAGATAAAATTCACATATTGTACTGTCATCTGAAAGAGGTTTAGAGCTACAGCTGCATCATCCAAAGAGATATTAATCCTGAAAGTACTTGTTTTGTTTTGGTTTTTTTAGGCAAGCCAGAAACCTTTTTCATTTTTGCTGCCATCTAAAATCTATTCTTCGCTATTAACACATCTAATCTTGTAATCGTTCCCTTTACTATGACCCAAAAAGTATTCGGCGCTGGCTTTGCTTTGATCAACACCTCACTCCACGCCACATTTCCATTGGTTGGTTTGTAGATGTAGCTTATAGCATTTTCAAAATGATCTTCCTTAATTTCTCCCTCTCAGAATTTTCTTCAGTTTTGCATTCTTACAACTTTTTTTTTAACCAAAAATGTCTGTGATGCAATGACACAGTTGCACTGTAAAAATCCACAATATTACATTTGCACAAACTCATAGAAAAATGTTCCTGCTTCTTCAAACTGAGAGCACCCTGATGTTTAATTATACTGTTATACAAAATATACCTTGATAACAATAACCAATGTCAATTATTACAGATCTTTGTGTATGCTTGGCTGCAGTTAAGTCAAAGGTGTGTTATGATGCCGTGAGAAAACCGTGGAAAAATACTGAGTGACAGCAAGAGAAAACAATTTTGCCAGATTTTGATTCAATGGAATGAAATTTGTCTGACAAACGAGGCCATCCATCTGATCCAGAAACAATTTGTCACGCTATTCCTATCAGATTTCCTACGTTGGATAGAATAAAAAAAATGAATAGGGTAGGGGGAAAGAAAGAAAATGCATGGAGACACAAACCAGAATACAAATCTGGCTTTGATAAGCTCAGCTGTAGACGCCACACGAACAGCCAACTATCAGCATGTGTGTCTCTATATTTAGCCGTTATCCTGGTCCCATGACCAGTTCTTCCATAGGCTGCCACCGACTTGAGGAGCTGCTACCAGACACAGATGACCTCTCTCTCTCACACACACACACTCACACACACACACAGTCACACCTTAAAGCTTGATGATGCAAGTGAATGAGGATTATTGTGGAATCAATAAAATCTAATCGGACAAGCTCTGGTGGCAACCGGCAATGCGGCTTTGAGTGCGTCTGTGGGAGTGTGTGTGCGTGGCCTTGACCTCATGCAACGCTGCAACCACATGACAGATAAAGTGATTTACGTGAATGAGAGCTTCTCTCTCTCTCTCTCTCTTGCACGCACACACATAAAGCAGCTGTAATGAATGGATGAAAGGCTAAATTGGCAGCTAGCGTTTCTTATTACATGCCTCAGCAGTGAGAGAGCTTGTGTTTGAATGAGAAACAGCTTGAGGAGAGAGAGTGCTACGTTACATGTGCTGATCCCCAAAGAGCAGTCTTTTCTTTATAAGTTAATTTTCTTTCATTTAGCGAACAGCCTGCAGGCGAGCAGTCGGTCAGTAAGTCAGGAGGTCAGTGTGTGTATCTGTAAACGTGATGACTAGAACTAAGGTGGAAGTGGAATGTAGCTGAAAGCATGCACTTTTAGAAATGCTAGCTGTTTCCATAACTGCTGTCTCAGGGTGTGTGTGTGTGAAATAATGTCCTTGTGGTTTGATTTTATTGTGAATATCTCTGTGTACAGTAACTACATGGGACTAACTGTCCTTGTACACTATAACATTACTCACCTCTGCACTTATAAAGAGCCACTAAGCAAAACAAGACGCTCGTCAGATGCAGTGAACTGCAAATTAAAGTGCAATGTTAAACTATCCACACACAACCACTTTAAGGTTAACTGTATTTTATTGTACAGCACTTTAGTCAGCCATGTTGTTTTTTAAGTGCTTTATAAATAAAGATGGTATAGTAAAGTCTAATTTACCTAAGGTCAACAACTGAGATTAGCCGGTGGATTTTTCAACCCTGCTGTTAGCATCATTTTCAGAATCTCCTTTCAACAAGAATCTAAGATGCAGCCTATACTGAGGATGGTGGATTTCACATGCGTTTGGGTCATGCATTTGTGTCTTCCTCTTCCATTTAATAACTGTCTATGTCACCTTTCTTACATCCAAGGATTTCTCACGTGTTTACCAATCATTTCCCAATGCTTTTGTGTAACCAGAGGATGGTGGTACAGGCTAGACTTTGGTGGCTGCAATTCAGTTGAAACGGCTGTCTTTACTAGAAAAATGCAGTAGACATCCACATTAACAATGTGCACCTCTTTACTTTTATCTCTGGGAATATTTGGAGTGTAAATTGTATCCCTCAAGTCAGAAATAACAGCAGAAGATAATGTAGTGTAGCATCCATTCAAAGTTACCTGCAAAGGTTCTTTCATTGACCAGTTTAATACTTAAAGAATGGAGGTACAGAAGATTGAAAAGTCATCTACAACTTGACGCTTTGAGAAAATGGATGGATATGTTTGGTCACCACCATGCATGCAGTGATGCAGAAACAGAGCTCAGCTCTGACCTGGTGGTTTTACTGACATCAACGGATGATTCTTGGTTATTTATACAAAGTCAAAGCTGAAACTCTAAGGGTTGAAAATCTGGGCAGTATTTAAATCTCACTGATGTAAGGATGAGGCTATTCTGAAAGGAGCGTGCTTCCACCTCCTTACAGCAATTCCAGCTAATCTGGGGACCACACTAAAGCTCAACAAAAAGCAAAACTGCTCCAAATTCCTATAAAGGATTAGGTCCAATCAAATTCAGCATTTGTGACTGTCTACATTAAAGCATATTTAATGAAGTGTTGGGTCATAATGGCACCATGAGCTCAGACCTTTTCTCTTCTCATTACTTGAAGTTAAATATTCTGGAAAGGAGCCAGCAGGAGCGGTGTGAAGAGACTGATGGCTGGTGAGACGCATAAGGAAGTATTCAACAGTCTCTTACTTTTTGACTCACATTCTGACACACTGACTTCTGCCTAAATTTTTTGTCCTTAACACAATCACTTGTCTAAGACTCTCTTCCCCCATTATCTTTTATTTGCGAAATACAATCTCTTTCATGTCCTTTTTACTTCCGCCAAGGCGGAGGTCATGTATTTAGCAGAGTTGGTTTGTCTGTCTGTCTGTTAGCAACATAACTCAAAATGTTATGAATAGCTTTAGATAACTTTTTCAGGAAATGTCCAGAAATGGAATATTTATAATAATAATATAATATAATAATAATAATAATATATTTTGGGGATGATCTGTCTAATGCATCTCTATTTCAGCTGCTACATTCAGATGGTAAGGTCAGAATTTGGTGAAAAAAACATGAGAGCATGGATCCATTCTGCCTTGTATGTTGCTAACTATATCATCCCTTTATGACCGCAGATGGCTACTTCCAGCAGGATAATGCAGAATAATCAAACTACATGTTTGTACTCCAAGTTCCATTTTATATCCACCAAAATGTGTTTTTTCCTAACCCTTTCAATTTGAATTTTCCATCCATCTATTTTCTATATCCAGCAGGGTCACCCATCCCAGAAATTAGCAGGCAAGAGGCAGGCTAGACCCGGGACAAGCTGCCAGTCTGTTGCAGTTCATTTTAATTTTGGAGGCTCAAAAACAAACAAAAGAAAAGAAAAAATAAAAACACACTGTCATTTTGCTTTTAGATTTAATGAAAATCTCAGCCAATTTTTTGTTATCAGTAGAAGTTAAAGCTTCCCAGAAGAGAGAAGAGCAGGACGAGGATGACCTCACAATATTTTCAAATTAGATTTATATTTCCTGAAGAAGAAAAAAAAAGTTCCCCAGCGTGCTTCTTAGTTCAGGCTATGTTTGGGTTACCGACAGTATGGAATCCAGTACGTTGTCCCTTTCTTCCTGCTGGGAGATCTGTTACACTGATCTCACCTCCAGCCAACCTCTACCTCTCTGCAACCTAATCTGGCTCTACCCCCCCCCCCACCTCGTTCACCATCCTCCATAGGGTGGCAGAGGCATCGAGGCTAAATCTGGAAGCAGCAGTTCAGGTGAACGGCGTCTGTCCACTCAATGTAAGAGGCTAATGGAGGGATGGAAAAACACATTAAGACAGACCATCTTTACTCAAATCACAAGGCTGACAAAACTTATGTTATTTGTTTAATTTGTTACTCTATTTGGTAGATAAATTGTGTGCGGTTGATTAAACATTCTGAACATCAGGTTGATGAAGGATGAAGGTCTCTCTTCATCACTGCGGTATGCATCCTGTTTAATTTTTGTCAGATTAGCAGTTGAGGCCAACTGGCTAAAGATAAAGCCACTAGCCAATCTGGAGTGAATGAAGGGCAGCACGGTCGCCCTGGGAAACCTGAGCGGAGGTGGGCTGTGGCGGGGGGGTGTGCTGAGCTGGATGCACAGGGCAAGCAAGTTAAAGTGGCTTGGAAAGTACAAGAAAAAGGTCCCACCAGTCTTTTCATGTGGTAATTGTTTTATTCTGTGAATATATATATATATATATAGCTTTTGTCTCAGTCATGTCATTGAAACCTGTGTGAGTGCAGCCCTGGTTTCCATCTCAGGTCAAACCCTGACTGACAGCACCGTTGACTTTTAAACCACCAACATTAGCAATCACAAGACCTGAAGAACAGTCCACAGTTACAGTTAGGCGAATAAAAATGGAGGGATGGAAATAAGACAGGACAGAAAGAGAGCGGAAAGCTGAGGTCTCAACTCTGCAGGTAGTGGACCGGCCTGGTAATGGGATCGGAGGGGGAAAGCTGATTCAAAGCTCAGAAATAAAGAGCGTTGGTGGCAGCTAAGTCGGCATGGAGTCTCTGCCAGTTAGGTTCATTTAGGGCGATGGCTTTGGTGCGAGAATGGAAAAGAATAAATAAGAAAAGCATGTTGGGTCACAGAAAGAAAGGTAGGGGGTCAGGAGATGCTCCAAAATGAAAGAAGACTGCTTTTAATTTCTAGGCAGAGCTGTAGGAGTGGCTCAAACCTAAAACATTTATGTTCAAGTTGTAGTGCTAGGATCTTTCTAAATCAAAAAGTCATTTGTATCCTTTTTCTAACCTTGCAATCTCTTTAAGCACTGCTAACCACTTTTCATTTTCCCTGTGAGAGACCTTAGTGTTGATTAAATTGCCACTGAACAGGCTTTAACCCTCAGCGTCTACAGTGTCCCAGTCTCAGATGTCCAGTCATCCCAGTATCTAATTCCAGAGCACTTGATCTCAGCCTCTATCTGCAAAGGAACCCCTGTACTCTCTCCATCAATCCATTAGAGCCCTCTTAGAGGGCATTTTAATTCCTGATTACAATGCATGCATTTTCAGATGTTAGATCGGGCACAGCTGTTGGCATCCTTTTATCCCACCTCTGCCCTGTGTTGCAATATCCCAGCTAAGCCTGCAGAACTGCATCTGTAGTGTCGAACAGGTTTCAAAGACTAATCAGTTCCACTTTCAGGTGGAGCTGTGCAGATGCTGCAGAAAGAGAATCCGATCCATTTTTTTATAAGTCTTTTTAATAAACAAAATATCCAGTTGCAGATGAATACAGAAGTCACAACCCCGATAAAATGAATAATCACATTATACAACTTTACTATACTTTTAAACAAATGTGTGTGAGGTTCAGAGAACGGTGTAATACTTTAATGTTAGTTTTATATTTTTTGTAAAAAAAATGAGAGACAGTACTGACATTACGAATCACGTTGCATGCAGCAGTCTAAGACATATTTCCAAATGACATCCAGAGTATCGTATCGTATAGTATTGTAGGGCTGAGTGGTAAATTTTTTTTTTTGTGTAAAATTAGACCGTAATTAAATCTACATCAGTATTAGTGATATGATGCACTGATTCAATCCATTTACTGAGCCAGCTGTGTAAAAATAAAACTAACACAAGAAATACAATGGCGTGCCAGCAGACTGAGGAAGGAAACTGAGCACAAATGTAGTGCCGAACAAGTGTAGCTGAACAGAGCCATGAAAGTGGGTGTGAGACTGAATCTGAACTCACATTATCCTCCAAAAAATGTCAAAATAGTTGTCAAAAAGGCCCCACTATCTCATTAGTATGAAAACAGTTTTGGTGATGTTGCATTCATTGTTGTTTTTTTACTTTTGAAACTGTCAGAATGAACAAACTATGTATTGAGATCTGATCTTATCACCCATCTTATCATATTGTATCGTATAACGTATCGTATATGTTATATATATATATATATATATATATATATATATATATATATATATATATATATATATATATATATATACATATATATATATATATATATATATATATATATACATATATATATAAAGGTTTTATTCTCCTTTTCTTCCTTCTTATCATTAATATTAATATTAAAAAAACATTTAAAATGTTGACACACATCCCATACCAAAGGGTAGTTTACACATATTTAAAATGTCTCCAGACCTCATGATAAATATTGAGTAGGGCCACATCAGGTCAGTGGAACTGATGCCTTTGGGAAGAATTTAGCCTCCTTAGTTTCTATTACCAATATGTGAATACGTGTGAAAATGTAGGACTCCTTTAAACCCGCAGATTTAACTTGACCTACAGGTTGGGAACCCCTACTATAAAGCAATGATTTAACTTTACCTACCATTTGTGGTCCAATAACCAAACAAAATGGCCACAACAGTTTCTCTCGTCGTGAAAGGCCATGGCTTTTTATCACTACTGACAAATCAAACTGAGGACCAATAAACCTGACAACACCTCTTGTTTTGCAGTCCTTGGTACTACATCAGTTGGGATGAATTCATCTGATGGCGTTCTGTATAGCTTTATTAGTAATTAGTGGTGTAGCTGATCCCAGCTAATCACCAGATCGAATCCACAAGCAGTCCAAAAACTCCATGCTCGACTTGAGCATCGCCGTAAAGATATCATCCATCATTTACTTGAATCCAGTCCTCTCGCACCTTTATGTCTTACTACCTTATCCTTCCAATTGTGCTATTTCTTCTATGGCTTCTTTTTATCCCTCTTTTTTAGTATCCTTTTTTCTTCCAGTTTTGTTGTATTGGATACCTTTTCCTGCAATCTTCCTTCTATTCCTCTCCCTGTTTCACGTTTTGGTTCACAGCAGTAAAGACCCCACTCCATCTTCCACTGCTGCCTGATCCATCCAAGTCTCACATATTAATAGCTTACATGCTAGTCTCTATCCAAGAAGAATCAAGGTCAAAGCTACCAATCACTCACACTGAGGAACTCATTAACTGCAAAAGAGAAATACTCTGTGCAATGTCTTGCTACTGATTTTCCCTCTTCCTACACCCTCCTCTTCCTTCAATTCTTCCTGTCACATGCCATTGACGGCCTGAGGCATGGCACTCATTACAGCCTGTAAATTACTCACTTTATCTGGAAGGAATCCAGGATTTCTGGACCCTGGAATCCTGGCAAAGAAATGTTTAAATTCACATCACAAATACCTGCTAATTTCTGCTAAAGTGCCAGTAAATGATATTCAATAATTTATTAAAACCTCTTCCTCCACCTTTTTGTTGCCAATTCTCCGTCTACCTCTGCTCCTGGCTGGGAATCAGGGATAATTTGTAAAGCTGTTAACAGAATTAAAGGAAGTCAGAGTTAATCCCACATTTTATTAGATCCGAGATTAGCATTGGAGCTAATGACAGTATGCTAGCTTTTCCATTACTCAGTGGAAATTTTTATCAACATAAATTAAGAGCCATATCACAAATTTGATCTATTCATTTAACCAAAAGTATCCCATCTGATCAGTTAAAGTAAAATAAAATTGCAAAGTTTTATTTAGAGATTCAGCATCGTCTCCGACATCCTGATTTAGATTCTCATTAGTCATCTCCTGGAGCAGCCATGCTGTCTGCTGATGTTGTATTGTTGTCTGCAAGTAAAAAGGACAATGCTGCAGACACTATATGCTTATTCTGGCTGAAGGACAGCTCAGGCGGCATGTAACGTCAGACAAGCTGCAGAGGAGGAGGAGGAGGAGGAGGAAGCCAGCACTGAGCAAGGACACTGAGGGGAAACATGATCCCACAGTCCCGTAATATGATATCACTGAGTCACCAGAAGCGGCGGGCCTTAATCAATTATAAAAAGTCAAATTAGATAATGCCTCAGTGTCGAGCGACCCCAAATGTTCTCAAGCCCCCCATGAGGAGCTTTTATGGTCGACCAAAATCTTAGAAAAGTGAGAAAATAGGAGTGCAACAAACTTTGCCGGCATCAAGGCTGAATCTTGACACTGAAATATGACAGACTGAAAGGTCAGGGGGGGTTCCTGTTACAGAAGCATGGCAAAATGAAAGAAACCAGCTAATAGGTTAGAAAGTTGCCAGCCTGCCAGCACTTTTCAGCAGCATCCTCAAAGGACTCAAAACTTCAAATTGCTTGGTTCAACTGAGGTTTACCTCCATGTAGAAATAACACTTGAGCACTAAACCTGTCACAGCAAAAGGAAATAAATCAAATTTAAACTTTTAGAAGAAAAATGCATCCGCAGTTTAGTAGAAAAACACTTTTGCTTTCCTAAAAAAATATAAGAAATCACCACAGAATGAAGAGAGAGAATAAAACACACCACTTATTAAGTTTTAAATGAGCATGAAGGAGGAGTTTTAAAAAAAAAACGAGTCATTTTACCCACCCTAAAATCCATCAATTAATTAATCCATTTCCCTAAACAAGAAATCAATAAGACTGAATTCCTGAAAAAGGTCGATCTTGAGATAAGCCTGGTTACGTGGCCAAAGCATCAGATGGATCAATGAAACTCAATAAAAGTGATGAAGCAAACTCGAACAAGAAACTGTCGAAACGTCTCCGCCTGAACAGAAGCAAGAAGCTAAAGCTAATTACAAACCAAATCACATCCTATCTGCTCCCCCTCAAAAACATAAACAAACCTCCAGCTCGGTGTTTGTGCGTCTGTGACAAACAGCAGATGATTGCAATGAGTGTGGCGCTGCATTGGGAAGATTTGTGACCGGGCAAACTTACTAGTCATGACAAGCGTGGTAATGTGATGCCTGATGTGGTGACACACAAACACACCACACAATTAATCCCTCACACAAAGACAGATGCATGAAGAGGTAGAGAACACTCCCAAAATACTCAAGTAAGGAAAATTTCATTGCTATTCTTGCACTATATACATAATATGGACAAAACACACAACTCACACCAGTTGTTGTGTCCCTGTCAACACCACACACATCCACACTCACTATCAGTGATCCAAAGAGCCAATTCTAGGAGTAAGTCTGAATTCGTTTCTAATATAATGTGTCCCCCTGCAGCATGGTGGACCTCACTAACAGTAACTAATAGAAAAAAAGCTTATCACAGCTAAGCGACTCTCTCTTTCACACACACACAGCAACAAACACACATCAGTGGTTTCTCAAGGTTGAGATATCTGGGAAATGTGTAGATAAGCACAGCTCAGCATGCGAGCTGTGGGGTCGGGGGGTGTAGGGGAGAAAGCCGAGAGGGTAGATTGAAAACAATGTGAGGGGGTTTAAAAGCGTTCTTAAAAGGTAGCTTCTCCTCCCGTTGTTATGGCTAAATTGATTACAACACCGTAAACAAATGAGACAGTGACTGAAAAGAAGAGAAATGGGATTTGAGGGTCCCTTCTTTTCCAAAGCGAATGAGTCATCCTGTGTTTGATTTTGTCTTTTAACTCAGGACATTGCTCAGGAAATCCACCTTTAACTGCAGCTCAACAGGTGGAATGAAAGAAATTTATCAGAAACTAATGGATAAACCTGCAGGCAGTTGTTTCACACATACACATACACACACAAAACATGTGAGGCAGTTCACAGCAGGACACACACACACATGATTGCGTACTACTCCCATTTTTCCTAAGGTGTCAAAATTATATCCGCAAATGCAAACACAGTCTGCAGGGGGACAAGCAGTCTATCAGCAGTGTGGTTATCCTTTACACAGGGACAATGACATCGGCTGGCTTATGTTACAGCAGGTTGGATAACACACACACACACACACTTCTTCTGACGCACACAGTCGCAGCTGTATGTGGTGCCACCTCAGCTTGACGTTGAGGCAACTTCAGGGTTTAAGCGTCTCCTTCAGTTTCTGTCCTTGTGTCACAGCCACTGATCAGCGCGCGCGTGTGTGTGTGCGCGCGTGTGTGTGTGAGATTCAGGTGTATCCAGGCAGATTAAGCACTTATAACACAGTGATGAAACTAAATGGCCACACACACACACACACACCCAGGCTGATTTATGGCCTTTCTGTATTGCAGTCGCCCTATTAGAGCGAATGGTGACAAGTTTTATTAACGAAGACTCCAGTGAAGGAAGGATGGCGGGCTGAGCTAAAGGATGGAAATAAAGGTAAAAAGAAAGAAAATGAGCCTTGTGTCATTGGAAGAAGGAGAGAAAGAGGTGATAAAAATTAAAGGACGCGGAGAAGGAGGGAAGAAGAGAAGCAGGTAAAAGGTAATAGACCAGACCTCGGTCACCTGATCTAATCTCTCATCTAGCAGATGCATCATGATTGTGTGTGTGTGTGTGTGTGTGTGTGTGTGTGTGGATCTTCTCATTCTTATGCAGCGCTCGGTGCATCTGCAAACTTCCCCTCCCATCTTAACTCCTCCCTGTCACTCGTCTCCCTCCATTCCATCCCTTCATTACATATTTAAACTCTGCCTCTCCTTCCCATCCTCTCATTGTTTCTCATTTCTTCCCCACAGCGAATCCCTGCTCTTTATTCCTCACCATCCTTCTTTCGCAGCAGCCATGATGCGAAGCATAGAGGTGAAACTGAGCATCGCGGCACACCCATTTCTCTCTTTCCAACCACCCTCTCTTCAACTCCCCATCCCTCCTGCATCCATCCAGTCACGACTTCCTAATTGTGCAAAGACTCACTGGAGAGGAGAAAAAACACTGAGTCAGAGAGAGGGAAGAAAGAAAGAAACAGCAGTCTAAGTCATGCAACACTGCCATGTTGGTTTTCATCTCAATCTGTTTATTTATTTATTTCACTTTCAGAAGGGCACCTGAATGCAACAATGGTAACAATTTCAGTTGTTGTTTTACCCTGCATCACCACACATTAATAACCTGAACTAACAGAGCACATGTTGGTGATTGATTACCTTTTTCTTTTCAGTCCTACAAGGTTATCTTTATTCTGCACTGAAACGAACAGAAAGTAATGGCTGCCTTGGGGGCACGAAATTCATAATTAATTTACAAAAATGATGCAGCTTTTCTGGAAAACTGTCAGCATTAAGTTCATTTTATGATTCTCAAAGTTTTTCTGACTTTTTTATGCTAATGTAACTAAACTAATTTACACAAACAGAACCGAATTTTATTTGAACAAACAGAAGTTGCAGGTGCCTCCCCCTCTCTCTCTGCTGTGCTTCTGAGAAATCATTTAGTCTTTGAGCTAATATATATATTAAATATATATATATATATATATATATATATATATATATATATATATATATATGTATATATATATATATATATATAAAGGATAAAAAATATGACAACATAACTCTTGTCCGAGGAATCCACATTTAACGCATCTGGTTTGTGTTTAAGCATATTTTTATCTCTTTATTTGTTTAATGTGTAAGTCAAAAATTTAAAACATGTATGTAGCATGTGAACACAAAAGGAGATATAGGTGCAATAAGGGGATATTTACTGACCTCCTCATTAGGAAAATCTGTTCAATTGCTTGTTATCACAAATCAGCCAATCACATGGCAGCAATTCAATAAATTTAGGCATGTGGACATGGTCAAGAAAACTTCCAGAAGTTCAAACTGAGCATCAGAGGAGGAAAGGGGATTTAAGTGACTTTGAACATGGTATGGTTGTTGGTCTGAGTATTTCAGAAACTGCTGATCTCCTGGGATTTTCAAACAACCACCTCGAGGGTTTACAGAGAACGGTCTTAAAAAAGAGAAAATATCCAGTTAGCAGCAGTTTTCTGGACTAAAATGCCTTGTTGATGTTAGAGGTCAGAGGAGAATGGGCAGACTGGTTTGAGATGATGGAAAGGCAACAGTAACTCAAATAACCACTGGTTCCAACCCGGCTATACGGGATACCACCTCTGAAAGAACAACATGTCCAGCCTTAAAGCAGATAGGCTACAGCAGCAGAAGACCACACCGGGTGTCACACCTGTCAGGTAAGAACAGCAAACTGAGGCTACAATACACACAGACTCCCCTAAACTGGACAGCAAAAGATGGAAAATGTTGCCTAATCCCATGAGTCTCCATTTCAGCTGCAGCATTCAGATGGTAGGGTCAGAATTTGATGAAAACAAGATGAAAGCATGGATCCACCCTGCCCCTATTTACTGAGGCCTCTTATATGACATGGTTTAACCACAAAAGCCTACCTAAGTATTGCTGCTGACCATGTCCATCCCTTTATGATCACAGTGTAGCATCTTCTGACGGCTACTTCCAGCAAGATAATTAACCATGTCACAAAGCTCAGATCATCTCCAACTGCTTTCTTGAACATGACAATGAACACACTGGACTCCAACAGTCTCCACAGTCACCAGTTCTCAATCCAATTGAGCAGCTTTGGGATGTGGTGGAACGGGAGATTCTCATCATGGATGTGAATCTGCAGCAACTGTGTGATGCTATCATATCAATATGGAGCAAATTCTCTGAGAAATGTTTTCAACGCCTTGTTAAATTTATGACACAAAGAAGACAGCTCTAAAGGCAAAAGGTGGTCAAACCCAGTTCTACCAAGATGTGCTAATAAAGTCTCTGGTGAGTGTATGTAATTTCACAATCATAAGGTAATCAGTAACCAAACCAACACAACAGGCATATGATCCAATGAATTACCAGTAATTCAGAATAAAGCAAAGTTAAGGTCAAGCAAAGAATAAAATCTGTGGTGCTTTAGAGGTCACCACAGAAAATGTGTTCGGGGTATTTCTTCCTCAGAGGTATTATTTTCTGGGATCTTTAGAATTTTGAACTTCCAGAAGGAGGACAAAGCTGCACAGCTGAAAAGAAAGTCAGAGAAACGGAGGTCAGAAGAACTAAGAGAAGCTTCTTTACACAGTCTGCTGTCTGACAAGTATTCATTAACAAAAATCAATACTGGCAGAGCAAAGCGAGACAAAGAGATGAAGAGAGGAAAGAAAATTTTTGTATTCATTGTTGGCTCATTTCAATTAATTTGCTTGCACTTCACTGAAGGCCCCTAAACACAACACCTCCGGATCATCACATGCCCGCTGTTGGCTGCTTGTAGCCTCCAGAGCTTCATTTCTGTTGCTCAAAAGTCTTGCAGCGATTTTCTGTGGGAATAACAGTTTTGCTGAAAACCACCCATAAAGTGCTCTTTAAGAGCTTTCCAACCAGCACTCCTCCTTTGTTAATCTGCCTCTCACAGGACATCTCCTCTGTTCGCCTCTCTTTGTCTGAGACTAAATATGGAAGTTGTTTTTGCAGCGATAGTCGTCATCTGTCTGTCTGTCTCTCCCCCTCGGGGAGATGCTTCACCGCAATAAGACATACACAGACAGACTTTGAAACATCAGCAGGACTTTGACCAACACTTCCCTCTGAAATTCATGACTGCTTTTCCATCAGAGGAAAAGGGGAGAAGGTATAAAGACAAATAAGGTGTGTGAGAGGTTGATCCTGGATCATAGATCATAACACTCGTCTAACTCATCATCATTCTATCCTCTGTGTGTGTGTGCGTGTGTGTGTGTGTGAGAGAGAGCCATGGAGGGAAACTTTTTTGGCTGTCACTGTGCCCAACGTCCCCTCCCTCCTCCTCCAGTCTGCCACAGTGGGAGGGTTTGTTTTGTAACTAAAGCATAGCCTGGAAAGGTGGCCATCTGACCTTTACACTGGACGGTTGAGGTCTGTGGGATTGTGTGTTTGTGTGTGCAGGTTGAAAGGACACGGTGTCTAACAGCTGTTCCAAGTTGCACGCACAAGCTATCATAATCTCCTCCAACATGCACAGTATTTTGGACTTGCCAAGCTGCAGCTGCTTGCACGAGGATGCATTGCCTCTGATTTGACTGTTTATTTATTTTGATGCAACTGTAAACCTCTAATACCAGAAAGGTCATCTCTTCTGATCCCCTCTGAGCTGAGTGGAACACACTAGCTCAAACTTTGGACAGAAAGGAGACATTTGTCCAAATTTCCATCATAAGCACCGATCTGTAATTTAAAGCAAACAGCTGAATATGTATATTAATTCACAGGGTTGCTGTACTTCCCGTAAAAACACACAATTCCAGAAGATAAACACAGTCAAAAACTAGCACAGATGTCACACACACTGGCTAGGTGCGGCAATTACAGCTGCAGCGTTCACCCAGCTGATTCTGCACATTAAAAGACATTATTCAGCCAATCTGCTTCTCTGCACCGTTATGATAATCCAGCAACTTTCTGATCCAGATAAATGTCCTCCGATGCACATTAGTAATTCTACACTGTACGCAACGCATGAAAGCTCCGAGCCCAGAGGTGTTTTTCAAGGAAAAACCAGTCCGCTGAACAGGAAATGATGCGTTTTATGTTTAGGGAAGAAGCAAGATTAATTATTCAAATCTATTTTTTTCTCTCCCTCTGAATAAATGGCCTCTTGTGCATTTATAAAAAACAAAAAGTTAACGTTGCAGGAAAAATACAGGTAACTGTTGAGTTATAAGTGCCACATGGTCAGGACTGGACCTCATCTGAACCTCCCCTTCCCTCACTTTGAACGGTAACCCTCCCCCCTCCGAAACTCTTCCTGCAAAACACCACCCAACCTGGGAATAACAGTGTGATCTGATCTGGTCCCTTCATGTCAGGGAGCTAAAGAAAGATCAAAGCAAGTATTCTTACAGCCCAATGTGCATCCCACAACCCTGACACCAACTTTGCGTGCCTCCTCTTCACCCACAGAAAAAAATGATAAAGAAAATGATAGCCTGGTCGTAGGTGGGTTACATAAAACTAAGCAGCCCCATCATGTAGCAGAAAGCTTCTTTAGATGTCAAAAAACTCTTAATATTCAGGATCTAAAGTTAAAATGCTCCAATACGATCTCAGTTATTGGATCAGGGTCCCAAGTGAGATATTGTTTTATTGAACCATATGTCTGTTGTTTTATATGTTGTGTTATACAAAATTTCCCAGGAGAGTTGAGATAAGTCTTAAATTTTGCTGTATGGCAGTGTTTCCCAATCCAGGTCCTCGGGACCCCCTGCTCTGCATGTCTTAGACGTGTTCCTACTCCAACACACCTGATTCAACTTAATGAGCTTCCTCATCCAGGTCTTTGCAGCCTGTTAATGAGACATTCATTTAATTCAGGTGTTAAGGTAGGGTTACATCTAAAACATGCAGGGCAGGGGGTCCCGAGGACCTGGACTGGGAAACACTGCTGTATGGAGATATAGTGGAACAGACATTATGAAGCATTTACACATGTAGGAAACACATTGTCTCAACATATTACGTCAGGTAATGCACAAACAGGTTTTTGCTAAAATGTTCAAAATTCTTATGCTGATAAATGCTCTTCTCTTGCTGCAGTTTTTAACTGCATGCTGTCAGAAAAATGCAAGCATTGGACTCATACTTAGTTATCCAAACTTTAATGACTTAATGACAAACGTTTTCACCAACACGTGTGGTGTGTTGGACTAGCTGCAGTAGTTGTAGCTCTAACAGAAGCAGCACATTAATCTGCACTGTTTTACTTTGATTTTATGTTTGCATTAAGATCTGAGGGATCATACAGACGCTTATAGAGACAGACCTGATCAGTCTGTGTTCCCTGCACCTTGAAAATCTGCCTTATGTTATAAAAATACTGAAGTGCATCACTGGCTGAAACTACACTAAAGCCCTCGGTACGTCAAGTCTTGTGGCATCAATTCTGGTTGATGCTTTTGTCCGGGATCACAAAAACGATGAGTGTAAACATCTCTTTAAGCCTTTATTTGAATTTATTGATAGAGTTCAAACAGATTCTGAGCAGGTAGAATAACAGACAACCTAAAATGTGAGCATTTTAAAACTGAAAATCTATCAAATGCCAGCGTACTGCCAGGAGCTGCTAAATAAAATTGTACATGTATAATGAATGGGAAAACAGGAGTTATTGTCAGCTATTTCTTTCTAAATGCTATAAAGTGGCTTTCATGTTGCATTGCTCTAGTTTTTTTTTAGTTTTTGTTCTACTCTCCATGACTTTTCCTGTTTTTTCTCCATCTGTACATCTCTCTGGCATCAACTAGAGCTTTTACGGAAAAAAAAGTACAAGGCTTCTAAGTCCCTGTATCCTAAACACACACACAGATCTTAAATTCACACATCAGTGATTCAGCTGTGTGTCAAGCAGTTGGTAAAATGACATCTCTTCTTCTTCAGACACTGACATAAACGCACACTCCAAAAAAAAGTATTTTCCTACATTGAAATTGCACTTCAGAGCTGCAGCAGCAGAAACAACAGCAAGTTTTTCTGTTTTTTTTAAATGTGGTAGAGTGAGTGAAGTCTGTTCCCCCACCAACACACCCAACAGCAGCACTATGAAACATTAAAGTCAGCAGCAGCTACTACACGCCTCTCCCCTGACATCCGTCCACTCACATCTTTCAGATTTACTTCCAGAGCAAAAGTTTTGTGTTCTGTCAGACTGAGGGTCAGTTTAGGTGAGGATAGCAAGCATCTCTAATCCGAAGCATTCATTTTGCTGGCTGTGGGCCCGAATGGACTCTCCTGCTCCGCTACTCCGTGCCCAAATTGTACCCCGGGTGCTGCACATGCAGCTTCTCACTGCTTCTGGTGTGTTTACAAATGGGTTAATTTTTGTGTGTTAAAAATTCCTGCTATGTTAACTAATAGAATTGTTGTGAATTTTGTAATTAAACTCTAAGAAATCTTTTTGATCTCTTTATTTTAAAAAAAATCTTGTAAGGCTTCGCCTATAAGTTTAAAAGAAAGTTTTGTCACAACAACTTTCAGCTTTCCACAGGTTGTACTTGTTTTCTTTCTATATAAGAGAAAGGTGACCTTGTTCTCCTTGAACAGAGTTAATGCTTTTAGAGGTTTTGATTCATTACTCCCGATTAACAAGAAATTTAGCTAAATAAGCTCGTAAACAGACTAATAATGCTGAGTTGTTGGGAAATATGGTCAAAACAGAACCTGCCTTTCTGATATAAAGTCTCATTTCCTCCTATACTCAAAAACATAGTCCTGTCAAAGTGCCCATGAGCAGAAAAAAAGACTCTTCGGCCTCAAAAACCTAAGAAACACACACACACACACACACACACACAAAAAAAAAAAAAAAAAAAAAAAAGAAAAGAAAATGACTGCTTGAAAACACACCAAACATTTGAAGAATAACTTAAGTGTGGACCCTATAGACTGGGTGTTAAATCAATGCACCACTGAGTCCAAAACAACTGCCCATCTCTCTGACTGCATTTTCAACGTCAGACTCAACTCCAAACTCGTTCAGCCTTTCCATCCAGCGTGCCCCCCCCCCACCTTTTCCACCACATCTTCCAAATGCATCATGAGAGCACCAGATTGTCTATCAGATGCACTCAACTGTAGACAGTGGGCCATCGTGCCATAAAGTATGTGTTTTCAAGACTCGACCCCTCGGCATACACACACTGCTACACACAACTGACGTTTTTCCCTCCGGGGTGTGATTGTCTTTGACTCAACGTTTGAAGAAAAACATAGCTTTCAATCAGAAGTGGTTTGATTTTCTATCAGAAAAAGCTATAGCATTCCCGGACAGTGTGTGTTTCAGCTGTTCTTACTGCCATTATTGTGTGTACGTGTGTGTGTGTGTGTGTGTGTGTGTTTGTGTCGTGGTGGATAATGTGAGTCAGCTATGTCTCCCACTGTCTCGGAGGAAGCAGAACAGAGGAGGCTGGGAGCAATAACGAATACACACAAGGATAGGTAGGTACATGCTTACAACAAAATGAGAAGAGACATTAAACCCACCGATTTGCAGCTCACATACACACACACACCCATAGAAACACACAGACAAGGCAGGGGAAGTGTGTGCTTGTGTGCGCGTGCGTGTTAACTGACTCCTCTCATCAGTATCTCGTTAATGTGGAGACAGACGGCGGCGCCATCTGTTCTCGTGACAATCGCACACAAGCAACTTTTTCCAGCGACATTTCTCTGCAACATCACTCCCATCGAACGCTCTGATTGGCTGACAGATCCTCCGGCTTACACTTACATGTTCGTAAAGTAAACTCAGTTTTTTCTCCATTTTTTTTCTTTGAAAGAGCTAACGCCCCACAACCTGTAGGAGTAATCTGGAGCGTGGTTGCTTCTGCGAGGCTAAACGGGGCTTGCAAGCAACCTGGTTTCAGCTAAAGGGCACAGCTCGACCTACACATGGCTAATCTTCAGCCTGATTTTGGCTCCAGGGCTCCAAAAGGCTTTATTAACGCCAAGCACTATTGCTGGATTGATGACTGAGTGACACCACAAACACTGGAGTCAAGTATCAGCAACTGCCTCAGACTGAAATCATCTTGGTTTAATTTAAAAGTGAGGAAATTAAATGCATCATCGGCAAACACTGAACATGGTAAATGTAAATAATAGCAACTATTAAAACTGAATCAACCATGATAAGTCTGCTAAATACAGAGGAAATGTTGGCCGTATTTCCAAATAGGTTGGATTTGAGACATGTCCCTGAAGAAAGACCTGCTAAAGGAAACTAGCGATCTGTCCCATTCCTAAATGATCTGGCTGGGTAGCATAGCAGGAACTGCTTATTACACCTCAATGAAACCCTTAAACTTTGTTTTAGCTGATGAACAGGATTTGTTTATTTTTGTTTGGCTATACTCAGTGTTATCTGTATACTTAAAAGGAAATTAACTCAAGATTTAGAGAAGTTCTGTGTGTTTGGGGTTGTATTCCAGCAACAAAGGAAGGGTAATGCAGTGATTTATAGTGGGAAGAGCCCAAAAGTCAAAGCAAAACCTGTGTGGAAGTGTGAGCAAGAAGATCTTATTAAACCCAAAGTAATAAATTAGTTAAATTATTATTTTTTTCTGGCTGTGTTATGTAAACACAAAAATCCACATTATTATGTAAAAAAAACTCTAAAAGAAACACCTAACTTTGCAGGTTCACACACTCCCTGTAGCCATTAACAGGCATTGTTCAGATGAGCTGTAATTCCCACCACTGGAAGCATGCCAATGCAAACCTTTAACTCTCCTCATCCACATACACACACACACACACTCATTCTGTACACACTACTAATTATGGCACTTCAGTCAGCTACAGAAGAAACGCCAGTTTGATAACTAATTTGTCTTAATGATCAGGATTTAAAACAACCTGCTAATCTTCAAGCCAGCAAAGGAAATTTGTGTTATTGTATGTTTGCTTTCTTTTATTCTTCTGTTTAACTAACTGAGTGTAAAGAATTCAGGTGCATGAAATTAAATAAATCACCAGGAAAGGTTTGTTTGTGAAGAGCAGTATGAACCCGCAGAAGGAACTCATCCTTAACTGCCCCCTGAAGCTCCTTCAAGTCTGTTTTCAGAGAACATAATCGCTTTAAATCAACTTTATAGAAATAAATGTTGGATTTTGGTCAATGTTTTATTAACTCAAAGAGGAAGCACGTTACCAGGGGCAACTGCCCTGCATCCCATCTAGACTGTCTCAGGAAGCTTTCTGGCTCCGACATCTTCATTACCCGCTACGAGAAAGAGGCAACTCTTCAGTCCACCTGACGGGCTAGGTGTCTATAAGAATAGCCACATCATACACACCTAGCCATCTGTCGGGCTCTAACAAGACTCAACCCAGGACTCAAATAAAAGTTTGTAGAACAGCCACAAGGTGTGAATGATTGATCTTTACCGGTGAGGGACCCTGCTGAGGAGGCAAAGGGGGTCCCGTTACGTTCAGAATTAATGAAGACATTTAATTAGTGTTGATGGCTTGTGGAGGGGAGTCCTGCTTGGTTTGGGGTGTACATTTTCATTTTCTATCCCTCATATCAAGTCAAAACAAGACAACTAATTGACCCTCTTTTCTGTGGACCGCCCTCTGTTGAGCCCACTGGACAAAATGGGAATGAAATGATGAAAAAAAAATGCGCATCATACATTCCAGTGGCACTGAACCTAAATCACTGTAGATATGCTATTTATTTTCTTTGCACATGAAAATCGTCCTCTAGTTTTCAGTAAACTACTGAAGAAAAACTGTTCATTTATTTATGGACTAATTGTCTTACTTAGGTAAAAAGAAAGAAATCAGACTGCAGTCTGTTTTGGAGCTTTTTATCAAACCACATCCCTCATCTGGGTTTTAAGTTTGCAAATTAACTTACAAATTAGGTGAAGCAAAGCGATGTTGATTTAACAGCTTGTAAAAACAGCTTTTACCAGATGAAACTGCATTAGTGAAGTCTTGAAAGCCTTGAAGAAGGAGTTTGTTTAAACCTCACCGTTCAAAGACACTTTAAGGTTAAATTAGAAGCAGTAAATCTCACACGTATTTATTCTAATGAGGCAACAAAGCTGGGACTCAGCTGGACTGTTGACTAAGCTGGAGAAACTAAGGTAGAGAACTGTGCTGGAGATAGGAGAGAGTGAGTGAGATGACGAGGGAATAATCTGGAAAGTGAGCAGGTGTAAAAATTCAACACACTGCTGTAACACAATCTCTTGGTCACACACTTAAGCACATCTTACAGGCCCAAACACACCTGGGTTACTTGTGTGACCAAGCATCCCCCTGCAGTCTTGATTAAGGATGCAAACACTGAGTTGCTAGGCAACAACAACCAAAAGAAGCAGGTAAAGGGTCGACCTTAACACCCCATATCCCCATCCCAAAACCTCACACAGAGACGGTGACATTTCTTGGGTTTACTACAACATGTTGGCTGCTCCTCTCGCCTTCTGCGTCTCCTTGGAGACAGAAAGCATAGCAGATTCCCCCCCGTCCACACACACACACACACACATAAACACAATTAATTACCACCCTTCTCATTCAAATCTGTGAATCGTCTCTATTAAAGCAGAAAAAGTAGTGTAGAAGAAGATGAAGAGGATGAGGACTAAGAGGAAGACACAGGTCCTCAAACGACCCACAGCGTACAAACACAAAAGCATGATAGCATCCCTGTGTGGGTACACACACACACACATCGGGATGGGTGGGGGGGTCTCAACATGTGAAAGGGAAAAAAGAGGCAGAAAGTGTGAGCCGAGGCCAACTGCTTGACAAAAAGTGAGCCAGTCTCGCATTCAGATGCAGTGAGGCAGACCTTCCCAGCGACCGTGCTCTAAAGAAGATGAAGAAAACGCATTAAGCAGAGTCCACTTCTCTCCATCCTCTTCTCTTTCCTCATGCTCTTCTTTCCCTTCTTACACGTTGCATCTCAGTTAACCAGTCATGCTTCTTCTCTTCCCTACCTGCCATCCTCGTTTCCTTTCCTCCACTCAAACCTTTCCAATCTTTCCTGCCTCTTCTCTTTCTTCTCATCTTTTTCAAACCACTGTAACACTCCCATCTCAATCTATTCTTGAACCCATTCACCTCCAACCACCCCCTCCCCCTTCTCTTTACTCATTATAACCTCTCCTCTCATTTTTACTAGCCCTCCTCTTTGCCCTTTCTCCCAGTCACCCCATCACCTCCTTTTTGTTTAGCCACTCCTCCCTTCTCTGCTGTCCATATCTGCTGATATGCAACAGTCATGAAGGGCACCAAGCTCCTCGTCTGAAGGACACTTGGTGGTGGGGGATGCAGCATATGCTGCTATGCAGTACATGTGAGAGCTTAGCATGGAAACAGAGCAGCTATAAATATAGCATCCGGCCGGTGCAGTGAAACCTGCCTCTGCTCTCCGTAGAGCTGCCTGCCGTACCTGCAAGTGTAACATACTGAAGAAACAGAACTGCACTGAAAATGTTTTAATTCAGCTTGAAGATGTGCAATCTCTTCTCTATGAGTCTCTCTTTTATTTATAGACTCCAGAAGTAGCGAGTAATCCACACCAAGCGTCCCGTATATGTACTCCGAAGGCCAGCAGTGAAAGAATAATTTGTAAATATTAAACATGTCAAGTTACAAAATGTTTGTTTTTCTCCATGATTGGACACATTTGCAATGTGTGGAAAAAGAAAGATGAACATCGGCTTCATCCTAGAGCAGATAAATAAAAAATGGCTCTTCTGCGTCAGGTTGGTTATTTATCTAGCCGAAGAAAACACTGCATTTGAAAGGCTGCATTCCCCTTCTGCTCATTAAGTCTTCAGATTTATCTTTTCTTTTATTTTTAATAAAAACATACAAACAGATGAAACAGGATTTATGCAAACTGGGATAAAACACAGATCTACTGGATTTAGTTAAAACTCTTGTGCTTGAGATCCACTGTAATCAAATTTATTTGTCCTAAATTATGTGATTTGACAAGAGTAACAGTGGGATATATCAGGGAAGATTAGCTAAATCAAATTACTTTTGCCATTCTTTCATCAACCTTGTAATGCAAGAGCTTATGTCCTCACCCTCAGATTTAGCTCACTTTGCTTGCGTAAAACATCATGCTCCCCAATTATTTACATCATCAGTGTTTCCTCACTTCAATAGAGCTTTTCATGGACATCTGGTTGGGACAGGTCTGGGAATTATGTGCACATTTTATCGCACGTCATTGGCCTTGTTTGGAAACATTTTATTGATTTACTTGTAATTTATTTAACAAACACACAAGTTGTGCATTTGCTGGTGCAAAGATTGGGATTAGGTTAAAACCTGAAGCATATCAAGTGCATCACAGCTTAAATGCACCAAGGCTATAAAATTGTTTCTCTTTCTTAGGGCTCAGAACAGTGTGTTTGACCTGAATAAACACGAGGATAACCTACAGAAACAGCTCTATGTGCTGCTGTAATACTTGTAATGTAATCTCACAATACAACCTCCTTAATGTCAAATGAAATAAATGATGTATAAAATTCTATATTTAGAGTTTGCTTGTTGCCATGATAAATTTTTGGAGCTTTTACACAATTATCCACACAAAAAAACAAACAAATTCACAGTGAATCACATAGTTCTTGCATGTACAGCAAGATTGTATACTTACAATTCACATTTTCAAATGGACTACATCAGCCAATAAACGTCTAGACTGTTTCTAAATCTCTGCAAAGGTGCAACCTTTTTACTGAACGGGACTGATGCCAGATGTTAGCATGAAGTCAGATTATAACCAAACATCCAATTACATAAGGAATGCAAAGCACTAAGACTGAAGCAAATGTAAAGTAGATGTTGGAAGAACAAAATGGGCTGTAGCTCATTCAGCTGAGCCACCGCTAATCATTTGACTGCTGCTCTTATGCAGCCAAGCAACAATATTCTTTTGTGTATGGGATGCAATGCAGCCGCCTCCTGAACCCAAAACAGCTTCTGAAACATTCTGCACATGATGGTCATTTAAAGATTTTAGCCTCTGTTCATGCTGCAACACACACTGTCAGCTTGCTTAATCTGGAGTTTGGGTTTTAAAGGTGTTGGGCGCGGTGCTCTGGCAAACTGTAGAGATGGTGACCTCGCAAGCATGGAAAAAACAGGAGCTCTTAAGGTACGTCATCGAGGTACACCGAGAACTCCCACGCCAAAATACCCCCCTCCTCCACCCCACTTAAACACATGCACATATGCAGTTATAAATAGTCTAAGCGTGTGCGTGAGCAGCAGAGAGGTGACAGCAGATGCAGCCCTCACTCTGAGGCCTGTTCCATCCATCACTGTCAGGACAGCCAGGTGGACGGGAAACACACATGCACAAAAAACAAAAGCCTCTGTAGGCATTAACACATCCACTTACTTACTGTGGAGCTTTTACTGCTGACACAGATGCACATGATACAAAGTGAAGTAGAGAGCTGGCGTTACCAGAATATGTACAGAACCTTGACCACTGACCTTGTTCACCCTTCTCAGGTTCAGACAAGGCGACCAGAAATGCTTGCATGTGCATATATGGCCATATATACACATATATATGTGACCACTGGACACAAAGACCTACCGTAAAAACTCAGAGAACACACAGGACTACTACACAGGCATGAAACAGTTGGTCAGTAAGTATGTTGCTAAAGGGCACGTCAGTCAGTCAGACCCCGAATCACAAGGCCCATGACTTATAAAGCACTTCCTCCACTCAGATGGAGATGATTGGGATGACTCTGATGGCTATTTTAGAGGAACACTGGCAGCTCCTGCTGAAGACTTTTGTCAGGGCAAAGCTAGTGCAGTTAGCTGGTTCATTTACTATACATCTTTAATCCTATTCAAGGTCCTAAGTAGGGGATGGAGCCTACCCCAGCTGCTATCAGGCATGGGGTGGGAGTCAACACGGAGACAAATGAGACTAATAACCATACACACTCACTCCTTGGGAGAATTTAGAGTGACCAAATAAGCTAACACACATGTGGACTGACTAAACACTGCATCACTCTGATAAGTGCATTTTTCAAAAGGCTATAAAAGGACAACTAAGTACAGTTAAGTAACCATTTGTGCCTCTAATAGCTTCAGATTAGGGTTATTTGCACATTTCTCGACCACCATTGACAATCACCACAGACCGACTCCTCCAGGGTATCAGGCTCTCCTCCTCCTTCACTTAGCTCCTGATGAAATGTGCTCACAATCATGAATTTAATGCCAACTGGTAGTACCAGTCAACTGAATATTAATAGTTAAAATTTTTGAGTATTTAAATTAGAAGTTTAACAATTTGATTTCAACCTTTTTTCAACCTCTTTAAGGAAAATGTGACTACAAACATGAATTTAACCGATAATTCCAGTTTATATAATACTGCAAGTTTATCTTAATGTTCTGATTAATCTAAGTTACTATTTTTACCTTAAAAGGAAAAGGCACATCCAGTAACAATACGTCAGTATCTGCAATATTTGCATTAAAATTCTATTTGGTTTAAACAAGTTCTGTAATAAATTAAATTTGCACATCATTTCAAATGAATTGTATGCATTATTTTTGAGATAACAAGTTTAAAAACACATAAAAAGGAAGAGTTGTAAACTAATTTAATCAAATTATTTTAAGGATTCTGAAAACTCTCCTTCAAAAGCTGCACTTGATTGAAAATAAGAGGCCAAGTCACGCCCATATCCATGAATACAAGTCACAGACAGCATCAACATGCACAGAAAAACATCACTTACACACTCACACTTTGCCACACAATCACTCACACACGCACACACGCAGAGGCAATGGAGGATGACCAGTGCAATCAGCGACTCCGTCCTTCAGAGTGAGGAATGCCGGGGGTGACACATCATCGCCACACACATGCACACGAGACATGAACACCCACACAAAACAATAAACCACATCCTCATGTCATCCATGCTTCAAACACGCACACACACACATATGTCAAAGTCTGAGAAGTTCTGCTGAACGCAGACATGATTAAAGAGCAAATTTATGTGCGTCCTTAACATTTTCCTCTAATCCGCTGACATTTTGGCTCCTTTTATTACAGAGAGGAGGAATCCAGCCAAACTCTTTCCTCATTGTCTCTTTTGCCATTTTCCTTCTGTTCTCTGTGTCTTCATATCTTTTCATGTGTTTTCAGTTTTCAATTAAACTGAAGGGAAACTTCATCATCTCCTGATCCTCCACCTACCTCTTTCCTTATCTCTTCTTCCAAGTTTCTAAACATTTTCTAGGCAATTTCACATCTTTTCAAATGCTGATTTCAGGTCTATAAAACAACTGAGTTAAATAGAAAAGTTTCTAACTGACAGTAATTTATCATTTTCCACCAATTTAACACTGCTGTTAGTCTCAACATAGAGGGCGGCGAGAGGGAGCAATGTTTCTACTTTCAACCTGCAGAGGTCCAGACGTTACAGTAGACTAGGCTGCTTAGTCAAATGTGAGCAGATAACCGCGGCTTAGTGGCTTAACACATACAGAATTAGTCCAGCACAACCAGTACAAATGCTTTGCGAGTTCCAGTCAAACACACCACGACATTTCAGTCCAATCTCTGAAATGTCACTGAACATTTTGAACAACCTGCAGACATTTTATCACTTTCTGCAGCCGAATGCATGACCTTTTTTTTTTTTTTTTTTAAAGAAAAGTCTATAATTCTCATCCTCAGTGAGATTAAAACCACATTTTAAATAGTAAACAGACTACAAACAACCCATGATTGAAATAAAAAATTAGAGAAACTCCTATCGGTGTATAATAAATTAAATTTGTGAATTTCAATTAACTGTGGATCAGTAAAGAGGCAGAACAAGCTTTTGCATCTACAGAGACAATGCCTTTTTTATGTATGTGTTTAAATGCCAAATTTTTTCCAGTGTTAATTAATCATAACCCAAAGATATGCACCTGCAGCTCGGTTTATAAATAATCTCAGCTGGTGCCATCAAATGCTGAACTGTCCTGATTTCTGCTTTTAGAGGTTTCCCCTAGTATGGCTGAAAGAATCTGAAGACTCTATTAGATGGCAAAAAGACCAATTCTACCAATCTCACAGATAAATAAATGTCTGAAACCTGCCTCACAATACAGTTTAGCTAAGAGAAACCAAAAGAGGAAAGAGAGAGGATGGCCTGGGAATAGGTTAGAAAGAAAATCAGAAAAAGAACAGGATTTCTGGAGTAGTAAGTAGGGGAAAAGAGACTGAGAAGGAAGGGAAAAAAAGACGACAGGTGGACGTGAGCAGACAGAAGTTTAATAAGATTTGATCGATTCTTATGCACAGACATAAATATTCATTAAAAACACACCTTTTCTGTAAGAATCAGTATGTCAAAAACGAGATTTTCAACTGTATTTACATGTGTGTGCTTTCCTTGTGTGTGTGTGTGTGTGTGTGGCCTCGCCATTGGCCAGTACATGTGACGAGAGTCTTATGCAGCAGCAGATCCATATTAGGCAGAGAAGAAAGAGATAGAAACAAAGAAATGGACTTTGGATGCCAACCTTTGACCTCCGGGTTTATCTTTAAATACAGTTCAGTGGAAAATGAACCTGCTTCTGAGAGGCTGATGAAAGTGTGTGTGTGTGTTTGTGTGTGTGTGTCACTGCAGCTGTGCAAAAACCAGAATATTTATGTGCGTGTTCATCATCAGACGCAAAGCCTCACGGGCTTTGAACTTCCCAGCTGTTCCATCAAAAGATCTGCTTCCTCTGTGCATCTCTCATCTCACACACACACACACACACACACACACACACACACACACACACACACACACACACACACACACACACACACACACACTGCATGTGCTTTCATTTTTCCATTATATTCGGCCTGGTCTGCAAAGACACACTAAAGCAGAAACACACAGCATTTACAGTAGCGCAAAAACACACACACTTACACAGACTATACAGTAGTGTTTGCTTTTATTTTGCAGCCATGACTGCACTAACACACATGCAAGCACACACACACACACACACACACTTTATTCATCTGCAATCTGCATCTGCTCATTTCACTTTTTCTCTGCCAGATATCCTAAATGAAATAAAGAAAGCGAGTGTAGTTAAAACACACAAGATCTGACAGACTCTCCCCTCAAATGTGAGGATGTTATTTTATCTACACCTACGTTTACTGATTAAACCATTAAGGCTGGATGAAAGATGTGTGTATATGAGTTACAGTGTTGTACCAAAGTCCTGAGCCACTCCTCGTTTCTACATAAAATGCAAAGAACCAGAAAACAGGTACACTGATTTACTGAAATGTGCAAACAATAGAAATACAGCATATAAGGAAAACAGAGGTTGTAGAAATGAGCTTAAAGCTCAATATTTTGATCAGAGCATCTTTTCTTCGTTGGATTCTGAACCTTTCTCGTGGTTTCTTTAAATAGTCTTCGGACAACACAACATCCTTCTGAAAAGGTTGTTGGCTGCCTTTGGATGTTCTCTGTAAAGATGATCACTTCAGTGCTTCAACAATGTTGAGGTCCAGGCTCTGGGAAGGATTTATCTCTCCATCAGACCTGTTGCTACTGAGTCATTTGGCATACCTCAGCCTTTAGCCATGTTTCTCTTCCTTAAGAATGACTTGTTGTTAACAGCCACCCTCCCATGGAAACCATTTTTGAGGATGCTTTAGAGAAAAGTAGATGGATTATTTCTCAGGTCCTGTCTCAGCTCTTTGTTTCTATTTCTTCAGGACATCACTTTTAGATCCTATTCATTTGCTTTATATAGCTTTTAGGCTTGACACATCTTTATTTGTTCTCCACTTGTCCCCTTTTCAAGTGCACAAAAACTCAGTTTTCAGTGGCTTAAAATACAAAAATTATTCTTCTGTAAATGGTTTGGTACAAAGACTGGACTGAAAGACAGAAGATGTCCAAAGACATACTTTCAAAATCTGTGGAAATATTGCTTAAGACCACTTTTAATGATTACAAGAAGGTCTGGCTACTAGGAACCAACATTATACGGAAATGAGGCGTAGCTAAAGACATTTACACAGTACTGTTTACTGCTTTCAGATAAACTGCAACGTCCACATGCTTCTCCCTGTCTGGGTGATGCAATAAAATGTAATGATTTAATTTTTTTCAAGATGTGTGCCAAAAGATTTTTACTAAGAAATATTAACACAGGAAAAAAAGCAATGATGTCCAATAAAAACTAAAGGTTTTAACCTTCACATTGTTTTTATGCCATGTTGAATGGAGAACAGCCTTAATAATGAAAAAATTATATCAGTACTTTGTAAAGTTCAAGATGCATCATTGTCTAATGATTTAAGAAGAAAAAAGGCAGAGTATATTTAGATTTTTTTTTCTCAATAATCAATATTTGTCAAATCATTAATCTGACATTTTGGCTGAAGAGGAAAAATCTCCTTGTGGGAGTTAAAAAGAAAATATTCCCCTCTTCTTTCTGTCTGGTTGCAGCCGCTTTGGTCAGTGTCCCTCCCTAACAACATGCCTGCAGCAAATCTTTCACCTGGCAGACTGGAACTGGCCTTCACACACACACCGCACACACACACACTCGGACAGAGCACAGGTTGTGGGTAAGCTCTGAAAATGTCGCAGTAAATAACACACAGGAAGCTGATGTGAGGCCTTGTACACAAGTGTGTGCATGAGATCGTGTTTATAGTGGCGGGACGACCTTCACGCCACCACCTCCTTCTATTACTATACCGTCTTTCATACACAATCACACACACACAACCCCAAACAGAGAGGAGAGGGGCTGTGTGTGTGTCTGTGTCTGTGTGTGTGCATTGCAGAGTATGTTTGCAAAGTTCAAAAAGAGAAGCAGGCAGATATCTGACTCAATAAAACACTTGCAACTGTTTGATTTTCTCACACACACAGACATCTCACCCACTCGAGGAAAAAGGGGTTGAATTATGGACACACACTCTGTCTTTCTGAGAGTTTGCAAGATGGTGGGCGTTTTGAGGAGCTGTAAAGTGTGTGAGAGTGTTACAGTGTGAGCTCGAGTGTGTGTGTAGGTTGTTGTTATGCAAGTGTTAGTCATCTCAGCAGTCTTTCCATACAGGAGGAAAGGAAGCAGGTTGGTTTCCAGTCGGTTATAAACACACCAATACTCGAACACAACAGTCAGACAGTGAAACACTGATCCTGATATCAGCAGCATCTCTACATGATCCTAATATTTACATATCAGAGATGCAGTAACACAATATCCAATCCTGTGAGGATCATTAATCAGCCTAACAACTCTTTTAAGGTTTGATATTTAGATCTGTTGCTGCTTTTTAGCTTGATCTTCTCTGAAAATGTGTCCCTTGTTGCCGTTGGCAACCTTTCTGCACAATTTTCTTCAAAGTGAACCACAAAGGTTTGTGTCGCTAATCTCCCGACGGCCATGTCCGACTCCATCAACTGATCCAGGGGGAAATGGCTGCTTACAGATACCGACAACACCATCTGAGCATTTAGTATCTCACATTTTAGGGGCCTTAGAGAACTTTAACAGAGAAACTGTCAGTTTCATTTAGCTTAGACAAAGCTTTCAGCTTGCATATTTAGTACTGCAAAAATATCTTGTTTTAAATCAGATTTTAACCTTCTGGTTGTTCTTTTGAGCTGGCTTCAGATTTGAGACAACTTTCCAGACTTATCAGTTTAGTCCAGTTCTTCTGTTATTCCTAAAGGAGTCATTTACCTTCACTATCCAGCACAATTCTACCCTTCGGCTCAGCTGAGCTGCACAATCAGACTAAATCAGCACTTCTCTGCCATTTTTTAAGAAGTGAAAACATCCTCCGACATGACTGCCAAAGGGAGGCATGAAATCACTCAGGAGCTCTCTGTTCTCACCAAAACAACTACATGAGACAGCATGGCTCAAAACAAAATCTGACTTTTTATTTTAAAACCAATCTCTGAAATGCACCTGCAGTGAGGAGGAGGAAGAACATCCCTTGTATTTGACAGCTACAAATCTGTATTGGTGATGTGTTCTGATGTGTAGGAAGTCTCAACAGAGGAGCACAAATCCAGCGAGTTGGGAAACACAGAACGCTGAGAAAAAGCGTTTTGCTGTTGGTTTCCGAGGTTTTCGCCTCTTCATTCAGCTGCTGGCAACAGCACTAATGAGCCCAACCAAGGCTGCCATTCTAATGGGATCAGAACACACACATTTAACACAGAGAGATTATTCAGACTTCCTAGTAGGCAGTCTACAACATCATCAGGTAATATGGCCGTAAGAGAAAAAGGAAGGCCTGGGTGTAAAGTGGCGTTACCCAGTGCTCTGACGCAGAGCCAAATTGGGTGAAACAAAGCTTTCCAACTTGTATGAGTTGTGCTGCTGCACCAAACAAGGCTCATTCATGCATTCAAGTTTAAATGAAAGAGGAAACACAGGATTTCTCTATATAGCCTGAATTCCACTGCAGGGCACACACACCAACTAGGATGATGTAGTAGTCAGTCATGCTTGTGTATTCAAGAGGCATTCACAGAGAGATTAAGTCTATGTGTCGTGGACAAATAAAGCAAACCAACTTAATAGCCTAGATATGAACTGCAGAGCAACAGCCAAGCATTCACATTTGCATTATTTGCCCTGCAGGAAACAGCAAGACTTTGCAGAGCTTCTTTTCATTCTGCTACCACTAAAATAGCCATAAAGGGCTTTCAGGGCTTTACTAATTAGCCTATTTAAATTTACAGAAGAAGCCACTGCCATAAATGGCCACTTCTCTGCGTAGACGTCTACTACAGGGTAAAATGTTGCTTTTCTTAGTCTTACTGATTAGCCCGGCTTCAACTTGTGGACTAACTAGCGTTATGCAACCCATTTGCTTTTGATTGAACATTCATTCCAGCCCTTAGAGTAATAACTGGTCTTTTTCTGAGGGATAAAATGAAAACAGTAGCAAATATAGTTAGGATGTTTAAACATAAATACAATATTAGGTTTTTAGGACTCTGTCTCTTTATTTTAGTGCATAAGCTGCATAAGCTTTACTTCCTAGAAGGGTAGTTCTAAAAATCAGGCCAATAGCTGCAGGAGTAAAAGGTCAGAGACAGTTGCTTTGCTCAAAATTAGGTCTCACAAAGCTGCTTCAAAATCTGCTTCCCTAAACAATGAGACTCCTTTTCACCTTCTTCACCTGCCTGAATCTTTGTGTTCTTTCTGTCTTCCTCCTCGAGTCACCTGCAGAGGAATCGATAAGCTATCAGACCGCGGGGGCTTGTGGGCTTGCTCGCTTTTCTCCCCTGTATTTCACGCTGTGTCGACCAGCTATCAGCCTACGTCAGTCAGTGCTTGTGCATCCTCACACTTGTTAAGAGCAGGCCATCAAACTGAATCCCACATTTGATTGGTAAATTCTCCATCACTCACTTTGCGGCTGCTCGCGCTCGTCAGATAGAGAGCTTGTGCATCGCTGCAGCATCTCAAACCGAACTGCTGTTGGAGCGATAGAAGGAGATAGAGCAGGCCATGCTGACATCAAAGGGAATAGAAATCAGAAGAAAGTGAAAAGAATGAATACAAGAGGAGGGATGGGAGGGGGGCGGCCAAGCAGCTTTTGAAGAAGGGGGTAAAAAGAGGAGAGAAATAGAATGAGGAAAAAAGTTGAAAAGAGCTCAGGTGTTCAAAACAGAGGTGAGCTGATGGGGAAGCACAAAGCATGAGAGAAACATGAAGAAGATGTGTGCAGTAAACAAAAAAAAAAAAAGAAAAGACAAGGCTGAGAGGTGTGGAATGACAGGAAATAGATTAGTGTGTGGTGAAACCAAGAGAGGCTCCAGGTACAAATACAATGCAGAAAACACCACAAGTGCTGTGACTGACAGACAAAGGTTGTACACATAATGTACTCAAACCAAAATCAACAACATGTAGAATATTAAAAATCTACCATCTAAAGTAACTTGACTTATTTATATAGCACTTTTCCAGAACAAAGTGCCTCGCAAAAAGTAAAAATGAACATAAAACAATATAAAAAAAATAAACTTACCGAGATAAAAACAATTCAAATGAATAATGACATCAAAATGGAACAACAGATATAAAAACAAGTTTAATATGACACAATTAGTCACTATTTGTTTAAACAAATGGGTCTTGTGATGCTTTCAAAGTTTAGGGGCAACAATCTCAAAAACACAAACTCCTTTAGCCCTGAACAGAGACTGAGGAAGGACTGACAGCCCCTGATCAATGGATCTGATGGGATTTTTCCACCAAAGTGGTTCTAGTTCTGATTCCTGGTTGGTTCTAAGTTGGTTCCAACTTAGAACTGGTTTGGTTTTCCACAGCCTGGTGAACCACCACAGAACTGTATCATTACATCACTTTGATCGTCTTGTAAGGCATGTTTGAGCCTCCCTCCAGTGTTATCCATCCATCCATCCATCCATCCATCCATCCATCCATCCATCCACCCATCCATCCATCCATCCATCCATCCATCCATCCATCCATCCATCCATCCATCACCCAGAGAATTTTTCCCTGGATAATTTTCCAACTCATTCGGGGGAATCCTCAAGGTGTTCCCAGGCCAGCCGAAAGACATAGTCCCTCCAGTATTTCCTGGGTCTTCCTAAGGGCCTCCTCCCAGGGGGACATGCATGGAACAGGAGGCATCCAGGAGGCACCTCACCTGAGCTTCTCACTCTATCTCTAAGGGAAGTCATGCAGAGGAAACTCATTTTAGACACTTGTATCCACAATCTTTCAGTCATTACCCCACAACTCATAACCACAAGTCAGGGTAGGAACATAGATCAACCAGTAAATCGAGAGCATCCTCTTTCAGCTCAGGTCCTTCTTCAGCACAACAGACCGATGCAAAGCCAGCATCACTGTTGATGCTGCACCAATCCGCCTGTTGATCTCCTACTACACTCATTAACAAGACGCAGGAATGCTTGAAATCCTCAGTTTGGGGCAAAATTTCACTCTCAGCTCAGCAAGGCCTGAAAAGCAGACATGGTTGGATCAGTATGTTGTCATATTAATGAAAGTCATCCAGATCTAAAGCATTGTTTGCCTGTGCTTTAATTCTCCACTGTCCACTATAATTTCTCCACTAAAGAAAATTTGTATAACCTAAACAACCACAATACACAGTCAATGACTCATTTAATGATCTAATTCCTTATCTATGAGTTTGATCAACTCATCTGCTATGGAGCATTTACAATGGCTGCCCACTGAAAACTGTAGGCCACCAAGTGTTTTAAATAGAGCAGTGAAATTCAAAGCAATATACAAGCAGATAACGCACATGTCATCAGAAGATCTTCAGGATTAAGAGGTAGTGGGGAAAAATGCTAGGGCTGACCTGAAAGCTGTAAAGCTTTGACAGATGCCTTGATATTCAACTCAAATCAGCACAGTTCAAACACAACCACAGAGATTCCAAACAGCTCAAAAAAATAAGATATAACCCAACATTATTCATTATGTATGAGCTATAATTGGAGCTACTTATTCTCATATAAATAAGGATTTTTAATCTTTTTGTCACAGCTCTAATCTAATGTTATTCAGCGGACAGTGAAAAAGTGACCATATCACAACTGCAACAACTTCATTAAATTTAGGATCCAAATGCAGCAGATTGTCTTTATTGTTTCCCAGACATCACAAATCCACAGAAATCTTTTTAAGCCGACATGAAATCTAAATATAGCATTAAGTTACCAGCTATAGGTATGAGCTTAGTAAGGAATGTAAGGCTGAGACCAGGGGTGTAAATCACAAGGTTGTCTCAATACAGTAGGTTGATCCACTGGATAATAATTATATGTTTGTCTGTATTAAAGTGAAATTCTGATTCAATTTGACTGAGGAGCCAGTGATCGATATGAAAGTAATAACATGCTAATTTAACACAATTATTTCCATTCATGTCAAATCACAAAAAACAACTAAAATATCAAAATATAATTTGATTCCTGAGCTTAGTTTGAGCTCCAAATGAAAAATAATCTGTTATTCAAACAAAAATAGATATAGTGTAAGCCTTACTCCTTACTCAGTGCTACTGGCTCGTTGATCATTGAACTGACGCATTGTTGGACCCCCAGCCGAGACTGTAGAAATCTGAACAGCAAGGTGACATTAAAAGCTGTTCGAGTTGATCCGTTCTGCAGCTTTTGGGCATTCAACTGGTAAATTTTCAAAATGCTCCTTTGCGCTTCCAGCAGGAGAGACACACAAACTACAGCATGAACACTCACAACTCCACTACGTGTCAAATCATCACACTTAAAAACAATAACTTTTGTCAAGTGCCTGAAGCCACAGGCGTGTCTAAACACACTTACCATGAAAGAATTTTGCTTGTTACCCATATTGCATCATACTCATATCATTCCTTGCACCAAACCAGGTGCAAAGCTTGCACACCCTACCACCTTGCTGTGCAAAAAAGAGAAATGTGCCACACAACCCAGCAGGGGTGTGTAGATATTTCCTGAGTACAATCAACAAGACACCACTCATTCCTAATCTGTTGATGGAGACTGGATAGTTGCCGACTGCAGACAGGCTGAGGGTGTAAGAGAGGGACTGCACGCATTAATAACAAGTCAGAGTTGATTAGAAATCATTTCCTCATTAACCTGAACCTGATGCTCCCCAGAGGCACGTCTCAATTTTCTGATTAAAGAGACAAACACAACAGTAGGTGAGAAATGACTGGATCAATCTACGCAGCATCTGCCAAGGATTCACATCAACAGAGCTGACAACATGGCAGGCTAACATTTTTAGCCTTGAGAATGTAGAAATGTTACCATCTTTGTGCAACCATGTAGCAATTTTACATCATGCTAAATGCATTAAACATGCATGTTATGATTGCAAAAGGCAGATTTTGGAGCCCTGAAAGTGCAGTAATTGTACAATATGTGAGACTTTATTGTAAAACCAATGTAGCTTTTTCAAGGCTGAGACTTAACTGTATTGCAGCTATATAATCGGATCTGGTTTGAAACATTCAACTCAGTTAATTGCATATAAAATCTAAATATCTTGATAGAATATTAGAGACATATTCCATTTGAACATTCAAAAGAGTATGCTGGCTGATTGCACAGCAGCTGGAAGCAGGTCTACGATTACCATGCAGGGTGAAAGCTTACAATGTGTTCATGTGCAGGGGTGAATATGGATGTGCATGCAGCGCTTCATGCATGTGTAGCGTGTGTGCGTAATGCCATATCACCATGGCAGTGAGCTGCGGTCACGCAAGCATAAGCTTCCTTTGGGAAGTAGGTCAGTGAGTGAGAGATAGATGAATGGAGAGAGAGGTGTGAACAAATCATTGTCAGATATAAAAGAAAACAAAATAAAAAAAAAACACAAAATCAAGAGGCAACAGTGGAAAGTTACTGAAGGAAAACAAGCAGGAAGCTTTTGGTTGCGTGTGCTCACGTGCCAATTTCGGCATGAATGCTGACGTGTGTGTTTGGTGTTTTCATATGGATCCCAAAGGACATGAAAGGCCTCACCCACCCCTCATCCTGGTCTAAATGCACGTAGAAGCCTGCTTGCTTACAATTAACTTGCATGACTCACACACTAAACACAACACACACACCTATAAACTTTCCATCACTAAGCTCTGCAGAGCCGGCCGAGCCTGTCACGGCAATGCCACCTGAATGTGTTGTTTCATGAGTTATCAGTGAAATTACATCAGATTATCAGGAGAATATATCACCACATCGAGTAATTGATTTTTAAACTCATACAGAGCGGCGATTCATTAAGTTATGATGAGTTAGTGCAACACTTGCTAAGTTTCTCCAAAGCTTGTAATCGATCGTCTCGTTCGTGCTGCAGAAGGAATCAGGGACCCACGTGGAGATCTCCTAGTAATTATTACTGAACGTGAGATCGGACACAAGTCAAGTGTGTGAGATTTGACACTGATGAGTGCACATCTGTGCCAAACAATCTATTTATAACCGTCATTGGTACCCTGCTTTATGTCTCTCTCACACACACACACACACACACATACAAGTCCAGACACACATTAATGTGCCTTTTATCTGAGGAAGCAACAAGAACTAAAAATAACAACAAACAGCTTTTAAAGTGGAGAAATGGAAGGAAAGTGTGTGAGCTGGAGTAAGTGCGTGTTTGTGTGTGTTATTTATTCCAACAGACCATATCCAATAACGTTGTACTGCTCGTGAGATGTTTCCGGATAACTGCAGCTACCTGTGTTTGTGTATAAAGGTTCATGTTCACACCAGTCTGTGCTTGCCTTCCCCTGGCACATGGTTGCCACAGCTATATGCCATGCTGGCGTGTGTGTGTGACTGTGTTTGTGTGAGAAAGATTGTGTGTTTGTCCTTTTGTCCCTGTACTCACTCACACCATGCCATGGAAATTTCCTTTAACCTTTTCTCTCATTTACACCAGTGCCCTTGAGAACTATCACACACATGATCCAACAAAAAGTCTTTCTCCCTCTCCCTCCCTCTCTCTCTCTCTCTCTTTCTCTCTCTTGCTCACTCTTACTCTGTAATACACACACACACACACATACACACACACTTAGTGTGGTAAATTGTACAGTATAGATAAAATAACTGCCATTCGGTTGAGACTATGACAGTTGATCTGACTCCTAAATCCAACTGACCTGCTTTAACAGTCACATGATGACTCAACTACTACTACTACTACTACTACTACTACTACTACTACTACTACTACTACTTGCACTATTACTAATTTTATAGCTGTAGTTCAACATGTGCTCACATGAGGGAAGAAAAGCTTGCATTTCAACTATTACAAGCTATTAAAATTATAATAAAAACGAAAACATTTTTTAAACAGTATTGTCTGTAACCACCACAGAAAATTCTCAATAATTAGATTAAGTAGAAATGGGACAGATCTAGAGAATTCTATAGGAGGTACAGGGTCACAAACCAGGAAAAGGTTGGTGCATGTGAGACGTGAAGCTTTAAAAAGAAAGGAATAAATTTTAGGAACTAAATGATTGTTAATTACAGTGAAAGTGATCATCTCCTATACAAAAGTAAGGCAACACAACATTGCTAAAAGCAAACAGTCAAAGATGTTTATTAATCAACAACTGTTTTATTTGGGATTATTCTGTAAGGCTTTAATCACTATTACACAAAAACTTGAGATACTTAATAGACAATAGGAAAAGCAAAAGCTTTTAGCCCAATCAGACGATTTCTTAGCGTTCAGGCCGATTTATCCTAGAAAAACTAGAAATACAGTGTTTGATACAGTAGCAGGAACTGGCAATCAAAGCCACTCTGAGTTTTAACATGAAAGCATCTCAGAGACAGAATGTGGAAGTATTTTGGGTCTTTTTCTTTTCAGTAAAAAGCTTCTGTCTATATTCAATAACAGTACAGATCAAACTTAACTCGTTTGTTGCAACAAAGATTTTAAACATGCTGAGACTATATGAAGTCATAACAATGAAGACTACTGACTAGAGAAAGCAGGATGAAAGGAGGATTAGAAAAAAATCCTCTGTAGGCATAACATTGTCTTTTAACAGAACTTAAAAAAAAAAAACAGGAAGTGATAATTTAAGTTGTTTATGAAATAGTGCACATTGCAAACTCCTGGTGGCAATTAGAAAGTTTTTTTTCTAGTTTTCTTTTGCGTCTTGTCTCTTTGTCACCACATTTTCAACATATAATTGCTATGCAGCTGGTTCTATCTGTGTTGAAGGGATTAACCCTGAAGTCGAGTTAAAATGAGGCTTTGAATGCATCATTGTGCTGCAAAGCAAAGCAATAAACCTACTGACTGCCTTCTGTTTGGAGCAGTCAGCTCCAGCACAACTCTCAACACATAGAAATGTCATCAATGTAAATAAAAACAGAGCTGGACTCTTGACTAGGACTATATTAAAAAGATTGTATTGTTTGCACTTCCTCTACAACCACAACTATACAACAAGCAGAGCAAGCACTGTGCAGAAAGTCAGGACGTAAGATTTGCAGTGCTGATGCCTATCTGCATCTTCATACCCTGCAGCAAACTGTTTAGAGTAGCCACATGATGGCTTTACCCCTGAAAGCACCTTGTAGTCCTCAAAGTCGTGGAGTATGAGTCATAATCACAAGTATTAATCCTGCAAGCCCACTGGATTATTGAGAAGGTAAAAGACCATCTGATTTAAACATTTTGGCTAGCAGACTAAACGTGAGTTTTTAGGGGCTTGTTTGTCCCGGTTATGGTGTCAGTGTTGGAGAATTACCAGTCTCCTTCTATCTTCTTCTAATCTCAGATTTCAGAAAGAGACATAACCCTTAGTACGCTCTTTCTGCCTTAAAATAAGACATTTCCCAGGTGGCTGTCCCTGTGATAAATCAGGTAACAGAGGAGGAAAGCTTTAAAGAAATAGGGCAGCCAGCTCTTGGTTCCCCACATGAGACTGGATTCCTTCTCCTTCAAACCCTTCCAATCCTTTGGTGTTGTGTAGAGCTACAATACATGTGTGTCTTTGTGTGCAAAAGGATGACAACCTCACTTCTATTCATGTTGACACTATCAACACAGCCTTGTGATGAATACAAATCTCCAGTAAAGGTTAGGCTGGGACATGTGACATACATATAGACAAACTTCAACATTTGTGTTTGGGAATAAAGAAAAAAGGTCTGAGACATGAGAGGGAATTTAGATGAGGGATGTATGCATGCATCATTTCCCCAGAGCAAACATATGAAATATATCCGCACTCTCAGCTGCCCTAGCATTTCATTGAGCATGCATAGAAGAATGGATCTTTTGCACTCACAAGGCCACTTTATTAAGCATCTGAGGCAAAAATAATACACATAATATATGTTTTTCTGCAGGAAAGACTCCCTATTGCAATATTTATGCTAAATAAATACAAGGTATCCTAACTGTGCTGATTATTAGACAATTATGCCATGTTGAGTTTGAAGGAAAGGCTGGAGAACATGAGCAGATTAACATGTCACGGGTCACAAAGCAGAAATTGTCTTTTGGGGTCCTGGCGGGCTCCATTCCCTTCTTAAGCCTCCAAGGCCTTCTCAAGCAAAAGAACTTAATACCAACAGATCTGGAAAGCAACCACTAGCTCTAAACAAGGAGAACATTTCCTGGTCTTTTCAATTGTTTTGTTTTTTTTCTTTTTTCAATTAGTTTGTGGTCCCATGAGAATAAAACAAAGTAATAAGCTGGGAGGGTTAAAATAGATTCTTAGGCAAGCAAGCAGACAATTTAAAGCAACCCATATGTTATATTATCTGTGATTGGGCCTACAGTTATTTGCAATGTTAAGCAACTTGTTTAAAAATGTTTTGGTTAAACTTTTATGACTCTATCAATGTCAGAATATAGTAAAAAAAATCTCCAATTTCAAGTCCCAAAGGCCCACAGAGACAACAGTTTCTACCCGTTTTAATGGGTTTAACGGTTTATTCAATTACCCAGAATGAAGATTTTTCTAATTATTAAATTCAAGTTAGTTCCAAAAGAGCAAATTCCAAGCAACATCATTTGCATTCTAACCCTAAAACATAACACAAAGTGGTCCATGCAGCTTGTAGGAGGGGGGCAAACCTATTCATCCACAGAAAGAATAAACAGTATGTTGATAATGATTTTACAACAAACAGCCAAAAAAATGGTACAAATCTACTTTTAAAGAATACAAAATGCATGAAGACTCATAAATAAAAAAAAAACAGGAAGATCTGATGAGAGGCGATAACATAGGCTCACGGTACTGACTGTAAAGTGTGTAATCTGTATTTGAAGCCATAGCTCGGACCAGGAGCATGAGAGATGAGATGAGAAGAGATGGGGAAGAAATTTACATCTTCACATCAAACTCCAGTTTGAGTCGCAGCAGCAACAACCTGGAACATGGCGGAAAAACCGAATAGATTTTCATATAAATTGAGGTGGCAGAAGGCAGTTGAGGAATACCTAATAATGCCGTCACTCACTGATAGCTCTTTGGTGAAAGATATTTTTTTCTCTCTCTCCCTTGGTTTTTCTTTTTTTCTCTCACTCTCACTATAATACACGCGAGCAAGCCATTGTGTGTTGTTCACTTTGCATGGTTGAGTGCTGCTTCTCCTCAGGGGGAAGACGAACTATTAGGAAATCCTGCTGCATGCAAGCAAGGTGAGATGAAAACTGGATTTAGAGATTCTGCAGCAGTTCCCAGCTTCTTGTACTGGCAATGTGACCTCTGACATTCCCTGCTCCCTTTCCCTGTAAGCCTTTATTCCACTATGACTTACTCTGGAGCAATGAAGTCAGATTAGTGACTAAACTGTCACATCAAATAAGCTGCAGCACTACGACAAATGAATCATGAGCCAATACGCTTCAGATTGGAATGGGGCACAAGCTGCAGAATAATACTTAAAACAGGCTAAAAGCAGAATCCAGGCTGAGGTCAGTCTGATGTTGTTTAGATTTAAACCAATCAAATGAAGAAATATTGTAAAACTGTGTTTTCCCTGAAACATGCAGCACTGTAAGCCCAGTTTATCCCTGTTTGGTAACTAGGCTAAAGGTTACCACTGCGTAAGAATGGCATTGTGTTCTGTACAGGAAACCAAAGATGAAGCTACACACTTAAAAGGAAAAACTGCAACTTTTCCACTGATTATGAAAGATGGATAGATCCAAACCGAATCTTATGACTGTAATGAGTCTGGCTGATATCTTTAGTAATTATCAACCTCTCCCCTGTACTAAAACTGCAAGGTTAGTGAAGTCTTAATGAAATTAAATCTGATATTCTTTATTAAGAAGTAAGAGATCTTTGATATCTTCTAATTACTTCTGAATTGGTTAAAGAAAATGCACAGCTGCACTACACCATCTGACAAACTGCACGCAAGCAGTGTGAACAAAGCTAATTATATAAATGAGTGAAATATATAGATTAGTAACACTTGAAACTTTTGAAAAGTGACCCAAATACATAAACTGGAGCCCCACCAATATGTTGATCAATCAGTATAATGAACCAGTTTTGAACTTTATTCTGATATCATTGTAGGCATACAAATCTGAGGATTGGAGCCAACTAAAACATGAAAACCCAAATTCCAAAACAGTAGGGAAGATGTGTAAGATCTAAATCTCATATCTCATAAAGTCATGTTTCATTCCCAATTTAACAAAATCAACATATCAGATGGTGACAGTGTGACAATTTACCATTTCATGTGAAATATTGGCTCATTCTGAATATGAAGGCAGCAACACATCTCAAAAATAGTTAGGACAGGGTCAACAAAAGGCTGGAAAAGTGTGGGGAACAAACTAAAAACCACTAGAGGAGCATTGGACAATTGATGAAGTTGGTTGGCACTTCCCGAACTCACTGTGTGTGAACAAAGTTCACCCTGCAACCCACAAATGCAGGTTAAAGCCATATCATCCAAAGAACAAGCCAAGTCCTTTTATCTGGTTCAAAGCCTGTTTAAAATGGTCTGAGGAAAAATGGAAAACTGTGGTCAAATTAATCAAAACTTTATTTATTTATTTATTTATTTATTTATTTATTTTGGCTGTAAAAGCTTTGACTTTATTAATTACAATATTCTCATGCATGTTGAATCACATCGGAAGATATGTGGCACAGAGTAAATACACACCAGGGAAGTTAAACAATTACTCCGTCACTTTCCACCAACCACAGGCATTCTGTATCTGTCAGGCTCTAATGCAAACCATTCAACTGAAGCATCTCAGCAGGTAAAAAAAAAAAAAAAAAAAGAATAAATAAATAAATTAAACATATCTCAATTTATACTGAAGCAAGCGAGTGGAGAAAAAGCACCATAGAATAGCTGTTGGCTTTGCCAACAATGAAAGGAAATATTTAGTTCAGTCCAGCATAAATGTAGCTTTAAAGCCTAAATAGTCTGAGTAGCTGATGAATCACCACAAAATTAATTATTGAGAGCGCTCCCACTCACCTGCCTCTGCTAGCATATCAGCTAGCAACAGCCCAACCCACACCTGACACACTGAAGGATGTATGTGAACATACAAGTTTATGAAGCACAAGCACAGGCCCTCTGGAAACCAGGGGGCGGGAATCAGGCATCAGCCGGATGCCTGATGAACCTCAGAGGGATTTGGGAGGAAACAACCATATCCCCAGTGCCAACACTGACACACAAGCATGCTGGAGCGCTCATTGACACACAAAAAATGCACAAACTTCCATTAAAGGTTGCGGCGTAACCACCAAAGAAGAGTTAGGCTTCCACAGCACTACCACAGACAAAGTTTTAGCACTTTTTCTAAACTTTGTCTAAACCAGTCCAAGTTTTAGCACTTTGTTTGAGCAAAGATATAATACAATGAGATTTAATGTAACTAAAACTCTGATACAGCCAGACAAAGTCCTGTCTTACCCTCCAGATTATGTCAGAGGGACAAATTGTTCTGTCTTCTGACACGACGTCTTGACACACTGACCTTTGACCAACTCACTAAAGACTCCTGCATTGGCTGCAGCCACTTCTATATTCCAGAAATATCCAAAGCATGTAAACTTTAAAGCTTAAATATTCCATTTTTGACATTTAATCAGTATACTGTGTCTTGTACTGTATATGCATGATTGTATAAATATATCCAAGTAATGCCTGCATGTGTGTGTGTGGTGCATGGTAAAAGAAGGGACAGGTGAGTCACTGCGGGGCTGCAGGCTGAACACATTGCACTGCAGTTCTGCACATCACGACTCAGACAAACAGGAATGGTGAGAAAGATAATGGTACCCAGTTTGGAAATAAAACACAGGATGATGGAGAGAAATCCACCAAAGGAAATGCAGGGGAGGGCGAAACAAAAAGCCAGAATCTGTGAGATAACAAGCAAACATCTTTGTCTGTCTGTCACTGCCACAAAGTAAATCCCAGTCACTGCCAATAACACCTGTATCCATCACTCCTGGGATCTTTAAAGCCTTGATATTTATACTCCTGTCTATCTGCTTGTCGTCTTGGCGGTCTGATGCCTTCACTTGTCTTTGTAAATGTCCCGTTTAAATTATATTTATAGGTCTTCGTGAAGAAACTGATGTTCCAACACTTCCAGAGGAACACTGGGGAACCTTAAAAATGTTTCAATTTCATCACTTTTAATTTTTCAACATGCAAGTTCTCGAACTAAGATTAAAAGAGTACCTGTCTGTAAAATGTTCACTTCAGCCCTTATGTTGTGGGCAAATAAAGCTCTTAAACTGTCTCTTCAGGATTACAATATCAGATTAAATTAAGGTATCTACCTGAAATATGGTCAGTAGGGGACTGTGTAACTTCCTATTTGAAATTGGATAGGTTCACCTGATATCTGGTGATGAGCTTGAACGCCTGCTACAAAAGGAGCTCACGCGTACACATTCTCACCCACATGCCGACACTGAACCATCATGGTTACATGATGAAGTGCTGACTGACACTTTTAGGGGCATGCAGCATCAGCACAGTAATGACTGCAATCTTTACCCAGTTTTCCAGTCTGCCACATGCGGGTGTTGTTCAAGATGCAATCAAGAAAATCACACAGCTACAATTAAAATGTAATTTAGAGGAAATTCATTAGAGGGTTTTTGAGAATAAAGCTTGCATTTGGATTGAAAATAGTTTTTATAAACTTCACATAGTTTGCATTACAGATTTCAGTCAATTTGGAGTGTTGTGAAGAATGTGGTGGGAAAAGATTCCATCTCAAGAATGACTTGATTCTCTGTGCAATTAAACTTATGATCCCTGCTAGTTCAACTAACTGCACTTCCAAAATTAACTTGACAGGAAAAATAAAAAATAAAAAAGTGCACGTGACCTCAGTGCACATGGATTTGACCCAAGTGAATCACTGATGGCTGTCATACTGTGTATTTATCCCATAAGCAAGTTATTTTGAGTTAACCTTTTTTCCCCTCACTAGTCAACAACACGTGTGCTCTTAATTTACATGTGACTTCCTGTGTGTTGGATCAAGGTTGCTTAACTGCCACTCTGAACAGCACAATGGTCTAGATATGCCACGGCTAATATTTTACCAGCATGTTGCCACTAGCTGGTTGTGTCCTCCTTTAGCAGGATGTGGTGACTGACGTTAAGTCGGACTGATCTTCCCAGAGTCAATCCCCTGAGCGGACCAAGGGCGACCCTTGACACCCGGTCAATGATTAGCACTGAGAGACTGTCTGCAGTCTCTGTTAATGAAACAAGAAGCTACAGTTTTCAAACACATATAAGTTTTATGTTTAAGACCCGTCTGCTTTTTTAACGAAATGCTAAAATTCTTCTGATTTTTTTTTAATAAAAATTATTCAAAAAGATTAATTAGTTGATTCATTAGCTTTTAAGTGGTTTACATTAGCATTTACATCTTAGCTGAATGCAGCAGCTAGCTAGGCTGCAAGCTAACAGCTGGGCCAGTTAACAAAAACGTGTTCCCAACCAACTGTAAGGCTAAAGTTTGCTTCACAATTATGTTTCCATTTTTTTTGTTGTGAAGCGAATGGCATCAATTACTGCAATAAATAAAGTAATGGCTGATAATCTGAAACAAAACTAAAGATGACAAAATCATCTTGGACACGTATGAGAGAAAAATGGAGAGAGGTCTTTGGTAATTCTTTTACACTGTGGGAAACAGTCTTTTAAAGTATTTTTGCCTCTTATTTCCAAGGTCTTATCTTAAACTGATTTAGAAATTTTCATTTGTTGACTTATTAACTTTACAGTGGATTACATTAGCATACAACTTAGCTGAATGACACAATTAGCTAGTCAGCTAGCTAATGATTTGTCCATGCTAACAAAAGTGTTTCTAACAAACTAAAAAGCCAAATTTTATTCTACATAAAATTCACATAAGTTATGGTTTTATTAACTGGCATGCAGCAAGTAAACTAGGCTGCAAAGCATTTATGACTTTAATATAGAAAGTAATGGTGGATAACCAGGGGGAAAAAGCCTAGAAAAGAAGAATAAAATCGAGTTGTCTTCGTGTGCAAGAGAAAAATGGAGAGAAACAATATTTGAAATTGTTAGAAACACTTATCTTTGTCCATCAAAATCCATTTACAATATCTTCCATACTCTAATGAACATCAACTCAAGTCAACTAAAAAAAAAAAAAAAAAAAAAAAACACTTCGGCCCAACACAATTTTGTTTTGTTTTTCAGTTAACAAATATTGTCATTCCTGTCAACTTTCACCAATGCATGACTTTAAAATTATTTAAATAAAAATAACAATCTGCAACTCAATCAGGATAATAAAAGGACAACTAAAGAAATTACTTTCTTTAATACAGATCTGACCCAAACCAAGATTTTCATGCTGACCTGAATCTCTTGGAGAGCTAATTAATCAATAAAACCATTTCAATTAATTTCAAAGTGATACTTTCAGTCACTAAAATCTAACATTTTGAATATTGTGTCAACAAGCTGCAAGACATAACTGTGAAATTAGATTATTTTTCATCTCCAACATGTGACATTGGAAAGGGTCTCCATGTACTCGCCGTGTTAACAAACCAAACACAGCGATTACGTCTAAAGCATATATTTGTTTCTCTTTGTTTTTTCTTTTAAATACAGTGCTCTGACAGAGCAGAGCCTCTGCTGATCAGAGAGACACAGGACAAGCTTGTGGTGGACGACTTGGTTTAACAATAAAAATATTTCAAATGCCACAGATATGTTGTGATGTGGAAAAAAAACATTACTTCCACCAGGAAATTACAGCTTTCTGCATTGGAGCTATTTGCCATCACATTGCTGGTTTATGCACAAGAAACTTAATTCCAGTGTAAAAACTGTATGTTTGAAAGATGTATCACGTGATGTGTTCAATCACAATAATTATGACAAAAAAGCAATAAAGTGACATTGCAAAGTGAGGCTGTTGACAAAAAAAGACAAAAAAGTGTATTCCTTGTGAAATAAACCAACTTCATTTTAAATATCTGTTAAGGGGAAATTTGTGGATTAGGATTTTATTTTAATTACATAAATGCAGTAGGGGGAAAAAATCTGAGAAACTGTAGGGAGCTTGTTTATTTTATGTATGTGTGTATGAACATCAGAGAAGAGGAAGCGGTCACGTTAGTAGGAGGGACAGCCCATCCCTCCTTACGTCATGTAACACCTCCCTCTGTCCCTCCCTCCACTACAAATCACATGACTGCAGCAGCACAGTTCTGTAACACCAGTCACGAGTATAGAGTACTACAATAACCATCCGGCAGGGGCAAGTCTCTCTCTCTCTCTCTCTCTCCACACACACACGCAGCCAGAGTTAGGGAAAGCCGTCATCCAAGCCCTAATAACCATGAGTAAATATTAACATATTAATGCCGCGTTTGTAGAATAGATAATCTTATCAAAAAGCGCACGATGGAACTGAGCAAAATCCCTTTCAACTAGATTTCCTGCTCAAGTTGCACTTTATTCTTTCTGTTCTTGTGCCACGCAAGGAATTTGCAGCAATGTAGCATTAAAAAAAGATCTGCAAACCTCTGAGAATGAACATTACATATGAGCAGCTGAACACTCTCATTTACATTCTGCATCCACCTCATTGCAGGAACTGCACATTACATTTTCTTTTATGGTCACATCTTTCACAGTGTGTATTATTTCCCAATCTCATTTTCCTTGAACTGAAAACATATTTTTGGACATTTCTGGTGCTTTTTTCTATCTTTTTGTAATGCACACGGTGACTACATATTATTGCACTGCACTGACTGAGTGCAAACACATTTAAGGCTGTTTATGGAGATGAAATAGAGTCCATTAGAATATTTTGGCGATACCATGACATTACAAAAGCCATTTTAAAAGTGGGAAAGAAATGCAAAAAGCGCCTTTTGGGAAATACAGGTGAATTTCTTCCCTTATGTTCGCATCTATCTGTTCCCTGTGTTAGAGGCACATGTCACTGCTGCAGCTTATAAATAGCTCGCAGTCTCTCTGGATCCCACCACACACTGATTTAACCTGCTTAAGCTGCCAATCAGTAGTGACAGAGCCCTCCTCCCTTCACCATCAGTACCACCACCCCACACGAACGAAGGCAACATCACATCCTACTATGACCCCTGTATTCACAGCAGTAACAATCACCACGATGCAGTTATGTCACACAGTGATGCAGTAACTCGCCCCGGCTCCCGGATCCCAATGACAGACCGTGTTATGGGTTTTACGTGGACGGAAATAATCCCGCGCATACACCACAGCCAGGAGGGAGATTAACTTAAGAATATAAATTCGCGTCTTAGGTCTCAAGCGTGTTTTACCAGATGAAATCATCAAGTAAGAAAAAAATAAATAAAAAAATTCCCTTCCTTTGACGCTTCCTTCCAGTGTGGAGCACTGTCAACCCCCTTGTTAACCCCTCCACTTACAGAGACACAATCTGTCATAATGACCCCATCAGACAAACAATCCAAGGATCCACTGTTTTCAGTGTGATCCTGTAATCGTGTGAACAAGACGCGTTTTGTAATCGTTGCCAATCGATTACGCAAACAATAATGAAAACCCTCAAACTGCACCAACTTTCTCAGCTGAACCCCCCGTTTCTGTTTTCTTTTGCTTTCCTTTTTGGCCGCTTTGAGGAACAGACTCTAATGAGTTGCCCGTAAATGGATCATCGCTGGGTGTTGCTCAACTTTGGAGCGGAACGAACAGCCTCCAGTTATCCAACGCAGAGATCCAGAGATCCCCTGTTCAATCCGCCGTGCAGTGGCAAGCAGCTTATAAATGAAGTGGATAAATAACATTACACAGCACTGATGCACTGCAGTGCCGCCCCCAACCAAAACTAACACTTTAATAAAACATCCGCTTTGATTATGCCATGTCCAACCACACTAGCAAAACATCAATTAAAAAGACACAAACGCGTAAAGTCTCTATATAAATATGAAAGACGGGGCATTCCCGTAGCCAATGGATTAGTATCGTAATGTCATAATATCACAATAGTCCTCTGGGGTTATAATGGTCCACGCGTTAAGAGGCGCACCACGTGCTCAAGTCTCCGGCACTGAAATTAAAACTTCCCCCAAAGAATGCGTCTAAAGTTTCCAAAGCGCCCCTCTGCATACCAAATAATCCTCCCCGAGCGGCAGTACACCGGCTGCCCTCCGCTTCCAGTGCCAACACCAAAACATTTATCCGTTTTCCATTCATCAAATCCCATATTTTCGATGGCTGATGACATTTCCTCCACGACACGTGAAAGCCAGACGTCAAGTCAGGGTGGATGTTAACGCAAACACACATGCATGTAGACCGAAACGCCGGGTAGCGCAGTGCCGGGGAGATGCTGCTGAGAAGCCGAGCGACAAGCTCGCATCAACCGGGGTATAGCATGCGCCACAGCCCGAGACATGCAAAGACGCACCCCGGTCTGCAATGCCCAAGGTCCAGTGTGTCCAAAGAGGCAGGGATCTTACCTGGCTGCCGGAGTTTTCTGTCAGGTAATTGAAGACAAAGGACGAGAGTTCCTCATCTAATAGTGGAGCGCAGTCCGCCATCTTCTAGTGAATGAGGAGCCGTGGAGTCAGAGAGTGGGGTATAGGAGGAGGAGTAGTGACGTCAGGCCGCCTGTAGGGGGCGCATCTATTTATACATTAACACAAACAATATATTGAAGACATGCGGCTTTTCAAAGTGGGGTCCGATGGGGCCACCAGGGGTCAATACATGGGGTCCCACAGCTAAATGAGGACTGTTGTACTCTTATTGTCATTTCAGTTAAAAATGCAACCAAATACAGTAATTTATCCATTTCTCTTTCAGATCTATAATTAACCTATTTTTAGAAAAGAATAATAAGTTTTTGTTTGGTTTTCTTTATGTTTTGTGTAACACCACATAGTTGGCTTAGTTTATATCATTTAAACTTTTAGAATTTGTCAGCTGGTATAATCTGAGTTTCAAGAAAAAACTACAACATCAAACAGCAATTTCATTTAATTCCTCTCATCAAAAACAGAAAGCACGCACATTAACAAATCAGAGTTGGTTCTCCAGATGGAAGCTGAGTTTATTCTGATTGAGTTGTTATGATCACACACAGTGATCACTGAGGAAACGCTTTGAAGATTTGAAAACTCTGTGTTCTGCCTTTCTCTGAGAAGCACAGCCATAAGTGGCAGCATCACTGTTGCTATGCAACTGCAGCATCCATTTCTGTCAGTCATTTGTCTGGCAAAGTTTATAATGGCTCTAACAGTTCTAGGTGAAGAAGAATCTGGACATCTGATTCAGTCACAAGTTCTTGAGGCATAAGCTGCACATGAGAAATGACTGCAGTTCTTTTTATTATAATGTCATAGTCTCAGCTGTGGCATTGTTGACTTAAATTAGCAGAGATATAGAAGGTTTCATATGTTAATCCTCTTTCACCGCTGGATGCTTAGACTGCTTCTCTGTTGATTCATTGTTATTACAATGATGGAATCAAATACTGGGGGAAGATGAAAAGTAACAGAACATTTTATGGCTTTCTTTCTATAATTCATTTGCAGGTTTCTAAATGTTCTTATCTAAATTGTTATGTACTCTAATTATTTATGTCTTGAAAATAGCACACTTGTTGCTCAACCTTACCTCAGAAAAACACAGAAATTTAGCCCTGTTATAATCTAAAACCCATACTGAAACTAAATAATATGTTACAACCAGAATTGTAGTACCTTTTACAAACTGTCAGCCATAATTGATGCTTTCATTTGCGTTTCGCAGGGAGCTTCGGTGACGAGCGTCTGAACATGCAGACAGGGAGAAGATTTCCAAACAAGCCAGTTTGAAAACAAATCCCATCTTGTGTGATCAGAGCCTACTACCTCATTCCTCCACAGTTATTTCATCACTTGATGAGTATGTAAGATAAGTCTTCTGATAACTGCACATCTTTACTAAATCCAGAGCTGTTTTGGCTTCTTTGGCTGTCTGTCTCTCCTGTTTGTAAGATGAAAAGTTTTGGCAACAAATTACTTCTACAAAATGAGTTTGTGCTGTAAAACTAAACCAATAATCTAATGTTTGTGAGTCATGAAGCTATCAAAAGGCTTTAGGGATTGAGTTAGATCCCAGAGGCCGAGCGAGGTTCAGGTCAAAAGGATCCACGTGACACACAGATACGTGATTTTGCTTTGGCATTTTGTCCAGTGTCAAGTTATTAAATTATTCTGAAACTAAACTTCAAAAACAGATTGAGAGAAAAGTGACTTCATCCTACATAAAACCATGAAACTAAAACCTTTACTGCTACATGGAGTTAGAGATAATACACAGTGATGTCAGCACATCATCATATTGGCTAAAAAAGACTTTAAATGAGTTTATCATCTTAAGATTAACTTTAAACATACAATGCTTGTGCTTTTGTCATGATTGCTGAATTAAGATTGAATATGCAAATTGATTTATTTTCTGTGCATTATGTACTTTTTAATTGCATCATATTTATGTTTTATCTGTCAGTCAGCCATTACAACAAGAACAAATGGTTCTCTCCATTTATTATCTGTTTGCTCTTTAAATATATAACATTGTTATAGTCATTAATTTATGTTTTTCTTTTTCTTTCTTAGGAAGTATCCTTGGGGTAGAGTTTTGGTGCTTGTTGACCTCTGTTTCTTGTCCTTTTCATCCTCAGCTGGCTGAGGTAGGTGACTTTTTCTTTTTCAGTGTTGCCTTGTCCTTCCTCAGAATGAGAGATTAGATAAAGATTTGATGCAATCCATTGTTTTCCCTAGCTAGATAAGCTATAAGATATTTTTATGAAGTGGCTAATGTGAACGCAGTTATTATAAACTGAAATAATGTCAGTCATATAATAAATTATAATTGTACTATTGTTTCCTTCAGAGGTTTGACAATATATTTTCCAAATTTAGACTAAATAAATGTTAATTTATTAGTATAAACAACACTGACAAATACAAAAGAAGGCAGCCTTTTGGACACATTTAAACATTTAATATTTTGCATTATTATTTATTTAGAATATGCTGTTATTTCATTGACTTTTTGGAACTGAAGCTGTTCCAGATTCCCAGAGCAAGGAAAATGTAGCACAAGAAAAACATGTTATCACTGCACAGCAGCAAGTTTGTTTGCAGAAGTTTACTTCAAGGTAAGTATGTGTGTGTGCATCTGTGTGTGTGTGTGTGCATCTGCATAAAAAAATCTTTCTGTCAAACATAGTTTTCAGAAAAATTTGCCAGGCATGACGGGTATCTCGGACAGTTCCCCCATCTTTGTGTTAAAGTGTGGCAATGAATTCATTTGTAGCAACAGTGCTGCACAGCAGATGAAGAAGTTTGTTTATCAGACTGGTTTGAAACAACCCAGAGAAACCCAGCCTGACTGCCAGCAGCATCCCATACAGTCTAACACTGATCACTAATTCACTATGATTTGGAGAAGTTATTGCTGCAGTACACACAGTTTTTTTGCAATGATGAACTTTTAGAAGAGATGCAGTATGTCTGAATGAAGTACTGATTTGTTTAGATTCAGTCTCATTTTCTGCAGTGTTAGTGAGGCTTTAGAGTTTGCACAAGAGCTGAATGGGGAGAGAATTTGATAATGTGTGCATGTTTTCCATATTTCTGAGTAAAAGAAAAGAGAGGAAGTACTGGAAGGAAAAGGAAGTTAGTTATTACTCAGACGTGCACACACACACACACACACACACACATATATATATATATATATAGCATATATGGCAATTTATAAAAGGCTCATCCTTTGGAAACAACTGTTTACACTTTTGTTTTAAGATAGTGTAATGAAAGATTTGTCTCTACTTGTTAGATTGTTTTAATGGATTCTTGACATAAGTGAAATAACTGGTCATTAAACCACAAGTTGAGTCAAGTCTGTTCAAGATGGCAAACAAAACTCAGAGTTCTTAACAACACTGGTATAATCTTTCTTGTGAACAATTTTAAAACTAGTGTAAAATAACCCTATGAGATCTTCTTTGTTGGTTCTGCTGAGTTACCTGTGTTTCTTTTTGAGTCAAATGTGACAATTTCTGATGTTTCTAGGAGCTGAAGTTCAGTTTGACTGTAAAAGTGTTCTGCACAAAACATCACAAGTGATGCATCTGCCTCTGATGATTAAAACATTGGTTTTTCTTTAAATTCACTTCAGAGGAGGCACAAGGATCACATTTCTCAACCATAGATGCAGGAAACCTGTTCTCATGCACAGAGTATCATGGCAGCTGCTGCTTTTATCAAAACTAGTATCGTCTCTAAGATACCAACAAGGCTACTGTTGGCATCCACGCAACGATGCACCGGTCTTGGCAAAAGTTAATGCTAGGATCTAACGCTATCTTATTACTGACCTGCAAAGTCCCCACTGGAAGAAGGACCTCATATAGCTGCAGTTAACCATGACACATCGGCCATTCACACACCAAACTGGTCAAATCAGTGTGCATTACTCTGAATGAATTGCAGTCCATAACTACAGTGAAGTGTTTAATGAAATGGCTTGCAAGAACAACCATAAAGAGTTTTTCGATAAAGAAGTGAGCTATTTGAGCATACTTTACACATGGCAGCATCAGTCCACATTTACTAGCTACAACATCTTTTAACCAAAAACAGTTTGCAAGGAGATAAAAGAACACATATGTTTGTGTTACCTTCAGGAACAGGATCAGTTCTGCTCACATGTGAATAGTGAAGTATGAGATCTGCACAGTGTAATACAATGCCACATGCCATTTAGATGTGCTGGAATCAGTGGAGTCTGTGTTTAAATGATAGGTGTCACTGCTGAGAAAATTGCTCTGCAACACAGATGGAATAATAGTGGCAAAGGTAGGACACTGAATGTACAAAAGATTCAAAGGTTCTGTAGAGCTTCTTATATTTTCAACTGTTAAGGCAACCTTGATCCACGCGTCCTCCCACCTGGGAATCTCTACGCCTCCACATAATCTTAACATGAAGATTCCTGTAGAGTTGTACAAAATGTTCTTCAAGGTTATCTTTTTAAAAATGTCAGGCACACAACAAATAATAAAACACCGAAATAATGGGTGTGAACATTTAGCACCTTGTGAGTGCAAATACCATAAACATAGGAGGCAGGAGGGCTGGTAGTGGAATAAATCATGGGAGTACTGAGACCCTTGATTCTATATTTAGTTTCACATTATTGCAGTTCACTTGAGTTTTGCTTCTTGGACTTGGACTTCTCCTCTTGCTTTGTGGTAATAATGCATTAAATACCTTGTAGTATGCTAAACAGTAAGAATGTGATTGTCTAAGTGGACTGTGCTCTAGGAACAAATATGAATCCAAAGTACCTGCACACATCCACTTAGCTATGTGCATCTTTCTGGATGACTGTAAATCAGCCCTTAAAGTAAGTGACAGTTTACTAGTGAGACAGGCTTCAAATAGACCAAAACATTTAAATTATTTTGCAGTTTTTTTTTCTGTATAAAAGTCAGACTGTATTTTTTTTCATTATGATCAAAATTTCTTATCTCTCTAATTGCAGAGCAAAGCCAACAATATTTTTATTTTTATGTAAAACAGTTATCCTTCTTGTTGATTTCAGTGCCTACTGGCTTATATATTACACAACACATGATGTCTTTTCTCTTGCATTTTCAAACACCAGCTACTAGTTTGGTAGAATAATAATCCAAATTAAATCTTAAAAACATAAATAAATATACCAATATAACATAAACAAATATGTATATTTGCTGCAATTCACAGTTAAAGTCATGTCAAGGCACATTAAAGAGAAAGCAAATGAGTTCAATAAAAAAAAAAACATTAACTCAATTCATAATCCAATTAAATTCAATTTGTTTTTGATCTAATTATAGTCAGATTAAATCTAATTAATTGGAACTGTATTGTATGATGCCAATTCATAAGAAATTGCTTTGCTAAAAAGTGCAATGAACTCTCAGCTCCATTCAGTCCCTCATCTTGAGCATGCACAAAGTGACTGTGGAGAGAAAAAACGACATTAACAAACATTATAGCATTAGGTCAGGGATGACTACTATAGGAGAGAACAAAAAGGAACACAAAGTTAGTGACTAAACAATAGTGTTAGACATACATGGAGAGAGCGAGGTGAGGACAGGTGCTGAATGCATCATCAGAGGTCCCCCAGCAACTTGTAGGACTATAGCTACATAATTCTAAATAAATTCTCAGAGCCAGTACTAATTATAAACTATATCAAATAGAAAAAAATGTATTCCTAATCTTAAAGATATCTTAGCTGTCTGCTCCCTGAACACAAACAGGCAGCTTCCTCCACAAGATAAGAACTTCTTCATATTCTGTGTATTGAGTTTAGTCACTTAGTTGGTAGTTAATTTATTAGGAGCCCCGATTAGTTGGAGCTTGGGGTCTGACACAGTATACTTAAATTAAATTTATAACACAATCATACAGTATAGTAATTACAAAGTGATAAAATTGACTTGAAAATAATAGTGTGCTTTTATAAGAACAACAATCTGATTCAAAAGAGCTGAAGTCATTATAATGTAACTATAAAACAAATATAACCTCGGGGTGCTTCAGTATAGATATAAACATTCATACACGTGATTAATATACAGCACATATCCACATAAGAGCAAACATACATATTTAACATTCAAAATACTCAACATAACTGTCTTCACAACCATTCCAACAGTAATTCCATTAATATAGTAATCATAATAATAATGTGATCCAGACCGCATGATAAGATTAACCACCTCAAACAATTTAAGAGTGTTTTTATGGTAAAGTACGTAGACACTACCAGGCAAATCAAATGAAATACAACTGTGAACTCTGTGTTCTGGTGAAGTCTGGACTGTTGTCTGCTTGTTCCCAGGGGCTGGTCAGTTTTTATTCTGCATGTGAAACACTTTTTCAGTACCAATACATACATGTGATACAGGTCAAGATGACTGATAAAAATAGTAATTACTGTGATCTATACCTGCAATGTTTGCATGGTATTTGGTCAGTGGTAACATCAAAAGAAGCCTGCATTGCTGAAATGCCTACAAACTATTCCAAGTTCTGTTCCAGTGATGTCCTCATCTAATGTTACTGCATTTTAGTGTCTTTACATTTTAGACGTCCTGTGAACCCTCTGACCCAGTGGAATACCTTACAGCTTTTAAATTTCTACTACCTGGTAAGAAATACTGCATTAAAGATGATTTTTGATAACTGAAGTCAGCAAGGACAAGAAACTGACAGAGAAGTTTCTTTGTAAGACTTTCTTCCGTGATATAATGTCTAAGTTGTCACTGTAGGAAAATATCTCCAGACCACAAATAACTCAATAGTATTTCTATATTTAGATAATAGTACAAATAATAAAGACTCAGATACAAAGACAGGAACAAAATGTGCCAGAGAGGCTGTGAAATCCTGCAGGGGGATTATACAACAAATGTCTTTTAACCCAAAAGAAAACTCCACTTTGGATGACAAAGAGGCAATGAGTTGCAGGAACCCAGGCGGCATCAGTCTCAGTATATCACAGTGGACTGCAGCAGACAACCAGAAACACTTTATAGCTTAGAATTGTACACTGAAAAAAATGACTTGTTAGGTTAACATAAAGAAAAAAATTCCATCTAAATAACAGGCTTTAATTTAGGGTTTAATTTTTTCTGTCCAAAATAAATGCAAATATGCTGGGTCAGCTTGGTGTGTTTGTATTACTGTTAGTTAATGACTCATTCAGTCCAACCAGATTTGTAAAGGTAAATGTTTCAACCAAGGATCTGACTTGATTTTCTTGTGCCATTCAACTTGTATGATATGAGGTACTCTATTTAACAGGTTAGTTACAACCAGGCCAGCTGTCAGTCTTGCCTGGGCCCAGGATGAGATAAATTTAGATGCCCAAAGTTGACTGTGGTGTTTCTATGCTGACTTTACTAGTTCCAGCTTCACTGTCACCACCTTTTTTTTCTCAAATTTTTGTTTAGAAAATCTAAAAGGCCTCTGTTTTCTTCTTCTCTTTTCTTTCCTTTTTATGAGCACAAGACTTGTGCTGAGCGGATGTTTTGAGTCTCAAATCAAATTTTTTGTGTCTGGGTTGGGGAGGTTCTTGACTAGTATTGCAAGGATAATTAGAAGGAAAACAAATAAAAAGCTTTCATGTAACTCAGATATTACATTTGTTTTTAACAAATAGGCCTATTTTGAAAAATTCCATAATTCAATGTGGGCCCATTTAATGACATTTTTATTTATTAAATTACTTATTTAATCATTTATTAATTTTCATACTGCTGCCTGTTTATGTAGCCTTCAGATTTTAATGTTGATCTATTTTGCATAGTTTATATGAACTCTTTTACGTATATTTTAACATGTTAGTCTTATTTGTTGCTACTGTTTTTAGATTGATTTGATCTTTGCTTTTATTTATTTTTTTTACACTCCAGTCTTTTTCCTATGGGGGTCCTGGACCTCGGGAGCTATGCCTTCTCTGACTGCATGGCCGTTCCCATGGTGACTGTCCTTATCGAGGTTCTGCACTGCAGCCCTATGGTTGTGGTGTGGACCCGGTCTGCAGTGATCTGGGTGGCTCATGATGTGGATGGACCTCTTGTTATCGTTTTCCTGATCCGGTTCACCTGAGGGCTCTCCGAAGGGATTAATAAGGTATTTCTATTCAATTTTATTCTATTCTATTCTATTCTATTCTATTCTATTCTATTCTATTCTATTTATCATTGCCAATACATATGTTTTTTTTTTTTTGTCAGAGATTGATTGTGAGATTGAAAGGTAAGGGGTATGTCTGTTTAGTTTATGTATGTGAGAGAGAGAGTATGATTAGGTGTGGGTGTGTGTGTGTGTGTGTGTCTGTGTGCTTTGATTTGTCTGTAATAAACTTGGGTGTGTGGTTGCTTTGTTTTATATATTTAATGTTTAATGTACGACACTTACTGGCAGGACTTCACTTAACTTTACTAGTTGGGGTCAGGGTTGACAGGCACTCATCAGAACACTGAGCTAGTTTTTTCTGTGTTCCCATAGATTGTGGGTTTCAACACATCTATGTTTCCCTGCTTCCTAGGGTTACTGGAGTAGTAGCATTCCATCAGTGTCCTGTCCATTTTTCAACCCACCTTCTTTGTATTTAAGTAACTCATTTACCGTCACAATGCCCTTGCCCCTCAGCATGTGACACAGACCTTGTTTGAGCGGGCTATGTCTAAAACGGTATGACTCTCATGTGACGTAGGTGGTATGGGACTGAAAGACTGTATATGCTCCGTTTTATATATATGAATAGAATGAGCTATCCAAGCTTGGATGTTGGATTTGGAACAATGTAACAAGCACCCAGTTTGCTTATATCGAGTGTATTCTGACATAATGTGTGTCTAAGCAGCATCTAGAACATTCATGATGATGTTTAATCCTGAGGGTGTGTTCACACATCTAAAAATGAGATAATCTTGCTTTTGATTACAAGCGGAGGGTACAGTTTCTTGACACTGCTGGCCCAGGTTCAAGCTATGAAGCTATAGCTGCATGTCAGCCCCCCTTGTTCCCCTCTCTAAAAATAAATACATATCCTTTAAACACAAACAAGCAACAAGGTAATTTCAGGTCAGACAACCTTTAAACTAGTCTGGTATGTATCAGGCTGTCTTGCAGCCACTACAGTATATCATTAAAACAGCATTCCATTTACATTTCAGGTTACATCTGCAGCTACCACCGTGCTTCGATATGGACCAATCAAAAACTACCTCTGTGAAATGCTGAACTCAGATGGCATGCTTCGGTCATGTTGACCTCAGATAACATGAGGAGTAGTTACATCTTTAAACTGGGAGGTGAACAGGCAAAAAATGCGTTATTGTGTTGAATTATTTATTTCTTTTTGATTCATGAATATATGTAAGCATTTTTTTCCTAAATTTTATTGCTTTTTTGGTATAAATGTTATTTTTTCCACAGCTTCTTTCAGCGTAATTGTTTGTAATGCTATCAAAAGATATTTATTTAAAAGAGCAATGTTATTTTAGTTATAATTCAAGAGCACTTCTTCTTACCTTGTAATTCAAAAGTATTTGCAACTACTATTGAAACTGTTACAGAAGTGTTACAAACATCACCTTATATAAAACTAAGAATATTTATTAATTTAATTTCTGATAAAGCATGCCTAGGCAGTGGAAAAGAAAGACTGAAAGAGGTGTTCCTGCTGATGTTTTAAAAAAAACATCTGATAAAGTCTCAAAGTAGGGCAAGTTAGTCAGATCAGTGGTGAAGGCAGCAGATGCTTCAAGCCACTGCAGAAGCTGAGAGACCATGGATCCAGCGACCTTCCCAGTGTAGGTTACTGGAGCAGCAACAAAGTTCTTCTCTGAGTCGCAGGAGAAAGTGTTGGCTGACTAACTGACTGAAGCATCAGATTATTAATATGGACTGAGTCCACGTGAGGTAAGACTATAACAGGTTATCCAGAGTACTAGCACAGGTGCCTGACAAATTGAAAACTTTGTGTGCTTGCCCTGAGGTGTTATTCCACTTTTTTTTAGGTCTGAAAGTTTGCACATCACCTAGCAGTAACATATAATATCAGGCACCCACAAACATGGAATGACAAGCAGATGTCAGGGCCTGATTGGTTTACATACTTTATGAGGAGGAACCCCAACTTCTCAGTGAAGAGTGCAGAGACAACCAGCCTTGCATTGGCCACAAGTTTTAACCACACACATGTGAAGTTTCTTCAGCAGCCTTGGACAGGCCATTGACAGATACTAATTTGATGGGAATGACACTTGGAATATAGAAAAAACAGGTACAACAACAGTCCAGTCACCAGACCGGATTGTTGCACTTCATAGGGTCAAGCAGGTGGGTGTAATGACATCAAGTGAGAGAGGTGTGCTTTTGTCATTAACATGTTCTGTGCAAGCACTGGGAATGCACCTCCCTCATCTTTGTGTGGGCCATTAAGGAATGCTGGAAGTAGTAATGCCTCAGGATGGATGCAAGAGGAAGACATCCTATTACTTGACCAGCTTGTAAAACATACAAAGGTCAGCCCAGAGGAGAAGGTTTTGCCTTTGTTACATAATCACTATTCATATATATCAGTGGGGCTTGTGCTACCCCATAGCAGACATATTTAGGTCTGTAAATCAAGACAAACATATTGCTACTTTCTCACCTCTAAATTATAATTAATAACATGATAATACTTCCTAGTTGTGTTTAGGCAATAACATCAATAGGTTCTGAGTTGAAGGTAAAAACAGATTGGTTACTGTTAGCAATTGATCATTGAAGGATATCAATCACTGACTGATCCTTTCTATTACTTTCATGGACACTTTTTTTTCTGAATTCACAAGCAGAGGACGTATGTTCTTTGAATGTAATTATAGGTCTTTCTGACCTACTTAACAGTAATCCATGGGGTATATGTAGAAAGGACATGTAGTCTCAGCATGGCACAAGTTGGCTACCTGGAAATGGGAATGCTGCATTGCCTACAAAATACCCTGCACCATTTTGTGCAGTAATAGCAGACTGGCTAACCAACATTGACACATTCAGTCTTTGTCAACAGAAATATAAACTATTTGCACTCCAAAAACAGGACATTACAGAGTTTTTTGGAAGAGTAAGAGCCGCAGCAAGAAAATCAGATATTTCTGACTGCTTTATTGACCACATATAGATCAAACGCATAGCCAGTGAGTCGGTTGAAAAGAATCCAGTCATGTAAGAAGGATGTTCCAAATATAACCATACTGGACATGGGAATACGTTGGTACATTCAGGAGAAGGTGGGCTGCTGGCCAGTCAGTCGATGAGGCAACCAGTTAGCAAGGCTGTCACATTCCTTGACACTGTGTTCTCACTGCAGACACAGGTATATTGTTTCTTCGGTACAAACATAAAAAGCTTTTCAGCCAATTAGAAAACAAGAATTTCCTTGTCAAAGCTAAAGATAAACACTTTTACAATTAAGGTTCAACACAACTCATGAAATGTTTTGTGTATTAATAAGGTCTAACAAGTGGGAACAGGCATTACAAAACAGTAACAACTAAAATGGGGACATGTTGTTCCTTTCTGTTACTGCTGCTTTGTAATTGCTGCTTACAGAAAATAAAGAGTCAAAGCACTTGTAAACTGTAAATAGACAGTCAGGAGATCTATAGTTAGCCATGTTGCTGTTAAGCCAGCAGTCTCATAATAGGGGTCACTTTACATCACTGAGTATTATGTATCTCTAGAAAAATCTGAAGATATTGCTGTGAATGACTGAATTGCAAATGAAAAAGGTGATGTTTTTAAGCGCTGTAATTGAGAATTATCTAGAATCATTTGAAGGCATTTGAGGACGTTGTCAGCAGACATTAAAATCTAAAGTTAAACACCAGCGTCTGTTACTGGTTATGTGTTGCTTTTGTGCACTTGCCTCTCAGCAATGACTTCCCAGTTTGAATTAATTTACATTTCTCATCCTTGAAGCACATCACTGAATGAAGAGGGGTCTGATTTATAGAAGTATTTAATTTAAGGCAGCTTGATCATTCACATGTAACCAGGGAATTTCATTACTTGGTTGGCCAATCTGCTGAAGAGCTGCAGGAAAAATAGCATGTGAAGGGAATCTGGGTGATATAGGTATTAATTCATCCTGTGTGGTGTGCGCTTCTCCTCCGATCATGCCTGTGCTGGCATTTGCTTACTCACTCACCTCGATCCTCAGCCTCCCCTGCTAGCAGGCTGACCTTGACTTTTGCACTACTTAACACAGGGGGGCTGACAGATCATGTGTGTCCACTTATAAAGTGGTGTATTCAAATACTTTCACAACACATATGACTTAACAGTAAAGCTTTGCTCATCTCAAATCCCTCTCAAAACCCATTATGATTTATATGATTCTATACTGCGTTAACACTATGTTGTGTATGTTAACTTTAAACCAAAAACAATCCACTGTTCTTGTTGCTGTAAATTTCTTAATTTTGTCCAACAAAATTTATTTATTTGTGAAGTATACATTTATTCATTAGTGAATGTTCAACATAAAAAAATGATCAATGATCAAAACAGATTATTTAAAGACACATTACGTAACTTTCCGACCTCCACATTTCGCACTCGTTTGGTTGTACAGTGACATCTGTTATGTGCACTTCTGAAGCTGTCATGGCCCAGCAGCGTCCTAAGGCTGAGAAACCGAACTATGCAAATTATTCCTCCGGGACACCGCATGATGTTGCAGCCAAGTGTCGCTTTATGTGCATCACCATGCGCTAGCAAACGGATATAAACACACCGGCCATTGTGAACATTCATTGTGGCTGATTCAGCAAGAAATGCAAGAAGATATCATACGAGGAAGAGAGGAAAAGAAAGAGAGAAAGATACAGGTCAAGACGCAAGACAAGAGTCAAGCTAAGACTGTCTCATCTATACTCATAGTACAGATAAGACTGTGTTTTACTGGCTAGAGAGTGCTCATAGTACAGATAAGACTGTGTTTTACTGGCTAGAGAGTGCTCATAGTACAGATAGGATGCAAGACGAATGCCGAATTAGCTGCTGATAGGGGGCGCATCATTGAGAAAAATTGCAAAAGTTCTTTAGTGCATCTTTAAACTATTAATTTCCATATATGAATTATAAATATTAATGATATTCTAAGAAAGTCAGTAGGAAAAAAAAATTATCAACAAAAAAACAAATATTTCTCTACTAGGTAGCTATTTGTTCACCTCTATAAAAAAGCGGGGACAAATGGGGCTAAAACAAATATAAGGATCTGTTTTTTTCACCCTTAGAAACAGACAAACAAACAACAAAAATCTTCATAAATTGGAACATAAATATCTTCCAACTGGACCAGTTCCAGTTTTAAGAGCGAGAGTATTTTTTAGGCCTCTGCTCAAAACAGGCATACCCATAATGACATGAATATGACGTCTCAAAAATGGCCATTTTTGTCCAGTTTGGCTCCATCCGTTCTCAGCTTCCACCAACTGGGGAGTTAAATGACATAAATTTACTATAAACATATTATCCACACAAACCAGAGAAAAAAATTTTTACTTTCTTTTTAAAATTTCAAAAATGATTAAGTAAATTTGGAGTATTTTAACTGCTTGAAATGGCTAAAACTTTGAACTTTTTGGGCCCTTTTTATGGAATGAAACAATTTATCCAAACACACCACACTGGAAAAAATATTCCATCATTCATTAAATAAAAAAATCCATTGTGGGCTAATCTTATTCCATGTGATGAAAAAAGTTTAATAACAGAAACTTAAAGAGCACCTCATTGCTTCCTTTATTTACAGCAAGACTTTTTTCTGTTTATAGGCAAAATACTATATGATGTAAATGTCTGCGGACTGTAGTTTGTGTGATGGATATATTTAGTTAAATATCTGTTTACCGGTAAACTGATTTGTCAAGTGTTGATCCTAAAAGGCTACTTCTATGTTGTTTACCGACTGCAGCCTGCAGAGTTCTATTCTTTTCTCTTTTTATTCTTTATTTTTTTGATCTGGAATAAAAAGGTAGGCTTCATGTTTTAAGTTGGTGTTACATCACAGCCTAAGACAGTTCTAAAAAGTGTAGGTGTGCAGAAAGACTAAATAGATTTGTATTGGGGTGCATGTCCTCCCACTGTGACCTATCAAAGACTGGTGCTGTATTATTAGACCATGATGTGACACTCTCCACTGATATCACTATGTTTTGTATTTTTGTCTGTGTTCACCCTCCTTACAAACACAAATTTGTAAAAATGTTAAAGGTGCATGCTGCAAATCAAGCTGTGTTGCAGGATGAATTTAGTCAAGCTGTAAGGTTTCCAGATTTCTCATTTTAACAATCAAACACTCCAGAAACTCTTTATAGTAATTAGTTATTCCATTCTTCCCATGCTGTTTGAGATTATGCATCAGTTGTTGCTGAGTTAGACTACAGCGAGACCCTGTGATGGACTGGAGAGCTGCTCAGGGTGTACCTTGCCTCTCGCCTGCTAATAGGCTCCAACTTCCCCACAAACCTGAATTGGTATAAGTGTTATAGAAAATTATTGAATGAATTAATATGATAAAATACATGTTGGCATTAATTAATTAAAGCATTAATGCCATAATAACCTGTTGATTTGCCAAGCCCTAATATGTATAAGATATGTTAAAACGTAAAATGTAATCCATGTCATATCAGCTGTTCCAGACATGCTATTTTAGCTGGATAAGTGATTACAAATGTTGTAGCCTCTTTTCATTGGTTATTAGTTACCAGTTTCTTCCAGAATAGATTTTAAAATTCTACTTTTTCTTTGGTCCTAAATTTGGCTGGTGCTATGAGTATGCTGATGAGTTTTTTTATTGGCATGTCCTTGCCAGATCACTTATATCAACCGACCAGATACTTGTGGGATCACTTAATTTCAGTTGCTGCCCCTAAGCTTTGAAAGGGATTAACCCTTTAAATCAGCTCGGTCTCAACAATAGCCACTTTTAAATCCTCGCTAAAGACTCTGACCTCCATATAACCCTGCTTGAGTAGTGACTTACATTTTGTTTTATCCATTTATGATATTTAGATAGTAAGACAGAGTAAGACAACCCCCAAGACTTGGTTCAAGACTCAAAAGTCTAAATCAGGGATGACCAACTCTGGATCTCTTGGGCCAGTGTCCTAAAGGTTTTAAATTTTTCCCTGCTGCAGCCCACCTGATTCAAATGAAACTGCTCCCCAACGACTTGTTGTCAAGCTCCGCACAGGCTTCTTAATTACTCATTGATTTGAGTCAGGTGTGTTGCAGCAGGAAAACATCTAAAACTTGCAGGACACTGGCCTTAAAGGTCTGAAGCTGGGATCCCTGGTCTGTATCATCTTCATCAACTTTATTTTTCAGTCTCCTCACGAAAAACTTGATGTCTAAATTTGCAACTTAAAAACAGATAACTTGGACAAAATTATTTCTTTAGTTATTAAATAAATGTGTGTCCAGTTAAACTAAAATGTCAGGCTAAGAAGTTTAGACAGTGGTGTTTATATTGCATTTTTCATTGTGTGTGGTAGGCTTTATGCCTCTGACAACTTTATTTATTTATTTATGTCCCATATTATGCTGTAAATGTAATCCTTAAGAGTCATAATACAGGCCTCAGCACAAAATAGTGTTAATTTTATCAGCTATTTTTAAATTTAGTCTCAGTTTTAGTCCAGTTTCAATCACGCTTATTAGTTTTTATCACATTTAGTCAACCTCATCTCGTTTTTATTTAGTCAAGTTTTAGTTGACCATAAGTTGAGCATTTTAGTGTTTATTTTAGTCCAAGAAAACATCATTTTATTTGTCTAGTTTTAGTCAACAAAAACTGTCAGGATTTTAGTCTAGTTTTAGTCAGGACAATCATTTTATCCTTTTACTTTTTTTTGTCAGCAGATAATATTGAACATTGTTAGTAGTAGATTACATTGTTAGTTAGTAGTTAGTAGAACATTGTTAAATGTAGTTTAACATTTTTAACTGTTAACTGACTCCACATTGAAAAGAGTAAACTATGTTCATTCATGTCAGTCTCCAAAGTCTCCAATACTACTGAACAAATTGCTTGATTTGTTGCTAGTCGTTTTTGTGAAAAATAAAAAGTCCCTAGAGGGGTCTGAAAACTCGCTAAATATAGCAAAAAAGTCGCAAAGTTGGCAACACTGAGTGGGTGTGTCACTGTGTGCGTGGCGGAAAGGCAGAGGAGAGAGGATTTGACAAAATCATATCATATAATAATCTAATTTCCGTCCTGTCTTTGTTCTTAAACTAAAATGTTCATAGATTTCAGTCTAGTTTTATTTAATGAATTACATTTTCGTCTCGTCTTTATTAGTCCACGAAAATGCATTCTGTTTTAGTCTCAGTTATTGTTTTTTAATGGGGATTTTAGTCCGGTGAAAAATGTGCGTTGACGAAAATATTTTCGTTTAGTTTTCGCTAACAAAATTAACACTAGCACAAAATCTATTATTCTGTATTTATACCCTGTTAAATCATGTTGCCCCTAAATGAATATTGAAAACAATGAAGTAGAAGAATACTGGAAGCTGACAAAGAAGATCCAAACTTGGTTTTGAAGAAGTTAATGCATAAGCCACAAAGCCAACAAAGATTACTTTATTAACATGTTATTGTTATTAATATAATATATAATTTTAAAAGACTGATAAACGCTGATTGCAGGAGCCCACCATGAAATGTCCCCTAAGACTCCAAAAGATCTTAGAATCCCTTTTGCAAATAACTATTATACCTGAGGAATATGTTCTATTTGTGCATACATGACTAAATCAGACTATGATAAGAAAATATAGATTGTGTCTATGTATTTCTGATGATGATCCACAGAGAATGAGCTCATAATGCTGCCGATCACCATAAACCATCTCCTCAGCAAAGTAGTAATACTCAGTACAGTCGTCTGTAATATGATATAAATTTGTATGTTAAAAGCTTCTTTCTTACTTAATCTGCACAAATTGAGAAAATTTAAATACACTGAATATTATTTAATGTTTTCTACCACTTTCTCATTTTCAAATGTTGTGAAGGTGCATGGTTTGAAGTCTCCCTCTGAGATAAATAAAGTATTTTTTTTTAGTTGCCTTAAACAGTTGTGTTGTAAATTGTCGAGTTGTGTGGTTTAGTTGCCTTAAATAAACCTGTTTTCTAATGAGAAATATTTGCCACCCCCAAAATAATCACAGATCTATTCCACCACACTGAAAATTTCCTGGCTCTGACACTGATAAAAATTTAATTTCAGCTTATTAATCAATGTGTGGTTGAAATACACAACTGTCATACATGCATAATTGGTATCACACTGAGGCACGGAGCTGCTGATGCCTTCACAGACTGTTGTAAACAGAAGTGGCAGCTGAGAGGACTTGAACAACCTTGGCGCACCCAACAAGCATAAAGGTAATTTTTCAGGAGTAATTGAATTGCAATGATGCGATGCTGAGAAGATGTAGAACATGATAACAAAATGTGTACATATGGCAGCTATACGATCAGGTAACCCCAGCCAATGAATTAGTTGTAGCATCAATAACTTTAATGATTTGTTATTAATATTGCTACAGCAGCACTGAGCTGATGTAATTTTGCAGTATGCAACATGAAAATAATTTATGACACCAGTAAATAACATTAAATTACATTGAGTCTCTCCAATGCGTTAAAGCAAATAAATGGCTTTACACATGTACTGTACATTAGGAAATGAGCACAGAGCACCAAATCAGGCAAAGCAGAATCTCGTGAATCCATAATTAGTTTAGAGGTCAAACAAAACTTTTGTCAGTATCAAGGTTTTGAAAAGAGCAGGTTTATTCGTGTAGCACATTTTATGTACAAGACAATTAAAAGTGCATTAAAAACAAACTTTAAAAGAAATTAAATAAATTAAATAAAAACAAAGAAAAAAGCTGAAATAAAATAGATAAAATGCAAGAAATAAAATTCCAGAGTGGTGTATTTAACAGTTGTTTTGATAAACGGCAGCAAATAGAAAAAGTTTTTAACCCTGATTTAAAACAGCTATGAGTTTCAGCAGACCTGCAGTTTTTCTGAGAATTTATTCTACATGTGAGGAGCATAAAAGCTGAACGCTGCCTCTCCATGTTTAGTTCAAAGTAGATTTAACCCCGATGACCTGAGAGATCTGGTTGGTTCATAAGAACCAGAAGATCCTGAATGTATTTTGGTCCTAAATTTTTCAGTTCTTCATAAACAGCAGGATTTTAAAGTCAGTTCTTTGACAGACAAGAAGTCAGTGTAAAGATCTGAGGACTGGAGTTAAATCTGCTTTCTTGGCCTTAGTGAGGATTCAAGCGGCAGTGTTCTGGACTAACTGCAGCTGTCTGATGGCCTTTTTAGGGAGACCTGTGAGGACAGCATTACAGTAGTCTAGTCTACTAAAGATAAATGCATGGACAAGTTTTTATAAATCTGCTGAGTTATCAGCCCTTTAATCCTTGATATGTTGTTTAAGTGATAGTGACTGTCTTAATATAACTGCTTAAATTCAAGTCTGAGTACAAGAACAACTACCAGATTTCTGGCTTGGTTGTTAGTTTTGAACTTAGCTGTTTGAAGCTGAGTACTGGCTTATCATTTCAGTTTTTGTCTTCATTTATCTAAAGTAATTTCCCGCACATCCGATCTTTAATTTGATCAATGCAGTTGATCAGAGTTTGGATCACCTCTCAACAGCTTGTGTACAATGAACACAGCCTGGCTCTCTTTGTACCAACTAGATTGACAAAACTTTACACTTTTAATCAGATATAAATGGTGCTGCAACATTAGTTGTGATCTTTGAAGAGCCAGGCTTTCCTCTTCAGTTTCTCTGCTAGCTTATGAGAAGGAGCATTTTAGGGGTCATGTAACTTCTTTTTGTTTTACACCAATCATCAGACAGCTGCACAGCCTGCCAGTTTGGCACAAAGTAGACCTAGCAGTTTAGCCGCTACTAGTGGTTTAGCTTTTCTAGCACTTTAGCCACTACTAGCGGCTTAGCTCTAGTAGCAGTTTAGCCAAAACAGCAGTCAGTGGAGTCATTGTTGGCAGCCATTGTGTTGTACAAGCAGCATTTAAAGAGGAGCAAACGTTTCGCTTCAGTTCGAAATAGACCAGGGCTTTCGGGGGAGCCCAGCGCAAGCCTTCACAAGTCACATGCACTCGCATATATAAATATATATATATATATATATATATATATATTAGAGCTGGGCACGTGAACTAACGCCGTTAATATGTTTCATCACAGCTCTAGTTCCTGTCTCCCTTCCCTGCTGCAGCGGTGCGTGGTGTAATTAGGAGAGAGGGTTTATTAAAATGAAGAGATGTTTTCTGTGTGGAACTTAAGAAAGAAGAAGAAGAATCAATAAATGTCCAAACCATGCGGCAATCTTCGCCTGTAAAATGTGCAGCCTATGCGGAAATGCCACAAAATTGCAGTTCACCCCTCATCCGCTAGGGGCTGGCTCCAAAACAGAGCAAATCCCCATAGACAAATGTGGACGATTCCTCCTTCTTCCACTCTTTCTTCACATCACTTTCTGAATATGCAGATATGGGGGTATTTTTCTATCTTTAATCAAGAGCGTAATTGTTTGCTTTGAGAGCAAGATTTCTGGTTTTCATGCTCAAATATCATCCTGCTCACTCTCAAAACTCTGCTCTCACACTCAGAAAGTCCCCTCTTGCTTTCAAATATATTGTTCTTCCTTTCAAAACTCTGCGCTCAGACTTGGTCTCTTTCCCTCAAACTCAGACACATTCTCTGCTCTCTCAAAACTTCTGCTCTTGGATATTTTTTCCTCTCTCTTGGGTTGCTGAAAGAGCTGTCTGTCAAACCTCCTCCAGCCAATAGAATACGAGATAATTCGAGCAAATAGTCCTCACCTTCTTCAGTACTATACTATCTAGGTACAGACCCATATCACTGATAAATGCGGATCTTAAAAATAATCTGCAAAGCATTAGCTGGAAGGTTAGAGAAAGTAACTCCTCCCATTATACACCCTGATCAAACAGGCTTTATAAAGGGCAGATATTCCTCTGTTAACATGCAGAGACTAATTAATATAATAGATATTTCTACCATCAATAACTTGGAAACAATAATAGTTTCTTTAGATGCAGAGAAAGCTTTTGATCGTGTTAACTGGAAATATTTACTAGCTACATGAAACAGATTCACCTTTGGACCATCTTTCATTAACTGGATTAAAAGCGTATACAGTTCTCCTAATGCGAATGTCAGAACAAATGATAAAACCTCTCCAAGTTTTAATTGACAAAGGGGTACCAGACAAGGTTGTCCACTATCCCCTTCACTTTTTGATATATTTATTGAACCGCTAGCCACTGCAATCAGACAAAATCAAGCAATTAAAGGCATTCAGTCCAAAAGTATATTTCATAAAATAAGTCTTTATGCTGATGACGTTTTACTATTCCTCCAGAATTCACAAACCTCTCTATCTGAAACAATCTCACTAATTAATAAATTCTCATCATTCTCGGATTACTCTGTCAACTGGTCTAAAAGTACAGTTCTACCCATCAACTGTAGCTTTCAAAATCTACCCAACATCACCTTACAATTAGGTAACATTAGATACCTGGGTGTAAATATTCCCTCCAGGCTCTCAGAACTAACAAAACATTCACCTTAAGACTAAAGAAGATGATCTTGCTCGCTGGAAATCTCTACCCATTTCACTCATGGGGAAAGTTGCCACTATAAAAATGATAGTTCTACCCATAATCAACTATTTGCTTTTTATGATTCCAATGAGACCCTCCTCCATCTGGTTTAAATCACTAGAATCACACATATCCCGATTTCTCTGGAAAAATAAACCTCCCCGGATCAGTTTAAAAACTTTACAGAAGCCGAAAGATAGGGGAGGATTAGACCTGCCTAACTTTCAACATTACTTCCTAGCTAAAAGGTTGCAATATGCCCTAAAAGGGCTCAAACCTTGTCCACTAGATTACCCGTGGATAGACATAGAACAAACATTTTGTGACAATTTGGAAATTTCTAATCTTCCTATTTTCAGCTTAGGTATTAAAAAAGCTGGTGGGCAGTGGGGGGGATTAGGGCCCATGGGGGGTGGAGTCTGCTCTCCTTCTCGCTCTCTCCCCTCGCGCCACCCCACATTATACACACTAAACATAGGGCTCTGTGGGGCGGGGGGAGGTGGTGGGTTTGGCTGAGGGGTCCCCATTGCGGGATCCCCCGGTGGACCCCTATGACTGCCTGCCCCACTAGATTTTAATCACAACCTAGACATCAATATACATTTAGGGCCTCGGGGGGATGGGCACATGGGCTGTGGGTGGGCTGACAGGAGCCACCAAGGTGGCCTTTCCTCCATCTCCTCTCTTTGTGACCTCTCCCCCTGATTTTATTTACACATTAGACACTACCACATTTAACAGTACTGCACTACACACATAACACACACACTCACACACACTGAGGGAGCCCTGAGGGGGTCCTGCTGCCTGGCAGCAGTGGGACCACCATTCTGTATGTTAGGATGCTGGACAGGACAGGGTAAAAAAAAAAAAAGAAAAAAAAAGAAATGGTTTTGCTGAGCTGTTAGCTGAGATTTTGAACTTTCTGTGGATACCACACGTTTATAGTTAAATTTACAGACCTGACGCTACACCAGGAAATGAGGTGTTAAACACTTAACACCCGGTAGCAGAGGGCACAGGTGCAGACGATTTAAAAAATATATTTTTGGACATGTATTTAGAGGCATTGTAGAAGGTCCAGAGAGCTACTTGCTTCTCCAGAGTCCCAAGTTGGAGACCCCTGATTTAGTATTTGTAAACCAAAATTTACTGCATTTTCTTTATATAGCCGTAGGCCTTCTTTTAAAGCAAAGAGACATTTTTTGGGTAACAATGTGATTGTGATTAAAAATTGTAATAGTTGCCCAGCACTAATATATAAATAAATAAAAAAAAATTGTCCTCTCTGACCCTCCGTGGGCAGTCTCATCCATTTAAGCTCGGGTCCTCTACCAGAGGCCTGGGAGCTTGAGGAGTCTGCACAGTATCTTTGCTGTTCCTAGGACTGCACTCTCCTGGACCGAGATGTCTGAGGTTTGTCCTGGGATCTGCTGTAGCCACTCTTCCAGTTTGGGGGTTACTGCCCCGAGTGCTCCGATGACCACGGGCACCACTGTTGCCTTCACTTTCCAGGCCTTCTCAAGTTCTTCTTTCAGGCCTTGGTATTTCTCCAATTTCTCATGTTCCTTTTTCCTGATGTTGCAATCGCTTGGTATTGCGATGTCAACCACAACGGCTTTCCTCTGCTGTTTGTCCATCACCACAATGTCCAGCTGGTTTGCCATTACCATTTTGTCAGTCTGGATCTGGAAGTCCCACAGGATCTTAGCTCGGTTATTCTCTACCACCTTCGGAGATGTTTCCCACCTTGACCTCGGGGCTTTGAGTCTGTACTCCGCACAGATGTTCCTGTACACTATACCAGCCACTTGGTTATGACACTCCTTGTAAGCTTTCCCTGCCAGCATCTTACACTCTGCAGTTATGTGCTGGATTGTCTCAGGGGCCTCTTTGCACAGTCTGCACCTGGGGTCTTGTCTTGTATGGTAGATTTGGGCTCTTTTGCACTGGTGCTCAAGGCCTGCTCCTGTGCAGCTATGATCAGTGCCTCTGTGCTGTCTTTCAGTCCAGCCCTTTCTAGCCATTGGTAGGATTTTTTAGTATCAGTCACTTCAGTTATCTGTCCGTGGTACATCCCATGGAGGGGCTTTTCCTCCCATGATGGTTCCTCCATCACCACATGATCTGTTTTCCACTGCCTGAGACATTCACCGAGCACTTCTTCCATTGGGGCCATCTTCCTGATGTATTCAAGGGTGTTGGATGTTTCATCCTGGATAGTGGTTCTGACACTCACTAGTCCTCTGCCTCCTTCCTTGCGCTTAGTGTACAGTCTCAGAGTGCTGGATTTGGTGTGGAACCCTCCATGCATGGTCAGGAGCTTTTGTGTTTTCACATCTGTGGTCTGAATCTCTTCCTTTGGCCAGCTTATTATTCCCGCAGGGTATCTGATGACCGGTAGGGCATAGCTGTTAATTGCCCAGACCTTGTTCTTGCCATTGAGCTGACTTCTTAGGACTTGCCTTACTCATTGGAGGTATTTGGCTGTGGCTGCTTTTCTTGTGGCCTGTTTGAGGCTGCCATTTGCTTGTGGGATTCCAAGGTACTTGTAGCTGTCCTCAATGTTTGCTATTCTGCTGTCTGGGAGTGAGACCCCTTCTGTATGGACTACCTTCCCTCTCTTTGTCACCATCTGCCCACACTTCTCAAGTCCGAATGACATTCCGATGTCATTGCTGTAGATCCTGGTTGTGTGGATCAGTGTGTCCTGCTCGCTCTTGGCATACAGCTTGATGTCATTCGTGTAGAGGAGGTGACTGATGGTGGACCCATTCCTGAGTCGGTATCCATAGCCAGTCTTGGTGATTATTTAGCTGAGGGAGTTCAGACCTACGCAACACAGCACAGGGGACAGGGCATCTCCTTGGTATATGCCACATTTGATGGACACTTGTGCAATTGGCTTGCAGTTGGCCTCAAGGGTGGTCTTCCACTGCTGCATTGAGTTTGCAATGAAGGCTCTTAGAGTCCTGTTGATGTTATCCATCTCCAAGCATTCCATGATCCATGTGTGTGGCATCGAGTAATAGGCTTTCTTGTAATCAATCCAGGTGGTGCACAGATTGGTATTCCTGGTCCTGCAGTCCCGAGCAACTGTTTTATCTACCAGCAGCTGGTGTTTTGCTCCTCTGGTATTTTCACCAATCCCCTTCTGTGCTGTGCTCATGTATTGATCCATGTGCCCACTTATCTTAGCCGCTATGATGCCTGACATGAGCTTCCATGTGGTGGGGAGACACGTTATTAGCCGATAGTTGGATGGAACTGTTCCCTTCAGGGGATCCTTCTGGATCAGGATTGTCCGGCCTTCAGTTAGCCATTCAGGGTGGGTCCCATCCTTTAGCAGCTGGGTCATTTGTGCTGCCAGGCGCTCATGGAGTGCAGTTAGCTTCTTCAGCCAGTAGGTGTGAACCCTTTCAGGCCCTGGTGCTGTCCAGTTATATATATATATATATATATATATATATGTATGTGTGTGTGTGTGTGTGTATATATGTGTGCACGATAACATGGTCAAAAATATGGTTACTGCCAAAAACCTTCTGCTACTACTGTATTTAGTATAAGTATATATAGTAGCACTGTTGCCAACTCCTCTGTAAGAAAAGTAGCTATTGGCTGGCCTAAAATCCGCTAGAAGTCGCAAATTAGTATAATCAGCCTAGTACATATAGTTGTAATGGATGCTGCTATTAAGAGGAATGTCGTGGGAAAGGCAAAAATTGATAAAAAAAAAAAAAAAAATGAAAAAAAAAACTTAAAAATGTCTAGAACAGCAAAAATAAATAAATGAATAAATCTGTCAATATTTTTTTTACTTTTAAGTTATTTTTTTTTGTGTATTTTGTTTTTAACTAGGAGTCTGGAGCATGTCACAACACTTTTAACTTTTTAAATATTTTTTTTCCACAGTCTTTATTAATAGACATTACTATCTGACAGTAAGCCAGTGCAGGATCATCCAGCAGCAGCTTTGTATGTTTAATTTTCAGCCTGGTCATTAAAAAGAGGTGAACGTCGTCTGCTCCGAATACAGCAGGTGTTGCTGCTACGAGAAGACCTCGTATGCGTGCTTTTGGTCGGGAGAGGGGTCTGTGCAGCGCCTGCTCCTCACTGGGAAGAGTAAACTACATTCATTCACATCACTCTCCAAATGTCTCTAATATACCAGAAAAAGTCGCTAGATTTGTCGCTAGTTGCTTTTTTAAAACAAAAAAGTCGCTAGAGGGGTCTAAAAACTCACTAAATATAGCGATAAAGTCGCTAAATTGGCAACACCATATAGTAGCAGCCAAACAGTAGAAGTAGAAGCAGAAAAATATCCTATAGGGACGCAAAGTTATTACTGATGGTGATATGATGATATTTTAAAAATACGAATTCAGGATTATCTGTATGTGAGAAGCTGATTTTGGGCTGTAGGTGCCTTGTTACAGCGGTTAACCGAATCCTAAAAAACCACTTTATCCTCCTTATTTGTGGAGATTCCGATAGTTTTTAAGGCTTAGATTTAGAATACTCGTCATCATGTGTTCAGAAACGTAATACGCTAGGTGCTATTTGAAATATCCGAGTTTGAGCTGTTCTCTGCAAGAAAACTTTCGTTTGGAGATGACGCAGTGAACAGAAGCCAGCAAAAAACACTTTATCCTTCTTATGAAGATTCTGATAGTGATCTTATTTAATTTGCTTTATTTACTTTGTATGTTGTAAAATGTTGAATGAAACTTTAGTTTCTTTAGTTTTCAGTACAGATGCTTTAAAACTGGCAGTAAAAATCAAGGTCAGTCAATATGAAAAAAGATTTTGTGATGATTTTTTTGCTATATCGCACAGTTCTACTTTTATCCAAAAGAAATGTAGATTATGGGAATTCAATAGATTTAGTCATGTAGACATGTAGCTCAAACTGAACGTCAAAATGAGGAAGAAAAGGGGATTTAAGTGACTTTGAACATGGCAATGTTGTTGCCCTAACCTCTAACTGCTGAGCAACCATCTCTAGTGTGAGAATGGTCTGATTAAAAAAAAGAAAGAAAAATATCCACTGAGCAGCAGTTGTCTGGGGCGGAGAAGAGAATGGATAGCCTAGTTGAAATGATAGAAAGGCAACAGTTACTGACAAAACCACTGATAACAACCAAGGTTTGCAGAATAGCATCTCTGAACACACACGTCCAACCTTGAAGTAAATGGAGAGTATTTTCTTGGTACACTTTGGGCCCCTTAGTTCCCACTGAGCATGGTTTCATCACCCTCCTGAGTATTGTTGCTGACCATGTCCTCCCCTTCATGATCACAGTGTAGCATCTTCTGATGGCTACTTCTTTCTATACAGTACAAATGATCAGTTTATTGTTTGGAAATGCTCAGTTATAAAGTACAGAAACAGTTTTCAATTCTAGCTTACACATACACTTGTATTTAAAAAAAAAGGCACATAAAGGAGCTACTTTGGCATCAAAGGGAGTCTGAGGGAAAAAAACAAAGACAACTTTGACCTCCCCATTCTCACTAGCCACTCCTCTTTTATTGTTTACTTGCCTGCACTTCATAATTCACTTCAGCTGCAGACTGCCCTGAGCCATTCACACATGCACATTTTCAGCTACATGTGTTATAGAAAACCACGCTATGACTTGTGTTTAAACCAGAATAAAAAAACACCTCAGTTCGAAGCTAGACCTTGCTGTATGTTAATTGTCATCTGATTAGTTAAGACAAGGTTAATACTGAGTCAAGGATGAGCCACCCAGCCCAAGGCAGTCATATGTAATAAAACATTTCCATTGTGTGTGTGAATACAATCACGTATGCATACAAACCCCCAGGAACATATCCCACATTTGCTGACTTGACATATTTATTTATTTATTTATTTTCTTGTCCCCCCCACATTGTAGCATTGTAGCTACTGAGTTTTAAAGGGGATATCACATGACCAGATGAGCAAACACTGTGACATGGAGGATTAGTGTGAGCTTTTGTTCCTCTTTCTTCGTTAGTCTTTTATTTAGAGTCCTGGACAGATGTACGTGGGAAAAACGTGTTTTTTATGAACCCACCCATTGTCACTAGAGGATGGGGTGGCCTGGGCAACAGTGATTCAGAATTACCACTCACTACAACCAAGATATGTTAGAACACAATATTTGTTAGGCGTGTTACTGCAAACAAAAGTAATTTCTTATAGCTACTTGTTACTTTTGTAGAAACAAGATTAATAACTAAATAAGCACATTAAAAATAACTTGTTACCAAGAAAAATAACTTTTTAAAAAAAAAATCTAATGTGTAGTGTGTGTGTGTGTGTGTGTGTGTGTGTAACTGCAAGAGAGAACACACAAATGAGTCTGCCTTTGTTTGGGTTATTATGAAATTTTAATCTTTAGCCAGTCATCGTCACATATGTGCTTGTTTCAGTCAAAGACTGTGTCAGTGTGCTTAATCATGCTAACAAGCCACATTTTATGTCAGTAACTGTAATGGTATTGCAACAGTGAAAACAGCTATTAGTTAGATTACTGAAAACCAACGCTGTTAATATTGTGTTGAACACACAACACATTCAACCATGAAGCCAATGGGCTTCAGCAGCAGAAGACCACACCAGGTAACAGACTACAATTCATACAGGCTAACCAAAACTGGCCAACAGAAGAGTAACGTTTAAAAAACAAAAACAAAACATGGATCCATCTTGTATCAACAATTCAGATTGGTGATGGCGTGGGAGATATTTTCTTGATACACTTTGGACACTTTAGTACAAACTGGGAATTGTTTAAACACCCCATCCCTTTCTTTATGAGCACTGTACCCATCTTCTGGTGGCTACCTTCATCATGGATGTGCAGCAAATCTGTGGCAGTTGTGTGATATTATCATGGCAGTTTGGACCAAATTTTCCGAGATGGTTCCAACTTCTTGTTGAATCCATCCCAACAAAAACTGAATGTGAAAGAGGGTCAAACCTGGCACTAGCAGGGTGTGCCTAAAAAAGGGACTGATGAGTGTGTGTGTGATAACTAATTTTAGATGCATTAATTTCTTATATCAAAACTGGCCGCCAACATATTACTGCAGTAGCAGTGTTTCAGTGATTTTTTATTATTTACTGGTGCTCCTCAAGTCATTATGTAATATTCACAAGTCCTCTTCTTTGAATACATAGTGTCTGGAAACACATAATGGTTCATGTCTTCTGTGGCTGAAAGTTCAGGAATTTGCCTAACAAATGTGCAACATTTGAACGGAAACATAGATAATGAAGCTTTCTATTTTTGCTGCAACAAATCAAACATGGGGAATAATTTTCTTTCTGAGCAAATCCCTCTCTCTGCCTGTCTGTTGGCACTAATGTAATTTTCCTCTTCATCTCATTAAATGTTTCATTCATGTTCTTCTCTCTCTTTCATCTCGCAGTTTTCTCTCTGGTCCCATAGGGTGCTGTTCCCTCACACCACACAGCTGTGATAACAATGCAATTGAATTTACATCAAAATAACATATTATTCTTATTCTCACTAACTCCAGTGATCCAGTGATGCCAAAAAAAGCAGAGAGAGCTCACTGGCCCTCGATGTCTGTAACTTTATTTTCTATAAAAATGAAAAACATAAAGAAAAATCAACCAACTACCAGTACAAATAAGACTTAAACCAGCATCTGATACTCCAATGTCAGCTAAACTGTCTCAGACATAAGACTAAATCCCATGTTCCATCAATTCATGTTATTGTTTCATTGATCAAATATGTTATCAATCAAACTTTGATCAAAATACATTAAAGCATTACAAGCATCAGTGCAACCAGACAACATCCTCTATTGATGCCTGTGGCTGAAAGCCATGTTTTGTTTGCAGTTATCAATCAGTGCTGTGGCCTACATAATAGGCGGGTCATGCAGTAGTTAGTTGATCAGCAAAGAGTGGGGGTCACTTTCAACCCCCGCTGTGTTAAAGCAGGAAATCAATAAAGCTCACACACACAGTTTTGTAACTACAGTACCAAAGCAAGTTTGTCAAATGCCTTTCTCATCCTGGTGATATTTCCTCATTTAGCTATAAGCAAACTTTAAGAAAAAAAGTGCATTATGTCACAGTTGAGGCGTGGATGTAAATGCTGGATGAGAGGCAGGAGGATGCAGGAATAACAGTTTTAATTAATAACCACTTACATTGATAAGACATGACAGGGAAACACGACGGATGAATTTACAAAGGACAACTGAAATTAAGGGGTATAAATACACAGAGGAACTAATAGGGAACAGGTGAAGTGCATTTGCAATTAAACCTGGTGAGCTAATGAACAGGAAGCAAAACACAATACACAAGAGGAAAAAACTACAAAATAAAACAGGAAACCAGACAAGACAATGAACCCATAAGGAGGAAAACTAAACCAGAAACTTACAGACCACGACATAGTGTGGGTTTGTGTATATGTTGTGTATCCACACACATGTATGTGTATGGTCCACAGTCTAAATCAACACCCCTCTACATTTTTTTCCTTGTTTGCATTACGACAGGTAGGAGAAAGACCACAGGAGAGCCACTTTTGTGACAAAAACTCTAAAGAACAACTACAATATTGAGCATCCTCATATATTCCTGTCAGAAAATATCTTTGTTGGCAAAGTAAACAAAATATTTCATCCATCCATCCATCCATCCATCCATTCAGCAGTTATTCAAGGTTTTCACAAACCCAAATACATGAAAAAAAATAAATAAATAAACAAAAACATATATGTTAACATGTTTGTTAAACAGTGGCATTAAGATCGTGTAATATTTGATATCCATTGATTTTTTTAAGAGGTTAATGAAGAGTGTGTACCGGCTGGAAAACAACAGAGCCTCGGATAGCTTCTTTTTTCAGTTAAAAAGGTAAGATATAACCAACTTGGTGTTAATGTTCACTAAAGTGTCCTATGATTTGTAAAACGTAGGAATTTCAGAAGTTTAAGTGATTCAACGTCCTATGTTCCTGCTATGGGAAAATTCTTGTTGGCTAGGTAGCCTATCTCATTTCACTAATGGTAAACAGCTTCAGAGCCTACACACTATGTAGGACACTATGTAGTCTATGTACTCTTAAGTGTGTAGACCCTGAATTGGGACACACATGTAATCGCTCTAGCATTTCCTGGGTCTTCCCTGGGGCCCTCTTCCTGGTGTCATGTGCCTGGAACAACTCACCATGGAGGCGTCCTGAAAAGATTCCAACCAGATGCCCGAGCCACCTCATTTGGCTCCTCTTGATGAGAGGCAACAGTGGCTCTCCTCCGAGCTCCTCCAGGATAACCGAGTTTCTCACCCTATCTCTAAGGAAAAGCCCAGACAACCTGAGGAGAAAACTCATTTTGGATGCTCATATCTTTGATATTGTTCTTTTGGTTACCACCCACAGCTCGTGGCCATAGGAGAGGATAGGGATGCAGATTAACCCCTCCAATACTTTAATTTTTGTCTAAAAAATTCTGCTGTAACAGGACCGTTTTTGCTGCAGTATCATCTGCTACTGGAGTATAGTATGGCTTCAAAGATAAATTCCATTGGTAGCTGCTCAGAAATAAGTGTTTACTGAACCTACAGTGATGATTGTAGCCTGGAATAGTATACATCATTCACGCCTTAAGAATCTTAGCTTTCCAATGGTGTATAACATGTGAAGGTATTTAGAAGTTAGATTGGGTAAAATACATATTCATGCTGCCCACAGGAAGTCTGGTACCAATGGGTTAACCAGTAAATCAAAACCTTTTGGCTCAGCTTCTTCTTCAAATGAAAGACCAATGTAGAGTCCGTATCATCATGCCACCTTGATTCACTTGTTCATCTCCAGTCCTGTTTGTCCCACACTCCTGAATGATACCCTAAGATACTCAAACTCCTCCACTTAGAGAAGTCTCTCATTACCGAACCAAAGAGGACACTCAGGCTTCACCAACTCTGGACCTCTTGAGCCAATGTCCTGCAGGTTTTCAGTATGTCCATACTGCAGCACACCTGACTCAAATAATGGGTCATGAAGGAGAACTGTTTCATTTGAACCATGTGTGTTGTAGCAGGGACACAGTGAAAATCTACAGGACATTGGTTCAAAAGGTCCATAGTTGGTGATCCCTGCTCTTCTCTTTTTCCACTGAGGACTATGGTCTTCGAATTTGGAGGTACTGATTCTCTTTCCCACCACTTCATACACAACTACAAGCCTCCAGAGTAAGAACTGAACATTGTGGCCCTATGAAGCAGGGTTTTATCCATGGAAGAGAAGTAAAAATTCATCCATCAATTTTTTTTATCTAAGTTTTGTGTATTCATCTGGTATAGCTCAGATTAATTAGGCAAAGCTTGCTGTATGTCTATATGTAGGATTAAAGAACATCTGATTTGTGAACAAACAACCTATCTGGTCATTTTGATTGGAAGACTTGTTAGACTTTTCACTTAGTTTTACCTTGAAGATCATGGTTCAAGATATAACTGCAGAGAGAACTGTGAGCTTTCCTGGACATCAATTCCACATACACTATTTAGAAACTGGTAAGGACTCTGTCCTGTCAAGATCGTCATAAGGGCAAAGTTTAAACTATAAAAAATCATCTGAGCTTTACAAACATGCATTTATAGTTTTAAATGAGAATGATTCAGAAAGGGTAAAAAATGTCATAGACTGAGACAAATCAGTCTTATGGTGTCCCAAGAAAAAATAATATTTACTACATTGAGGTTGAAATTAAAATATATATGGACACTGTTACCACAATTTGCAGCCCTAGGATCTTTCTAAATCACTTTGCCATCAACTAAAGATGCCCTACATGGCTGGTGCATTCAAAAGTGTCTGCTGCCTTCATCCTCCTTTGTAACGATTTGGGAACATTAAATGATTGTGGGTCTTCACAATTCCACTGCAAACCTTAGTGTGTGTGTTTTAAACGTAGAGGAAGATAGAGAGTGATGAGGAGAAGACAAAAAAATCAATTCAGAATCTTTGTCGATTCTTGATACTACTCTCCCTACTCCTCTGCCTCACCATCTCTGCCTCTCATCTTCCATCTTTCCTCTCTGTTGCCTTACACCTCATTTTCCTTCCTGTGTTTCTGATCCTTCCTTTCATCCTCTTATCATATCATCATAGTTTTCTCCTCCATCAACTACTCCATCCATTCCCTTTTCCTCTTTTAATTTTCACCCTCTGTCCTCCCTTTTTCCTTCCATGAAATTTTTCTATTCTCTGCTTCCTTCTCTTCATGCACCTTTCTGCTTTTCCACCTTTCTTTACATTCTATGTCTTTTTTTATTTTTCATAGTCCTATCTCATTATGATCTCTCCCCTTCCTCTCCATAAGCAATCCCCTTTCCTCCATTCTTAAGCTTGATTTTCTTCTCCTTCGTCTCTTCAACTTCACCTCACAGCCTACGTGGCAGCCATATTCAAAGATAATTTTCTATTTTTCTAGTCCATTAAACCACTACTAACCAATGACACTGCAAACACCAGTGAATTTACAGTGAATAAAAATACCCTGCAACCTTACTGACATTAAAACGCTTGCTGTGGGTGTTATGGTGTTGGAAATCTTACTCGGATGAGTGCCCTTTAATTCAAATTGAAATTCTGTAAGTGACCAGAACTGGGGATTAGCTTGTCATGCACCAGCAGCAATGAAACATCCAATTGTATCTATATTTACACTGGGCCTACTCTATCTTTAGGCTAGCATTATCCAAGCTTCCATGAGCAGAACTGCAGATCTTGGACCAGCAGATAAATCTACACTCCTCCACAGCAACTGGAAAGATAGTAGGCTGGGGAACAGATCTCGCAGTAAGACTGGTTATAAAAATGACGATTCTCACAGCCTTGCTAGCTGATTTAAACTGAGGTTAGATCTGACTTCAGTATGAGGAATAATCCAAACAGAAGTTTTAATTCTAAAAAAATAATTTTGATTTAGTATTATGACTAAATTATCCTTTAGTTTTGCTATTCTGAGTCATGTTTTGGATCATTGGTTTCAGTCCACTAAATGAAAAATTAGTCAACTTAATTTACCGTAGATTTAAGAAATGACACGTCTGTTAGTTTGTGATGGACTGCGTATTCTCCCACTGTTGTCATTTCATATCTCCTGTAGCTGTGACATAAGTGAGAAAAAAAAACACATAACATTTATCAAAATGTGCATATTAGTTGTTGAGTTCCATTTTAGATTAATGGTTTGTCTAGTTTTCTAAATTAGTAAGATTAATGTGACAGCTGTGGCTGCAGCCTTGCATAAATACCTGCACCTCATGATATGTTAGCTCGCATGCTAACATCCTAACTTTGCATGGATTTCTGCATCGCATTGTTGTGTTTGCACTGGTTGTAGTTACTCGCACACTGTACAAATCATTGTTTTGCTTTATGTTAAATGTGAAATCTGCCTGTAGGTCTGATCTCCTCTTTACCCCAGGTCTTGACATTTTGTTGTGTTATTTTCATGAGACTACATCAGAGCAAATTATACTGTCTTCTTGCAGGAAAATGAAATGTGTGTGCCTTCCTCTTTACCAGACGTAAAGATTGAAACTATTGGCTCATTTCCTAAGTTGTCCATCTTTCTACAAAACTAAATTAGCTCCTCTTTGTCAAATAGTTAACATTTGTGCTTTTATAGTTGAAGAAATTATCAGTGCACATGGTTATATTTTGCTTTTGGCTGCACAGTGGTGTGGTGGTTAGCACCACTGCCTTACGGAACAGAGGTTCTTAGTGTGAGCCTTGGCTGGGGGGAGGGGTTTGACTCAGGCCTTTCTATGTGGAGTTTGCATGTTCTCCCAGTACATGCATGGGTTCCATCCAGGTACTCTGGCTTCCTCCCACCATTCAAAGACATGCATGTCATGGACTAGCGACTTGTCCAGGGTGTACCCTGCCTCTTGCTTGGTAATTGCTCTGTAAGGCTTCAGTCCCCCTGCGACTCTGCATTGAAATAAGCAGGTATAGAAAATGGACTGATGACATTAGTGGTGCCTCATTTTGAAGTGTTTTTATTCGTTATAGTTTAATGTGTGTTGCCTGTTAAACAGATCTCAAGACAAAATATATGATCTGCTGGTCCACAGCTCAAAATGTACAGGTACTATGATTTCATTACTGAGTTACCCACAGAAGTGTGGCTTATCTTTAACCTTCACCTCAACGTTCAGGGTCTCTGAACATTTTGCTACACAATGAAGTTCGCTTCTGTCGAAGTTTTTTTCTTCATACCTGGTAAAGTTCACTCTCGATGTTTTGGGATGTCTGTGTATATACTGGTCAATAAATTGTTTAAATCTTATCAGTTGAGATTCTGGTTCCTTTTACCTATTACAGTTTCAGCTGATTCCTACTTTTGATTCATAGCAAGTTTGTATTTTCAGAAAATGAAAAGATTTCTTGACTTAAATAGAAAACATCATTACATCAATCATTTGCTATTGGATGCACAACAATATCAGCAGGCAAGATAAGTGTAATCCCATAAATTCTACCATCTGTATCGCTGTCTTCCGGGACCGGATGGTGCACAAAAGTGGAAAACACTCAACAAACAGTGTTTTTTCTATGAACCAAATCCTATCTGAAGGTGAGTTTCAATTCTCACACCTCTTAATGTAATGAAATTCATGGCCAGTATATCATGGTGTAAATCACAAATTCCCCCATCCGTGTATTTCTACATGCTGGATACTATTGATTTAGCATATCAGGAATAAGGTGAGTGTGGTGGGAGGTAGTTTCTGCATATCTCCATTCAACCGATTTAAAGTTCTCATTCTGAAGTAAAAGAAACTGCTTCCTGCTCACTGTCATTCACAAAGGGGCAGAATTAGGACAGAACACAAGGTTCGCTGGTTCTGTCCTACAAAAAATAATAGGATAGGAATATGTTGTTATCTCACAGTTTACAACAGTGGATCGTGTTTTCTGCTGCAACTGAACTGTTTTTTTCCTGCTCATATTCCTTTTGTTTTCAGATATTTTTTCTTACTGTGTGTAAAGCGCATTAAATTGCTTAATTGTTTCAAGTGTGCTGTACAAAAAAAGTAATCTTGGTTTGCCATGCTCTGCCTGAATAACACAAAGGGTGTGACTGCTCATGTTTAATTAAGGGGAGAAATTTTTGTAGTGTTGTGTAGTCTGTCCGCTCTTAATGAATGGCAGTTTCACTTTCATTGACTTTAAGATGTATTGGAAGTGGGATTTCAATCAGTGCATTTGGAGACCAGAGGTCCAATTAGTCTGAGGGGATTAACTTTGAGTTTATTTCATTGGACTACTTAATTAGATGTTGTTAATCAACAGACTTTGTATGAAACTGTTTGAGACAGCTAGGCCCATAGTTTTAGAGGACTTAAAGGAAAATTCTGGGATTTTTCAAGTTAGACTTGAGTCTTCTGTTAGCCCTCACCGTGTGTGTGTGCGCCACGTTACGGCTACACCATGGTTTTGGTCCGACCTCCATGGCGCGGCAGTTTTTCCCGGGAGCATGTCAGGTGTGGAACGCCCACGAGTGCAGTCCACCTAGCAGGATCCGTGAGATCACGAAATTACAGAAGCAGGATAAACGTCCTTGTTGTCTGTGACAAAAAAAAACAAACAAAAAAAAAAAACACTGAGACCCCCTGACACTGCTCCTGTGTCTGATTTCCTGTCTGCCCCAATCTGAACTTGACGCATTCTGGAAACAAAAAATAGACTCGCATAATTTTAGAGGACCACTTTGACAATGCGCTTCTGGGACACTTCTGATACATGCTGCGGCGTGGAAACCAACCCATTGACTAAAACGGCCGCGAATAGCAATGGAGGCCGCGGCGCAGTCGTGACATGCCGCACACGTACCCGGTATAAAGGAGGGGTAACAGCATCTTCATGTTCATCTTCATCGATCTTTTTGGTAATATCTAATAAAACTGTATTTATATATTATACTGTAACAAGGAAATTTGGGATACTCAGACTAATTAGCACATTTAACTGTATAAATGTTTTTCATCATCTCTGATATCTGTTGAAAAATATACATAGTTGTGGAAAGAACATGGAAAGAGGGCTCAGAGTTTTTATGTTTGTGTTTTTCCTAATTTCAAACCTTTGTCTAGATGGGAGTTTAAAAAACAACCAAGTCTGACTGATGCAGCTTCGCTGGCAAAGTTATAAAGTGATGCCCTTTGACTCTTCTGCAGCCCTCTGTGACCTCCTTATTTAGCCCACAGCAGTCTAACTTCAAAAGCTGAAATAGTCACGAAACCTTAATCTGTTGATTTAAGATCCCAGACATGGTTTTTGTTCTTTGTTTTCTTTGTTTTTTATGTGTTTTTTTTTTATCCTAATGCAACTAACTGGACAAGAAACAGTGAAAACAGTCTGTAAAAAGAAAAAAAAAATAATATATATATATATATATATATATATATATATATATGTAACTGTTAAGGTGATGAACATAATTCAAGTCATCTGCTCAGCACTGATGTTTTAAAGCAACTTAAATTCTAAATGTAATTCAGTTGCTGTTTTTCTGTGTTTCACTCACTGTTGTGCTGCTGTTTTAGTGAAAAGAAATTACTTAATTAAAAAGTAGCCGACGCTGTTAGAAGTGGCTCGGTGGTTGATGTGTGCTATTCTGCTTCCTACCTCTTCTGCTGATTTGTGGCATCTTCCAGCTTATCATTGCTCATGAGTGGAATAGAAGACGACCGCTGTGCTGCAATTCTGGGCCTTTAGGCCACTTGTCTGCCAGTACACCCTGATTCTGTAGTCTTTAGATTTTTAGTCGTGTTAGTTTAGTTGTCATATTTTCTATGTAAACAGTTAGTACAGTTTTCTTTGGTATGTAAAATCCATGACCTTCAATTTAGTCCAAGGTTGAAACAAGAAGGTCAAAAGCGGCCATGTGAAGGGAGCCAAAAAGGGATTAGGCAGTGGCCAAAACACACAAGGTAAGCACAAATTGGCAGGTGAGGTGTCTTCAAAAAAATCTTTTTCTTTTTCTCTCTTTCTCTTCCTCACTCTCTCCATACCATCTAGCTGAAGTGGTGGATATGAACAAGTCCTACCAAAGGCTAGAGGGGGCTTGACTGAAGGACAGCACAGAGGCACTAACCATGCAGCCCAGGAGCAAGCCTTAAGCACAAGAGCAATAGAGGCCAAGAGCTACCACACCAGGCAGGATTCCAGCTGCAGGCTGTGCAAAGATGCCCCTGAAACAATCCATCACCTCACAGCAGGGTGCAAGATACTGGCAGGAAAAGAATACACTGAACACCATAACCAAGTAGTGCTATAACCATTGCACAGAAACACCTGGCCAGAATATGGACTGGAGACCTCTAGGTCACAATGGGAAACACCTCCTAAGGCGGTAGAGAAAGAATGTGCTACGATTCTGTGGGACTTCCAGATACAGACCGGTGGTGGTCAACCAACCAGACATTGTGATCATGGATAAGCAGTAAAGGAAAGCCGTAGTGATCGATGTAGCCATCCCCAACAATGGAAATATCAGGAAAAAGCAAGACGAGAAACTGGAGAAATACCAAGGACTCGAGGAAGAGCTGGACAAACCCTGGAAGCTGAAGGCAACAGTAGTACCAGTGGTCTACGGAGCACTGGGGGCAGTGTCCCCCACACTAGAGAAGTGGCTCCAACAGATACCTGGAGAAGCATCAGACATCTCCATCCAGAAGAGCTCAATCCTAGGAGCAGCTAAAATACTACATAGGACCCTCAAGCTTCCCGGACTAGAGGACCCAAGCTTGAGATGAATGAAAAGCCACCCCACCTCACCAAGTGGAGATGGGATGTAAAACCTAGCTGTTTTATTAAATTAAAATGATATTTTTAACATATTTTTAGAGATGTCATTAGTCAGTCTTAGTCATTTACAGGGATGACTAAACACAACAGCAGGTGTTTGAGGTTGTTGAAAAAAGGAGTTTAAACGAGTAACTGCATTAGATCTAAAGATTAGAGATTTTCTTTGAGGCGTTTGGTGCGTTACTTTCCCCCTCTTAGATATGGGGCAGGGGAGATCTCGGCTAGCTAGAGATGACGTAGTCAATTTGTCAAACACTAACATGTCACTGGTTAATGTAACATAAGGTTCTGGATCACTGACATTAAAAACAAATGTGTCTCCCTCTCTGCATAAATTGTAAATCAGACAGGGGGACCTATTTCCATTTTTTTTTTTTTTTTTTTGGGAGTGCAGACTTATTTCATGATTTTGGACTCACAAAATAAGCAGTGAAATTTTTGTTGTAGAGATAAAGAAAGAGCCAAGCGTTTTTCCTGCTGGTCTGGAGTAAAATGTATTTAACTCAATTTGATTAAAGAGAGCCCACCAACAATCACATTATGGTAAAAAGAAATTTTTAAGATTCTCCCACATGAAAAACTGGTAGCCATCACAAAATGAATGTATAATATATATAATATATATATAATATAATATTATCAATCTGATCGCCTTCATATTTTATTTACCAAAAGAAAGGCTCCAGCTTACCCGTGACCTGTAATGGACTAAACGGTACAGAGAATGAATGAATATCTTTCACCACTTCTATATGCTGGTAAGTGTAATGGCATGTGGACTTTGCTTTGTATGTCTGATGTAGAAAGAATGTTTTTTTTTTTGTTTTTTTTTTTTATTTTTTGTTATTTTATTTATTTTTAGCTGTTACCTTTTTCTTTCTGTCTCGTGGAGTGGGGAGGTGAGGGGTGCAAGGGTGTGTGTTTGTGTGTACACTTCCAGTTCAACAGCAGACAGTGTCAGCAGCGACTGATGGAGTCACAGATGTGGAAGGTGTGTGTAGACTTATGAACAGCAAATGATGCATAAATAACAGATGTGTAAAATACAGCTAAATGTCTTGGAGGAGCCATGTGCAGCTTAACAAGGTTTATTTGCTCTTTTAAATGTTACTTTGTTATTGTCTTTGCATATGTATTAGACTGAATATATTGGACGATAAGGACTGTATCTGGTATCTCTTTGAATGGCAAACTCATAAAAGTAGATGAAAATAGAGTCTACAGGTGGCTCTTCAGGGTCAATACTGGGTCAGTTCAGATTTTTTTTTTTTTAATTTCACACTTTAATGTGCAAATCACTGAGCGAAATCTTAAATATGGGGATCGGATTCAATTTATGGCTTTCTTGTACACATTTACTATTTTGTCTACGCTTGTGCTTTATATAGTATCTTTTCACTTTAGGAGAAACACAAGAGAATAATATTTGAAGCAGTAAAACTGTGACTCCATTTGGAGCCCAGAAGCTCAGTTTCATGTAGATGGATTAACAGCTTGGAGCAATAAATCAAACCGTTTACAATGATGTCAGCATGGTATTACTGGATGCAAATAAATCCAGCATGTGATTTCTTTTCTGTAACAATTACTCGTTTATCAATGTTAACACATTATTCTATGTTAGCACATTCTTTACCTTCTTCATTTTTCACATTTCCCAAATCAACTGATATTCTTACATCAAACAAGTGTTTAAAAATTAAACTAAAATTAAAATTTATTTTATTATTTTCTTTTATTACGTTTTACCTTAATTTAATTTAAATGTTTTGGTGTAAGAAATGTTTTTCTTTTGTTTCTTTTGTTTATCTTTTATTTATTTATTTATTTATTTTTTAGTATTGAGTCTCTCCTGAGTTTTTTTATTTATTTATTTATTTTTTAACATCTTGTTTCCATACAACCAGGCTTTCTTGTCATCTTTTTAAGTGGTCTTGAGCAACTGTTCTTCAGCTTTTTGAAGGTCTTTGAACAGTGGCTACTTTTGAATCATTTTTCATCCAGTCCTTGTACCTGACCATTTTCAGAAGAATGTCTATTCTATCTGTTAAGACACTTAACACAGACCTATAAAACATTTAAGCAGAAAAAAGCTCCTAATTTAAAATATGGACCTGTGTCATGTTAACATATATAGTAGCAGACAACGTAGCAAAAAGCTCATTTTCAACTGGATCATTAGGCACTTTGTTACTATCAGCCTGTCATGGAGATGTCTCATTTATTATCATTGTTTAAGCTGCATCTTTGAAAAATACTAAAGATAACACAATTTGACAAGCAAAAAATATTGTGTTTGCACTAGCAAGATGAAACTTGGCATGTCTCGGCATGATGTATGGTGAAGAAACTGGACAAGTGGAGGACAAAAGAAGAAATGTAAGGAGGAAAAAAAAGAAAAAACAACAATGAACAGGATCTGAAAGTGATCCTTAAGAAACATGAACAAAATATGATGTATCTGGACCGTCAGTTGATCAATCTCCTTTTGGCTGAAGTCTCATCAGAAATGGTCTCCATGGAAGAGTGGCTGTGAAGAAGCCATTCTTAAGGAAAGAAAAACAGGCTGAGGGGTGCCAAAATAACATAGTAACTGGAAGCAGGTCTGATGGAGTGATGATTCCTCCCTAGAGCCCAGACATCAACATTATTGAAACATTGCCCCACATAACAGGCATGTTTGGGGCGAATCTGGGCTACCTTGGGCAGTCATGGCTCAGTTACGGCAATGGCAAGTGTTCCATGTGCCAGAAGCAGACTAGATGTCAGTTGCCTGCCTGGCTTGGACTATGGGAAGTCTTCAGTGGGTCACCAGTAGTCCAAATGCCAATTATTGGCCTGGACGTAGACAAGTATGTTGTGGGCTAGAAGTGGTACTAGTATGGGAATCCTTCTTTATATCAATTTCCTTGTGGGCCACATGTGGTGATTATATGACTGAGTTTTGGCAGCCACACTCACAATAAGTTGGTGCCATAAATCAAGGCCAAATTTAAGTCAAACAAACATGCACATTTGGGCCATGTTTAGGCCAAACCTTTTTGCTATCTGGAGTGGGATTATTTTGTTGAAGCCAACATCCAAAGAAGAGTTTTGGAAAGTCCTTCAAGAAGTCTAGAGAACTATTCCCGAGGACTACTTAAAATGAATTATATTAAAAGAGTCCAGGCTGTGTTGAAGGTGGTTAATACAAACATTTACTTTAAATCCCATTAGAATTATACAAACTCTGTTTTTGACTTATGTTCTCTATTTCAATTAATGTCAGTTCATGTTTAATGAAATCACTGAACTCATCCCTTTTTATGGCAAAATATGAAGAAATGTAGGGTGTCTGCTTAAGAAAAGATGCTAAAAGGATGCCACCATTAAATGAAAATAAAAATTTCCCAAAAATTATTGGACAGAAAAATTCTGTATTTGATGGTTGAAATAAAAGAAAAAAAAATTTAACAATAACACTACACACTAACATCTGCCAGCACATGCACATACACACTCTTTGCTCAGAGCTTTCTTCCGCCTGACATCCATGCGTTATGTCATATTCACTCTCACAAAATTGTGTAGTAAATCAATTGTATGTGTGTTTATTGATTAACCCAGATTGTATGATGATGTCTAAATAATACAAATGTAAAAACATGCACTAGCAACTTCAAACATATGTATCCTCTAAGTATTGTTTAGACACACTCTGTTGAAGCATTTGCACATGCTTGCGTGCACAGCTGGCTTCTCAGTTCATCCATTACAAATACCTGCATTTGTCTGGCTATGTCTCTCCCTCTCCCTCTCTCTCTTCTTCCATCTGCCACATAGTGACACGAAGGCTTAGCATGTATTGCATTTAACCTAGTCATTCTGGTGTATATGAGTGTGTGTCAGCTTTTCATCCTCGACTAAGCGTACCACACAGCACTAAACGGCAGAAAGAGAAAGAAATGGAAAAATCTACCCAGATTTAAACAGCTAGAAATATTAAAGATAGAGGAAGGGAGCAATTGAAAAGGCATGTGTACATTCATGAACATTACAGCTCACTCAGGAGCATCTACTATGAATCAGCCAGCTAAATAACTGCAATAACCACACAACACTTTAAGATCTCCTTATACTTGCTGCAGAGGCTATTTGCCAACTTTATTCAGGACTGGGCTGCGTGGGTTGTGTTTGTTTAAAACATCATTTTAAATTGTCTAGAGTAGACATGATTTTTTTACGGTTGTACATCCACAGTTTTTTTTTGTTTGTTTTGTTTTTTTTTAATTTAAGCTAAAATTCTTCCCTATAGCCATACAGTATTTATTCCAGCATCCTCTACACCCCCACATGCATTTGCACTATTTACCGCACAATACCAGTATTTGACCTGGAAAGACCTGTGCAGATACTGTGTGTAGTGTTTACTGTATAAATATGTATTTTTTCATAATTATTCTTTATTTATATTAGTGTTAATTATTTGAATTTGTGTAGTCTGTATTGTCTGTATTGTCAGTGGTTGTCACTTAAGTAGCTACACATAGAGTCACAAGTTATACATGCATTTTTGTTTGAGGCTTAATAATGAATGAATGACACTTTTTTGTCAGATTAAATCTGTGGGTTCACAAATTATGCTCAACATATCTGACACTCATGTAAGGTTTGTTCTCTCCTGTTAATCCTTCTATTAATTCTTGAGTCCATTTCGTGTTCTTTATGCAATTTTTCATGTATCTTTGTGTTCTTTTCCTACACATGTATAACTATACTATGAACATGAAAATATTATAACTATTACGGCAAAGCAGTCAAGATTTTTTTTTTTATTTGGACATTCAAGGCTGCAGGGGCTTTACAGGGGTTGTCAGTGGACTACTACAGTGTTAATATCCTATTGGACACTGCAGATTTTACAAGTACTGAGCCAAAAAAAACTTAGGCCACCTTTCATACAGGCTTACCAAAACTGGACAAAAGAAAATACAAAACGATATCTGATGAATCTCCGTCCCAGTTAGAATGTTACGTAAACATGAAAACATGGATCTTCACAGATACCAAAAATTTTTTGGCCCAAATATGGCCCACATGTGCCTGTTTGTTTTGCCTAAATTGACCTTGACTTACAGCGTTGACTGAATATGAATGTAGCTGCCAAAACTCAGCCACATGATCACCAAATGTGGCCCACAACAAAATTGATAAAAGGAAGGCTCCCTGTATTAGGAACACTTCTGGCCCACAAAATACTTGCCATACTCCATGTCCAGGCCAACACCTGATATCTGGACCACATGTGACCCACAGAAAACTTGCCATAATCCAAGCCAGGCTGGCAACTGATATCTGGTCCATTTCCCAACATAGCACTTGCTTGGGCTGTATCAACAACAGTTCAGACTGGTGGTGGCATAATCGTGTGAGGGATATTTTTTTGGCACACTTTCAGCACCTTGGTACCAACTGAGCATTATTTAACCACCACAGCCTACATGAGTATTGTAGCTGACCATGTCCATCCCTTTATGACCACAGTGTACCATCTTCTGATGGCTACTTCCAGCAGGATATACACCATGTCACAAAGCTCAACTCATCTCCACCTGGTTACTTGAACATTACAGTGAGCTCACTGTACTCCATGGGCCACTAAAGTCACCATATCTCAGTCCAGAGCACCTTTGCGGTGTGGTGGATCTAAGGAATGTTTCCAACACCTGACTGAATCTTTGACGTCAAGAATTAAGGCAGTTCTGAGAAAAGGAAGGAAAAAGGGGTCAAACCTGGTACTAGCACACTGGACCTAATGAAGTGGCAAGAGAGTCTATGTATGATTGACAAAATTATTTATATAGATGGTATGGGTCGAAGAAGCACAATCACATGAAAGTCAGTTTTCCTTCAGAACATCATTCAGAAAAATCACACTACCCACGCCACAATTTAGCACTTGTCAGAGTCCTTATGTCTGCCTTGTTTTTCCTGCTTCCAGAGCTGACTGTTCACTTGCTGTTACATGTAATCAGTGCTTCTTACCCCCTCACTGGTCTTCATCTTGTGGCTGAGCAGGGCTTACCAATAACTGTCCACTCTATTATTTTAGAGATTAAAGTACAGCATATTTAACCTCAGCCTAACTAGTTGCAAAAGTTGGCACATACTGAAGGAAATTAAGCTTGCAGTCGAGTGAGAAATCTGGAGATGTGACAGTAGAGAGCGTAGGCTGCGTTATGCTCCTCCACCTCTGTGGAAAATTTACATATTGAATAGGCTGTTTTGTTAGGAGTACAGTCAACACTAAGAGTGCTAATGTTGAGTTTGAATACACATCTGATGATAACTCATTGCCTACACGGACCCTCATGTTTGTGTGATTAAAGTGTCATTAGTCCTTCTTTCTCCATCCTTAAATATTTTAAAAAGGATACATCTGATGTTTGTGTCAACAGTAAATCACCTGAAAGGCAGTGGTTATTTTTGTCCTCTGTCAAGAAAATGACTGGTTTGGCCAAAGGTGGCAGATTTATTTCAGAAGTAGTAATTAAATATCTTCACAGTCCATTTTACATGAAAAACAGCAACTGAATGTGTGACAGCTAAATGTTTAAACTGTAAATCATGCAGTGAAGGGACCAATGAGCTATTGATAGCTCATAAACTTTGCAAGCCTTTTTCATCTATTGGTCAGGGGACATTGCTGTTGCTTCTCAACACCCGGGGTACTTAAGAAGTATAGTTCTTTATCATGCTGGGTATTCCCAAGCTGGTGTTGTGTTTCCATGGTAACTATAACATGTAAAGGAAGCTTTCCATAACCAAATGGGGATTTTGCAAATGTTACTATTAAAATTTCCTTCAATGGACAAGCAAAATATTTCATTCATTTAACTTTGTGGTTTTCTGAACTATTACCCAACCTTTTTGTTGCTCTAAGTTAATGGAGCACTTGACATATCTGAAGGAAAGAAAACAGTAACTGAAAATTAAACTTCCATCCATTATCTTGACCGCTTATTTCATTACGGGTCGCGGGTGCGCTGGAGCCTATCCCAGCATTTTAACAGGTGAGAGGCAGGGTACATCCTGGACAGGTCACCAGTCTGTCGCAGGGCCAACACAGATAGACAAACAACCATTCACACACACACACACACTCTCTCCTAGGGAGAATTTAGAATAACCAATTAACCTATCATGCATGTCTTTGGACGGTGGGAGGAAGCCGGAGAACCCAGAGGGAACCCACGCATAAATGGGGAGAACATGCAAACTCCACACAGAAAGGCCACCGCCCTCAAGGTTCGAACCTCCCCCAGCCAAGATTCGAACCGGCGACCTTCTTGCTGTGAGGCTGCAGTGCTAACCACCACACCACCGTGCAGCCCCGAAAAAAAATTAAACTTAATGCAAATGCAAAAAATGAAAAGAAAGGCATGAGATTCCCATGTTAACTGTTACTTTTGTAGCTGTAAATTAGTTTTACAAAAGAATTATTCTGAATGGAAGCACAGGGAACTGAAACTGACATCAAATTATCTGATTAAGTACGTCAAGAGCTGGGAGTGAAAGAGTTCACTTTGGTAGTAACAGGTCCTGCTGACATGTTCACAAGTATTTTGACAAACAAATTCTTCTATATACAGTGTTGGAGAACTGAATGCAAACTTTAAGGAAAACACTTACCAGGATAAAGATTTTGGACAATCCAGCTGTGCTGTCCATGGGTGGACAGGACAGTCAGTGTTTTTGGTTCACAGCAGGAGTTTGTGCAGCGGCATCTGTGTGACTTGGGGTCACAATATACACTTAACTTCTTTGTTACATAACAATGGCAGATGTAGCCACGATTGTGCTGGCACTATCGTTTTACTTTTTACATGTTTGAATTAGGGGTGGGACTGTAAATAAGTTTTCTCCGCAGGGTCACCGGGCTCTCCCTTATGGATAGGGTGAGAAGCTTGGTGATCCGGGAGGGGTTCAGAGTAGAGTCGTTGCTCCTTCGCATCATGAAGAGCCAGATGAAGTGGCTCGGGCGTCTGGTCAGGATGCCTCCTGGACGCCTCCCTGGTGAGGTGTTCTAGGCATATCCCACTGGGAGGAGATCCTGGGGAAGATCAGGACACGCTGGAGGGACTACAGCTCTCGGCTGACCTGGGAATGCCTCGGGATTCCCCCAGGCTAGCTGGCGAATGTGGCTGGGGAGAGGGAAGTCTGGGTTTCCCTGATTAGGCAGCTGCTTACTAAAAACTTCTGGTTTGTGTACTGTTTAATTTGCTTTCACTCACAGTTTTGTTAGGCTACCTGGCACCAGATGGTTTAGTTCCATTGTAAAAAGACTGACTGGTAAGGTTAGGCTTTAAAATGGATCCTATCACAATGTTTACTAGATTTAATTGTCACATTAATGCCACATCACCCACACTGATGCTCAGCATTGGTGGCCCCCAGGGGTGTGTGGTTAGCCCACTGCTAAGCACCATTCACCCACCACCATATGGTCATATACAGCGCCAATACCTTTATCAAATTTGTAGATGACACCATCATCATTGGTTTAATTTTAGATAAGATAAGTCTGCCTAGGAGACTCCACATCTCCACTATGGGAACAAAGGTGGAAAATGAGTCAGCTATTTCAGATTGCTGGGGGTCAACATCAGCAAGATTCTTACCTGGTCACATCCAGTTGTGATTACAAAAGCATAGCTGCTTTTGCCAAAAGTTTCAGAGAAGAGGTTCTTCTTTCTACAATGGCTGAGGAGGTTTGGTACAGACTCTAGAATACTAACCAGGTTTTACCGATGCACAATCAAAAGCATTCTGTCTGTCTGTGTCACAGCCTGGGATAACAGATTTAACATTCTGGACCGCAAACCCCTACAGAGGTTGGTCAGATCTGCACAAAACATCACCAGAACTGAAATGGCATCCATTCAGAACCTCTACTGACCACCCGGTAGGAGGAAGATCCACTGGATCTTTTCTGATTCCAGCTATCCCATCTTCAGGTGGTATCAGAGCATCCAAACTTGCACCAACAGATTCAGTGATAGTTTCTACTGGCAAACCATCAGGCTTAAGAACTACTGAACACTGAGCTGTACATTTGCATACTTCATCACAATTAAACTCTTGCATCAATGTTCTTGATTGTTCTGTTTGTTTTCCATTAACATACCACATCAATCCTTTTGCTGTTTCTTGTGCATATCCATTCTGCTGACCCACACATTTTGTTTGACTGCAGAAAACAGATTTCTCATAAATTCATTAAGTGTGCCTGCTCTCAGACCTTTGAAGTCTGGTTTTGTCTCAATTTCAGTGCACTCTGGTCCTGCTGATTGCAACACACTGATTTCATAGTGCCAACTTAAAAATCTGTCTTGGCTTTGAATATCAAAATCTCAAAGGATTCAAACACATTTGTCCATTTAATAGAATATGTCAGCTAAAGCGCGACACACATACACAGAGGTAGCAGCATCAACAGAGCTGCTGCGTTCTGATTGGCTAAGAGCTCTTCTTGTATCTGAGTGGAAAGAAGGAGAGGGAGGGAGAGTTGACACCACCGGCCTACACGTGCTGCTCCGTCACATGACTCTCAGCTCTGATCTCTCTCAGTGGCCCTTTCTCTCTTTTTCCACGCTCTCCTCTCTGCTCTGTTCCTTTTTTCCTCATCCATCTACAGTCCTCTTTTGCTTTTCATCCTCAGTCCTTTTCTTCCTTTTTCTGTCACACGCCTACTCCTTAACTCTTTCTCCCTGTCTTGCATCCTGTCCCTCTATATTTCTGTGCTTTTATATGTCTTCTGCCTTTTATATCCCCTCTTTTCTCTTTCTTCTCAAGCATTGTAGCTTCATTGCCTTTAATTTTGTCCTTCCACTCACTATCCTTCTGTTTTTCTATCTCTAATTAGGTGAATTTCCATTGAGTGTAACTGTGTAGATGCAATAACAGAGCACAAAAAATGTAAGTCAAAGAAATAAACTAACATCCAGCCAACTTCTTACATCCTCGAATCCTCAGATATTTTTCCATGTTTTAGCAAATTTTAAATTTTAATATAATTAAGTGAGTTGACAGTAATCAAATACAGTACATTGTAGTTAATAAACTCCTGTCTCTTTAGCAGTTTTCCCAGTTACTCTTTTTTCCTACTTTGAGTTTCTCAATTCCTCCTCATAACTCTTCAGTCACTTGTCCAGACTCAGCTAAATCTGGTTGGCAGTTTAGTTTCCTGACTCTGCCTAATGTGACTGACCCTAAACAAATTAAATGCCTCTTGTGTCCACTTCCTAAATACAGTCCCACACTATGGCAGTTTTTACACCCAAAGTAGCATGTGGACATTTTTTTAACCCAGGACAGAACAAGCCAAACAAATCCTTTCCCACTCCTACTAGTAGTTTATTAACCTCAGTGCTCTGAGGGCTACAATACACAGAACTGGAGTTACATCCAGAAACTACCACAATGTCCCAGAATGTCAAGTAAAAAAAAAATAGCCAGGGATGATGTTTTCCAGTATCTTGAAGTGTTGGACATTATTCTCTGATAATAACAACTTTCTTAGTAAAAGAGTTAATTATTTCTGACCTGACGGCAGATTTCAGTCCACACAATGAGACTGAGCATCAGCTTCAAACTATCATTTTATCTGCCGCTGCTGTCAATTTCAGAGCTTTTACAATGAGCAAACAAGTGTTTCTGTGAAGATAAAGCTAACTGTGCACATTCTTGCAGCCCAGTGTACAGCACTCTCATTGGAAATAAAGTGTCCCAGGTCTTGTCTTTCCATCAATCAGAGCCTTAGCTGATAAAAACTCTACATGGGACTGAATGTCGATTAAATATTTTCATATTGCACTTAGAAGCTAGATGTTTGCAGCTGTTTTTACCAGTGTAAAAAGACTTCAAAGGCAGCCATTCTCAAATACTTTCGGTGAAGGAAGAAGTTTCCTTTTTAAATAAATAATAAACACATTGAGGAATGGTTCAGAGGTGCAGCTTATATGATCAGAAAAAGGTACACACAAGTTTTACATGCTTTGAATAGGCAAATGACAATGAATATTCATGATTAATGAATACAACACTATTTTTAAATTGTAAGAGACTACACAATGGAGTTTAACTCCATCATACAGCAGAGATCAAATCAAGGATTCCTGCCGTATTTTTACATCTCTCTGCATATAGAATTGACTTCTGCACTGAAATGATAAAGAAACATTAAATTCTTTACCACAAACAAAGTAACGTAGGATCAAAGACATGCTGGATGGGTTTAGACATCATGTATTCATGCCAGATGGCCAAATGGGCAGTGGTCATTCTAGACATCCTGAAAAAGAAGATGGCATTATACTTTGTCATAAAAAAAAAAGTTAATCACTGGGAACTGTTATGGATGTGGGGAAAGAGGAAGGGAGGAGATGATGGGACATCCAGAAGGAGAGAAGTGGAGCAAATGAAGCAAAATGAAACATTCAGAAAGGCAGGAAATGAATTCATCCTCTAGTGGAGATGAAGGGTTTCAGAAGTAGATTGAAAAACAGTGACACTCTTCAAGTGAGGACTGTTTGCATTATTGTGTAAATTGGGTGCTTGTATAAACTGAAAACCTGTCCATTAATATATATATATATATATATATATATATATATCATGTTGATGTGTATTTCAGTGATTCATTGACCCATGTTGGTAGTTTTAGGTCACTTAGTAGATTCCTTCAAAGTTGAAAACATTCAAATACTCAGTTGGAATAAAAAGATTAAAAATGGACCAAATTGCAAAAGCTGTAAACAGAATTTTGTTAAACTTATTAAAGCAATAAAATGTAAAGATGAGTAAAGTCAGGCTGTTGTGTTAAATACTGCAAATACATTTCTCTAATGTTATGGAACAAGAATAAGCATGAAGCAGCAACTGATGTCATTATGCAGATGCTATGACTTTCCTGCAATATGTCCACATTTGTTCTTTCTTTGTAAGAAGGAATTTCAGGGATATATGTGAGGAAACATTTGTTTTTCCTGTAAAATGGGTTAAATAATAGGTGATTATTTCTAAACTTTCTAACTGGGCTTAACATAGAACCCTGTGGAACTCAGGGGAACAAGAAAAAAATTGGCTGGTCAGATATCATGTAAAAAAATAAATTTAAAAAACCTTATTGAGAGAGAGCCAGTTTTCAAAGCTGTGCTGCACTGACTTAAATGATTAAAACTATTAAGTCATAGCTAGGAGAACTAATGCTACAAGGCGTTTTGAGGCATTGCTAGTTCATATAACATTTAACATGGACGTAGGCATCTCTAGAGCACATTATTGGTTATTCATCTCCGAGTCTACATGTTTGACCCATAGACTGTATATAAAAGATGGACAGAGCCTCTGTGAAGTCACCCACAATTTTTTTGCACTTCCACATAGACTTCACATTTCACCGCCGGAGGATGCAGCTTGGTTTGACCAGAGTATCTCTGCAGCTCTAAGTAACTGAGTACAATGTACATTGAAAGTTCCTTCTGTTATTCAAAAATTAAAGGAACATTCTCAGCCTTACCTCTAGGATAAGAAGAGAGACTCAACTATTTCAAATGTGAGACTCCACCATCTGAACCCACTTTAACCCTTTCTGCATTTAGCTAGGGGGATTCACAGTGACCCACAGACAACGTGGCTACATTTGGAGTGATTTAATGAAGGTATGTCACAATCAAGCCTTTTATTCACCCTTAATCTAAGGAAAATAAAGATGCATTATAATAACAACAAAATTATTAAAACTGCCTGGCAAACACTGTCTACCCTGGCTCCCACACAGGGTAACATTGATTGTCGTCCCAGTCTGTGTGGATGAAGGTACTTAGCAGATGTTAAAAATGTATAACTCTTTGATAAAACTGATTCATGAGTGAAATCCTACAGATATGTGGTCTCCATTAAACTCACCTCTTCAAAAATGACAAATTCACAGCTTCATTCAGGACCAAGACAGATAACTTTTTGATTGTTGGACCTCACAGGCAGAAAGTTTATTCTTTAACAGCTCATTACATTACATTAGTAATTGATCTCTGTTCAATGAGAAAGTATGAATCCAAACTTGCTGAAAATGTAAAGGTGGAAAGTTTAAAGTAAATTGTATTTCATTTATACTGTCCATATGAAGTTCTGGGCTAAACTTGTGATAAAAACTTGTCTGTTCTTAAAAAAATATTTCCTTAATACTGATACTCATACTTCACCACTCCCTAAGGGGAGGAACTCTCATCAAAGAAGGCTGTTCAGACTTTTGCTGCATTGGGAAATGCATTTCTCAGACAGACAGAACACCACCTACAATTTTAAGATGGCATAAACAAATAAGCTTGTGCATATTACTTTAACTACATACATATCTTAAATTGTCCTGTGTTTAAGTACAAAAGGTAATCATTTTGGTTATCTCTTCTATCTATAAACAAAAATATTTGCCACTACATCTTGTCAACTCTTTCACTAAAGCATGCCAGTGTGTCAATACAGTAGGTGTGTCCCAATCATAGACTGTATAAAAGATGGACGGAGCCTCCATGACATCACCTTTAGGTTTCTGAAGAGCAAAAGTGAAGCTCGTTGGGCATTCCCGCTGTCGCCATCTTGGTAGCATTATGTGTGTCGTTAGTCCTGGAAAATCCAAAAATGGAGGGGGATTGTGAAGGTGGGGTGGATGATTGACAACCATCCAACTCTGAGCTACCTGTAGCTAAGAGCTAACCGAGCTAACCCTGAGCAACGGTAGCTAACCAGCTAACGGATGAAGGCGGGCTAAAGTTAAGGTATGCTGTTACCACTCTCCCTTCTCTGATATTGGATACCTGTCAAAAGGACACGCCCCTAATTATGCCGAATTTCAAAATTAAATAACATTCAAACAGATGAGTTAAAAAAAAATTCACCCCCCTCACAGTTGTCATTAAGGTAAACTTCACCTATTAATCCTAAAATGGATTTTTGCACCAGTAGGTGCAAAGTAATAGGTGAGTAGTAGGACCCTCAGAATCCACCTTCAAATCCACACTTCGTTTGGGCTCAATCTAAGGCTGCTGGTGATGCATCCATTGCGGCCTCTTTTCTCCCAGAATTCATTGCGCACAAGATGGTGGTGAATCAGCAACCGAGCTCAGAAGAGTATGTTTTAGATTTCAGTTTAAAAAAAAAAAAAAAGAAGGATGTTTTTTTTAACTACACGAAATGTTACAAAACCAAGTAGGCCTACATTAAAAGCATGTTTGTTAAATAGTGACATTAAATTTCTGAAATATTTGATATTCGTAGATTTTTAAATGGTTAATGAAGTGTGTACCGGCTGGAGAACAACAGAGCCTCAGCCCCTGAATTGCAACACACCTTAGAATTGTAAGAGGGGGTCACAAGCTAGAAATGCTGCAAGTCACATGACTATTTGTTGCTGTGCCATCTCATATGATAAACATGGAGCATTGTTGGAGTCTTGCTGTTCCTTTGGGTTTGTATAAATGCATAAGAGAAACCTAAACGTATTCTAAAAATCTGTTTGTGACCCAACTAAGTGTGTGATTTGCATAGATTATAAGGCCTTCTGTGTAAGGAACAGTTTCTCTGTTATAATCCTTTTAGTCAACACAACACACCTTGCAGCAGGTGAACAGCAGCAGTACTGATCCATATTCTGTTGTTTGCTCCGTCACAGCTGTCAGAAGGGAGGAACGTGAGCAAAATTGTGGTGCCTTCTCTAAGCCCATAAAGAATATTAAGTGGCATATACTCACCTGCATGCCATCCTACACACACACACACACACAGGCATGCATGCACATGTTAAGAGATGCATGATGGCAAGCTTAGCGATGCAAAGGTAGAGAAGTGACAGAGTGGAAAACATGCACGTGACAGGTGAATAAAGAAAGCTACAGTTGAATGTGGGAAAAACTCAAAGTACACATTTTCTTGGCTCGTTTAATAGTAAATCCACCATACAAAGGTGACAAAACTACTGAAATAACCCTCCAGCCACTTTATTAGGTACAATACTTCAACTGTTTGTTAAAAGAAATAGATAATTAGCTAATCACGTCAGCATCTTTATGCATAGTTCAAATTGAACATGAGGAAGAATGAGAAAGAAAGTGCTAATCTACTGGGATTTTCGCACACAAACATCTTTAGGGCTTACAGAGAATGGTCTGAGAAAGAATGTTTGCTCACACAAATGTCTGTTATTCTTTCTTTCTTTTACCCCCCTTAAAAAATATGACAGCATTTCTTTAGTTTTCCTCCCCTACAACCTTTATGACCCTCTGAATGCTGTTAAACATATAATCCATAATCCTTGTAATACATTAGAGTTGGGATGGGATAAGGTGGGATTTGTTGGGTCTTATACTTTTTAACCACCTTAATCTTTTTCATTTTGTCCTACATCCAGTTTTGTATGAAAGGTGATTGATTGATGAGCGATTGTGTTGTTGGTATGCAATATCCTGTTTGTGACACTTTCACAATGTGCACATCGGCTTGTTACAGTTTACAAAGAAAAGCGAAGACATGCAATGGTTTACTCTATTTATGGCCATGTGAGACAGTTAATGTGACACAATACATTCTCATTTTAAAAAGCAAATTTTGTCTTATTAAAAAGAATTAGTTCAAACTAGCTAATTACATTGTTTGGTTGTGCTCTAAGTAACATTTTCTTCAATATTAAATTAACTGACTTTTGAGAATGGACTCATTTATTGTTGAACATGTTGAATAAAAACAGCAGAAATGCACATCACATGCATCTTGGCAAGCAGTAGCACAAGAAATCAAGCATAGAAAAGTGCATGCAGTAGGCAGCAACATCACGTCTGGTCATTTACCTTGCAGGATGAGCTGTTTGGAGAGCTTGGTTCTGATGTCCATGCCATTCTTGAGCCAGGACAACTGTGGACTGGGGATTCCCTCTGCATGGCAACGCAGGCTGGCAGTGACACCTGGCCCCCTGGCTTGGCTCTCTGGGTAAACTCTGATGATGGGAGGAACTAGAGGGAGACAATAAAATAGGGAAGATTTAAAAAGGCATAAGCACGCTGTGTGTTTGTTCATGCCATGTCTGTTTTGCAATTTAAAATGACATTATTCATTTTCATGTTTTAAAACATTTCTTTTGCTTCTTTCAAAAAATTGTAGAATTCAGTTTTGTGTTTGTGTCTGATGCTATTACCAATAGACATCAGCAAATGAAAGGCAACTCATTCTCTGTAGTTTATGTTGTTCATTGATTAAGAAGCAATAAAATAGTTAAATTAAGGTTCCTAAAAGTTGCCACATAGTTCTGTTAACACAGGAGGTGTACAGTTTATCCACAATTAAAAGTGTCTAAATTGACTAAATACTTTATTGTTCTGTTCAAACAGCCAAACAATGGGTTAAATGGATTATTAACTACATGTAGCTTTAAGCTAATTAAGTTTATTAGGTTAAACCCCTATAGCTACCCTTCATGACCATAGTAGCTTAATATATTTCAAATAAAATCTAAATAAAATTAAGTTAATTTAATTAAGGTAATTTTAAAGCAATTAAAAGCAGTTCTGCAGTAGTTTCTGGTTTGTGTGAGCATATATGTGGGGGTGTGTGGGTTTGGCTGGGGTGTTACTGTAATATCTAAGAGTTCATGTGAATAATTTAAGTTCAGATTGTGTGTCCTTGTGTGTGTGTTTGAAATACAGCACTGTTCAAACACTGATTCATCTGAAGTATGTGTGTTTGTTAGAACAAGAAAGAAGGGAGTTAACCTCCATGTGGAGTTGTGAGTGTGTGAGGCTGACTCAAAGCAGCGTGTGTGTACTCTGCGTTGGATGCATCGCATTCTTGCCATTGACATTTCAATGGGCCGGTGTCCGTTCAAAGCAACTTCTGCTCTTCAGCCCTCAAAGAGGACACACACATTCGCACATAATCATGGACACAAAAAACCTAAAAACCCAAATTCTTAATTAAGGCAGTTAAGGCCTCACAGCACTATCAGCGAAACATTTCTCCCTTTCAAATGGTCTTCAATACTGATTTAATTTCAAATAAGTAAAACTGAAAGCATGTGTTCTCTGTGTTTAGACCAAAGGACATCTTAGACAGTCAAGAACAGAAACTAAAAAGGCTTTCCATGCAACTTTGCTTCAATGATCCTTTACAGCATCTCTATATGAAGAATAATGTGAATAGAGGATAAAAAAAACTTGGTATGCATGAAACTGCTGATATAAGGCAACACGTTGAACCAGAGGCATAATTTATTGTAACCTGGTGCTGATCTTCTACTCTGTTATAATTTGTGTGTTAATGAATGTAAAGCACTGCATATTGAGGACCTTAATTACAGCCTTTATTGTAATGTTTTAATTAATTCAAAGTATTGATTAATTTAAACTTCTATAATCTTAATAAAAGTAATAATCTAATGTGGATGACCAGATTCATTAGATCACCCTGATGGTTTTCTGGGGATGTTGGATTTTTGACAGCTTTTTTAAAATTTAAAAAACAGACTACAGAACAAGCTTCTTCTGGTTAAGACTTTAAGCCAAATTCAAGCTGCAACTTCCTATTTCTCCAAGAGAATTTGAAGTTATTCAAGCCTTTAGTTCCTCTTTTCTAGACATTCATAAGTACGAGTAGTCATCTCTTTGTGGTCTGCAGCTGGTACAAGAAGTAGTTGGTCATATTTTTTTTAACAGAATCACTAAACTGATGTAACACAATTGTGTTGGTCTCAATCTAGATGTAATATCTGATATAAAAGTAACACTACATAGATTTTTGACCTTTAAACTCTGTGCTTCCGACTTGTTTTGATGGCACACTGACAGTCATTGTGTACATTGCCGGAGCCGTCGTTGCCCTGCAGTATCCAGATGTTGAGAAACCACATTTCACAACTTTTTTTTCTGGAGCATCACATGCCAAATATTACCACACTGGTCGTTTTGAACACACACCATAGCTGTTTAAGCTAATACGGCAAAAGGATATTCTCAAAGGAATTGAGAAAAAGAAATAGTACAAATATTTTGGTAATCAACACTAAATTACATATACCTTGTGTGCAAAAAAAAACAAAACAAAAAAAAAAACACACGAAAAAGGTTGTTTTTTTTTTTAACCTTTACTTCTGTTTGCTCAGGTCACTTTCTGTTTGCAGGGTGTTGTAAAGGTTTGGGCATCCTTACAGTATCTTAACAGCCTGTAGATGGTCAGGTCTCTGACAAAGGCCAGATCCACTTTAGCTGATCTAAACCTTGCACTGAGGTGTGAAATTGCATTGCTTCCTTTAGGATGGATGCACATATACTCTGCCATGATGCAAAACAAATAGATTATAAAAGTATTTTAGTCTTGCTCATCTTGTAAATGACAACTCCTTAGTACAACCCGTGTCAATGTGTGTTATGTGCTGTTATTGTTTTTTATGCTATGTATCACTGGTTGCAAACCCAGTTGCCCCTTGGGTATTAAAAAGATGCCGTGAAAATACTTATAAAAACTAGACTGAAAGGAACTTTGTCAGTCTTGCAGAGAACAACAGAAACCAGGGAGTATATAAATAAAAAGAGGTTAATGTCTCAATTACGTATTGCAGGGTTGGTAATCTACTAAAACACCACAGGTATGGAGCAAACACAGGAAGCAAAAAGAACTCGAATGAAAGAACTCGGACAAAAAGTGATTTAAAATAAAACAGGAAGCAAATGAAAAGATAAAAGAGAAATTCCAACAAAGAAAAGTTAAACCATGACAGTTATCATGATGAGGATGAATTTATTTTCTAAGGTAAAGAAATTCTGGAGCCAAGCTGATTCGTCTTTGGTGAATTCCTTTTTTCTGACACGGCTCATTCATGCTGAATTACTGTGATGTCTGCAGCTGTCCGTTCATACTTCCACCCCACAGCATGCAGTTAAAACTGTTGCTCCATGCAGCCGGGTGTTGTTTTCCAGATGCCAGCTGCCTTTTTCAGTCGCTACGTTTTTGTTTTTTCACAATCTCTATTTCTATTGTGGGAGTCACTAAAGATCACAATGACGATGACGGTTTTATTTAAAACAAAGTGAATCAACAGAATTTATAGCAGTTATATCTACAGGACAGACAAGCTTAAATTTAATGTTCTTTGGTTTCTAGATGGGTCTCATATCACTAATATTAATCAAAAATCCACAAAATGCACAAAAAGTTTCTCAGGTTATAAGCCACTCCTTTGAATGAAAAAAAAAAAAAAGAAGTTGTACGATTTCAAAATTTGGGTTTTGAGGTCTGCAGCTGAACATGGAGGAGAGACACAGTATTACTCTGACACTGACATTTCTGAAACTTGAGCAATATGCAGCATTGAAACTCAGCCTGATCTGATGGCAAAGTGCAAAGTAAGCAGAAAACAGAAACTGTTGCATTTGTCCTGATGACTCAAAGATTGCATTTTCTCCATAACACCCAGCACTGGTTTCAGAACATGCATTTTACTGTAAGGTTATACGCATTCCTCATAGAAAGGTTACCTTCATGACCTGGTCTTGTAATAGAAGTCTAGGATACTAAGGGCTCTACACAGTATCTTTGCTGTTCCTAGAGCTGTATTTTACTGGACAGAGGTCTTTAATATTCATAAAACCTTCAGGAGCCACAAACAAAAAATTGTGTAAGTTAGAAAACATAGAAAATTATACTTTTTCTCCTATCAAAACTAGTAAATACTATTGAAAATACTTACAAAATGCTATTATATGACCGTTGCAAATATGTTTTTACATCCATTCACATAAAATAAAAGAAGTTTTATTAATGGCAACAAAAACCAGTAAGTTATATTTGGTGACGGGTTCACTAACTTCTGGCAGATTTGTAAAACTCTAGCTTATTTTTTTTGATGATGCTTCAGATTTGAAATTGACATAAGAAGTAAGTGAGTAATTTAAAAATAGAGGAAAAAAAATAAAAGAGGGAATGATAAAGATTTAATAGATATCTGATACAACTACACATAACTTTCTAAGAGAGATACATGTTAAAGACATGGATCAAAGAGCCAGAAGCTGACCGCAATGGAGTGTACGGCTACTACATGGTGAGCTAGATGAAAACCGGCCGTTCCTTCTGATAAAGAAGGATGGTTTACATTTTTTTACTGTGCAAAGTTTGAAGTGAAATAATACACTACATCCATCTCATAAGAGTGTTTTAATAGTGACAGAAATTAAACAATTTTTTAGAGGTGAATCCAGAAAGTTAAGGTGCTCACAAAAAAAATGCAGCTAACTTTCTGAAACATCTTTCTTAGTAAATGGTAAAAGATAATAGTAAATGGACTGTACTTAGCGTTTCCAGTATAACTACTTAAAGTGCTTATATATAGTATGCATTACCTTTTCTGTTTTATATTGTTTAATTAAAATAAATAAATAAAGCTGCTCATTTGGGTAAATCATCACATGAACTCGTGTTAACTTTGTTACTGATTTTCCTTGGAGATGATCCAGGTAAACCCGAAGAACCCCCTCCTCAAATTTAACACACAGCTATTAGGAACAATAATGGAAGGAAAATATATGCCGCAGTGGGAAGGCAAGGATATAGAAATAAAAAGAAATCAAAGACAATAAGTCTGAGAGTTTGGGGAAGTTATGTGAAACCCTTTTAGTTATGCTGCAATAGTCTTATGCTGCTGGGGGATATCCCATGATACACTGAGCTCCCCTCTGCTCTTTTCTCACTTTGCTTGTTGTACTCCATGTAGAAATATTTAACGTCACTGCTGTTAATAATTTATGTTTTTCTTTTGCTTTCACAGCTAGGGTCACTTACTTAGGGTTATGGAGCTTGCTGACCTCTGTTTTCTCCTCTTTACATCCCTAACTGGTCAACGCAGGTGGCCACCCTTGAGTCTGTTTTGTTGCCGGTTTTCCCTCTTGTTAAAAAAAGAGTTTTCATTATTTTCCCTGTGAATGTTCAGAATGAGGCTTGAAAGAAAAGAAGATTAATTGCAATCGAATGGTTTAATTAGCTAGGCTTTAAATCTTTTTCTTAAAGATTTTTCTTTTTACACTGCCCAGCCAAAAGAAAAAGTCACCACCTGGATTTAACTAAGCAAAAGGTAGGAGCCTTCTATTGCATAATTTCCACATGGTTGATTATCTTTCAGCTGGAAACAAGTTATTTAACCCCAATTGATACAATAAGTAGCTTCTCATTTCTTAAACAGCCATGTAGAAAGACACATCTCGTGGTCATGTAAAAGATGTTAGTCTGTTTAAGAAGGGTCAAATCATTGGCATCAAGCAGAGAAAACATCTAAGGAGATTGTAGAAACTACTAAAGGTGGGTTAAAAACTTCCACATACATAGTGTGAAGGAAGCTCAAGGGATTGGGACTGAACAGCTGCATAGCCATAAGAAAACCTCTAATCAGTGAAGCTATCTAGAGAAAAGGGTTTCAGCTTTAAAGGGAGCATAAAGATTGGACTTTGGTGCAATGGAAAATGTCATGTGATGGGTGCATCAGGGTAAGAAGAGAGGCAGATAGATTGATGAAGCCATCATACATAGTATCTACTGTACAAACCTGTGGGGGAAGGGTATGATCTGGGGTTGCAGCAGATGGTCAGGTTTAGGTTCAGCAACATTTTGTACCCAAAGAATGAGGTCAGCTGATACCTGAATATACTGTAAGTCCAGGTTATTCCATCAATGGATTTTTTCTTCCCTGATGACACAACCATATTCCAAGATGACAATGCCAGGATTCATTAGACTCAAATTGTGAAAGAGTGGTTCAGGGAGCATGAGACATCCTTTTTACACATGGATTGGGCACCACAGAGTCCAGTCCTGAACTCCATTGACAATCTTTGGGATGTGCTGGAGAAGACTTTGCACAGTGGTCAGACTCTCCCATCATCAACAAAAGATCTTGGTGAAAAATATAATGCAACACTGGATGGAAATAAATCCTGTTGTATTGCAGAAGGTTATCGAAGCAATGCCACAGCAAATGCTGCCATAATCACATCTAAAGGAGGTCCACTGAGATATTTGTGTGTGTGTAACCTTCTTTTTTTGGTGGTGACTTTTTTTCTTTGGCCAGGGACAGTTATTATTAACTGGACAAACATGGATTATATAATTAATTTAAATTCAATTGGATTATATTTGGATTAAAGTGAATAGGATTATAAATGGATTAGACTGTATTTTTAAAGGTACTTTGAGATTACTTTGTTGTGAATAGGTACTTTACAAATAAAATGCCAATTCCCAAGAACAAAAAATGTGCTAACAAACTCAAACTCTCTTTAGATTAGAGGCTGATTATTTGCACCATTAGATAAAACGTAAACTAGCTAATCTAGCTAGTTGCAAAACAAACAATTAAATATGGACTATGCAAAAAATGCCCAGAGAAATTATTCACACATAAAAAGCAATAACAGAAGTTGAGAAAGAACTAGAAATCTTTTAAAGAACTTTCAATAACATGTAGCATGAAGTTAAAGCACAACAAAAATATAGTTTTTATTAAACTATTGATTTGTGTCCATGCATATTGTAAAAAATGTGGGTCATGCTGAAAATGGTACCCAGATGGAGAATAAGAGGGATGAAACAATAAACTCTGACATCTGAGCATCTGATGCCAAGTTTGTCCTAGACAGATAAATTTTGTAGGGTAAAACTGGTTTAATATCAGGGTTAGGTTAGGATTATGCATGTGCGTGGCAGTCACGGTTCGGTGTGAAACAGGCACACACACAGAGGAAATCAGTCACAAGTGCAGAATGCAAGTTGGTGAGATGGTGATGGATTTTCTGATGGTATTTTTAGAGAGAATTTGCTGCTTTGCCTGCTTGGCTGGTAGATGCTCTGGACCAATCAGATTGTTCCTCTGAAGCAGCTGGTTGTGTAAGGACTCTAGTGTATTTTCTACATGAAAGTCACTGCACAACACACACTGCCATGAGACACAGGAATAGAAGGTGACTCATGAGTGAGGACTGTACACACATGCAGTTTTAGTCGTTAAATATTCACATACACAGTAATGTGTACATACACTGGGAAACATGTGGGTACCTTTTAAAATTATATGTGGTTGATATGTTGGAGTATCTGTGTATTTAATAATAAATGACTGTGAGAGATCTATTGGATCGTAAGAAGTACATCTATATGAAGACAGAAGCACAGTTGCTTATAAAAGAACATGTTGAATAAGTCAGGGATACTCAGGGTTCTACACAGTATCATCACTATTCCTAGAGCTGCATTTTTCTGGACAGAGATCTTTAATATTCGTGAAATCTTCAGGAGCCACATTGATGGAGACTTATAGCACAGTATAGCCAAATTCACACATGCATTTTAGCTGTCAGCAGTCTCACTTTTCATTCAGTTTGAATGGAGTGACGTCTTGTGATGATGAACTGAATTGAGCTTGTTTTGGTAAGTTTAGTAATTTCTTAAGTGGCAGTGGAAGCATCCAATTGAACTGACTAATCCCACATCTGATCTCCTGACTGATTATAGCTATAGTTAATAGCATAAGACCCACCCACCATTGAATTTTAAAGCATCACATCTGTGTAAATGTTGCTGAAAGATGACAGAGTTAACAGGAAATGGTTTTATTGCCCAAGTCAGTTAAGGATTTGGGAAAGACAAGCTAGTTTCACTGTGAAATGTAAAGTGGCCATTTCCCTCAACTTAAATGACAAATTGTGCTGCTTCAAATCAGTATGCCAAGCACGATAATTAGCACACTGAGGCTGTGAAACAACTGGTTTGCATCTCTGCAACCAAGCTAGCTGCTCATATGATATGCTAAAGCTTGGTCAGCAGCTTTTGCATCATTGTTAACCTGTATCAAATTTCAGCATGCAGGTGGTAATCTACCTCATCATCATTCCAGTTGAAGACCCTATAAAAATCCACCAAAGTTTGTGTTTGGAGTTTTAAAAGTGATCCCTGAAAAAACAAACAACCAAACAAACAAAATTCCAACTGATGAAACTGGAGCTGGAGTCTGGTGTCATTTTATATTCTTTGCTATTTGTTAGGTTTAGGCAACAAAAATCCAGGACTAAGTTTAGGATGCCATCAGGGCATGGGTTTAGGAACATTTGTCAGCTTCTCTTTAGTTTTAATGATAAACCAGCACAGTAAAGTCACCAGCAGAGGAGTTGATTACAGTTTCATGTCCGATATTTGAGGACTTTAATTGAGATGAATGGGTTACTGTGCAGGTTGAAAGATGAGGCTAAAAAGATTCCAACATACCATGAATACTCAATTCAAAGAGCTGCAGCACTTGTGCGGAGTTACCTTTGTGTGTATGCAGCATATGGAGGCATTTGATCCCATTTCCTGACACAGGGCCAAGCAAAGATTCACTTAGAGCACATTCACACCCACATTTAGTTTTTTTCTCTGTTAGACTTACAAAACCAGGGATGTTAATTTCTGTTCTTATGTTTGGTTAGGTAGTACTTTCCTTATCTTCTTGTTAGGAAACAATGACTGGTAATGATTTTCCTTTTGCTAATTCATTGTTAACACCCACGGTGTCATGACCTAGATCACTATATCACAAATATTATTCCATAAATTTCCAAAAATGTACATAATATTATAATGATTAATTTTACTAGGAAATCAAGGTTATGCCCTGGTTGCTACACCACTGACCTACCTTAAGACTCACCCAGAGGTTTCATTTCATCAGATGCGCCACTCGCTCCATCGTTAAACCAGGATGCCACAGCACAGGTAGAAAAGGGAGATGAAAATCTATTGTGCGGTGTTCCACTTTCCTCTTAAGCCACAACACCACAAGGATGTGTGTCCTGGTACGCTCATGTGACCAGATTGCAGGCTGTTGTCCAAGTTTGGAAGTGATTAGTTACCTGTTTGTATATAAAGCTGCTTTTATATGATTTGTGTCTCAGTATAACCAAAATGGGGGCAAACAGGTTTGTATGCACATCTTTATGATTATATTTGTTCTAATTCATTGTTTTGGCATTTCGTCGTCCTTGTCTGCAAATGACTCAAAAGTCTTGACTTTAAAAAACATTTTTGAGTGTTTATATGCAAACTAAAGCCAGCTGGTCCTTTCAGCTTACAAAAAGATTGGTATTCACCAATCTAAAAAGAAAGATTTCAGTGTACAAACATGATGGGACATGTGATGAAGGGTTTTTTGTAAAAGAAAAAATACAACTTCTAAAGTACAACTTTAAGTACAAATTTAAGGGGATTTGGTAAATTAGTCCCATTGTAATATCATCACTAGCCACGGTTGTTTCAGTCACTCAGTTCAGAGTTTTTGTTTCTTATTAAATATTAGTTAAGTTCACCCACCTGGCTCCCATCTTGGAGTCCAGCAACACTAGAGAATAACTGCAGAGTAAAAAGATGTTAAATAAAAATTTATTTACTTTAGATTTCAGTCCAGGTTTTCATTTTTTTCTTTTTTGTTTCTCCCCTCTTTTATTTCGTATCTCTCAGCTTCCACCTTCCTTTTTGTCCCTGTTTCCTTGCTTTTTCTCCTCGAGGTTCGCTCTCTGAACGATGCTGCAGCTCTTTAGCATTCTGATCTTTCACTGTTCTTCTGCTTCTCTCCCTCCCTCCCTCCTATTTCTTCGCCTCCCTCTCTTTCTGTCGCTCTCCCTCACTCAGCTTATTTTGGTAGAGAAAAAATAATCCCTGAGTCACGTGTGACAGAGGAAGAGTATTTGTGAAATGTATCACCAGATTCATGAGGTACACACACATATACAGCTCCTGTGCACACATAAAAGCAGATTGCAAAGAAAGGACTGAAAGAGATTGAATATGTGTATATTTCTTTAGTGGTTTCACAGAATTCATGTCATTGAAGCCCATTTGAATTAAACCAAGAGGATATGGTGGGGGGGGGGGACACAAATACGCGAGACAGATTTGGAGAGTTAATGAGCACACATACACACCAAACCTCTGCCAACCAATATAAACAGCTGTTGTTGGACATTGACCAGAACATCAGATTAATCTGGCAGAGGGGGAGGAAGAGGGATGAGAAAGACAGGGGAGGAAAAGAGAAGGATGTACGTAAGAGGAGGGGAAAAGAGAGCAAAAAAGAAGGAGGGATGGGGGCTTGTGTTAAAGGAAGGGAGAAAAGATAATAAAAAGTGGAGAGGGAGACTGCGGGTGAAGGGAAACAGAGGGATGAGTCATCTTTGAAAGGAAGAAGACATTAAAAGGAGTGTGTCAAGGGAAAATAGAGAGGAGAGAAGGAAGCCAAAACAACTTATATCTTCATCTTAAATTTAATTAATGTGATATCACAGCTTTGCACATGAAGGGTACATGACTTCTACTATATTTCACATTGCTTTTTCTCATGCTGTTTAGTGGTAGAAAATAGTGTCAAGCTAAAAGGTTTGGTGTCCTTCACATAGACTCCGAAGCGTGTGCTCACATGAGCAGCAAAAATAGCACATAACACGACTTTCCACGATGCTTTAAGATAAAGCTCAAAAAACACATTGAGATCCAGAACAACCAACTCTAAAGCAGATTCATCAACCCCCCAGCTCATGTCCATCTGAATGACTTCCTCTTCGTTTCATCCAGCTCATCATTAATGGATGCCTAGTCAGGAATAACCCATCGGCATCAGATGTCAGCACACAGGGTATCCTTTTAGTGTCAGTTTTAAAGGACTGACTGAAAGTCCTTTGACCTAATCTTACACAATCCTGTTTGTTAGACAAGATGCAGATAAATATTACTACAATGCACAGAAAGGAAGCTAGAGGACTACACAATGCTTACAAATGTAACAGCCAAGAGCTCCTGATCGCTCTAGAGCTGGGAGAGAGAATTTCATGCATATGCATATGTGTTTTTACAGATCTCTGCATAGAAAGGATTTATGGAGATGTAAGTTTTAAATGCTCATCAAGGATCTCTGCAATCACATTTGATTTTGGCTCAATGAAACGTAAATGTGATTTCTATAAACGAAGAAAACCAATGATAAGTGCTGGAATAAATTCTATCTCCAGCAAAATGCACATAAAAAACAAGCTTTTTCACCTCTCATAGATGTACCCGGTCAAACACATTTGCTCTTGACAGCACAGATGCAGGAGATTTTCTTTGTGTGGACTGTTTGCATCTCTGCATGATTATGTGTTTTCTTGTACTTTATAGATCCACCAGTATGGATGTGTGCATAATATCACACTGTACCAAGTGCAAATAGAGAATCAGGAGCACAATATCTTAGTAGATATGTTGGAAATTTGTGTGTCTAGGGAGGATGACTTGGGTAACCTAAAAGGTTATGAGCCATAACATTAGGATTACTAACTAATAATGTGCAGATCCCTCCTTTTATTTTTCTCCATCAAAAGAGCTCTGACCCCTAGAGGCATGAATTTCACCACACATCTGAAGTTAGGCTGAGGTATCTGGCACCAAGCCATCAATAGCAGATCTATTTAGTCCTCTAAGTTGTGGGATAAGACCTTCATGAATTGTACACCCAGCACATCCCATAAATGTTGGATTGGACAAAGTTCTGAAGAATTTGGAGGCATTTTTTTTTTTTGCTACTGAAAGTGGCCACAGCCATTAGTGATTACTTTTTCTATGAAAGGGTTCAATTGCTCTTCAAGAATGTTTAGATCGATGTCAAAGCAATGTCTACACGAATGGTGGGACCCAAGGTTTCTTGGCAGAAAACCATCAGACTTTGTCCCATAATGCATCCTGGTCTCATGTCTTCTTCAGGTAAGCAACCTGGCCAGTCACATGACATTAATGAAAATGCTTTTATCAGACCAGGCCACATCCTTCCAATTCTGTACTCCAGTTCTGATCTTCACATGTTACATGTAGGTGTTTTCAGTGGTGTTAGCTCGAGCATCCTGGCTGTTGTTCTTTGTAGCATAGCTTGAACAAGGTGTTGGAAACACTCCTCAGAGATATTGACATAATAGCATCCAGTGTTGGGAACACTGGTTAGTAAGAAAGTTACAACATTATAAAAAATAGTCACTTGGGTAAGTAACTATCCCTTTTTTTTGTTTCCTTTATTAAAAAAAAATCTTAAATTCTACTGCATGTTCATTTGTTCATAATAAAACTGAATATTACATCTCACTAATCAATTAAATGGAAACTTAGAAGAAATTACTAAATGAAAAAAACATTGACATAAACATAAACTCAGGCTGTTTGGGTGTAGTGGGTTTGTCTCCTTCCATGGAGAGGTGCCTCACATGATTATAACAGTCAACACAGAGAAACACTGTTTCTGGTCATAATGAACATTTCTCATGACTTTCTTGTCTTTTATCTCTGTGAGGGACAAGTTGTGTGTCTGATTCCAGTTTAAAAAACTCCTCCTTTGTTTTCTCTGGACTCAACATTGCTTTTTGCATCTCTTGGGTGTGTGTGTTCAGCTGTGCAAACTTGGCCAACTCTTCTATGCCATTTTACTCTTCCTCAGTCAATCATTATCACTTATGTGGTCATTTCTACCCCCAAACCCCTCAGTCAGATGAAGACCACTTCAATGTTTGGAACTATAGTAACAGTAATGGTGTTGATAGAAATAGTTACATTACCTGTTAATGAAAAAAAATAACAGTTTATTTTAATCACATTATCATACAGTTGCTACAGATTTGTCAGCTGCACATCCATGATGAGAATCTCCTGTTCCACTACATCCCAAAGGTCCTCTCTTGGATTGAGATCTGCTGACTGTGGAGGCCGTTGGAGTACAGTGAACTCATTGTCATTTTCAAGAAACCAGTTGGAGATGATTTGAGCTTTGTGACATGGTTCATTATCATGCTGGAAGTAGCCATCAGAAGATGGTTTACTGTGGTCATAAATGGATGGACATGGTCAGCAACAATATTTAGGCAGGCTGTGCTCATTTGGTACTAAAGGGAACAAAGTGTACCAAGAAACCATTCTCAATGCCATTATACCACCAGCAGCCATATTTTCTTGTTGTTTCCACCAAATTCTGACTAACATCTGAATGTAGAGCTGAATGGAGACTCATCAGACCAGGCAACATTTTTCCATCTTCTACTGTCCAGTTTTGGTGAGTCTGTGTGAATTGTAACCTCAGTTTCCTGTTCGTAGCTGACAGGAGGGACATCCTGTGTAGTCTTCTGCTGTTGTAGCCCATCTGCTTCAAGGTTGGACGTGTTGTGTGTTCAGAGATGCATACCTTGGTTGGAACCAGTGGTTTGTTGTGTGTGAAAATTGGCCGTCTGGTACCAACAACCATGTCATGTTCAAAGTCACACAAATCCCTTACTTCCTCATTCTGAAGCTCAGTTTCAACTTTGAACCATCTTGACCATGTCTACATGGCTAAATGCATTCAGTTGCTGCAGTGTGATTGGCTGATTAGCTATTGTGTTGACAAGCAATTGGGTGCAATGAAGTTTCTGTTGAGTGTTGAAATTCTTTATTTGTGAAGTTTCTTCTTAATAAGAACTTTTATAAAGCAGCAGCGTTAGGCAGATTCAAGAGAAAATTTGACGTAGTAGCTGCAGTTATGCTATTATCTCATAAACAACCCTTTTTCTCAGGAAAAGGTAGAGAAACAACCAATGACTCAATGAACCAGATTGAATTGATTCAGCCAGACTCAATTATAATGATAGCATAAACAGATGTAAGTACTATAAAATGGATTTAGTATTAACTGTTTAGTCTGTTTTTATGAGTTTATATGACTGTGGGCTGACCTTTAGCATTCAGACTACATTCACTTGTTCAGGGAATCCAAATTACAGACTTGATCTAATAACCTAAACACTGCTGTAACAAGACAAAGAGAGAAAGAAATTAAATGTGTGTAGCAGTGAGTAGAGAGAGAGAGAAAAAAAGATAACATGGAAGAGCGAAAATGAGATTGAGACTATTCCTCAGGCACCTGCTCTACAGTCGCTCCAGTGAGGAGGAAATCTCCCATGATTACCTCAGAGCCCATAAGACCACACACACACATGCACACACATACACAGGAAGAGAGGGCAGGGAAATCCTCAAATAACCTCGGTAAATCCATCTAAAATGTTGCAGAAGCCCACAGCTCAGGCTTTTGCACACTCAAACGAACATTAATTTTCACCTTTTAGAGAAACACATAAACAATGCTGAGAGGAGGAAAACCTACAAAGTTCGAAAGCGAGAGAGGATAAGCATGATCAGGAGACAAAAGGATAAAAAGAGCGATCATTTAAAAAAAGAGTGTATCAAAAAGAAACCGAGCTGATGTTGACCTTATGCAGGAAAAATAGAAAGAAATGTAAAATTGAGAGAAAAGAAAGGGATTTTATTTGCATGCAGATCCAGGAAGATTATATAAAAGTTGATCCCCAAGCTGTTCGTGTGCATGTATAACATCAGTAAAATGTATGCCAGAGGAATTTATTTAACCCCTTGAGCCCTGCGCCTATCTTTTAGGTCTCTGCTTAAAAATTGCATACCCATCATGAAATGAGGATTTCTCTGTGATCACAACGTCTGTTTGATAACTTTTGGTGTTAGAGAAAAAAGAGATTTGTTAAGATGTGTACGTGTTACTGGTAATGAATAAATGAAGATGGTACATTGAACAAATGAAAAAGTTTCAGGCTGGCCTAAAATACCCGGATGCTTTCAGGATGAATATAAATATCCCTTTCAAGTGATGCAGCTGTAGCTAAAACACTACCAAACCTTAATACAAAATGTGAACATTTTCTCTGTAAAAAGCCAACTGATAAAGTAAAACAGAACTAAATTAAAGAGGTGTCTAAAATGGCTGTTTTGCCCAGATTGGCACCATCTCTTATCCAAGTCCACTAACTGGGGGGCCAGGTTTTAAAATAACAAAATAGCACACATAACATAAAGTTATGTTTGTTTCAACTTTGAAATAAAACAGAAATAAATCCTCTCTCATCATTATTTCATTTTAATTTAGAAATATAGTAACTTTTATTCTCCTGGTCATATTTTATTTAAATTAACTGACAAATGTGAACTTACAGAAAAAGTGCCACTTACTCTCCTTTGTTCCTCCCTCAATTTTCAGGTTCACCTTCTGTGGGAAGCACTTACAGTGCCATTGTTGGGAGTTTGATTCCCACTGGGGCTAACTGTGCTGCAGGGCACTTTAGACAAAGAGTGTATGTAATGGCTTTACACACTCTTTTCTAGGGTCAAGCTCAGTTCATACTGTCTTGATTTTATCAACTGAAAACTTGAAATATTTGCTAAATGAAGCAGATGTTATTGGGTTTATGGATTTAGTCTTCAACATTTTTATTTCCATCTTTTATAACTCCAATTTAAAAAAAGTTGGGTTGCTGGGTAAAATAAAATCAGAATGCAATTATTTTTAAATTAGCCTAGAGTTAATTCCCAACAGAACAAAAACAACTTACCACATAAAATTGTAAAGACTCCCACCATCGTAGGTTAAAGCTTTAACATGCATAGAAGCAAAACAGAGGAACCATCCAGCTTGTTATCAACAGACAGTTCCAAAGCCTGCATCTGTGATGGGATATGAAGTTGCATTAGATCCTATTGCATCGGCAGCTTCCACTTCTATGAAGCTCCATCAATGCTGAAAAGTACAAAGACGTTTTAGAGCAACATCTGCTCCCATCTAAACAGCATGTCTTTCAAGCTGGTCTTACATATTTCAGCAAGACCATGCTCAAATAAAAACTGCATCCATCACAACAGCATGGCTTTGCACGACAAGAGTCCGGGTGCTGAACTGGCCTGCCTGCATTTCAGATCTTTCACCAACTGAAAACAGGTCCCACCTGAGATTTAACCAGAAACTTTGCTTCTGACTAAGAGGTATTGGGCCTAACCACTACAAATCCATGCATCCACCAACAACTGAGCAACAATAAAACAGTAAAATACTCATTAAAATACCTTTCTTGTTATTATAGTGAGTATTTTACAGTTAGAGGTACTTGATAAAGAATGATAAAGTGTACATAAACTCTTTTTAGCTTTTTCTGACATTTGTTATATGTACTATTTGATCATAGAGTGATTTTAGTTTGTCCATTTGTGATCAGATATCATTCTTTATCAAGTACCTCTAATTTTCTACAAATGTTGACAGTAAGACTTCTATTGGAAGTTTTCTGACAACCAAACCATTGCCACAGATATAAAACACCTACAGTATTTCTCTTTGTGTAGAGTAAAAACAGTGTAGCCACAAGTCAGTTACACAAGGAAATTACATGTTTTCATCACATATGTGTGTTGTTGAGACCTGGAGATAAAGTTGTGGCCATAATTTCTAATATGTGATCAAACAGCAGCCCAGTCATTGAGTGGTGTGACACACAGACAGGCAGCAGGCCAGGAACAGGAGACTTTATCAAATTACTAAACAAACTAAAGTCTCTGTGGTTACACCGAAAGCAACATAGCAGCAGCATAAGTCCCAAGCAAACAAACAAAAGTTCTACAGGCGTTACAAACTGGACAAACAGGGTGATGAAAATGCTGGAGAATAAGGATCTGGAAATTAGGAGATGACTAAATGAATGCAGGTGAGGGGCGATTAATAACAAACACAGGCAATAAAACACAAACATTAACAAACTGAAAGCTGTGAATGGCATCTAAGTGATGGATGAGGCCACTGAAGTCACACTGTTATGTTAAATTATTGTACGTGGAGTTTGTCTTGGGCACCTGGTGTTAGTTAGCATTAGCACTAGCATAAGCTCCATTTCTGATTTGTTACTGTAGTTCGAGCAGAAAGAGGGAAAGAAGTCAGACAGTGAGCATTAAATGTCCAGTTACATCACATCCTTTGGATTTTCCTTCAAAATTTGTCCCAAAATGATAAAGAAAACTAAAAATAAACTAAATCAAGTTCTCTTAATGTTCCCTGTTGAATACAACCAAATAACTGAAAAATAATCTGTGAAATATTGTACTTCTCTTTAGCTTTTTAGTTATTTGACTTAACTGCTTTCCTAAATTAGTTTAATTAATTGTGCTTTAGTTTTTCAGTTGAGCTTGGATCTGCAGCTGATCATGGCTTATCAAGCTGCTGAGCTGGCTGTGCTGATAAGTTTATCAGAGCAGGAAGCTATAAACAAGCCAGACTTTGTATTCACACACCTGAAGAACACAGCAAGTTGTTTATACCACTCAAGTACAACATCTGGCATCATAGATTACTTGAATCATGCTTAAAACGCACATCAGCATTTTAGATATTAATTCTTTATTGCAGCTTTCATTAGATGCACCTAAAAGGGTTCAGGATAATGAAAAATTAATGACAAAAATCAAAGATGAGCAAATTTTTGTATTTTAGCATTCTGTTTATAATGCTTAGTTAAACTCATAAAACCCTCTTTTATTTGATGTATGCAATTGTGTTTCTTTCAGATAGCATATCTAGCACAGAAAACACTCCAACAAGGTCAACATCACTGATTTGGTTGTAACTTCACTATGTTCCATTAAAGGAAAGCACTATTTGCTGGCTCAGCTTTGACCTGCTGCAATAATACACACATGCTGCTTTCACATGTGGGTCGAGCCTCAAAATCTGAGGCTTGATTTGCTGATAATGTAGTAATAAATAATGCATTTAAACAACTGACCTTAATTTTGCAACTACATGTCCTACTTTAATATCATAAATGTCACTGTGTACAGATTGTAGCTGCTAATTTGTGTAATACAAATGTCATTAATTCAAAACCCTGCAAGAACATCAAAGACCTTGTGTGTTAATGTCAAATATATGGTGGTCCTTTATTACAATTGACCCCACTGCCTGGATGGGTTGTAACATGCATAAACAGAGGTCTACCGTAGATTATACTTCAAAAATATATTTACTGAAATAAAAACGCTATCCAGAACAATGTCTGTCTCAGAAGTGTGTTTATATGTGTGTAAATGAGTCTAAGCGAACAAACTTTCATAACAGTATGGATGTTTAATGATCAGATATATATCTGATATACAGCCTAAATATATATATATATATATATATATATATATATATATATATATATATATATATATATATTAGTGCTGGGCAATGATTAAAATTATTTAATAGCATAACAATCGCTATTAATCGCATTGTTACGGGCAAAAAGTCTCTTTCCTTTAAATGAAGGTGTGGCGGGGTTCTTCGCCAACCAATAAAACAGGCAAGTCGCTTGTCAGTTTGTGGTGGATTTATTGTGCCCGTGGCTCCCAAACGGTGCTCAGCAGTGCAAGAAATGTCCAAAAACTCCAGTGCCAATTATATTTACATATTTACAAAAAGAAAAAATAAGAAAAATAACAAACATACAACTTTTGTCTCTCTCTAGACCAGCCAAAAATAATCCAACCTTTTGTCTCCGCTCAATCCTTCCAGTTGCCAGCAATGCAACTCAATGAATGACTCTATCCTTCTTCTCAGGCTTCCCTTTAAATACTCTAAGCCCCGCCCCTTATGCTTAATAATCCTTAATTTCTACAAATAAATCACTTTAGTTAAGTTCTTATTATGTTTCCACATAAATAAAATAATTACAAAAATAACACAAATTCTACACATTCGTTTCGAAGATTCACATTAATCACAGTAGTAGAAACAGCAAAATAATAAATGGTTTTTAAAAATAAAAATGTTTGGCGCAAACCGGGGTGCTCACGTGGTCGTGACGTCACTTCCGGATGTCGGCCAGGTCGGCTACTTAACAGTGGGTTGGATATGGCCTCGGGTTTGACCAAAGCCACAGCAGTGACAGGAAGAGGACGGTAAGTAACCAGCAAACGCCATATAATCAATCAGCCTTGCAAAATATTAAGTGTGCACCCTTAATAAGTCGCTACGTGAGGCAGACTGTATTCCTGTGTGGTTTACTGTTGTAATATGACTGTCGGACTTTGGCGGGAGTTTGTCCCCGGGGAACTGACTAGGCGAGTATGTGTGTGTGTGTGTGTGTGTGTGTGTGTGTCGGTGTGCGCGTTTATGGACTCAGTAGGGACAGCTGTCAGTGACGAGACGGCTTCGTCACAGAAGGCCTACAGCTATATAAAGAAAATATTTTATTTAGTATATTTAGTTTACAAACACGACATCAGGGGTCTCTAACCTGCGACTCTGGAGCTGCAAGCGGCTCTCTGGACCTTCCACAATGCCTCTAAATATGTGGGTAAAATATTTTTAAATCTATCTTTTTTGTCATTAGGTTGGAAACCAGGAACTTTTTTTTTCTTTTACATAATCTTCCACAAATATCTACATCCCTTAGTAGAAAGTCTGTTTATCCTCTTTTTATAAAGGTTATTTGTTTTTCTTTTCTTTAAAACCTAAAAATGGAAATAAAAATGTGGTTCTTCAAAAATAACAAATATCCTATGGTGGCTCTTCCTTAAAAATATATATTAAGTTTCCTTTTTGAAAAGTAATATTTGCAGCTCTAAAGGAGTTTTATTTAGCTGGCTGAGGGAAAAATGTCTCTTTGGATTGGAAAGGCTGCAGACCCCTGCACTAAACACATAAACAGATTTAGCAGCAGTTTTCTCTTTAAACAGCAACAGTTAAAATATTGCTTCATATATATTTATAAAATCAAATATTTATGACAAAAAAGGATGAAATGTTCAGGATTTACTAACTAAAAGGTAAAAAGTCAGCAGGATGAATTTAAAGCTGTGAAGCTGCTTCCTTCTAAACACAGAAGGAACAATATGTGATGAATTTCAGCATCAGGTGAACAGAGAGAAAGCAGGATGAGAATCTCACAGCTTCTAGATGGTGAGGAGAGAGAAATATTCACAATATGCACAATAACTTCCATCCATGAACCTTTAGTGCTTCATTAACCACATTTTTGGCCTATATATTTTCTAAACTTTAAATTTTAGCTTGACTGCACCTGCAGCCTCCGCTACCGGGAGTTAAGGGGTTAACATCTTGTTTCTGGGTGTAGAGTCAGATGTGCAACTAAACGTGTGTGGTATCCACAGAAAGCCCAGAGTCTCCGCTACCAACTCAGCAAAACCATGTCTATGACCAACACACACAGTTAAGACAACAAATAATTCAAAGACCAGCTACATAAAGTCTGAAAAATATGTAAACACAGATGATGTCTCCCCATAAACACGAACAAACGACTCCTCTACTGAAAGCTCACATCTCACAGATTCCACAGCTGGAAGTTTCATCTCGCTATGACCAAGATTCACCGAACCAGAGGCAGAAGAAGACCCGATTTATGCTTTACGCTTGTAAAAGTCAGAAAACATGTCTTACCTTTGCTGTCTTGCGTAATTTAAAACCGCATTTATTTAAAAAATATATATATAATAAATTAAAAGTTTCTCATTGTCTTTTGGGTGTCACGGTTTCTGGGTTTTGGTGGGTGTTTTGATCATGGTTTAGGATTTTGGTTTTTGTCATGTTTAGTCCGGTCTTGTTCTTGGTTTATAGTTGTTATGTTCATGCTTTAGGTTTCAGTTTTGTCATGTTTGGTTTTCCCTCTTGTGTTCCTGTGATTTCTGTTCTGCCTCATTAGATCATCTGGTCTGATTAGTCATCCACTTCACCTGTGCCTTGTTACTCCCTCTGTGTACAAGTACTCCTGGTTTTCAGTCACTCCTTGTCAGATCCTCATTTGGTCATGTGTGGTTTAGTTCGTTGAATTTATCCCTGTCTTGAGTTCTGGAAATAAACCTGTCACCTGCACCAATTCTGCCTCCTGCCTCTGACTGCCTGCAATTGGGTCCTCACCTCCTCCGACGCCTGCCATTCATGACATTGGGAGCAGTTTCCCATCCAAAAACCACAATGTCCTGCCGATCTGCATGGGTTTAGACAAAGACAAACGTCGGTTCTCTTTTGATTACACACACATATATATATATATATATATATATATATATATATACACACACACACACACACACATTTTTTTCCCAATAGAAAACAGAGCCAGTGTGTGTCTGAGAAGGTGTATATTTTTAATCTGAGTCACAATGTGGTAGCTCTTTTACCCACACTCCCTTTGGTTCTGAGTTGCTCAATGGCTCCATGCAGACAACAAAAATGCTGTCATCATCTAAAACACTGGCTTCTAGCATTTTTTGGCAAGATTTTCTTCTGCTACTGCTTTTCTTTCTGATTTCCCTAAGCTATTCTTTCTTGCATTGTGCTTTTTCTTCTTTGTTCGTCTTCCATCTGTGCTCGTTTTACGGGTGTATCTGTGAGTATTTCAGACTGCCCCTTCTTCCTAATCCCACCAGTTATTTACTTTGGCTCTACATTTTGAAATGGCCGTATAGCGAAAGGACTGAAAGCTGGAGACAACCCTGAGGTGCTTGGTTAAGCTTGAGCACATGGCATAGTGACATTATGAAGAGTAGATGAGTCAGGAATGCCTACCTGAACTAGAGGAGAGCAGGCAGTGGCCAGGTGAGTTTCTTTCTCATTATTACTTTATTCTTCAAGTCTGTGAAAAAATATTTTTCTTAATGTGGCCCTAATGCTCCGCCATGACAAGCAACATGGTAAACGATAGCAAAGTTAAATAGATTTACAAAACTATTGACCAAAATGCAATAACATACAGACATTTTTATCTATTGGATCTTTCAGTTTGGTACCTTGTTTATTTCCACTGTCAGCCTCCACCCATGTACATGCTCAGGATGGAGGACTGAATCAAGATTTGATGTAATCCATTAGTTTAGCCTCTTCTTGACTAGAGCCTCTGTACAGGTTGCAGCATGAGATGCAGGCAGTACAAAAGATCTTTGCACACAGAGCGAAGCACCAGTCCTAACATGTAGCATACTATGATGATGGAGAGACATAAAAGTAAGAACAGCACGGCCCACTTTAGAGCTTCTGCTAATTTCCCCACTTCAAGCAAACCACACCAGGTATCACATGAAAGCAGAGACTCTGCTGATTACAAAGATGTCACTCTCATCAATGTGGGACAAAAACACTGATAGCCAACAGCCAAAGAGTAGCAAACACACTAAGTCATTCATCATGCCTTACTTCTGCTGTTCTGTACTGTAGTTTTATTCCACCTCAACAAACTTTGCTAATGTGTTCCCCTATGACTGCTTTTGTTTGAAAGAAGTCATGAAGGCTTCACCTCTTTCTGGATCCCCAGTGCTTTTAAGGTGAATTTGGGGGCTGTCCCTCGATTCTCCCGACTCTCATGATTGATAGATGTGTTGATTATCAACATCAGCTGATAAGTTCCTTTAGAAATCTACCTGCATAACTTCTTTAATAAAACATGCTCAGGTTCACTCTTTTATTGTCTATTTTTGCACAGTTCCTCATCAGATATTACTTTACTAATTCCTAGATGAATTGGGCTGCTATCCTTTAGTTTTCACTAAGTGTAATGCAGTTTTTAGGAGGCAATACCATTTAAATTTTCTACTGTGTTCCAGGTAAATTTACCCACAGTAACGTGCATGACTGTGTTTCCGAAACTTCTCTAGTAATTTCACGTCACAGCTTTCTTTTGAGACCATGATTATGCATCCCATTTATTTTGGGTGTCATTTCGGACAGGAGGCAGAGAAAGTAGGCCCATTCAAGGAGAGGTGCATTGGCTTCACTTTTTTAAAATATTAATTGGCTTATATGAACACAGTTATTATAAATTGGATTAATGTGTCACATGTGAGCGCAGGTGATGACCCAAATGCAGATAGAACATGCAGAAGCTGAACTGTGATGAACACAGCTGGTTTATTTACCAAAACTCAGGGACAGAGAGCTACACATCACAGGGATGAACCACAAGGATCTGACAAGGGCAAACTGAAAACCATGGGGTATATATACACAGAGGAACAAACTGCGAACAGGTGAAGTTAATCAAAATCAAACCAGGTGAGTTAATGAGCCAGGAACAGAAAACTGAGCACATGAGGGAAAACAGAAAAACTGAACTAAACATGACAAAACTGAAAACCTAAAGTATGAACATAACGGAAACTAAACATGACAAAAACCAAACAAGAATCAAGACCCAGCACTGTGAACCATGACACTAATGTGGATCTTTTATTGAATAATAACTGGCCTACAAAGACTTGTATTGAATTGGACATCATCTTGAGATGACTTTTTTTGGTTAACTGTTGTAAAGTTGAAGTCAACTTAATAAAACTGAACAGATTTTAGATGTACCATGTTTGTACTGGCTGTGCTGTCGGTAAACGGAAATAAATTCTGGAAGAATCTACCTTCTACACATCTTTAAGGCCCATCTCGAGCAATGTTTGAAGGATGATCAAGTCTTTCATTTTTTTCTTGTGTTGTCTAACTTGTTTTCCTAATGTCTATTGTAATGTCTTTTTGTAATTAATTATTTTATCTCTGTTTGCATTAACTTCTCTTTATTTTATTATTATATCAGAGTGATAATAAATGAGGAAGATGGAGAAGAGCCAAACCTCTCATCACTAGTAATCACACCAAAAGAAAAAGAGAGTGACCAAAGAGGAACACACATGATGTTTTAAAAAAAAATGTTCCATGTTAAAAGCTTTAAAAGAGTTTCAAAGGCAATTGAGGAAAAAAGTACATTATTTGCTCAGATTTTCTGTTAATAGAGAACATGAATTCAAATCTATTTGGACTTCAAAGTAGCTTGTGATCACTTGGCATCACATTGCATCACACAACAAAGAGTAAGGAGGTCAAAGGTTAGAGAAACAGCTCCTCTACAACACCCTGACACTGACATTTAAAGAGGAATGCATAACCTCCCTGCTGTTCTAACTTTTGACCTTATTACTGTTGTCAGAGGTAATAAAAGTGTGGAAGCAGAAGCTATTCGCACACCAGTCTGAGGAAAACATGGATTCGACTGTGTATGTAAATGTTTTGCAGGTAGATCTTCAACTTCAGCAGTTCTTCCGTTGCCCTATTTATCAGCTGCTGCGTCCTTTTGTACCCGAGAGAGTTTAAAAACAAAAGTCATTGAGTACAAACATGATAAAGTGTATTTATGAGAAACAGAGATAAGAATCTTAGAAAAAACACCTGGTCATGCTTTGCACTGCTCAAGTCTTTTAAGTTTTTTATATGACACTTCCTCTCAAGCTGAATTTGAATTGCAGCAATCGCGGCAGGTTTCATCACATATTTTGCAGAATGACTCCCCTAAAGCTCTGATATTAAATTCTCTCCACAACAAAGTAATTTTACTTTTTTCCTGGGGGATCAGAGAGAGAGCAGTGGACTTCAACAAGATGATATCTGATGTGTTTGTAGATGTTCATTAATTAATCCATGACGTCAAGGATTAAAGACAAGTAAGGAAAATAATTATGGAATTGACTCAAAAGACATGTGATGGGACAAAATGGCTTCCTGCTACTTAAAATGATGGATATGCTTTGAAATGTATTTTGTAATCAACGTGGAGGTGTAATTACCTTTTTTTTCAAGGCTTTATGGAAATGTATCTAACAACGTCCTGCTTTAACCCTCCTTTTTCTGCAGTCTGTCAGTGTGATGTTCATCTTAGCACACAGGCTTTTTCTCTTAGACTTAGGCCTCGTGTAATTGTTATATTCTTGAAAACCTTAATGAGATGGTGCTGCAAAGTACTGATGTATTTCTGATCTATGTCTTTCCTAAAAGTTTTAAAGCATTTTTTTTTTTTTTTTTTTTTACATTTTCTCATGTCAGAAAGTAGTTTGGGAAGTTTGACTCCAAAAAGATTAAAATAATTATTCTTTCTTTCTTTCTTTTTCTTTTTTTTTTTTTTTTTTTTTTTTTTTTTTTTTTTTTTGTTGTAGAGGAATTGGTATGTTTCCACAATTCTTGTTTAACTAGAAAAAAGTGTCTTAAAGCCCCTCCAGCCACAGTTTCACAACACTAATTTATGCATGATGCGACAGGTGCATCTACTTTTTTAGGGACTTGCCAGGTATGCAAAGTAAATGAATTATGTCACATTTTATTGTCAAACTTTATAAAGTACATGTTGCTAAATACATTCCTGCATGTTCATGATGTAAAACTAAGATCTGGTGGCTGTGGAGGCCATTGGCATTGTCATGGTCAAGAAACCAGTTGGAGATAATTTGAGCTTTGTTTAATTTCTCCTTCATTTAACCAGATACAACCCTCACTGAGATTAGAAATGTCTTTTTCAAGAGTGACCTGGTCAAGAAGGTAGCACAACCACAAGTTTATAACATGTAACAACATAACTAACAAACATCAACTGTCAAACACAACATGTAAACAATGCAGCCTGCATTAGGTCAGCGAAATACAGCATGGGAAGAATAATGCAAAGACGTTTTAAAGTGTCACAATGATCAACTTAAACTTTCCATGTTTTGTTAATTCTAATTCACTTAGTAAGATATTCGCAGTGGAAGGTGCAGTATGTTCATACACTTTTCCCCCCAAGTTCTGTTCATACTCTGGGGCCCACCATCTGTAGACCAGAATGAGAGCGAAGGCCATATTGAGTCTGGTTTCAAGATATGTATGTTGAGAAATATAAATGAACTAGCCCAATAATAGTTTTATATATATGGAAATTTGTGACATGGTACGTTATCCTGCTGGAAGTGGCCATCAGAAGATGGTACACTGTGGTTATAAAGGGAACATATCCCCCACACCATTACAACACCAGCAGCCTGAACTATTGATACAAGGCAGGATGGATCCATGCTTTCATTTTGGTTCCAACTAATTCTGACCCTAACATCTGGTGTGGGTGCTAAAAGAGAGACTCATCAGACCAGGCAATGTTTTTCCATCTTCTAATTTCCGGTTATGTTGAGTCTGTGTGAATTTTAGCCTCAGTTTCTTGTTCTTAGTTGACAGAAGTGGCACCTAGTGTTGTCTTCTGCTGCTGTAGCCCATTTGCTTGAGTGCTGCTGACTGGATATTTTTTCTTTTCATACCATTCTCTGTAAACCCTAGAGATGGTTGTGCGTAAAAATCCCAGTAAAGCAGCATCTGGTCCAAGCAACTATGTCACTTAAATCCCTTTTTTTCCGATTCTGGTGCTCAGTTTGAACTGTAGCAAGTCATCTTGATCATGTCTACATGCCCTAATTCATCCAGCTGTTGCCATGTGATGATAACAAATTTTACCTAATAAAGTGGCTGGTTGTTATTCTATAGGAGCAGGTGGTAGATACCTGGGGCCCGGTGTACACTGGTTTAATGCATGACTTGTACATTCTGAATAACAGCATGGCTGAGAACAGACTACAAGCTGGCACTGTGTGTGATGAGTGGCTTCTTGGTGAGTAAATATATTCGTGTAATTGACCTAAAATAAATCCTGTGATGCACATTGCGCATGTGCCCCCAAATTCTATTCCATCTTCCCAGCATCTTTGCTGTTTTTGCCAGTTAAACTACAGCTTAAGATCTTTCTAACAAGCCTCCAATTGTCTCTATTTCCAAAGTACTCTTGGTAATAATCCTGTGCATAAAGTGTAAAATATTTTAAGCAGCCTCCCCTTTTCTCTGTCACATTCATTTTCTTGTCATTTTCTGACCGTGCAAAGAGGTGAATCTCAGGTGGGGCTCATTTAAGTTTGATTTGCATATTTAAATGCAGGTGTTGACAGGGAGTCGGGGGATCCAACACGTGTGCTCATTTCCACGTTGATTGGAAGGTACAAAGGAAATGTACTTGGATTCATGCGTGCACACAGATTTATACATCTGGATTTTTTGTGCTTGCAACATTTTTTGGATATAACCATATGCTATGTTTAGTAGGAAATCCATGCAAGTCTTTGTGCATGAGGCCCCAGATCCCTAATATGGTGGTTTCCATATTGCCATTGTGATACATTTTGTCATTACATTACCAGCTGGGGAAATCCTGCATGCCCACTATTGATGTCATAGATGTTTCCTGTGTGTTCAGATTGAATAAATTTAGGTATAAGAAACAGTTGCGAGTACAAGTCACAAAATGTACATGTTGATATGTTGAGCTCTTTAAAGGTGGATTTATACGCGTACGGCGTCTGCGTCACCGCCGTAGGAACTGCATAGCTCCACGGAGGTCTGGTGTGCAGATTTTCCAGACCTGACATGCACCCCTGCTACACAGGCGGTTACACGGATGTACTCCCTTGACCCGGTTTTTCCAACGTGATCTGACTGTATTTAGATAATCGGATAGGATCACATCTTATAAATGGGTTGTTCAAAAGTGAAAGCCGGACTCCAAAATCGGTTTGGATCACATAATCCAATCCTAGTTGTTATCTGGATAAAACCCTCAGCTTGGGTTGTTTAAAACTTGAGTAGGATTTAGATAACTTTGATCCAAAAAAACTGGATTATCCTGATTCCAACAGAGGGTAGGATTGCAAGGCAGATTTCAGGAGGAAACTACTGTAAAACATTTGAACAAATTTGAGCAAATAACAGTATCTTTTTAGTCAGTGGTATGCTAATATTTATATGTTGCACCTGACTTGTTTAACCGTTACAGGGATAAAGTGGTTTGAATAGGCATAGGCTACCTATCAAGCCTTTCAGCATAGTAAAGCTAGAATAAAACTTAAAATCATCTTCCATCCATCCATCCATTTTCTGACACTTATCCAGAGTTGGGTTGTGAATGCAGCTGCCTAATCAGGGAAACCCAGACTTCCCTCTCCCCGGCCATATTCACCAGCTCATCTGGGGGGATCCTGAGGTGTTCCCAGGCCAGCCGGGAGATGTATTTATTTGTTTATTTGTTTGGATCCCCATTAGCTTCCCCAACAGTGGTTGCTAATCTTCCTGGGGTCCAAAATCAGTATACAAAGGTACAATTTATTAAAAGCATATATAAAATCAGTCAAAGACAGTAACAGACAGCAATGTCAAACTGTCATAAGACACATTTAAACGGTCACACAGAATACAAAAATACTTATTACTCCAGATAATAGTGACAATAAATATAATTAATATAATTATAATTATAGTTTTCTTAAAATTTGATAAATTTTTGATTTGCCTAACACTGGATGGGAGTAAATTCCATTCTACAGCCACCCTATATAGGATAGTTTTCTTCATGAAATTACATTTTGGGCTTGGAACTATGACTGTGCTGTTGCTGACTTGGCGTGTCACATGCTCATGACAATAACCACTGAATAATATTTTTTCTTTAAAATGATTCTGTGTGTTATTTGCCAAGACTTTGTACATGAACAACAGAGGACTATATTTTACTTTTGCCTCCACAGTTAGCCAAGACAGTTTGTTATGCATCTTCTGCACATTAGTGCGAAAACGACTATGCAAAACCACTCTGGCTGCTCTGTTCTGTGTGATTTGAAGTTTTTGTAGATGTTTCTGGGCTGCTCTGGACCAGACTATTGGATAATACTGTAAAGGAGATAAAACATGACTTTGGACAACCTTTTTCAATATATCAGTTGAACAATATGCAGAGCACTTTCTTGCCATAGTGATAGCCCTACCCATTGTACTGACAATGTGGTTTATCTGATCAGACCAAGCCAATTGGTTATCTAATCTAATGTCCAGCAGTTTGAATTTGGTAACCTGCTCAACCAAGGCACCCTCTATATGCAAATTAAGTGAGGCGATATTTGGCAACATATATCTATTGCAAAATATCATACACTTTGTTTTGGTAATGTTGAGTATCAGTCTATTCATTTTCACCCAGTCCACTACTGTGTTTAACTCATGCTGTAGACTCCCATCCAGTTCAGGTATTGTAGATGTAAAAAGAGTGACATCATCAGCGTACATTACAACACTAGCCTTTTTCACAACATGAGGAAAATCATTTATAAAAATTGAAAATAGAAGTGGACCCAAACAACTTCCTTGTAATAGGCCACATGATATTGTTATACTGTTAGAAAAACTAAAACCCACTAGTTCCTCTCATCCAAACATGTCAGCCATTCTTCAGTCATGTGTGCTAGTGCAGTGTATGTGAAAAAACCTTGTCTGTATGCATGTTGACATTTTGTAAGCAATTTATTTGTACTAAAATAATACGTTATTTGATTAAAAATAATCTCCAAAATCTTACTTAATACTGGAAGTAAATTGATTGGTCTGCTGTTTGATCCAGTAAAACCTGCTTTTGGATCTTTGAGTAAAGGTATAATTTTTGACTGTTTCCAGAGCTCAGGAAAAGTGCCACTTATTACAGATGTATTGAAAATATGACACATAGGTTTGGAAAGCTGTTTTGCTGCTACTTTAAGTATTTTTCCATCAAGATTATCTATACCTGAAGATGTATCATCAGAAATACACTGAAGCATCTTAACTGCATTCTGAGTCACTGTATTAAATTCAAAGTGGCAGGTTTTACCAGACATTATTTCATCAACTAAATTATAACATGAGGGACTTTTAGTAATATTCATACCAGCCCTTAATTTGTTAAATTTGTTTATAAAAAATGTTAAAATAATTAGCAATATCATATGGTCTAGTGATAAACTGCCCCTCACATTCTACAAATTTTGGAGTTGACTTTGGCTTTTTGCACATTTAATGTTTTCCACAATTGTTTACTATCATTAGCAGAGTTATTGATTTCTTTGTTTAAAATAATCACTCTTTTTTCTATGATTTAGTTTTGTGACTTTATTCCTCAGTGTACAGTAAATCTTCCTATCTTCAGAACATCCTGATTTCTGAGCAGCTGTTTTGGCCTTATCCCTTTGAAGCATGAGAGATCTCAATTCACTGTCCAGCCACTGTTACTCTTTGTTGACTTTTTTCTTTGAGGAACTTATTTACCAACGTCATTAATTTGTCCATGAACATTTTTAAAGAGGCATTTACATTCTATTCTTCACAAACATCTGACCACTGCATATTAATATTGTCTGATACATCTGGGTTGAACTTATCAAATGACCTGCAGAGAACAATTCTAACCCCTGATTTGGGCAATTTTGTGTTTCTTGAGAAAGCAATCAAATTATGATCACTACATCCCACCGTTTTGGAAACTGTTAATGAACGATGCTCTTTATTATTTATTATTTATATTAGTGAATATTAGGTCAATGCAGGTAGAAGCCTTCCTGCCATCATTACAGAAAGAAATCCTTGTGGGTAAAATTACAGACACTAGCCATAGAAGACAGTTTTTTGCATAAGGGACAATGCTCAGACGACCCTAAAAGAAAAAATATCTTCACTTTCATCCAACACTTTGTCTAACGCATCACAAATTTTATCTAAATAACAAGCATGCGAGCTAGGGGGCCTATAACAGCAACCAACTAAAAGAAGCTTGCAATGGATCATTTGAATCTGTAGCCATAGTATTTCAATATCAGCACACATTATATCCTTTCCTGGGAAGACTGCAATGTTTTCTTTCTATACAGTGCTATACCCCCTCCATATTTATCCCGATCTCTTCTGTACAGGTTGTAACCATAAATTGCTAGTACAGTTATCAAAACTATTGTCCAAATGAGTTTCTGATAGTGCAAGGACATGAATATTTTCTATTTGACAGATTCTAGTTTTTCGTCACTAAGTGAAACCTACATAAAGTAACCCCATACCGGCTCTTTTACCTGTTGTTCTTCACATAGCTGGAAGCCCACATTGTTTTAAATGCTGGAAATTCAGATTTGGATCATGAAAAATGGGATTCTGAATCAGGGTGATCCAGTCCAATGTTGCTTTGAACAACTGGGATAAAAGTAAGCTGGATAACGTGATCCACCATCATGAAAAATGGGATCCCCAGAACTCCCAAAAGCTTTTATCCGGATTGAGTTTTTTGAACAACCGGTCCTTTATGATTGGTAAATTTGGGATTACGAGTTTCCGGATTTCTGGATCAAGTTGATAAGAGGTTGATCGAATTATTTCTTCGTTTTCTTCCACATGCTAATAAAGACACTGAACCATATTGGACGCCATTGTTATTTTAAAACAGAAAATACTTATCGAAGTAAAGTGAACCATCAAAAGTACTGTGACCTGGTGAGTTTACCAGCCAATACCACCCCTACTGCCACCTTCAGATTAGGAGGGGAAACTGCAACACAACACCAAAACAACACGTACCCTTTAAGCTCGAGTGCGAGAGCAAACTTACCAGCATCTGCTATGCTGTAACCGACCGCACGCAGATGCCGCGCAAGTTTAAATCCACCTTAACTATCAGTGCAATATTTATCTCAGAAGTGGAACATTTAAATTGTAAACTTACTGTTATATATTTCAAAATGGCATTACATTGTTTTGTGGCACTATTTTCTGTTCTGGAAAATGCACATGAAGTGTGGTGATGTGCACAATAAAGAATACACAATAAAGAAGTCACATAAACTGAATGCCCGGTTCTTGAACTAGTTAATGTTATATTAGAGAATATAACACTTAGCTTTTATATTTTCATTTTTAACCTGCAGGAAGAACCCCAAACTAAAGCTGCTCTGGAAGTTTCTTTTTCAACTAAATCTTATATACTGTGTGATCATAAAACTGTTTGTGTCAAGAGTTGTGATAAAGCTTTTAAAGAATGAAAACAGTGACCCAGTCAATAAATTTGATGAGTCTGGGCAGCAGCATCTCTTACTGCATACTGAGAAGCTATCATCAGCGTTACTTCCATCTAAAACACTACCTGGCTATTAAAAGAAGAGGAAAAAGTTCAAAATTAATTATAATAATAATAACAATAATAATAATCAAACAGGAGCCTCCCACTAGAAAAGTAATGTTTCATCAGGCAATCTGATGTAGTGAGTAGCATCATATTTCTTATTTCAGCCATATCAGAAGCCATCTTAAGGTTGAGGAAAAGAGGATTTTCTGTTTAAGTAGGGTCAGTACTGGTCTGCCGCATGCAAAGAAACCAACAAAGGAAATCTAAGGAGTTGAGTGAAATGTCCAATGATTTATGAAAACATGGAAGGGTAGTGGAACACCATCACCTTTGAGGAATAAATGTGGTCAGAAGAAAATATCTAATCAAATCATATCAAAGAAAAACAACAGTAGAAATCAGTAATATTTACGAGTCAAAGTCTGAGCATTTCTGTATGTGCAAATTCAAGAGAACTGAAGGAATTGAGACTAAAAAGCTGTGCTTGTTGAAAACCACTGATCAGTGAGGATAATAGAAAAACAGGCTCTCACTTTGCTAGACAACATAAAGACTGGACTTTGGGCCAATAGAAAAAGGTCATATGGTCTGATGAGTAAAAGAGGTGCCCTGTTCCAGAGTGATGCTCCCATCATGCTTAGTGCCAACTGAACAGGGCCTCTGGGAGCTGTGTTAGATCAGATTTTCTTACATCAATAGATTCTGTCTTCTCTGATAGTGTGGGTATACTCTAAAATAAAAACAAAACAAAACAAAACATGATTAATTGGACTCAAATTGTTAAGAAAACATGCTGTATTTTCATATGGGGAATTGGCCACCGGGAAGTTCAGACCTTCGTTGCACTGAATCTTTGGGATGTCCTTAAGAAGACTTTACACAATGTTTCAACTCTTCCAACATTATTTATTATTATTTATTATTATTAATTATTTGAGGGAAAATGAACACTAGAATCATCAAACACCTACATTTTACTTGCTTATAGTGTTATAGCATTAACCTCTCAGTACAAAGCAGGTACAGAAAGATAAATACTTTGTCCTATTTACCTCCTAACAACAGCGTGATCATACGCATGTCTGTGGTCTTTGAAATAATTATGTTGCCGCCTCATTTAGAAGAAGTCAATTCTCTTTTTTCATCACATCACCTGATTATGTTATCAGCATTTTTAAAGCAGCTTGAGAAGACATGTAAGACCTTGGCCTGATATGCTATCAGCTTCTGCTCTTTCTGGAGATGAATTACAAACAGCACATATAGGACCCTTGAGCAAGGCCTTCAATGCTGAAACTGAGAATGATCATCTCCCACTGGCTCAGGATATGGAGCTGCATCCAGGCTATAAAAAGTAAAGTAAATGTTGGCATGCCATATTGATAACACAGTCTTGAATGAGTCACACCACTAAGCTAGTGACTATTTACTTTCATTTTCTTGTCTAGATCTGGGGTTTAATCATGGCTCTACATATTACAAATATTGATTGGATTTTCATTTAAACCTTTGCGGCCAATTTGATCAGATTAAGCTATTCCAGTCCAGGCCCATTAGGATAGAATACCGTTCAGTTTAGGCTGCTGGCTTGTTTTCCCGTTTGTTTTAGCATGTTTTACATTGACCAAAAACCAATGGAAAACTGTGGTGGGGTGTGATACGACTTTGAGGGTTGAGTTATAATTACCTTAATCAGTTTCTTGGTTCCAAAGTAAACTGTGCTCTTGCTGAAGATTGTTTTCACTGGTTCTCTGATATATTTCTTCATAAAACCCATTTTTCCCCAACATCTCTGCTCTTGCAGTGGTGTAAAATGGCACCATTATGTGAGGGGGCTGGTTGGTTTCTGTTGTAGTGCAAATACATAAAGGAATTATTTAGACATAATTTTATTCAAGGTAGTGTTCAGTGATTTTAACCCAAATGACTGATGTAATGCTGGTGGACTTTTGTTCTCCTTGAACAGACAAAATATTTGCATTTTGCTTGTGACTACTTAGATTTGTGCACTCTCTAAAAATAATTTCTAACAGCTCTCCCACCTGGCAGTGGGTGTTTGCATATGATGGGAGAAACAAGAGTTGTACTGATTTGTTAGTTTTCAGGTCATTTATTATAACCCAATTAAGTGCTGTAAAACCACTGTTATGATAACGAACTGCAAGCATGCAAGGTGTAGAGCTCATAAATTAACATGAGACAACATATTTTATCTCTCACACACAATGCTGGAATAAATTCAGTTTCAGTTGGTTTAATTTTCAGATTATATTTGATCAGTTAAACTTAATCTGTTTGGTTTAATTTTCATGATATGTTTCATTTGATTATCTGATGAAATGAGCAAGAGGAATGAAATGAGAGGAAACAGGCAGGAGCAGACTGCAGATGACAAAATATGCAGGATAAAGAAGAAAGAAGTGATCTATGATGTATGGAGCATGAGGTGTTATTACATGAAATTACAAGTATGAAAATAGGGAGGGAGAAAAGGAAGGTGATGAAGAGGGTGGAAAAAGAGGGGATAAGGGAAACAGGTGAAGGAGAAAGGGTAAAGATGAGGGGTAAAATAGAGACAAACAGCTGTAGATGAAGGACAGGTAGGAAGGATCAAGGGTAGAGGACGAGCAAGGTCTTTCTCTTTCTTACATCTTTCCTGCATTCCTCTATCAGGCTTTAATCTCTTTGGGTTGAGAGGATCAGAAGTCAACCAGAGGGCTCTTAGTAAATAGTGGGAAAAGGATCTGTCAGCTTATGCACACATATTCCTGTACAGAGCACCTGACTATCCCAGCACCCAGGCACATACAGCAGCATGCAAACATTTGAGCATCACAGATCGGTTTCTGTTGCTGTAACCCGTTTTAGTCAAAAATGAAAAGATTTTAAACATTTTGTGATAGAGCAGTGTATCCGTTTTGGTTTGCACAGTGCAAAGGGGTTTTTAAAAGATCCTGTTATCACTGAACTGTAATCATGTAAAACTAGGGATTTCATGTAAATGGACCTACACAAAATATGTTATGCATATGGCAACCTAGTGTGTCAATCATACTTTATAAATCTCAAAATGAGAAATAATAAAAGAAAAATAAAATTAATACTTTGCAGGGAAAAAAAGAATCCAGGCAAAGGCACATGTGGGACAACCTTGAGACACCAAGGGTACCATACCAGGATATAAGTGTGGTGGTAGTATCATGGGGTGGCACTCTTTTTTTCAGCCAGACCAGGGAAATTTGTCTGAATTTAGAGAGCAGTGGATGGTTTTTAATAAAGCAAATTCTTTCAGATAATTGAGACTAGGCTCAATGTTCACTGTACAGATTTAAAAGTACTGCAAGTATTCTCCTTAAACAATCCTTGGGATGTTTAATGAGACATAGATGTTCTGGAGTAGTCTAGCATTTACACCCAGCTGTGGTATGACTTAAAGGTTGTTGTACACCAGCTGGACCTAGTACACTTGAAGAAGCTAGTCATTCTTTCTTGGAGAATGGAGATAAATCTCTGAGACTGAATGTGCTCAGCTTGCAGAAATCTAAAGAAAAAAGGGGCATCTGCAAAAAGGTTTAGGGGGATGAATTGCTTGTATTCAAGTGATGTCACATTTGCCTTATCAGGTGTGCATGACGTGAAGTGGTGGTCAAACTTTCTCATTGTAGACCAAAGTGTGTGTGGTAAACATGGAGGCATCTGTGAATAGTTTATATTTGTGTTGTTTCTGGCTGTTCCAGTCATTCCTGTCATGAAACTGATTACAATTACTTCAGGGTTCTTCATGAAGCCAATAAAAGGCGAACGCAAACTAAGAATTTAACCCAAATGGCTTGCAAACCATTTGTTGAGATCAACCAGAGCTGAGTCAAAGCATGCCAGCGTTTGCCATGATTCTAAAAAGAACACACACAATTCAGGATCTGTCATAAAGAGTCTGAATCCTAACTGCTTTCACCAGGAGTAGTTATATATATCCAAACTTCTCCATGATTTCATCTGTTTGGCCGTGTAGAAGCTCATCTGAAGCACAAGATCCAGATTTTGGGGAACAGAACTCTCAGGTATTTCTCAAATTCAAAGCTTAAATCTACTTTGGATAATGTTTGAGAAGCTGCCATCACATGACTCATCTTTTTTCAGTGAATCTAGTGCGTGAACTCACATAAGAACTTATACAATACTCTGTCACATGATTTAATACGATAAAATACACTTTCAGTTAGTCGCACTTGTGATTACCAAATATTTAGCCCTCAATATAGTGAGTGTTTTATTGGTCTAACGATACAAACACTGATCAAGTCTGCTTAAATTTCAGGTAGAAAACCAACAAAGCAGTAAAAATGTCACAAGGGTTTAGCACTTCCAGAAGGCACAGTTCAGTAGGAATACACTGTAAACTGGAGAAAATATTACTGCAAACCACATATACATGTTAATGTGAACTCTGACATTCACATTAGTTATCACTGTGCTGTGACTCACCGATTGCAGCAACATTTGACACAAACAGCAAGCACTCAGCAATACACACAATGGCATATCTTATCAACCAAGTTAGAGCCTGGTGGTGCAATAAAATGCAGAGTGAAAGCATTTTATTCACTTATTTTCACTTGAAAGAGCAGTTCAAGTCTCATGTGAGAAAATGAAACATTTTCTTCTCTCATCTGCAGAACAGGCTTGATGACCAGGATGAAGAACCACGTTTCTGTCACGTAAAGCTAAACACACCGTTACGGTCACTATCTCTGAACACATGACACAATACTTCTAAACATCAAGTATTAATGTAAGTTTGAGATGTGCAGCCGTTTTACATTCATATGTGCACGCCCTGTCTCTCTCTCACCGCTGTTCCCCCCCTCTCGTGGGACTCAAGGACAAGTATCAGCGGTCGAAGGTCAGGTGGTTCCACACGAGCAGCCGGAATTCCACCGGCGCTGCACTCAGCTGTGCATGCGTGTCTGAAAGGAAGGACTGGTTGACCTCTAGGCAGCATTTGCATTTTAACACAGCAGGAACATGACTCTGACTTTGAAATGGAGCTCTCTCACACTGTCAAGTTACAGTGAAGTGTGTGTTCTCTTAAACCTGCGAACATATCAAGAACCATGCAGCATGTGTGTGTTTTAGCTTTGGTCCTGCATTGATCATTGTTATTACACGTTACCGAAAGAGTGTGTCCTGCCTACCTGAGTGTATGTTTGTGTATTCATCAACGTGTGTGTGTGTGTCTGTGTGTAGATAGATTGTGGGCCTGTCTTGGCTTCATTCTACATTGGTATGCATGCTGGACAGTTTGTGTGCATGTGTCTGAAAGGTTAAGATAATAAGCGCCCATCTAATTCTATAGGTACCAAGGCCATCTCAAAGGCGCATCAGCTTCCTTTGGAGTGTTTTCTTCTGGATCGATGCTCTTATAGAGAGGGAGACAAAGAGCTGTGGTCAGAGTCACAAAGGACAGCTCAGGTTAGTTTAGCTCGCTTTAATGCAGTTCTGGGATATCTAAAGCAATAAAATGTTTTGAAAACCCTTCAAAAAAAAATTTTCCAATTCAGTTCATGAACAATTTGAAGAAATTAGCTGCAAAATGCAACTTGAAAGAACACATATTTATTTTATATGTGAAGATGAGTTTACTTGGGACAGCTCATTAAATATTAGTGGCTTTGTTGGAGCTTTGTCAACATAGCTTATAATTGAAAAGAATAACTAATGATTATGCAGTGATGGCAACAAAAGCATTCAACAGACTTGTGCAGAGTTGGGTGGGAGATAAAACAAAGTCAATCGCTTGTTTTTTACCATACATCATTTTGTTCTTTCCCGCATGCAACTTAATTTTACACCAAAATCTTTTTAGGCACATCTCTTCCTGACTGAACAGGTCTCGAAATGTTTCTGTTGTATTTTAACAACTCATTTAGTCACCTACTTCCAGAAATCCAACAGAGTTCCACCTATGGTCTTTTAGTGTTCTCCTTCACGAAAAAAAAACACTGAATAAACACATAAATAAAAGTAGCATTTTTATGTCCCAGTTGGCCTGATTTTACTGATAACATCAGGGGATTTGATATATCGTGCTATCGGTTCTCTGCATGGGGTGTTTTGTTAAAACATTTGGTGATGTTTTTAGATTTGGGATTCATTTGGAAAACAGAAAGAAAGCAATGGCATAATGTATATTTGTTACATATATAAATAATATAATTTCAACATGCTTAATAAAGCTTCTTGCTTGTTTAACTACCCATAAAATGTCTTGTGTAATAAAACAAACAATGATTAGACCTGTTGCCATCAACTCCAGCAATTCAAGATACAGTATTATTTCAATTCAGCCAATATATGGGCTGCATGGTGGTGTGGTGGTTACTACTGTTGCCTCACAGCAAGAAGGTCACTGAACCTGTTCTGAAATCTGTTCTTTGATATTTTCAATTTGGATTGATACTTTTGAGTCATTTAATCAATTTACTGAAGTAGATCAATATACTGTTTCATCCCTGGCGTATTAATTAAAAAGAGTGCTGGAGCAATAAATATTTCATGTTGAACAATCTTTGTTTTGTAAGTCTTCAAGCACGCTGGATTGACTCACATAATGACCATTGTCCTCCCTCCACTGTTGAGACACATCTTTTGACTTCTCTTTGACCTTCCCCTGCTTGCAGTGTTGCTGCATCACGTAACCCATTTGATTTGATGCCCGAGTTCTTGTTTTAATCGTATTGTACTTAACAAGGGTCAGCATGAGGCCGCTACCACCCTCAGAGGCTTCTTCTGACAAGTTAATATGCAAACCCACAATTATGAGTAAGTTTAATGATGGGAAAATAATAATGAGGATATTCTAGGAGTAATTTTAGGGGGCAGGACAAGAAGTGCAGGTCCCTTTCCCCATCCTCCTCGAGTTAATTTCTGCTGCATACAGCTCTTTAAGCCAGCGTATGAAAAAGTGACTCTTATCTCCACGGAGGTGATTTTAGAGGGCATGAAGGTGACTGCAAATTACCAGCTGGATCTGTTTTTTTTGTTCTGCAAGATGAAGAGGGTGAAAACAAGTCTGGAATGCATAAGTGTTTTCAGAGAGGTTGTATTATTGTATTTTAACATTTAGAGCTTTGACTTTTTTTAAAAAATAAATATAAGTAAAATAATAATTAGAATAACAAACAAACTGTGTTTTTTTTGTAAAAGCCTTCATTGCTTCTAAAATGGAGTAAACTTGGAGGCAGGGGTCACATTAACCGAACATTTTCTGTCATTTTGACAGATTGCAATTCACACCCCTGACCACTTGGTAGCGAGTGAGCTTATTAATTAGACATTATCCAACCTGATCTTACAGAAATACGTGAGATTATCAAGAATAACCACAAAATCTCAACACTTATTTGCATGTTCCCGGCACATGATTGTTCAAAATTATATGCTGGGAATGGTTTCGAGACATCGTGGTCATCTCATGTATTTTTGTGAGATCAAGTTGCTAGTGGAGAAGTGGTGGGACTGGTTAACTGGTCAGACAGACAAATGTGGACCACAGCGTTTAGCACATGTTGAGTGATGGCAAAAGTTAACAATGACTGAAAACAAAAATGATATTTAGAATGAACTGGTTACCAAGTCTTCTGGATGGCCCCACTTTCCAAATTCCTCCTGTTTTATGTCAGGACATGTTTCATATTATGCTGCCAGGTTATATTCCTGTACTGAATTATCTTTGTAAGACACAAATCAGTAGACTGTGCTCTGTGAAGTTTCACTGACAGTCATGAGACTGTAGAGAAATGCAAATATTTTGCTAAGAAAATAGAACACAGGTGCAGGGATGTACTGAAACATGCAAACATCAATAGCAATTCTGTCTGTAAGGCAAAAACTTCTACTATTTTGAAATGCTTTAAGGAGAATATTTGGTCTGAGCAGCTATATTCTTTAACACACTCTGAATCCTCTTGGACTAACTTTGTTGTAATTTTATTAAGTGGTCTTCAGGAATAGGTCTCCAGACTTCTTGACGGACTTTCTAAAACTCATCTCTGGATGTTTGCTGCAGAGATGGGGACTCAAGTCTGGATCTCAGACTCAAGTCACACTTAAGTCACATAAGTGGCTTCAGACTTGTGGTTTGAGACTCGGGAATAATCTTTCATTTAAAATTTTCCTCCTGATCTCGCTGTGATTTAATTTCCCCAGATGTAACACTTAGATAATGTCACAAAACACAAATGCGTACTCATGTTAGCTTTTTACTACCTTTGTACTAAAATAATGTTAACTCCACAAGCATGACATTTACTAAATGTGTTTAGAAGATGAAAGAGACATTTACTGAACATAGATGTTTACATAAGGTGCTGGCTTTGCCATGACCCACCCCAGGTCATATTAAACTGAGACCAATGAACCATCAGGCCTATTACAATAATGCAGTTTAACTGGGTCTGTTTATTCGAAAAATAGGTTACAGCTCATGCTGCTTTAATAATGTGTATGGGGTTCTAAATAAATTGAAGTATCTGGAACATTTTTTATTTAATTTTTAAAAAGTTGTGAACATCTCTGGCTAATTCAGTAATGATGAGGTCAAGACTCTGGAGGATTCATCACTCCATCAGCCACTGATTTTAAGCATACTGTTTGTGTCATTTGGTATACATCAGCCTTTTCTCCCTGTTTCCCTTCTTCAAGAATGGCTTCTTAACAGCCATCTTTCCTTAACCCCTTAAGCCCAAAGGACCCACCGGTGGGTCCAACAGGTGTAAACACAAGTTCATGTGTGTAAAAAAGTGATGTAAGGATATTTTATTTATAATGTGTCTCAAAGAAGAATACCTAATGCCACTAAATCAACTCTCCAAGTGCATTTAGTCAACAAAGTATTTGTTTAAGAACAACTTTATTGCGCTAACATGTCATATGCTCCCATTCACAGCCATTTTGTTGTCTTGTTGTGGGTCTTGGCAGTGTAAATAAAGTTTGGTCAAATTCTACATCATACGAGCTTTCCAATGATGTCTTACACTTGAACGACACTTTATCTGTCAGGTATAAATACTTATAAAGGAGCATCATTGCCATTTTGCTGCAGTTACGCACTTGGGCGCACCGGAAAGAGCGAATATCGAACAGCATTCATATCTTTGCTTTATTTTGACTTTTTATCCATTTAGAATGAGGGATAAAAGCCATAAACATGTCCAAGAAATTACGAAAAACCAAATACACCGTGTTAGAAGCTCTGGAGGAAATACAGACACAATCTGGCACAGTTTGGGTATCCAAGGGACCAAATGGAGAGTCCGCCTGGTCCTATCCACACTAAAACCTGCATAAAAGCTATGAGCTTTGTTCTATTCTCATTAAACTTTGTACAGTTGTAGTCAAGGAGTTGCTGAATGCATGCAGTGGTATCTTTATTCACAGAATGATTTCTATCATGATGTTTTCATCTGTGTAAAAAAAATAAACAACAACAATTAGGCAAGGATAATTTTTGCACAGGCATATGAACATTCACAATGTTTCTGACACTGGATTTATATTCCATAGGGTCTTACCTATTTATTGAGACCAAATTTATGTATATTGACCTGAAAATTACAGAATTATTGTTAATTGAATTTGGGTAGGTCTGTTCAGGCAAACTACACCTCCAAAAACCCTAGGGTTCAAGGGGTTAAAGACCATTTCTGATGAGGCTTTGACTAATAGTAGATGGATCCACCAAAGGTTCTATGCATCTCTCAGGTCCTGGTTCAGGTCTTTGATGTACTTTTTCTGTTTTTTAAAGACAGCACTTTCAGACCCTCTTCATTTGCTCTAGTTTTATACTCCTGCCACTTCTTTTGACCTCTGTATGTCCAGTTTCCTTGACATTTAAGGACACACTGCACACTAAGCTGAGACATGTAAAGATCTCAGCTAATAGCGCTGAAAAAAATGAATGAAAAGGAAACTTTAAAAGCAGCACCTTGGAAGAAAACTGGACAATTGACTTTTATTCAGTACTGTGGAATATAGGACTTAAAAAGTGCAATCTGTGATAACTTGTAACTGACTTTAAAAAACTTTTTACACCTTAGTTTCTATCTGAATTATGTAAATGATTTTACAGTAATTAGATTAGGAGCCACAATATTTCGTCTACATGTCATAAATCATCAATAAGGAGAAGTGGCTTTGCTGTTGTGGTAGTTTTCCCCTCTTTTCCTCCTCTTTCACACTCAAGTATTACTTCTATACAACTCTATTATGACAGTTGGCTTGGAGGAATTCAAAACAAGAACGCCTCCAGTTTTCCCCATGGGCAGCCAACCTCCATAACACACACTCAGACCTGTGCCTGCACACGCGCTTATGTATACAGATATATTCACACACAGAGACAGACATGCCATAATCACATAGGCGTGCAAAATAGCGGACACGCGCATGCTGCAGCCCCCATCTCTTGTGTTTTCATAACAGAGTGTAAAGGTTAAGTCCGACTCTGCTTGTTTAACGTGCACACACATTAACAGACACCGCCGCTGAAGTGGAGCAAAACAAAAGGTTCTAACGCTTCCTTGAACTCCTGGCAGGTGTGGGGGAGGGGCTTTGGGTGGGTGCATGGATCTAGGAGCTGATGCACTGCACAGCAGGTAGAAACCCTCAAGCGATGGGCAAATATTAAAAGCATGAAAGTTGAAAGGGTTTGCTCATTCAAAATGAAAAAGCCCTAAAAATGTTTGGTTTTTTTTCTCTTCACTTAAAGATGTGAAGACAGTTTATGCTCCATGGTTGGGCCAAAGTTTACAGCAAACAAAAGAAAAACAAACAAACATCTTTGTTTTAACGAAAAATGACCTCAAAGAGAAACCTTTGTCTTTTCAGTTTCATATTTTCCAAACATATTTCACTGTCATTGCTTTTCAGTTCATTTTCTATTCCCTTGCTTTCTAAATTTGACATTTTTAGGTCCCTCATGGTTTAATTCATTTTCTGTCCTTCACAGCATGTGCTGAGGCCAGTCAGAGCTGCTTCAGAAAGCAGCCTGAAGCTGGCTCTCAGGTTGCACCACAAAACATACACACACACCGATTCACACACACTCGCACATACAGTATTAATGATGGATGAGTCTTGAATCTGCAAGCACTTAAAACTACAATGGCACTGCTTCGTTAAAAGTACAAGTAGATAATATGAACGGCCTGCACCAGATTGTTTCTAAATGCTGGTTTACTGTGATACTGCAGGAAAAGAGCCACTGCTTAAAGGGTCTTTTAATTTCAGCTTTTATTGGGCAGCTACGAAAGTATTTTGTGTTCATTTCTGAAATATTAAGATAACTCTACATAAAAATATTTTCTGAACTTATATTTTTCCTCTGCAGTACTGGAGGCTGCTGCTTCATGACTGCAGTATCAGGACCCTCAAATCAAAAGTAATCGTGATGAGTTCACACTATGTACTGTAGGAAAATAATTACCACACCCTTTACCTTTACCCAAACACTGACGGTTTCCAATTTAATTCCACTGTATTTTGCAATCATTTTAAAAACAACTCCATCAGCCAAAGTGCTGTACACAGACAAAAGAAAAATTTGGGTTTGTTAACAACTTTAAAGCAGCATTACTGACATTTAGCAGCTTTTCCCACTTCACCCCCACATCGATGGCTAATTCAGCGTCTGTCTTGCATCCTGTCTCTTCTCCAAGCTCTCTCCAGTCAGTAAAAGTCAGTTTAATGTTGATTCTTATCTTATCACTTGTTTTTGTTCATTTCCTCGCTTCCTCAGATAATTTCCTTTTGCCTTTCTTTGCTAAATCAGTCATGGCCCCCATTCAAAACAGCCAGTGTTTTGATATCCTGTTGCTGATTTATTATGCAGTGTTGTAAAGCAAAACAAAGCTATCACGTGATTCCCTGGTCTGGGAAAACAACAACAAAGTTTCTTGGCCTTGGAAAGCCTTCAGGGGAACAAAAGCTCCGGAAATGTGCATAAAAAAGTTGAAAACGTGTATAAATAACATTTGAAAAGGAATATAACTGCAGTTGAAAGAGAGGGCCCTGAGACTGCAGCTTCAGATACTACAGGAAATTAGCTAACAGTAATTTTTTACTGCAAAAGACTGTAAACTATATGCTACATATGTCAGTACTATATAAGATATAAAATGACTTTCCTTTTTCTCATTATTCTTCCTTTACTTTCTGCAGATTAGACTGAGAGCTCCTTGCAGAATACTGAAGTATCTTGGTAACCACAAAAAATATCCTTTAAGAAAAATGATCACATTAATCCATAAAAAAAACTCAGCTGATTATTTCAGTTATAGACTTGTATTTTCCTCCAAATGAATGCAATATGTTTTTGTTGGCAGCATACAGATTCCTCTCAGTTTGGTGCCATGGGGAGAAGTTCAAAGAAGAGCTAAGCTAGGAGATGGGCCACAGAAGAGATATCTTTTGTCATGAAATAACTAAAAACCTTGAAAAATGTTACAGTGGTTTGATCTATTTATGATTATTTTAAAGTGTCACTTTGCATCTCAATTTTTTCTCACCCTTCTCTCTTCTGAAGAAGTTTCTTTGTGTGTACCCACATTATTTAAAAAAACACCAAATATCTCTTAACCACAGCAAAGGTCATTTAATGTGCCTAAACTTATCATTCAGGTCTTCTTTTATAAAGAATTTTCATAAGGCGACACAAAGAAAAATAGAATAAAAGAGAAGACTGCAGTAGGACCGTGTGTCCCACAAGACTGGGGGCAGTTATGCATGCTGGTGGCATTTGTGTATGATTTAAACACCATATGTGTGTGTGAGTGTGTGTAGCTAGTGTGCATGTATTGTGTATTTGTCTGCATAAGTGTAAGCAAATTTCAGTGTCAGCATTGCTGTGTATTTGTGTTCAAAATGTGAAATATGTGCGCATGCATGTGTGTGAAGGTCAGCGTGTGTGCATGTGTGTGTGTTTGTCACTGTGCTCATGCAATGCACTCTGTAAATAGCAGTGGGCCACAAAAGACAGAGGACACCAGCGGCTGCTCCCTGTGGTATGATATCACACACTCACACACACTAAAACACACACTATTCCCTATCTGAGAATGATAATGCAACTACCAGATGAAGGGTGAACTACAGATAATTGTAGTGGACACCTTAAAAAGAACAAAATGAATCTAAAGGAATTAAAGGAAAAAGTAAGAGAATAAAGATTTTAGAGCAGAAATGTAATGAAAGAGAAGCTTTTGTGTTCTTCTAGCTAAAAGAAGGTGGAAGACGAGAATAGATCTGCTCTCTGAATCATTTATCACCTATATTAACTGCTATCTCTGCCCAACAGGAAACCTGCCAGCAGCATCTGAAGCAGGTGCTGTCAGTGGACATTTCACTCTTTCTGCAGCCCTTTTAAACACAGCGTGTGAATCTCCAAACAAGAAACTGCTTCTCATTATATAATCTAATTTTGATTTGTAACCAGATCTGATGTATACTGTGCAGTATGTATGTTTTGTTGATGCTGACATAACTGTGAGATGCCACGAGTCATCAGTGGATTATTTAACCTGTTGGCCTAGTTTTAGTCTATTAGGCAAAATAATGAGAAAATGCTTTTATGATGATAATAATGCTTCAATCACTTTTTTGTTGATTTAGGTTAATTTTCAACAATGACAGTAATATGTTGGTGTATTGTCTCAGTCATCCAGCTCATGGTAATCGTAAGAGCTGATTAAAGGCAACTGGACTTCTTTTTATTGGTTCTTGAAGACATTTCAAATCTCATCTACAAGGATTCTTCAATTCTAACCAGGTGGCAGGGAGTTTTGACTTATAAGTTCAAAAGGAGCATGTGTTAAGGGTTGTTTTAAGTCACATGGTGTCACCGACACCTGTACAGGTCATTCAGTTCTTTGTCACCTGTGAATTTACCTTAGAAAACAAATCTGTTATGGTCACTAAGTCTAAAGTGAAAAGGTTGTAAAAAAGACTGCTGCTGTGTTTGGGGAAGAACCTTTGACTTTCCTAGATATGGTCAGGGACTTTCTCCAAACACAACATCTCGGTACATTTCAAACCACACTTAGACAGAAGCTGGTTTACCCAAAGGACAAAATACCCAAACACAGACTGGGTGGTGTTGTGTATTCAGTGCAGTGCAGCAAGGAGTGCTCAGACTACATAGGAGAAGCCAAACAACCACTTTATAAACATATGGCACAACACAGGAGAGCACCTGTACAGGTCAAGATTCTGTGGTACAGCTGCATTTCAAGGATAAAGAACACTCATTTGAGGACAATGATGTCCTTAAAAGAATACATCAATTGTTTGAGAGAGGTGTCAAACTGGAAAAACCATCTCTGAACAAAGGAGGGGGTCTCAAGTGTCACATTCCCTGCACCTAATTCACAACAATTCAAATGTTTGGTGAGACAGGTAATCAACTCACAAGTGACAATGACTTGAGCAACCCACACAATGGTCAGGTGAGTCAGTGACACTATGTTACCTTAACAACTTTAAATGGATGAATTTGCTTTTACATTTAAAAGTTAAAATTCCCCACTAATTACAAATAAATAGGTCTTTTGGATGAGAGATAAAACATCCTCAAACACCAAGAAACAGAGGTCCAGTTGCCTTTAAACATGCTCTGACTGTCACATTACATGGATGCAGTTTGTTATCCAAAGTCACAAATCAAAAATGTGCTCTGTTAGGTACAGAAATACTGAAAGTGAAAACCATGGATCTTGGTGTCACTTTAAAGTTGCAAAACTGAGAGGTAAGCGTCCACAATCATGTCCTTCAAAACCTTCAGTTTCCTTCATTTGATCTTGTTAAATCAATTAAAATAAATAGGTTCAGTTCTTATACAATAAATTCTGGCACGACCAAAACTAAACACAACCCCAGTTGATTTTACAGTTTTCAGCATATTTGCAGTTGCTGATCTGTTGGACATAGACTTGCCGTCAGGCTTACGCTGGTCTGTCACAGGTTTGCCTACAGGCTCTCACCTGCATAGCTGTTGCATCTACTTATCTGCTGAGCCCTTTATTAGGAGTTCTGGTGGTCATTTTGAAGGTTTGAGGCTATGGCCACATGGCACCAGAGCTGGTTTGGGTGTGAAAACGTTGGCGAAAGCTAAGAGAAAGGCTTCACCATCCCCATCAAACCACTGTAGTACATACTACAAGGCTGTGGGGGGTTGCTATGATGATTCAAGAGTAACACTCCAAAGCTAGAACAAGACATAGCGTGTGAGCAGATAAAGGCTAACTGTGTGCTACAGGAAGTACACATTGGAAGAAGAGAAGAGAAGATGGCTGAGGATTCACTGCAAGGCAAAAGAGAAACAATTGCTTGGACTGTTGAGCTTCTACTTTGAGTAACGTCGGACTACAAAGCAAAAGAATTTGAGGAAGGTGTAGATTGGGAATTGCCGCATGTTGTTACATTGACGTCATATCTTCTTGTTGTGCGGTTACACTGTTGTCACGGAACACAGACAGTAGAGGTTTTAAACCTATCCATCCAGTTTCATGGAGGCTAATCCCTGAGTTTCATGTGAATGAAAGAGCGGATTGCTAAAATACTTACGCGGTTTTACTGAAATTTGGCTGCATGGGGACAGCCCCTAAGAAAGATTTCAATGTCTTATGCGAGGGCTGAGCGTGCACTCATCAGTCCTGATCAGTCACTGCACTGATCGTAAACTGTAACTCCAGCTTCAAGCTGAAGTCAGCAAAGTCAGCTCATGATATTCATCTCAATATTCTGTATAGTTAATTGTTCATACCAAAGATGGGGTCAAGAGGCTTGATCAGCTTGAACATGACCAGGTTCTCACTCTGTCTGTAAGCCAGCTTGTCCTCTAACCTTTCAACTTCCACAAATATCAGTCAATGTAAATGCGTCTTCATATGAAGCTAACTTTTGGCATTTACAAAGTAGGAAGTCAAACTTAAAGCACATTTTTCCCCGCATTTAGCCTTGCCCTACTTTCTTGGCCTACATTCCTGTAAAACCAATATAACATTTACCGTTTACTGACCCCATTCTGCGTTACTGACCTTCTCTTTCCAGACATGCCTGTTTACACTTTAGGCCTGCTGACCAGTTGTTGCTGACTGTCCACAGAATCAGGCTCCAAAAGGAAGCAAGCAGGAGGCGACCAAATCTCTGAAATAGCCTCTCCGAACCTCTTCTGGGTCTCATTTGAAGTTATTTTAAACCGACTTTGTGCATGTGTGGTTACAGATCAATGACTGAGAGAGGCCGTATGCTCCAGTGTTCATAAACTGGAGCCGAAACATATAGCATGCTTGTGTGCTGGTGACAGCTTTCTTAGCGCCCCCACACACACTCCTCCTATGAAGAGAACAAACTCCATACTGCTTCCCATGTCACACTCATCATGTGACCTTGGCCTTGACAGGCTGCTGAGAGCACACCTGTCAATCTATGGGGGTCCACTTTGTTTGTGGTTCTCAGCCGACAGCTGGCCAGGTTGAGCTGCACCTCCTGCCCTGTATGCCTCTGTGGGATTTTTAGAAACCTGATCCTGTTGTACAAATTATAAATGATATGTTTAAGCTTTGTTGCTTTACACTGATAATGAATGGCAGTTATTAATAATCATACACACACAGTGAAAGGCAATATCTTTGTCTGTGGCTACTTTGTGTCTGAAAAGTCATTTAGGGAGCTATTCAGATGTTCATGATAATGTTATATTAACCAGCTCATAGCAGACTTACTCAGTCTCCTCATCTTTATTTCATTCACAATATTTTTGAAGTGAAAAGTAGAAACTCTTTTGAAATGAATTAATAATGCTCTGCCAGTACTTTGTCCAAAGCTTTATTAGACCACAAATAATATCTGGAGATTTTGCCTCTATCCACAAAACTAACTATCTGGGAAATGACTTAAAATACACGAATCAATGATGGTAAACTTTATCAGAGGAAATCTGACTTCTTATTTATGTTTTCTTTGATTTTTACCAGTTACAATTTGGAAATCCTAAGTTCTTATCCTATTCCTATTATTGTTTATATATATATATATATATATATAGTTCAGTGTCAATGGATAGCTATGAGTACAACACCAGTTGTCGCTTGTGTTGTTTTTGCTGTTCCAATCATCCAAATCGTGAACCCGAACAAGGTTACTTTAGGGATCCTTGTGAAGTATAAAATGAATTTTAAAAAAAGTTAAAAAAATAAATGGGGAGAGCGAGATATGGATTTAGGACAATACATCAAGAAAAGTGATTTGCAAAGCTTTCGTTGGGATCTAAGGGAGTTAAATTAAAGCTTGGCAGAGTTTGCAGTGATTGCTTTGTTAAAGGCTTGCTTCATTTGGTTACAGTCGTTCTCTGTGTGCTTCTTCCAGGATTACGGTTGCTAGGCAACACCAGTTGAGCTCGTTTTAACTTGAGCTAATGTTTTTTGCTTAGTTTACCAGTATACCCTGGCAATCTTTAGCATAAACACAATACAGACTGGGTTCTAATAAAGAATCTAGGACATCATGGAGTAAACAGCTGGTTAAGGTTTGTTTACACCAAACACACATAGTAACAATACTATAAAAATACACCTAAATAAGTTCTGACAGGAGCAGAAACAATGCAGGATTTGTCATAAACGGTATTAATATCAACTGCTTTTGCCCATCCGCACATGTTATAAACTCCCAACTTTTTCATGCTTTCATCTGTTTAGCCAAGTGAGCAACTCTTTCAGATAACCAGTTTGAGAATTTTGAGAACGGAAATAATGGGTATTTATCCATTTCAAAGCTTAAATCATTCTTACATAACATAAGGATCTATAATATGAAATACCTAACCTTTTGTAAGATATCTAGCATCTACACTGGGAAAATACTCTCAAATACAATCTCACATCTTCCTTGCACATCATCATTTTGGTTTGTTTTGCCCCTGCTTCATTCAAGTAAGTAAGTGAGCCAGCAAAACTCCCATGATTGAACACTGGAAACAGATTTTTAACATTAGTATCTGTAAATAATAATTAAACACAGAAGAACTGCTGTGAATATCAGAATAACAGCCAGTTAAACGTTTAGGTGTCTGTAGTCTAGGGTTGGATTGTTGGGTTTGCTAATGTGAGGTCTCTGGCTAGTTACTGCATGATGTCTCACGTGTAATAATACTTTAAATTACTGAGTGTAATTTGTTCACACATATTTGATTTCCACCATAGAGCAAAGTTTTGCCACCAATCCAAAATGATTCACAGCCCACAAAAGAGAAACTGGCAGCCATGAACAGAGCTGTAAAGATTTATTCCTGAAAAATTAGCTGTTGTACCGTCTTTCAGAGATATTTTGACCAAAGCATGTGAGACATTTAATTACTTCCTCAGCATATCATGTGAAAAAGGGGCTCATATTTTTCTTCTTTGAAGTTCAGAGAACACAAAAACCTAAACGTTATTACCATCATCATCCTTTGAGGTACTGAAAAAATAAACTATGGTGATGTTAGTATTCTGGGCCACATATAAAATCCTTGCTGTGTGTGTGTGTGTGTGTGTGTGTGTGTGTGTGTGTGTGTGTGTGTGTGTGTGTGTGTGTGTGTGTGTGTGTCTGGTAAAAACCCTGCATTGCTAATGAAGCGTGTGCTAACTCAGCCCACAGCTGTACTCGTCGAATTTTGCTGCAGTACAACTGCATGCATGCAGAAATACACACACATAGAGAAGCACAGTGCTGTTTTGAGTCCTCTCTGGTCTCCAGTGTGTTCATATTTCTGACATGAAAAGCACGAAGACCACTGAACTGAGTGGTTGGAGCAGTGAATCACACATAAAAAGACACTGATTTATTTATATACTGATATATTATATTATATTTATATTGTACTTTGGTAAATAAAAGAGACAATTAAGGTATGCAAGTTACAGCAGATGAATGATACAAATAAAATAATTTATTTTCCATACCCACTTAATCCAATTCCGGGTCACTGAAGCCTATTTCAGCAGATATCGGGCAATGGGCAAGGCACACTCTGAACGGCTCACTAGTCCATCATAGGACAATGAAGGCAAATAACCATTCATACTTAAAGTCAGTTTAGAATCACCAGTTAACCAAACATGCCAGAGTCCAAATCCAAATTCAGTGAGTAAAAATAGACTACAACTCCTTTTATTTAAAATGTAATATGTATTTTTAAAGTGCTTATCTTTAGGTCAAACAAAGTAAAGAATTCTTAAACATTTGAGTTCTGTTGATTTGAATAGGTAGATTATTCAATCATGAATCATGGGAATTGAACTTTCTAGGATGAAAGTCTGAGGCCATGGTTCTCAACTAGAAAAGGGTGGAGTGCTCCCTTTGGGTTGGGAATGAGTCTTCGTGTCATGCAGAGGAGATTAAGTATCTTGGGATCTTGGGATGAAGTGAGAAAATATGGACAGATGGACTGGGGCTTTGTCAGCAGTAATGACGGCTTCATTACTGCTTCCTACCACAAGAACTGACCAAAAAACATTTGCAAAAAAGTGTATGAAATCCAAATTCCTATCTGTCTGACTCAGCCTAAGAAAGAGGAGGAGGAGCCCCTTTGTATCAGAAGGAGTCAGCTGAGGTGGTTTGGGCCTCTGATTAGGATTCCTTCCTGTGGCGGTTTTCCAGCCATGTCCTACTGGGAGGAGGCCCTGAGGCAGACCAAGGAGTCGTTGGAGGGGTTGTTATAAATCTGTCCTGAACCCCTGCAACCCAACCTTAGGTCAGTAAAAGAAAATGGATGGATGGATGGATGGATGGATGGATGGATGGATATAGTGGAATCTGTGGGTTTAAAAAGCTTTTACTGACTCACTATTTGTTCTTTAATAAACTCATTTTAAATAAATTCTCACTGGCTGGGCACTAGTAACCATCCGGTGTGTCCCGACCAAAGAAAAGTTGGTTCAGAACCTGAAAAGTCCTTTCCCAATGGGTACCAAAAAATACTTATATTTCAAAATAATAAAAAAAAGAAAAAAAAAAAAACATACACCAGAGCAATACTGGCTGCCAGTGTTCATAAGTGTTGTCTTACACATGCTGTTTCAATAAAGTTAAAAAACACTCCCACAAACAAGCCCCAGACCAAATATGTAATAATGTTCAGACTGTGAAGAAGGCAGACCATGACAGATAAAAAAAATACACAACGTAGTAGTACATGTTTATCTTTAGAGATGTTGGACAGCCTCCACAGCAGCCACATTCGGGAACCACCTCCCTCCTGCATGTCTTTCCCAGATGAAGACAATAGATTGTCTACATAACATGTGTTGAAAATAAAGTTCAGGCTAATTTAGATTGATCAATTTAGGAATAATTAATTTTTCATAAAACCTGAATATCAATGCATTATGTTGCCTAGCAACCGGTTTAAATTTTGGGCACCGATTTATGTAAGTTTGTGTTGACATTCTAACATCTCAATAAATTTGCTGGTTGTCTGAATTTATTGTTTATTTTGGGAAATTGTATGTTTTAATGGAGTCTGGTGACCTAACCATAAAGTTTCAGGACAAAATCTCCAAACTGTTTCTTTTCTTCCCTGTAGTAAAGCCAGTAAAGCCCTCCCACTTTAGTTTCAGTTAAACTGGTGCGAACAGCCTCACAAGAAAACACAGAGGTTCTTCAAAAACCGTGCCAGGGCCAGAACCAGAACAAAGTGTGTCTGAAAGTGTTGTAAGAGCTGTGACCCTTCATTTTGCAGTAGTGGCATTTATTTTGTTCCCAAGAACGTCAGTATAAAAGATGACAAACTCTAACTGTGTCTACCATATTCTCACAGATAAAAACATCAGAGGCTCCACCTTTGTTTAATTGGTGAACATTTATGCTTGTGATAAACATTTCCATCAGCATTTGATGCATTGAGATTCCATCCATAGAAACTCTCCCTCTCCTCTTTCATGAGCTTCTCCATCTTATAACTATGTTTCATTACATAAAATATTTCTACAAGTTGCTCTGGGGCTTGAGCTGCAAAGGCTCTTCACCATTCAGATGGCAGTTCAGATGGCAGTTTTGTACATCTACACCCCCCCCCCCCCCCCCATGCCCACACACACACACACACACACTTCTCACCTGCCTTATCGTTTGCTGCTCCCCATACACCCAATTCAGACTGACAGCGACAAATAGAGATGAACAGTAGCACAAAATTCAATTCATTTCCTGTGCTGAGAAAGCTTTTCCCACTGAAAGATGACATACTGTGTTTCACCAAATATCACGCAGAAAACTGAGGAACTTAAATAGAAAACAAAGTAAAAAGAGGGTTTTTTTTTGTCAAATAATCTAAACGTATATCATGTGTTTGTTTTGCACAATAGCTGTGGTGACTCTTGCACACCCTTGACAATAATATAGGTATATAAATAAAAAAATGGTACCTTCTGATCACATTTTTCCTGCTAGTTCCTCCTCTGTGGGAGTCTAAAAGCATTCTTATGCCAGCTGGGATATGTAATCCTTCCAGCAGGGTGGCCCAGGGTGTCCTTCCAGTTTGACGTGACAAGAATAGAGCACCTCCACTGAGACACATCTAGGAGACATCAAGATTCAATGCATAAAGCTCCTCAACTGGTTCCTCATTCTTTCCCCTGCAGGCGATCTCAAACAAGCCTGGTCTCACAGTGGTATGCAAAATAAGCATGACTTCTTAACACCATATTATGCGGTGGAAGCACGCCAATGTAACGTGGCAAAAAAAAAAAACGTCAAATGGACACAAGTCACTCCATCAAAGCAGTGCTCATTTCAAGGCTGCCTGTCTTGGTTTCCAGGGTGATGAGTCCCGCTGCATAAAATGGTATGAAGGTCAAAGATTTTTTGATTGAGAGCAGTGTGACCCAACCTGGGGCCTTCACTCCCACAAGAGAGGGTGTCTAGGAGTTCAGGGGGTGCCCAAAGTTTCCGCTTCACAGAAGTTGCAAAATTAAATTTACATAACAAATTTTCTGTATTTTCAAATACAGAATTTTCTATTAAAATGCTCTAACTGAAAGACACATTCTCTCTTTATAATGTTACCAGTAAGAAGATTCAGGATCATGCAGGGAAAAAAAAAGCTTTTCATGCTCACAGTGAAGCACAGAGTTGGAAATTAGGGAGTTGAAACAGATTAAATAGTGCAGTGGATCAGATTTGTGCATTTCTTCTTCAGGAGTTCATTAAATCTTCTTTGACTGATGTATATTTGTTAAAGTAATAATAATAATTTCATAATTCTTACTTTATTAATACCGATTGGGAAATTTGGTTCTGCATTCGACCCATCTAAGCAGTAGTCTGCCATGTTTCAGTACCCAGGGAGCAGTTGTGTGTGGGGGGGTTAAGGGCCTTGCTCAGGGGCCCACAGTGGTTTACCTCTGTTTACAATCCAGGGACTTGGACCCGGGTTCTCCAGACCCAAGCCCACTTTTGTAACCACTAAGCTACCACTCTCCTTTCATTACGAGTGTGGCCCCAGTACATTTTCATCGTTAAGGACAAGAAATATTTTGAGGCAAATATTTAAAAAACAATGTTTTGCAAAATAATATGACACACAACTGCAGCCAGAACATGATGTTTTACATTATCCCCACATTCAGAATTACAGTATGTAGCTGGAGCCATTAGCTTTCAACTAATATTTTAAAACACTGGTTTATAAATTCAAACCTTTATTTAATCTTTTCCATGACAGATTTATATATCAGTTCATTTTTGTCCGTGGGATAAAAACAAGGATTTTCCATGATTGATGAACCTTTGTTTTGGCCAATTAATCATGATGCATTGATATTGATTTAACTTCTTTCCCATGTGACTTCACATGTTAAAAGCTCACATGGACATGAAAGGAAGAACGCCCCATATGTCTAGAGAACTAAACTGAGCTGGATGGATAACTTCTTGGGATTTTGTTACATCACACATCTAATCAGCAGCCAATCAGCTCAGCTGCTTATGATCAGTCCCATGTTATTCATATTGTACCCATTCACACCTGTTGCTCATAATTAGCCCTCTTTCCTTTTATCGATCCAGCTCCTCCTCATCTCTTCTGCATTTCGTCCTCATACCTTTATCTCCTACAGTTTTTTCTGCACCCCCTGTGGAGAGAGAAATATTTAGCTTCTGTATGGCAACTCCCTCTGCTGCACCTCCCCCCTTTATGCTGCAGAACACACAAGTAAACAGAAACATGCAACGGGTACAAAGTCATTTTAACACACAGCACAAATGTGCTTCTAAAAACCCCATATGTCATTTACTTTCACTCTCTCATCCACACATGGGCAAACCCGCACATTCACACTCGGTTTTTCCCATAAGAAGAGGGCAATCTATTATTGAGTAGATGGCTGTCATTTGAGGGCTTCGAGGTCACTAGCATCAATATCTCTGCTGGTAGCTGCTGGGCTACCGCACATGCAACACACACAGTTCACATGCATCTGATCTTGTGGTGGAAACTCAACACAAGCAAATCTTTATCTAAATAATACTCTGGAATCAAGGCTTCAGCATGCTGTGAAAGATTTTGAGATGATAATGTTGTTGACCAAATACAGATAAAAGCCTGCAGATTTTTTATTATCTAAGTTGACATAAAAAAAAAAAAGGTGCAAGTATTTAATGTCCACTTTACATGACAAAAGTAGGGTTTTTTTTTTAGGTTTTGCTGGTAATGAGAGGATGCTGCTCTGTAGTATGATCTTAATGGTGTAAATTGACATGCTAGAGTAAAAATGTCTATGTCAATTCCTTTTTGCAGGTTTTCTATGATTATCGGGACCTAAAATGCCTGATTTTATGATTTTTATGGCAGAATTTATGAAAAGTTGCAGAAAAAAAGTGGTTTTAGCTGTTTTGTTGGTTTTTTTTTTGTTGTTTTTTTTTTGCAAAACGATCTAAAATTGTATTAAAAATGTATTAAAATTTAATTTCTGATATTACAACATTATTTATTGAAATGAGCACCCTGGGAGAGTATTTTACCTTTTTGGCTCTTGAAACTGCAATGTATTGTTCAAACAGCAGACACAAAAAAAGATAAGAAATGAAAAATATCATGACTTTCAGCTTTTGCAACAGATCGGGATGTCAGACTCCATCATGGTGATGTCTGACTATTTCAGACATTCTCTGTCTTCTTGATGACTTTTGTTGGTGTTCCATCACGAGGCTGCATGTAGTAGAAAACGTGTTACCTCCACTTTCATGCAGAACACTGGGAAAGTGTCACCATAGTCCTTGATGTTGATTTTAGGAGGCAAATATGGCACATTTCTCTCATACGTCTGCGTGTTTCTGATCAAAAACTAAAGGAAGTTAATGGTGTCTCTGGCTGCAGCCTTCCTCTGCCTCTTTCTGTCTGGACGCATTGCCGTTCCTGCGGTGGGATGTCTCGGTCGTGTTCTCTGTGGCTGCTGGTTGCCCTGGGCTTGGGCCACTCTTGGTCTGACTCTGATCGTTGGAGGGAGCATGGTTGCATTTGCATAATTACTCAACAAAACTCACCCCTTAAGCTTAGTACACATCAACACCTACAGTAGTACACCTACATACACACCCACACCCCTGCACACATGCATACACATACCCACACACACATATTTGTTGCTGTTTTTTTCGTGGCTGTTCATGGTTTTTACAGTTTTTCTTCCCGCAGGTGCCCCTATAGCAGCTGTTTAGTTTCTCTGTTTAGCTTTGAATGCACTTTGGGGGTTTGCTTTCTACCTTTTTCTGTCTTTTTTCTTCCTATTTCTCCTCTATCTATTTTCCTTTTGCTTTTTCCAGTGATTATAAGCAAAAACATATTTTAAAATAATAATAAAGAATAAAAATTCAAGGGGAGCCCCATACCTAAAAGGCTCCTCTTTAGGCATCCAGATTATCATTCTGCTGTCATGATGCTGGACAGGACATCCCATAACTGTGATGGGCTCGACACACGGAACTCAACAAACGGCAGCAGTGTCGTGCATCGCACTCTAAGAAAGAAATTTGATTGGTTATGATATTGGTGGGGATTTTGACATTTTCAAAGCAGTCCGTGACGTGACAAAGTATGACAGATGGAGAGTCAGAAGATTTTGCACGAATTGACAAAAATCTTGCTGTTTACTGTATAAATGGGAGACAACTCTGGGTTCATCCAAGTTTACAAAATAAGAAACATTATTAAGCTAAAATGATCTATTCTTCCATGTTCAAAGTGTTTGCAGACTGCGCTGTCTAGCCTGCTTTCATTGGTCAGTCCATGAAGCCCCTCGCTGATTGGCTGTAGTGCCAGGCAACAGCGACAAAAATTGAACATTTTTCTATTTTCTTGTGTCGCGTCGCAAGCCCCGTGTGCATGTGTACATGAATGAGCGCAACATTTCACATGCACGAATGTCACCTGTCGCTTGGCTGGAAGAGGACAGCGATTTTCACCTCAATAAGCAGGTTCCATAGGAAACAAATGGAGAAGGAGCGACGTCGCCTCCCGTGTGTCGAACCCATGGTGCTGTGGTATTTTGCAGCAGTCCTTCCTACACTGACATGATGGTGATTCAGTTCAAAAAGTCCACAGATGATGTGTGGGTTTTGGTTCTGTTGTTTGTTTTGTTTCTGTTGGTTTTCCATTTTCAGGTGTTGTTATGTGTTTTCTAGTTTTTAGCTGGGCTTGGTTGTGTTTAGGTTGAGGTTTCTGTGCTTTTTTTGTCCTGCTGTGTATTCTTTGGTCTAGAATAATGTTAGTCTTGGGTTCTGTCTTATTTTGTGAAAGATTCTCCCTCATGTATTCTGTATTTTCTTCCTGTTCCCTTGTTTCACCTGGTTCTCAGTTGCTGATTATTACACCTGCTCGTCATGAGCTCCCTCAGCATAAATACTCTTTGGTTCCTTTTGCTAATTATATCATTGTCTATCCTGTTCTCGTTTGCCTTCATGTCTTGCCTGCTTCACTTTGCCAGAAGTCACTTATTTGTTTTGTTATATTAAGTTTTATTTTAAAAACCTGTAAACTTGTTTAATACATCCTATTTCCATCCCCCCCTGCTTCCTCATCTTGTGCTTGGGTCCTTCCTCCTTGTTTCTGACTAGATTCATGACATATGTTGTAAACTGTTTTGTAAGGAAGAGCTTGGCTGGCATTCACAGCCCTGACCTCTACCCCATCCAACAACCTCTAACCACCAGTGTGGGAGTTCATCAGCTAAATTTATTTAAACAAAAGACACAAAATTTAAATTAATAAATAATTTATGACTTATCTGATAGCATTATTATTATTTTTTATCAGAGTAGAGCAAGAGGACAATATGAACAAATCAAACAGCGTAGAAACCATATTAACAAAATGGCCATTTTTAAAGCATGTGGTCATTTCTTACCCAGTCATGCCTTAAACCTTTACTAAATACATCAGAAAATTGGAGGCTGAATTAACCAATTAATTATCCCACTGAATTAAATGGTTATTATTAAATGGTTATGAGCCTTAATGATCATATGTGTGACTTGAGGACAGAAGCTCTAGCGCAGCCATGTGGTAAGAAACAATGCTTCCTGCGGGTCTTTCTGACTGTTATCATAAACCGCTTCATCTTTTAGCGAAGATGCTCCTTTGTGTGCGTGTTGGGAGTTTAACAAGATGTGGCTCGGTTATTGGGAATGAATGTGTCATGCAGCTGTGTTGCAGTTCATGGTTTGCCTTTGAGGAGGAATAGTGCTGCAATAAGCATATCAGCTGCAGAATGGGTGCGAATCGCAGCAGCAATAGCACGAAGGGGAGGACAGAAGAGCTGTCACAGAGGTCAGCAGCAAGAGGGAGGTAGACAGAGCCAGGGTTTAGTCATTACCTCACACACACAAACACACCGTACAATAATTGATATATTCAGTGGGACATTTCTTGATAGAACTCAGTATATCCTCTAAAGGAAAACATATTGCTGATTTAAACATAATATCATATCAATATTTAGAATATCAATAAACAAGATGCTGTTTAAGCTTCCCTAAAAACATATCTAAAGAACTTAAAAGGTCAGAATCCTAGAATTAAAGAAAATAAATTAATTACCAACAGAAATGTGTTAAGAAAATCAAGTAACTGTAGATATGAATGAGGTTTTCAGAACCTGAGCTCCTCATCTATCAGCCATCCTTATGCACAGATTTGCATGTATTTAATTTAAGATCTTAAAAAAACACATTTTCATGCAAAGTGTGGAATTTATCAACTTGTACTTATTCCTACGATTGTGTAATATATGCACAGCTCTGTTCTACTTATGCACAGAATCTAGTGGTAAAACAGGAGAAATGCAAATAGCAGGTATTACTGGAGTCACAGCAGGCAGTCAAAATATCCTCGTGTTCTTCATCTCCTCAAAATAATAAATACTCAGGGAGTAATTATGTATAACAGACATTTAACAGGCATATACAGACATTTAGAAAACTTAGAAAATAAATAAATACAGTGTGATTCATCCCATGGACAAAAAACTATTTTGATGCAAATTCAAGTGGATTTTTGGTTATTAATGTGGCGTAGGAAACTGATTGGGCATTTCCCAACCATCACTGAGATAGGTTGTACCATCAGTGCTGGATCATTTCTCTGGGTCCAGAATGTATTCAGTTCCCCTGCACAAAGCAGCACCAAGCTAAAATAGGAAAGAGCTGAATCTGCAACAATGCTGGCTGACAATGTGTGTCCAATAACAAAAAAATCAATTGATCAATTTAAATTAAATAAATCAAATATTGATTCATAAAACTTGGAGATCATTTTTTTATGTAATTTTCAGTAATGTGTGAGTACACCCATCGCAATTTTGCAAATATTTCATTATATCTTTTCATGGGACAACATTATAGAAGTGAAACTTTGATATACTGGACACCAAATTATAAAAACTAAACTTTGACATATTTTATGTCAAAGTTTCATTTCTATAGTGTTGTCCCATTAAAAGATATAATGAAATATCAGCAAAAATGTAAAGGGTGTACTAACTTCTGTGGGAACCGCTTTTTCTGTGTTACCTCCGTCCAAAATCAGCTTCTCTTGCCAAGATGATGTCAAATTCAGATGTTTATGGTTATTTATGGGTTGATAAGATTGTTTAATCCCAGACACACTTATCAAAGGAACCAAAATTACTATAGATTGCCACACCCATACATAACTAAATTCATAAACAGTTTTCCAAAGGTTTAAAAGTTTATTTCATCATGCACTATACATTCACCGAGCCTGTAACAGTGCTTGGGAGATCCACCACATGATTTGAAAACCTCTGACGAAAACCATTATAACTGGATCAGAAAGCTTCATGTTGCCACCTGCATCCCTTCCAGGCCACAGAGTTTAATTCATAAAGACCCTTTGATCTACTCTATCTGAGTTTGAGCTGGACAGCTCGTTTGGGTGGCCGGATAGCTCAGCTGGCATTCACTAATTTCTTTCTATAGCTAATTCCACATCAGCAATGTAAAGTCTTCCATAGAACTTAGAACAGAACTTAGATTCCCTCTAGAAAACCAAAAGATTTGATGCAATCTATTGGTTTTGTAAGCTAGGCTATTGTTCATGAATTGGCTTTATGATTTAGTCTGTAAAGTGCCCTAAGATGACATTGTAAATTGGTACTATACAAAATAAAGCTTAATTGAATTAAAGTGAAATACTAAGTGGTTGTCAGTTGGCCCAGGCACTACAGTACCTGGTTAAGGTTACAAATAAAAGCAACTTGCTTAATGTAAATATGCATTGACACAAAATTTCTGTCTAATGTAATGCTATGTGACCAAATTTTCTTGGTTGTCTCGGTGACACACAACAGAAAAATGGTCCAACCATGATGTACAGCAGGGAAGTTGTGGTCTGTCACAAAGAGTTGGACCCAGGGAAATTATTTAAGCAGCAAGGCAGGTTTGACAGATTTATTGAGGATGGCTTGACCGGAACAAAAGTTTGGTTGAGGTTCAGGAATCCAGACGGTGAGCAGGCAGATAGCTATGGAGTCAGCTATGGATCTCAGGCAGGTAATGTTATAGGAGGAGGAAAGATGGTTTAGTTAACTTAAACACTTAAGAAACACTTAGATGCAACTATCCACCTTTGAATTAAGGTCAGCCTGGAGTTTATAAGCAAGGTGCAACGAGCCTGATTCCTCTCAGGTGTGTTGGCTAACCATAGGACACGCTTCCCGTACACACCAGGGTAAGACAACACAATCCATACAAAGAAAAGGAGTAACACAAGAGTAAAAAAAACACCAGATCTTGGGGATCCATGACAGTATCTGTGCAGGTTTGCTTTAAATTTTGGGAATAAATTGTGTTGGGACTTTTTTTTAAGTTTTCAATCAAAATAAAATTCCCCTGAGGTCATATATCACTCCTTTAAATGTAAATTTCATAAATGACCATAATCTCATCTGAAAAGTTACTTGTTTTCAATTGTCTTTGCTTTACAATTGTCTTTGACGGAGGAAGGACATCAAGTTTATCTTTTTTATAAGCTATGAAAGTCATTTTGCACTGCCTTCCTCATTTAAAGCTTTAGAGAAATGTTTTGCTGAGATTCAGGTGATGTAGATCCATCTTGGTCACATTCTTATATTAAATTAAAGGTTTGAAAGAAAACACACACAAGACTCTTCTTCTGTGTGAGATTTCTTGCAGCAAGTATAAAATAAAAAAAAAAAATACTATGCAATAAACTTGAACTATCACCTTTCTTTGCAGTGGAGGACCCAGGTGCACTTTCATATACTTCCATGCTGTAAAATGACGATAAGAGTATACTTTCATTTCAAACTGTCAAATCAAAATGTAAGATACCACAGTTGCACACAAACCCAAAACAGAAATATAAACACACTAGGCAAATGGAGTTAGAGGCTGACAATAGAGGAAACAATCACAATCAGGCAGAGAACATAAGAAATCTGGCAAGTAATTTACTGAGAGAGCTGATGGCTTAACACACTGCAGGTGAGTGGCAGTTAGCAGCTGAACCAAGGTGTAAAACCAGAATGCACGGAAAGGATAAATCTGTTTCAAAATGAAAAACAAAATACAGATGAAACTAACTGATTCTAAAACATGGGCTTTCCAAGAACAATAGAGGCATCAGTGACTAAACCAAATAAAAACAATAAGAATTTAAGAAAATCCAGAAAGCACTGATCATTTTATGAAATAGAAAAGTTGTTGCCCTCTCACTTTGGTACATTTGGAGTGTTGGAACATTGGTACCCAATTAAGCTTAATTAATTATGCATTTCATATTGTCATTTTTATACTGTTAGTGTTTAGAGTTAATTGGGGCTGAAGATTGGAAAGTAGAAATTAACCCGTGTCTAGCAGTTTGGGGTTATAGAGGTTTTCCATTGTTTTTGTGGTTTCAGTCTATAACACAATTCTGATGTTAAACTGCGTGTTTCACCTTTTCTCAACTAAACTAAATATTTTCAACTAAATGTCTGAGAAGGAGGATAATTCAAATCATGGACTGAGATCCGCCAACCCTTAATCTTTGCCACGAAGGACTGCTGTTGAGATGAGTCGGTGTGTGCATGTAAAACTCAAGATAAGGATTGCATGTCAAAAGCCATCTGGGTTTATGAAATTAGTTATGGCAACTCTGTGCATGTGTGTGGGTGTGTACTTGCATGTCTATGTCTATAATATTCTTAGATCACTTTTTTTTTGGTTCAGAATAAGTTCAGGTTTGGCTGCAAAGTATTTACTTATGAGGGTTGGGGTGAGGGTAAGAAGCAAAGGAATCCATTATGTGAATTAAGTCCTCACAAAAATATATGTATGTGCATGTTTGTGTGTGTAGGTGTGTGTAGATGTGAGATTACAGCATCATCCAGCTAAAAAGGGCACAGAGTTCAACATCTGACTACAGCAGATTAACTAACAGACTGCCTGCTTTGCTTGCATTTAATACAACTCCAGTTGAAATTATAAGTACCATAGTGGTCTAAGTACTAAATGTTACCACAGCTTTATTAATTAAAATACAATTACTACCTCTGTTATAACTGTTCTTAGAGTATAGCCAGAACTAACACTTTCTACTTTTCTCCTAAACAATTCATATCATGGTCCCCCTCTCCTTTTCCCTTTCCCTCTTTTAATCCTCGTGCTTCATCTATTAAATTTGATTACAGAAGCAGCACCTGGTGTGCATTGACAAGTGGCAGCTGTTATTTATTCATTACCCTCCCATAAATACCTGTCTGCTATCTCTACTGGCTGCCTGACTGTAACATGCATAATCTAGTTGCATATAGTGATGTATCAGCCAAGTACGCTGGACTCTGCTTGCTTCGCATTGTCACAGGAAAGGATTTGATGTATGTTGCTCTGGTTAATCCGAGGATCTTACTTAGACAACATTATTAGAACTTTTAGCCTATTAAAACCCCTTGATCTTCATCTATGACCTATGATCCCAAATAAATGACAATTATATACGGAAGATTTGGCCATGGAATTGGATGTAGTCTCTTATAACTCTTGTTAAACGAGTAAAACTTCTAATTATCAGTTATTAGAGCACCACTTTACTTTTTACTGTTTTCCCATGACAGCAATGTCTGTAAGTATTTTGTTTAGTCTCCCTTTAGCTAACACATATGTTTGCCATAGACAAGAATGGTTAAATTGTTAGCTTTATTTGGTCTTAAATGTGTGTTAACAGTTAGAACATGCTAGGCTAAATGTAGCTTCCTGTTAGCCAGCTAATCTGAGTGGTCTTTGCTGACATCAGACATTAAGTTCCTTTTCTGTTGTTTGTTTTTACAGTTTTACGTGCTTTTTAACTTGTCAACCCAGTAAAGAAAAGGAAGTAAAGGAGCAAGACGCTTGCATTCCTGGCTTACGAGACACAAGTTTGGCTTGCTACATAATCTGTGTTCACGCACTGGTTTAACACACAGACAGAACAGTACAGTTGTTGTGTTCATTGTTGTTTATGGTTTTCACAGTTCTTCTTCCCACAGGTGCTCCTGATGGTTGTCTGCTGTGTTTTCTTGGATGTGTGAAGATGTTTACTGTTTCTTTACAGTGTAGCAGCTGCTGGTTGTTTGTTTGTTTGTTTGTTTGTTTGTTTGTTTGTTTGTTTGTTTGTTTGTTTGTTTGTTTTTTTGGTGTGCAACTCCTGGTTGCACAGTTGGGTTTGATTTTGATCTTTTGTTGTTCTCTCTCCTTTTTCCTCTCTCTACTCTTCTACAGTTGTTCCTTCAGTGCAGTGTGTATATTTGGGAATAAACAAATTAAATTAAATTAAATTAAATTAAATTAAATTAAATTAAATTAAATTAAATTAAATTAAATTAAACAAATTTTTAGTAATATTTAAGTTTTAAGAGGAGCCTCATATCCAAAAGGCTTCTCTTGGCAAAGCAAATTTATTTAGAACAACATGGCAGCTTGTTGTCATGGTGCTGGACAGGACAGAAAGGAAAAGAAAAAAAAATCTCTGTCACAATCTTTCACAGTTTTTTAAAAAGATTTGGATCATGTCAAGATTCTAGTCCACCTCAGCTGAACTGTTAAGAAGATCTACAAAGAACATGCTAAAATCAATTACTGCACTCTGGATTGTTTACCTGTGAAGGAGGGACAAAATCTACTTAAGGTGGCAATTTATACACCTTTTTTTTTATGTGACTGTTTCCATGTGTTACATGTTTATTTTGGTTTCATTTGTTATTTGGCTGAGTTTAGGAGCCAAAGCCATTTTTTTCAGATGAAGTACTCATTCTCATTTTTAAACCAGTGTATTGGCCAATGACATGTTAATGTCGAGTTTTACAGATTACTCAGAACATTCTTTCAAACGCCTGTAGTATATGAGACTATCAGAGTGGAGAAGAGTATCCATAGTTTATTTCTTGAAGGTTTTCAGAAATTATGACATAGAGTTAGCCTCTTCAATCACCATGTTAACATTCCTCTCAAGGTATTACATATCTTACTAATTCCACTGAGGTTTCTATAACAGACATCTACAGCTGGGATGGTCATACCTCCACTGCATGCAATTACAACAAGCTCTGCCCTTCCTTTAGTGTGCTTAGATCTTAAAAATATGTGAGCATAACCCAGAAATCACCCCTTTCTTTTGCTTGAGGAATGGTTTCCTGTCACAAAATATTGGTTTAATAATCACCTTGACTCATTACTTTTGGCTGCAGGCTACTCGCCCTCTCATCTCCTTCTCTGTATATTGGGCCTGCTTTCACTGCAGCTCAGAGTGGTTTTCCTTCCCACATCATTAAAACATTAGGTGGGTTATCTTCTGAATACACATCCTACACACCCCCTTTATGACTCCCATCTTAAGGCTGTTTTTTTCCTCAGATTAACATAATTTTTGTATATGGTGGTAAGGTGGGGCTTTTTAATGTGCATAAAGCTCTGATCTAGTTTCATCTACCACGTGGCTTTTAATCATCCTCAGCCTTGCAAATGTTCTGAAAGCTTTGAAAATTGAGAGCAAATCTACAGAGCTAACATATACATGAACCAAACAAGAGATGTGTACACAAGCTGCACCAAGTCTTCATCACCCAGAAACTAAATGTTCAATTTATTAATGGTATAATAGCAACACTGAATTCTTCATGCATGGACAGATGACCTCAGCTGTCTGGCATAAGTGATCACATACAGATATGGTAACCAAAAGTGACATTGTGCATTAGATGTAAACTAGAATGGAATAATAAAATATCCAGAGCTTGTAAAAATGGTGAGTTGGGCCCTGAGTGTCACAAAAAAAGCTCCCAATGAGTCTCTCATTTCTTGTTGTCAGGCCGTGAAACTGCTTGCCTGAGTTCAGCAGCTGAAAGCGACAGTTATTGAGATGGGGCGGGTTCTTGATGATTTTGATGGCTCTGGTAAGGCAGCGCCTTGTGTGAATTTCCTGCAGGGAGGTCAGATGAAATCTGATGCAGCACTTGGCATTTTGTTCATTCTCTGCAAAGCTTACAACCCTGTGCAGAACTATTGTCAAATGATGATGTGATGTTCATGGCTAGTAAGCTTTCCAAAGGATTCTAAAACTGCATTTGTTATTATAGTTATATTTAAAATCATTAGGTAGTTCTTTAGCATTTTTAGGCATATATTAAGAGCCATTGTGGAAGGTCCAGAGAGCCACTTGGACCCGCAGGTTGTAGACCCCGATTTAGTGTTTGTAAACCAAAATTTACTGCATTTTGTTTATATTGCAGTAGGCCACCTATTAAAGGAAAATCACAACATTTAATGTGAATAATCAAGATTAAAAATTGTATTTGTTGCCAAGCACAAATTTTCTTAACAAGTGATTGAACAGCTGTACCTAATAAAATGGCTGATGAGTGTATCATACACCAAATAACTAAGGAGTCACCATCAATCCTTTTCACCAAAAATTATGGGTGCATTTTAGGGGAGAGTCAATAATTTGTATGCTTCTATTCACATGATAAGTCTGTTCCAATTAGATCATTGTTACCAACAACACTTGGCATTTAAATTGGCTAAAAATGGAGTAAGTCATTCAAGAAGACTTACTTACTTATCATTGTCATCCTCACTGTCACACCAGCAGGTCTGGCCCACACGGCAGACCACGACCTCTCAGTTTGTCAGTCTTTAATGGTGACATCCAGCCACAGCCCATCACTCTCTTCTGTGCCTGTCCGTCATGGCTGTCAGCCTGGAGGCTGCACAGGCGCTAGGCCTGAACTGTCAGTCACCACCACCTTTGACCCTGACTGTGTCACCCATCATCAGCTCTGCAGCCTTATTGTCAACAAATTACACAACAAGACACAATCTTTCAAACCTTTTTTTTTTTTTTTTTTTAATTTCTTTTCCTCTCTTCGTTAACCACCTTCTCAACATTACATCCACATTTTCCACTTTTCTATTGTCAAGAGGCTGATGCTAGATCTTTAATGGCATTCTCTTTAGTCTTGCCATTTTACAAAAGATGTTAATTGTTAAATTGTCCTACTTACTGCTTCTACTTATTTGTAGTTCCACAGTTTAGTATTGATTTCAACCTCACAGTCTTTTACTCCCTTAACAGTAGGAGGTATTACTACTGTCAGTTAAAATCTGTTCACCTACAGCTGATTGTTAACATTAAAAACATTTAACTGACAAAAATTCATACACATTACAAAATCTTTTGGTATCAGATTAATAAAATGAAGGAATTTCAACACTGGACTGCAGATGATGAACTTTTATCTCATCTCCATGCTACCCAACTCCTGTAGCATCATGTCACTTGCATCACTGAACTAAATCACATGTATACTTATCACTGACATCTCCTGAATGAATGAAGTCTATCTATTAAACTTCATCAAACCACCATAACTAATCTCTAAAGTAGACCCTTTTTTTCCCCATTAGAGTAATCCTGTTATGTCTTAAAATTACTTTAATCTTTCTCTAACTATCCTGCCAATAAATGAACAGTTGCATTTTGTTAATGAATACCAAACCTGACATAGCAAATGGAGCAGTACCACCGGAAACCACAGAGGGAGTGTTGAGCATAATAGCTGATAGGCGACCATTAAAAGGAACAAAGAAGAAGCAACAATGTTTTTAATAGCTGCACAAACCACTTCCGTCGTCCATGCTGCTTCTGTTTATTTCTCTTTTTGAGCTTGTACATTATCATGATATCCGTCACCATATGTATTATCTGAAGTATGACTGACGTGGGATCTAGGAAGGGAAAGATGCATGCAAGTATGAAGACACTAACCTTTGTTACAGATGTACCATTTTATGTACGTAAAGGGAGCATAAATGAGCACTTAATCTCATTAGAACATCAAGTCAGTGATAGACTGACTTGTGCTGAAACTAGTGATGTGCAGATTGATACTGAAATATCAATAAATCTGATAAACAGATATATATGCTGTCCAATAGTTTCTCATTAAAGGGGCAACAAGCGGAAATTCATCATTTCTAGATTGGAGGAATTAAAAAATGGCCATGGGAAGGACTAGAGGTGTAATTTCATCTGGAGTATAGCCTGGCGTCACACACCGTCTCTCTGTGTTGATCTCCAGCCCCGTGTTTACCAGCTGGTCTGGTTCATGTACGTTCATATGAATTGCAGCTTCCTCCCTTCTCTCAGAGCCCTCGGTCCTCCCTCCCTAAAAAAGTTTTCAGCCAGCAAGCAATGGCAGCGCATATTTTCAAAGTAATGTGGAGAGCGGAACGTAACATTGACCAGAAGACAACCAGGAACCGACATTACAACAAACAACGGCTGTTGGGGAAGAAGTTGTTGGACAGAGAAAGAAACATAACCCGGACTAACATTGGCCTTGCTAAAGAAGCTTCAATTTGACTGGAATCTAGCTCTTCTCCTGGGCAGTAAGGAACAACATAAATGTTGTTACTTTGACATATTTCACACAATGATGATATGGTTTTGCTCAGTGTGTTTGCTCTTTCATTTGCGAACAAGGCAAGAGGGGGGAAGAGGTAGAGGGAGGTGTGGCTCATTACACATGTTGTTTTGGTCTACAGGCAGCGCTCAACAGCACACCTTGCGGTGAAACGATTTTGCTTATTGCCCCTTTAAAATGTCAATATTTGGGGGAACAGAGCAAGACAAATGATTTTAAGACAAGACACACATCACTCCCGGTGTCCTTTGTTGCTACAGGAAAGTACTAGTGAGAAAATCTGGAGCTGTCGGTGGTGTGTAGCTCTGCCATAATGCTATAATATGAAATACACTACTATTTATTTTGATTTTCCAAATATTTTAAGTTTTTTACCAAGTTTTAGAATCAGGTCAGTATAACCGACACCAGGCTGAATATTACTTGGTATCAGATTGGAAAGGAAATGAGGTATCATACATCAAAAGCTGGATACAATTCAATAAACCTTCATTAAAGGAATCTGTCTGATGTGTGTCTTCACATCAAGGTAAAATAAGTTTATTGGAAAGACCCCACTGACTAAGCAGCCATGCATCTTGATAGAAAAGGCTGCTAAAATCTATACTTGGCGAAGTTGAACTTTTCAGCCAGGATCTAAAATAGACAAAGTATATTTGCAATAACACGTACGTGAAAATAATCACATCAAAACTTTGTATATTTGTTTAATTTGAACGAAATACATTTCTCCTTTGACCACCTCAGTTTGTGATTAAGCTGATTAAACAAAAGAAATAAAAAAAGAGGACATAAAGACAATAAATACACTATGAAAACAGTCTGTCTGCATGTGCAGGTATATGCATATTCAACCAGAAGTGACCTCTAGAGTAGAATACAAAAGCCCTCAAGTCTAGTTCTCAACATTGATCTGCTAGGAAAGTAGGGCAACACACACATAAACCCTTACACACAATAATCTATATACTCATTTACACACTGTGTGACATAACCGGTAAATGTGGATGTTTACAATGAAAATAAATGTATATGTATATGTTGTATATGTATATGTATTATTATTATTATTATTATTATCGTTATGATTATTATTATTAATAATCATAACGATAATAATAATAATAATAATAATATGGAAGTCTTTAACTTCCGTTTTAGTTACGGAAGTAAAGACGATGTAACAAATGTAATAAAATGTGAATGTGATGTGAATGTGACAAAAATGTAACTAAACACTTGGACTGCTGTTGAAAATAAGTGTATTGAGTTCTGAGTTTGTCAGATGGATGAAAATGCAACATGACTTTGACTTGTATACAAACCAGCAAATTGGGAATCAGTTCAGCGTCCCTTTTCTTCCCTTATTCCAATAATGTCCTCTTGTGTTTCTTTGACGACTCAGTGAAAGCGTGTGCTCAGAATAATGTGTTGATATCCAGTTGCTAATGTGTGATGCATTGCATAAAGTGAAATTCAAATGTAAAGTGTTGCAGCATTCTGAAAGTTATGCAGTTTCTCAGCCTCTGGATGTTGCTGCAACGACTGGCTGCAGGAAAGAACGCAACAAATGTTACTGTGCCATCAAAACTAATTGGAAATCATCATTTTAAGATCAGAAAGTTACATAGTGCAACTTTAAGGAGACTTATTACACCCTTTTTATTAGTTGTCTGTTCTCTCAGTTTTATTATTAAAGTTTTTAGAAATGTTTTGGTAAACATTTTATTTAGTTGTGTCTTGTTTTAGGGCACAGACCGAGCAACTTCTGTTTTTTGGGGTTTTTTTTAGTAAGCATCTAATCTACAGCTTCTAGCTATAATGCAAATATAAGCTGAATTTAAACTGTACTCAATAACTCTTTGAGCACATAAGCAGGGTTTCACAGAGCATGCAAAACCTAGCATGAGAGCAAAAACTCTGCACACGCTTCCACTCACTGTTATGACAAAGACTTGACTGACGGTTTAATTCTCAATTACATTTTTTCATCTGAAGTTTGGCCACAGACAGCTTGTACTGACTTGTACACTCTTAAAGGCACAATTTCATCCGTGAGTCATAGGGGGGCTGATGTAACGTAGGCAGGTAGCTTACTCCATTCCAAACTCATGTAGCAATCCCTGCAACAGAAATTGGCTTTTAAACTCTGGGCCTCCCTGTATGTTTATTCCTCTGTGTTTTGTTCAAATTTTTAGCAGCTAATGTTAAGAAATGCTGTTTATATGGGCCACAGTAAACTGAAGTTTGCTTTTCTTTTGGTAAAAAAAAGTGGTGCATTCAAGGGCCAATTGCAAATCCCAGTTTCTATATTCTAATGTGCAAATGACATTAAACATTATATTAGTACTGGTGTAGCAATATTAGCTAATTTCTCCGAAGGATGAAACTAGTTTGAGAGACGATAGCTGTGAGCAGTGTCATTGCATTGTATTGACTTTGGTGTAAATCATGGCCAATCATGGGCTGCCCACACCTTTGGCATTACCCTGGAAATGCACATATACCTTTGGCATCACTAGACCGTTTATACTCGGGCATGACCACCTGTACTGAGATGCTGCTCCCCAGTAAAATCTCATATTAAAGTTCTAACAAGCTTCATAATTGATCAGTAATTTCATTAATCAGTAAAATAAAACATTCTAATTTGCAATACAAAGTTAATTTAATTTAAATACGCATTGGGGTGTTTTTGTTTTTAATTTACAACTCTCATGTGCAGGCAATAGCTGCAATATCTGCATCATAAGCATCTGGTATTGAATATTCTTCATATTCAGAGAAAGAAAAAACAGTGCAGATGATTTTAAAATAAGTTTTTGGGAATTTAGACTCTTATATCATCTCTGTGGAGCAATAACAAATGAAGGAAGGGGATATCATACGACTCAGGAGTAGAGACATTGTCGTTGCATGTGCAAAGTAGGAGGTGTCAAAGACATCTGATGAGGCTTCACAGGTGTCAAGACGATGGAGAGGAAGTGGGTTGCATGAAAGTCAGAGAATAATAGAAAATAAGAGAGATTTAAAGCACTGGGAACTGACTAATTAGAAAGAGAAATAGTTTGTGCCAGAATCATGATGACAGAATCAAGAATGAGGTGAAATTGGTGGCGTGGGAAAACAGAAGTGACAAAGCATTAGGGTAAAAGAAAACATACTCAAGCATGAGGGAAGACAAGAGGGACAAGTTTTCTTCTAAATACAACATAAAATGTTAACAAGATTCAAGAGAACTGTTATTAATATTGTTTTATGAAGTTCAGGAACAGACCTAGGCAGATAGGAATTAATGATGCAGGCACATGAAAAAACCAAAACTTTTCCTTATTAAACTCACAAAATCAGGAACAAGAAAAAAAGAAATCAAAAGTACAACTAACAAAATTATGACAGACTGACAGACCAAAAGTGGACCTGGCCAGATCATTGCACCCATTATGACTCCAGATAGGTTGTTATTACACTGCTCAAAACAATAAAGGGAACACTTAAACAAAACATGTTAGATTAATGAAGGAAATGTTCCAGTTGAAATATTTTATCTATTTTATAGTGAAATGTTCTTAAAACAAAATAACATAAGAATGATCAATGGAAATTAAAATGATTGATCCATGGAGGTCTGGATTCAGAATTATACTCAAAATAAAAGTGGAAAGATCAGATCACAAATTGACCCAACTTGTGTGGAAATTCCTCAAGACAATTCAAAATGAGGTTCAGTAGTGTGTGTGGCCTCCACATGCCTGTATCCACTGCCTATGTCGCGCTTCACCAGATCTTCCCAAGCAATAGACAACACGTAGCCGTGATAAAAGTTCAAGCTTTATTTCCAAAATACATAGCCCCCAAAACAACGCAAATGAAAGAAAGAAAAACTACAAAAGAGAAAACAGAAAAATCCTGCACTGGCCAGTACACATAAACCACGATTCCTGACTCACAGTTTAGGATGGGCTTTTGTGACTCAGCTCTTTCTCAGTTTCATCTTGGATCTACAGAGGATTCCCCATGACCTGCAGTGTCTAGGCTCCAGCGAGAGATCCTGCCATGACGCCAGCATCTACAGAGGATTCCACATCCAGGTTTTAACCAGTATCCAGGTTCTGCCCCAGTTGTCACTGAAGCATGAATTAGGAACCATGAATCTCCCACGTTGATCGATTTCTGCAGCGAAAGATCTCTTGTGGATTCCAAGCAGGCCACAGCAGCTGTCAAACAAAAGGAATACTATAGCGAGTATATAGTATAGTATAGCGAGATAACATCCACACACCCACGCCACTAGGTGAACACACATTCCTTCAGGATTTCCCTAGAGAGCGTTGGATCACTCAATCCTGAAGCCAGCCGCCACATGCCGTCACCAAATTTCTCTCTGTCAGGGTACCTCTGGCTACCACATGGAAGCCTGTGCAGCCCTCCAAGTAAATGCCTCCCAAGACCATGACTCACCCACTGCCAAACCGGTTTTGCTTGAGGATGTTGAGGAACATTCTCCACGGTGTCTCAGGGCCCTCTCATGTCTGTCACATGTGAACCTTCTCTCATCCGTAAAAAGCACAGGGCCCCACTTGTGAATGTTGGGCCCTCATACCACCCTCATGGAGTCTGTTTCTGACAGTTTGAGCAGAAACATGCAGATTAGTGGCCTGCTGGAGGTAATTTTGTAGAGCTCTGGCAGTTCCCCTCCTCCTTCTCTTTGCTCAAAGGAGCAGAAAGTGGTCCTGCTGCTGGGTTGATGTCCTCCTACGCCCCCTTCCATGTCTCCTGGTATCTCCCCCATGCTCGCCACACTGTGCTGGGAGACACAGCAAATCTTTTTGCCACAGCACTCACTGATGTGCCATCCTGGATGAGCTGTGGTCCCTGAACAACGTCTGTGGATTACAGACATGGCCTAACGTTACCTCAAGTAGTGAGGGCACTGGCAAAAATATAACCACAAGACAGCTAGAAAGGATGAATACAGGGAAATGGTGTTGTTACGGCTGCCTGTCATTTCACTAATTACACTCTCATGTTGCATGGAAATGCCTGTGTGCCATCACCCATCAGATATTAGTTATGCTCTACACACCTTGCTTCCTGCCTACCGAGGATTGGCTCCATGCACCACACCACTGCCTTCACCCAGTTGATTGGATAATTGCCGGGCCAATCATCATCACTACAGCCACATGATGAGGAAAATAAAAGCCAACTGCAGCTGTGGATTCTTTGGCAACTGTTGGCACAGACAGTCAACCCTTGGCTTGAGAACTTTGGTTGTGGTTGTGTGCTTTGCTTGGTGGGTTTGTTCTTTAAAGAACTTAGATCTTTATTATAGATTTCCCCCAGTGTTAAAACTTTTTGGGCTTTTGTGTTCTTCTTTTGGGATTTAATGACTGATAGTCTTGATTTCTGTTTGTGGTAAGTCTTGAAGCCCTTTTGGCTTCTCCCTTAGTTATATTTGGTTAGCTTAATGGTAAAAGTAGAATGTGTTGGGCTAGTTTAGATTTGTAGCTTATAATATTTCTTTTGGTTAAATTTTAGATATTGGAGCTGCTTCATCTTTTGTTACTATATAGAAGATTACTTGGCCAGTTTTTGTTCACCTTTTTTTGGTTATTTTTGGTTTGCTTTTTACTGGCTTGTTTTGAGTTAACTTTAGAAAATAGCTGTTATATTGGTTTCTTGATTTAAGCAGCTTCGCAAATCCCAACACATGATTTACCACCATTTGTCTTTGTATTTATCCTCATTCCCACTTGTTATCTCCCGGTTTTACATTTGTCCACAATTCTCATTCTTTTATTACGCCCATCATACCCCTCTACGAGGCCGTAACAGGTGTGTGGTCATCACCTGCAGGACCATTCCTTCATAGGGGATGTGTTGCTTGTTGCCTCCTATTTCCAGCTGTTGTCTGTTCCATGTGTACAACAGCAGGTAAAATTGATTTACAATCAGTGTTACTTCCTAACTGGACAGACTGATATTGCAGAAGTGTGATTGACTTTAAGTTACATGATAATGATTATGTTTCCCTTTTTATTCTTTTTTTGAGCGGTGTAATTAAGTACTAGGGAGATGTTTCTCTGGAAAGCATCTTCCTGAAGACATGAGATGTTGGGGAAACTGTGTCCCTTGATCAAATTCCTGGAGTCTTGCTATGTAAGCAGGGGAGGAAATGACGGTGACTCATAAATGTGCACAACTACTCTGGAAGTTACAGCAACTAATAAGCAACGAAAATAATTTTTATTAAGTTTTTGAGCATGGCAACAGTTCAGATCCAGCCGTACATGTTGAAGCCAGAATCAGATCCAGTATATGAAGGTGAACAGCATTAAAACACCACCACAACAAAGGTTGCAGCAAGCTGTGACAGATTATCTCATCTTGCTTTTCTCTATGTACATTTTTCTGTATAATTTCCAAGTGTGATGAAATGCTAATTAAGGCAGGAATCATCTTCCTAAAATATCTAGAAAGGCAATTATGCTTACACACTCCTCCACTGTTATGCATGGCTAATGGCTTCTGTTTGTACACAATATGTAAAATGCATAGGGGGGTTGGTAACTTTCTTGTGTATAACTCCATGATTCTGAGTGGAAATAATGTGATTGTAGCCAAGTTGCAAAGTCTCATGAGTGAACATTTAGGACTACTGGATGAGGCATGTTCCCTCTGCATAAAAATACTAAAACATGCATATACCTTTTTATATAAATTTGGTTAGCATGCAAAGTTATAACACATTCTTTTAAGCTGCTGGACTCACAGGAATGTTAGGCATATTGAAATGAGTGGTGGACTCTGAATATTTAGCGTTAACCCCCCCCCCCCCCACACACACACACACACACACACACACAAATTCCTAAAAATGTATTTGATTTCTTTAATTGTTTAGTGTTCTTTTATATCTGGCATACAATACAGTATGTACACTCACATCAATAACTGAATTATCTGGGAGGTTATTTAAAAGAGTGAGTAAGGCACCTTAGGCAGCTTAGGGGTCCTTGAGGCTGAAAAACACGGATGAGTCATTTAGTAAGTCCCGATATCCTGCAGCGTATAGCTGCCTGCTAGTGTGCTTGTGTTTCTGTATTGGAATAATAAAATAGAATTAATGTTTTTCACACTCATGCATGCTTGGGAGCAGTGATGGGGTATTTACTCCAAAAAAGTAATTGCTGAAGGACTCCTTCCACTGACCGGCGAGCAGGATCTTTCGCCACAAGTTTGGACTGAAACTGGAATGAAATGAAAATAATGCAAATATCGCCACTCTCAGTTTAAATTACACTTAGACATCAAAACACCAACACAACACACAAACAACTTCTGGGGGGTGTGTCATGTGGCGCATGGAGGGCGGGACTACTAATATGACCTTGCTCCCAGCACAATATGCTCACTGCCCCCCAGTTTTACTTGCAAAAAACACAGGAGGAGGACAATGGGGACACTTCACACCCCTCTTCCCCGGGGTGCCGTCGGGGGCGGGCAGGGGGAGGTGGTTGCCCTGGGGGACAGAAACCAAGGCGGCTGCGCTGATGAGGGGCTGCTGATCTTGGGGGTGCCTGGTCGGCCGCATCTGGGTGAGAGGTGATGGGGGGTGGCTGGGGATGGCGGTGAGGGCCGGACCCGGGGCTCGCCGTTCTCTGGTCCGCCGGGGATGTCTCCCACAGGGCATGGTGGGTGGGTTATGTGTGACGTGACTGCGTGATAGTGAGTCCTTGTGGGTAAGGCACAGGGGAGGGTGTGTGGGGTTATATTGGGTGCAGATTGAAGTAGGTGGAGGGTGGGGGGAGGGGGTCGATGGCCCAGGGTGTGCAGCTGGAACATCAGGGTGTGTGCTGGCCTACGCCGGGTGGTTGTCTGGGGGGCCTGGTCCTCCTAGGCATGGTGTGGGCCCTCTGCCTTTGGGGGCTGGGGCGGCCACCTCTGGGCTCCTGGGGCCCTGGACCCTTCGCTTGGGCTGCCCTGGGTGGCCGGTCCCTGGCGGGGCCGGCGGCTGCCGATCTTGGCCGACTGGGACCTGTGCCCCAAGACCGTGGGGGGCTCTTGCTGGGGCTCTCCTCTGCCGCCCTTCGGGTGGGGCTGGAGTTGTCTTCGTGGTGGGGTGGCTTGGGTTAGTGCTCCAGGGCTGCTGCTGAGGGCCCGGGTCTCTGGGCTGCCCTGGTCTGCCTCTGACCTCCGTAGAGGTGTGGTTGCATTTGCACGATCTCACTCACCACTCTTCATCACTGATCACTCCTTATTCCTCATGCTCTGCATGCTGGCACAGTTACTGAGTTGTCCAGTGGGTTTATATACTAAGAGATGATTCTTCGTTTTATTTTTCCAGTGAGTTAGTATCTGGTCGCTGTTATGCTACTTTCATGATATGTCTTTTTGATTTGGTTATTATTTAAAAACTCTTAATGACTAGCAGCTCTGTTTTTTTTTTTTTTTTTTTTTGTTTGTTTTTGTTTTTTGTTTTTTGTTTGTTTTTTGTTTTTTGTAAAAGTTATAGGAAATTTTCTGGTGTGTTCATGTACAGGTGTAACAGTTTGTTGTCTGGTGATGGTGTAGATTGAAGGATTGTTTCCTTATGTCTGTGATGTTTTTGTCTCCTTTCTTCTTTCCCTTTTGCATCTTTTTGCTATTTTCCATCTTTTTCTATCCCCTCTGGTCAGTTCCAGCAAGATTACATAGATTCCGTGATTCAAAGTAAATAAATAAAAAAATGGATCACATTATCAAGAGGAGCCTTACCCATAGGCCTCCCCTTGGCAGAGCAAATTTGTTCAGCACAATACAGCAACCAGATTATCATTTTGCTTGCTATGATGCTGGACAGGACAGGTTAAAAAAAATAAAAAATAAAAAAAAATTAATGAATGAACTTGACTATGCTGACCCACTAATCAGAACATAATAGAGATCTAAGAGGTCATCAAGACCACTCAGTCAGCCGTGCTGTCATCAACACATACCTTTAAAGTTTTTTTTTTTAGATTTTACATAATGAAATTTTCTAAATGGATTTTTCATCTCCTCTTCACTCAGTGGGTTCAGACCATGTCCTTTTCCGATGTTTGTGAAGGTGGAAGTGCTTATTAGAAGTCTGTGTCTGGAGATTGAAACATCAAACACTGTTTCAGTCTCTCACATCAGGGAGTGACAGTAAATACACCATTTACTGGCATGTGTCACTCTACCAGGGACAGATATATACAATTCCTCACAACCCCCACCAGTGTTGACAAGTAGGCAGGATTGTGGCCAGTGGGAGGACTAACCAAAGCAAAAGAGGCAGATAAACACACAGCAGATAGCATACATGGCTTCCTTTATGTCTAACTACTAAAGTTGGTCTCTAAATGAAAAGTCTTATTCAACACACTGTACACCCACACCCACCCACCCACACACACACACACGTACTTTAACCAGTAGACAGAGTACAGGAGGAGCAGACTGCAACACTGCATACCTGTGCAGAGGATCTACCAATCAAGTCCTGTGAGCTAAATCCAAATCCAAAATATTACTGGTATGTTGTTTACTAAACAACTACTAAGAATAGCTTAGCCTCCTTGTATTTACTTCATCCCAATCTTTAAAGCATTTCACTCTTCATTATTATAAACCCTTGGTTGCCAAAAGATCTCCAGTAAAAGCTGCTGTATATCTTTTAAAGTGGTAGAAGTAATTAGTTCTCATTAAAATGGGACCTCAGGGGTTTAAATGGTCCACAATAATGGTAAATGGTCCCTACTTAGATAGCACTTACATATCCTTATCCAGGTTCTATCAAAGAAGTCTAATTTTGAACTTTTAATTAACGATGGTATAATATGATGTTTCTATAATCTGACTGCTGTGACAACATACATATAAAAAAAATTGGGTTTCCATACAGAGGCACCAAAAACAAAATTTAGAGACCTGCAGTTTGTAATTGTGGAACAAAATGCCACTGGAGATTAAACTTGCACCATTTTGCAGATACTTTTAAATCCAGATTAAAAACATTTCTTTTGTCATGGGCCAATAACAACATCAATGGGGGGTTTCGAACACCAACATTATTATTATTATATAGATCAAAAAGTTTGAGAACCACTACTCTATAGTATGAAACCAATTAGAAACAGAGGAGTTGCATAATACTTATGCAACTGTGATGGTAACTCATTAAAAGTTACTCAACAGATCATTTTCAGCATGGAAGCTGTAAAAATAGCTGTAGACTACAGTAAACAGTACATCAGAAGTAAAAAATGACAATGGAAAATATGAGCTACCTTCTTTCTTTGTATACACCAGAGTTGGTACTTCAGAGAAAGGTTTCATGTTTTCCTTACACAACCTTTGTCTCACACAAAAAAAAAGTTTCAGCATATTTGCCAAATGTATAATTAAGAGGTGGGGAATTCATAAAAGAGTCAAAAGGTGTGGTGTCATGCAGGTATGCTGCAGAACAAGACCTTTACATCAGCTTAATTTTATTATGTGAAGGCTGAATCCAACAACGTGAAAGCTAAAGTGTTGTGAAATAACATAACAACTATGCATCATGTAGGCAGTTTAAGATGAATTAGAGGTAAAGAGATAAACCTGCTTTTTCCTGAATCTTTTGAAAGCAGAATAGTGTAATTCAAAATAAATATTTTTTAGAAGAAAAATAAATAATGTTTATAGCTTAGTAAACATGAAAATCAAATGTACTTTACTGTTACCATGGCAATTGAGACAACTATATAACAACTAAAAAGTAACATTACACCATTAATATTTTATTAAGATTGTAAGATTCTGTTGCCATCAAACCAAATTATACATAATGTGTGGAGGCTTGGGGGTGTAGCTGCGGAAGTTTTGATTGGAACTGGCTAGTTTCCAAAGGTTTGTTGCTTGTCCTGCTGTCATACGTACAGTCAATATAACTTTAAAACAAACATCACAATCTATTTGTTGATGGGTAACTGCTTTACATTTCGTGTTTTGGATCACTGCACTTACAATACAGTATCTCAGTTTTTCTGAAACAAAAGCTCAAACAGAAAATAGTAATGGAGTAGCGGCATTATGAAAGATTTCCTTTTGGATGGCAGCAGCACAAGGTTTGGCAGCTACAAGTCCTTTTTTCTTTACAACACAAGCTGACTACAGAGGAAGCTATTGTTTGATATTTGTTTGGCTATGGATGTAAGTGAGTAAGAAAAACTATCCTAAGTGGTTGAGTCAGTACCACAGTGCTGTTTCCCATGGACTATGAAAAGATCACAGTTTTCACTGTCAGGCCTTGTACTGTTTGGGTTTTAGTTGAAATCCTTTATGTTGGCTGCTTACACTGTCAACATTGTACTTGTTTAGTGACAGCATAAGTCTGTTGACATGTAAGCCTTACCGTAGACAACCGTGTGTGTGCGTGTGTGTGTGTCACGTCTACAGGAAATTCAACTGATTTCTGTGAAGTGATTCCTCGCTGTGAGTGATTTTAAATCAGTAAATCTCGATATTACATTTATGGATGCTAACCCTTGCACATTTTTGTAAATCTAATTTGATATAAAAAATAAATAAATAAAAAATAAAAAAGTTTCAAAGTAGGCTATTCCTGTTTTGCCAAAAGATGACAAAAAACACATTTTTTAATTTGATTTCATTTGCATTGTTGGATGATGGAAATTGTCTTTATTCTAAAAATGAAAGTGAGTGCCATAGAGTCTCTGAAATATGTTCACGGTGTTCTTACGTGTCCTTGCTGAAGCAATGAGCTTAGCGTGGTTATAGAACATTGAATTCCTTTAGTGGGAGGTGGCAGAAGTTACATGACTTAATGAGACAGTTATTGTTTTTACTTCCTTGAATTCTGTTTTCTTTTCACTTACACTTACTTTAACTTGTTTCTTCCAGTTTAGTCTTGATTTGTCTCTGGATGGAGATTTTTTAAATTCAACAGTGGGTGTGTGTGACACTTTAAGGTGGTGAATTTGGAGGCACTGATTAAAGTTATTGGTAACTTAAAGTAACTGATTGGTCTGAAGACGGCATATGTTAATGATAGTAACTGTTAAGCATAAATATTCCATGGTTAGGGTTAGGATAAACTACCAGGCTGAGTAAGAAGCAACAGTGCTGCTGCATGTTATTCTGGGAAAGTGACAGAAATTTTCATGGCACACGTGAAACTCATCAGTTTAGTTTAGTTTAGTTTAGTTTAGTTAGTTTATTGAACAGTGTGTATTGTACAGCAGCATTGATCACAGAGGAATATATGCTTTTTACCAGACTGTAGCTCTTTGAGCTTATTTCCATCTGCAGTTCTTAAAAACCAAATACATTACACATAGAAAATAAAAAGCATACACACTGATAATAGAAAAAAAAGACATTGCATAGTGAAATACAGTAAAATAAAAGAGAAAATGCAATCAAAAAAATAAAATAGTAGTTAAAACATAAGCATGGGTTTACCCTATTTAACCCAACCCACCATACTTCCCTCATTGTCCTGTAAAGTAGATATAAATGATATTACAAGCTGGGACATTTACACATTATTATTATTATTATTATTATTTTTTTTTTTTTTTTTTTTTTTTTTCGTTTCTTTTTTCCTGGTCAAGGGAAACACGACAAACAATGAAATCCAACCACCAGACTGCAAATTTACTCCATTTCATTCGAGCAGCTTTCACATATGAACACCAGAGATATTCAGGAGAAACTGTACACATGTTGGTCTGGCCTTTTACACTGTTGGTGTTCACAAACATGGTGGGACTCTTTCTGGTGGAGATGCATCCCCCAGCTGGAAATGTAAAGGAGGAGATGTGGGAGAACGACTATCTGGAGTGTGCACGAGGCAGCATGTGATGCAGAAATGAGGTCTGTGGGAATCGCTGTTTCCTTTACACCCAGAGAATAGCAGGTGAGGCTCCTTATTATACTAATAGTCCTGCACGTACCTGCACCCATCCACAACAGCAGGAAATAAGTAGAAAGCAGCATACAGGTCAGCGGGAATGATCATCTCTCAGCAGCACACACACACACACATACACGCACACGCAGCTGCAAATGTTCCAGAATATTTGCTGACATGTTTGTATTTTGTCTCACCCACTGATGATCCAGAAATTTTACTGGAAGCCTGAGTGGAAAATTTCAGCAGAAAGTTGAGTTAATGTTGCAGACATTTGCATTCTCACATGCAACCGCTCCGGAAAATCTTTAGGACATTTCAGGACTTCTGGGCATGTACGAAAGCAGCTTATGTTTTCTCACTGTGTTGTTGAAACCGATGCTGAAAACATCTGTGTTGGCCTGTGAGCCAGTTTATGACATTGCCACGCTGATTTTATGTTGTTTTTTAAGGAAATCCAATGGTAACTTGTTCATATTCAGATCAGGTCTTTTTTTTTGTAATCCTGTGGATTGTGTAACTAATTTTACTGATTACATCAGGTAATCTGACTAAGATTTATCAAACTACATCTACATTTCTTTCTTTCTTTCTTTCTTTCTTTCTTTCTTTCTTTCTTTCTTTCTTTCTTTCTTTCATATTTTTGGTGAAGATTCTACTATCTGTAAAAAATATTTTGTTTTATAGACAAATAAAGTTTTAGCATCATAAGTTACTTTAAAATGTTATTTCTTTGAATTCTTTGAATGTCCATTTATCATTTTCCTTTGATGCTCACCAGTACTAATCAGTAATATCTAATCAGCCAATCACGTGACAGCAAGTTACATATATATAGTCATGTATACATGGTCAAGATGACATGCTAAAGTTTAACCTGAGCATCAGAATGAGGAAGAAAGGAGATTTAAGTGACTTTGAACATGACATGGTTGTTGGTACGATACAACACTTCACTGAGATTGGGTTGCCGGGGCAGCAGCCTAGGTAACTTCTTCCAGCTGCCTTCATTACTACTGACATCACACTGATTCACCTATTGATCTCCTGTTCCATCCCACTTCTGGCAGGCTCATTCCCAACATGGAGAGGCTACGCCACCTTTTTCCAGCTGAGTACCACTGTCTTGGATTTGGAGGCGTTGACCTTCCTCCTAGCTCCGGTGTGAGTTGCTCTAGTGAGAGTTGAAGAGCACAGCCTATTCTGCAGTCTTGAAAATACACTCACCGGCCACTTTGTGAGGCACAATCAGGTTAGCTTTGTAAGGTTCAATTACTTGTTAACAAGCAACACATTTATTCATGTTGACATGGTCAAGGTGATGGTCTGTTTAGCTCACAAACTGCTGATCTACTGGGATTTTAACAGACAACCATTTCTAGGGTTTACAAGAAATGGTCTGAAACAGAGAAAATATCCAGTGAGCAGCAGTTGTCTAGGTGAAAATGCTTTGTTGATGTCAGATGATAGAAGGCAACAGTAACTCAAATATCCACTGGTTCCAACCAAGGTATGCAGAATACCATCTCTGAGCACATAACATGTTCATGAAGCACTGTTACAACACAACACTGGACAATGAGTTCACCGTACTCCAGGCACTTTATTAGATCTACCTAATACCTACCCAGTAAGGTGCCTGGTGAGTTTATTTATGGTTCTACCCTGTCCATTTATTTGGGCTCAAGAATGAAAAGATAAGATAATAGTGATCAGTTCCTATCAATTCTAGATTTATACTGTTTTTCATACCAATGCTCTTTACTTTTTTTTGCATTTGTTTCTTTATATAAGTTTGTTTATTGCTTAGAAAACTTCATGCTGCCATGTGCTCTACTGTGTTTAGAAATATTTCTACTGGTATGTGAGAGCATTTTGTCTGGCAGCCAGCAGGATCATGTGATGCCCACTGTGTCACACAGCCTGATCTTAAATATGTTGAGATCCAGCTCAGGGATTACAGTCCCACTCTGAAAAGACTTTACACCTTCAACACCATCACAGCCAATAAACAAATTCCACAAATGGAAATTAAGATGCCAGAATGTGAGAGAGGGAGGAAGTCCTGAAGTCTAAACTCTCACGTTTAGAGGTTGAAAATAAATCTCTGAACCATCAGTCATGGAATTTTTTTAGCTAAATATAAACCAATGCTTTCCATAAAAACAAACAGAATGAGTGGAATATTTTATTATTTCGTTGTTTTGCTGAGTTGTGGTTGTGTGGGAAAGTGCTGGTATGGTGGTGAATCCGGGTCGGGTGACCGTCACTGCTGACAGAGCGTCTCAGTCTGACAACAGTCTTAATAAAGAATCCAAGTTCAGAAGACACAGCGCAAAAAAGCACAACATTTCTGGGATAAATTGTTGTGTTCATTTAGACTTGTATGTCATGTGCTGTCATCTTTCTAATGAATCCTAGGCAAGTCAAACCAGTGGAGCCAAACACTGTAAAAAAAATTCAAATGAGCAGAAATCCACAGCAGAAAAATCTAAAGGTGTTAATGGTGTTTTATGTATGTATGCGTATACACACACACACACACACACACACACACACATATATATATATATATATAAATATACAAAAGGCACATTTTAGGTTGTCCATGAGTTTTAATCCCTGTAGAGCTAGAATTAAATTAGATGTTTTTCAGTGATCATATATAGAATCTTGACTGGATCCTCTGATGCCACACTGGACTGCTGTCTTAAAGCCTTTAGTTCAGTGTTTGATGGTTAGCAACCTGGATTTTTGCAGGCAACAATTTCCAAAGGACGGACAGATTAGTTGCAAATTATGGAAAAGGCCTCATGATGACATCTAACAATATCCTTACTTGTGGAAAAAGTACGGGTAAATAAAAGGTGCAAAGAAGATATAAAAGTAAAGCAACATAATGTATTTATTTTGTAACATACACACTTAATTTACTTATTAGGTACACCTTGCTAGCATTGGGTTGGATCGCCTTTTGTCTCAGTTCTGCTTTAATTCTTAGTGTCATAGATTAAACAAGGTACTGCAAACATTCCTCAGAGATTTTGCTCCATACTGACATGATAGCATCACTGTTGCTGCAGAATTGTCGGCTCCACTTTCATGATGAGAATCTCCTGTTCCACCACATCCCAAAGATGCTCTATTGGGTTGAGATCTGGTGACTGTGGAGGCCATTTCCACACTGGTCATTAAGGGATGGACATGGTCAGCAGCAATTCTCAAGTAGGTTGTGGTGTTTAAATGATGCTTGCTTGGTACTAAGGGACCCAGACTGGGCCAGGAAAATATCCCTCACATGATTACACTACCATCATCCTGAACTGTTAGTACAGGGCAGGATGAATCCATGCTTTCATGTTGTTTTCCACCAAAATCTGACCCTACCATCTGAATGTGGAGACTCAGACCAGACAACATTCTTCCATCTTCTGTTGTCCAATTTTGGTGAGCCTGTAAATTGTAGCCTCGGTTTCCTGCTTTAGTCCGCAGAAGTGGGTAATTGGTGTGGTCTTCTGCTGCTGTAGCCCATCTGCTTCATGCTTCATGCCACATGTTATGTGCTCAGAGATGGTATTCTGCATACCTTGGTTGGAACCAGTGGATATTTGAGTTACTGTTGCCTTTTATCATCATCTGACATCAACAAGGCATTTTCACCTAGACAACAGCTGCTCACTGGATATTTTCTCTCCGGTTGTCTGTGAAAATCCCAATAGATCTGCAGTTTCTGAAATTCTCAGACCAACCTGTCTGGTACCAACAACCATGGCATGTTCAAAGTCACTTAAATCTCCTTTCTTCTTCATTCTGATGCCCAGGTTAAACTTTAGCAAGTCATCTTGACCATGTTTACATTAATATATGTGTTGAGCTGCCTGTTAACAAGCAACTGAACCTTACAAAGCTAACCTAATTGTGCCCAACAAAGTGGCCGGTGAGTGTATTTTCAAGACTGCAGGAAAGGTTGTGATCTTCAGCTCTAACTAAAAACAGTTCTTACCAGAGTGTGAAGAAGCTGGGATAAAGATCAACACCTCCAAATCTGAGACTGTGGCCCTCAGGTGGATGAAGGGTGAAATATCCTTTCTGGGTATGGAACAAGATTTTGCCCCAAGTGGAATGGAACAGAAGATTGGCAGGTGAATCAGTGTGATGTCTGCAGAGAATGCAGGCAGCTGGAACAAGTAACCAAAGAAGTCTGGACTTCCCTGGCTGCTGCCCCTGCAACCCAACCTCAGATAAGCAGTAATGGATGGATGGATGGATGGATGGATGGGTGGGTGGATGGATGGATGGATGGATGGATGGATGGATGGATACCAAGTAAATATCTTTAATTTGTAATGCTGAGATCTTTAATGTAATTCTGCAATCTGTAAATTCGTTTGGTTCTAAATAGGTGGTCTGAAGCCTTACAAAACTGGGAATAAAAGCTCTATCCAATGCAGTGCATACAACTGTTGAATTCCTATAGATTTAGTCACATCCTTTATGAAGAAGAAATGTTTGCTTTTTTTTCTACTGGATTCAAAGGGTGTCCTAAACATATAGCGTTTGCTGCTGCAAAGCAGTTTCTTTTGACCTATTTTGACAGTCTCCTCTTTTTTCATAACATTTTCCTCAGGGTATGCTCTGTCACATCTTTGCCCTCCTTTGCTGCACCTCTAAGGCAGCTTTCTCCATGTGAAATGTGCAAGATAACACTTCACTATTCAGAGCACGAGGACTGTTATAGCACTTAGCGACTACACTCAGGCGGTTTAGAGTTTCATGTCCAGTTGATAGGCAGCCTAACAATAGATGCTGAGGCAGGAAGAGGGTGTTTCTCCTGTCTGACCTTGGTGCTCAATCCAAGAAATGCACAGTCAGAAAAATATTTCTCCAGACACTAATATTCTGTCAAGTAATAAAAGAAAGACAAAGTTGCAATGGCAAAAACATTGCTGGAAGCCCCAAGACCATGACTGACCTATAAACAGAGCCAAAATAAAACACCACACAATGTAGAAGAAGGCTGGGCAGGTATGTAGAATGCCATAATTGTTTGGTCCAGCCTGTACTCTTACTTTCCTTCCTCACTACACTTGGACATGCATACAAAGCAGAGGTGAATGCATAGAAAGGGCTGTGTGAGCCCCTCCGATCATTGTAAACAGCATTCTCCATGTTTTAATCAACTTATGAACTCAGGCTTTGCTATGTTTTTGCTGCAACTTGAATGACCAGTCTGTCATTTAACTTTTTTCATTATAACTGTAATTACATAAACATACTTGAATAATGTGTCAAAAGTAAAAACACATGACTGCAAATCTGGAAATTGGATAATAGAAAATTGCAGGTCCTTGGTTGTTAACGCTCTTTTTTTTAGCAGAATTGGGCAGTTTTTAGCTGGGTGTCCATGTGTTTTGTTCCTTGAGGGCAGTTTGGTTGCTAAAGAACAGGCTTTCTGTGTTTGACAGTGAACTGATTAATTATTATCTGTATGTGACTGGTTATTCTTTGACATAGGCACACATCACCATATTCAGATGGTAAATACCCATATCTATGTATTGGCAAGGGTCCAGGGTTATGGTGATTTGCTCACTAAAGAGCTTGATTTTGTTAGGTAGTGGCTGGGTTATCAAGTGGATGGCTGGCAGGTAGGCTAGCATACTCTCACACAGAACTTGCCAGGTTAGGCCTTCAGTCTAATGTTTGCTATATTTCGCTGGGTGACCTACTGGTTGACTCACAGGCTGGATGATTGGGCAGCTAGCTGTGGTTAACAGAGCAGAGGACAGGGAGGGGACGAGGGTTCATGACTGTGGTGATGCAGTTTGGCATTTGGAACACTTAGTGTGTTAATCCAGCGCAATGCAGCCCTGTCACCATCCATCTGTCTAGTCAACTGACACTGGGTGCATGCATGTGCTGTGTGTGTGTGTGTGTGTGTGTGTGTGTGTGTGTGTGTGTGTGTGTGTGTGTGTGTGGAGCTGTTAAGCAAAGTAGATATTACAAAACCTGATGAGATCGTGTGGATAACATCGGTTCATCCGTTACACTTATGTACGACTATAGTGTGTAGATACTTCAGTATTAATGTGATGAGATGATACAAGTTGTGATTGTACCATGCAGAAAAAATGAAAGAAAAAGATTATATAAACTACTATTTTTATGCGTTTTATATGGAATTAAATGATTTGACCTCCTTTATAGGTCAAACATCTGTCAGCTGCTGGTTCAGAAATATCTCCATGTCTGAGCTCTACTTTCTTCTTCCTTTCTTTTCTTCTTCTTTTCTCCTGTCTTCTGTCCACTTTCATCTTTACATTGACTTTGTCTTTATGGGTTTAGTAATAACGCAACCTTTTCTTTCTCTTTTGTGGTCTTTATCTCCAGCCTCTCAGTCCTTTCTCCTCTTTTTGCATCTCACCCTGTAATCTCATCTTCCTCCTTTCTTTTCTCAGCCCTTCCATTAATTCCCAACCTTTCATCATTTGCTTCCATCCGGTCTGCTTTGTTTCTACTTTTCTTTTGTCTTTTGCTTTGCTTTCCCCACATGTATGTTTCCTTACCTGTTTCATTGCATCTTTGCATTCCACTTCTTCTCTCTATGATAAATGGCCAGTCATTCTTTTATTTCAGTGTTTTACAGCTCAGCCAGGAGGAGCTCAGAGGTAAATCAAGCAGAGCAAGGTCACAGTGAGATTTAGCTCCTTCTAGGAAAGAAAGAAGAAAGACGGGGATGAAAGGGGAACCAACAAGGAGGTCACAACCTGTAGTTATTGTTTTGTTGGCTGGCTGCACAGCTTCACGTGTCAGAGGTAACAAATCATCTTTAGACCACTTTGTCAATTTTGTTTGTTCAAAACCTCTCTTCACATATAGATTACACCGGATAAGAGAGTCTGCAAAATAACTAATTGCAGTGTGTTATAATATGGTGGATCAGACAATGGCAGTGTGACAGTCTTCAATAAGATTTCGCATTTACAAGATCAAGTATTCTGTATATCATTTCTCTGTACCTGATTTATCCTGCATAGGGTTGCAGGACTGAAGCCTGTCCTAAGTTTCATGAAGCAAAAAAAGTGGGGGAACACTTTGATTTCAGCACAGAAAGCAAGTATAAGCCCATCTACAGCTTTATACACACTGAGCCAGCTGTAAACATGGACACATCTGGGTCTTTGGAGCTGCGTTCTGTCACGGCAGTGGACAAAGCAGCTGTGCGTTTTACAGAATGCATTTTATTTAAGTCTGCTGCTGGTGTGGACTAACATCCAGTCAGCGGGTGGGTCCCTCAGTGTGGCCAAACACAAAATTACACTCAGACTGCAAAACAAATACAGATACATGTATTCTGGTCACCTCCAGTTGTGGCCTGAGTGATAGGATTAGCTGTAAATGCGTTTTCGATCCATTCAAAGCGCGTTCACACCTGCATTTGTTGTTGTCTAGTCATGTCAGTTCCAAATGTAAACTCTGGATGTTCCATTAAATACAGAGCAAAGCACTTTGCAATCACAGAAGCTGCTTCATTTTTTAAAATTGCATACAGTCTGTGGGTAAAATAGTGCACTAGCATAACAATGTGACAAGTGTAGATGTTATGAAGGAAACTGCCTTAGAAAATGTTTATTTGTTGGTTAGTTAATCAAATTTTTTTACCAAAATCTCACTACTGTCACTGGGTCAAGTAAAACCACTGACGGTTAGGAATTGAAACCAAACAGATTAATTATGAATATCAATGTGAAATGATCAGTTTTTCCTCAGCTTCTCAGTTTTTTACTTTTTAGTTTAAGATATTGTTAATATTGGCATTTGAATTAATGTTATTACTAATTAATCAACATTTTTTTAATGGTTACTATTTATACGTAAACATACCCAACACTAAAAATTTGCCAGATTCTTTTTCTGAATTTTCTTTCTTCTTTTCTTCTCTCTTTCTCTATCTTCCTTTTTTTAATTGTATTTTTTTTTATCCTATCACATACACAAAGCACTGTAAATATTGTCAAGATGTACAATTAAATAAATAAATAAATGTATGCTTTTTTAAGATTGTTTTTGTTCTGTTGGAAACTAATTCATTTGAGGTCAATGTCAAAACTGATTTTACACTCCAGTTAAAAGAAAAATCAGCTGCAGACAACGTGACTCACCAAATGTTAATTCAGTAATATCAAATAACATAACAGCTCTAAACTTGGAGACTATATTTAGATTTTTACATATTTTAACTGAGACGCTGCTCAGCTGTGCTCACGGTCTTGTAATGCAACACACAGAGAGACAGCTAATGAAGGCTGACAGTAATATGAGATCATGCTGTGTGTGTGTGTGTGTGTGTGTGTGTGCGCGTGTATCAGTGTTTCATCGGAACACTTCAGATCTAATGACAACAATCACCTGATACATGTGAGAGCATGAGGGTCTCTTGTCTAAATATAAACTGCACCACATCAACAGGCATAATAATAATTATTATTATTATTATTATATAATTAATTTGATTTTTAAATAAACTTTCAAATGCACATGTACAACTATTCGATGTTTAAGTATTTATTGTGTGTATATATATACACACAACAGAATTCATACTACATGGTAATGTAGTGCAGGTTAAAACTATTGACCTCATGGCAATGTGTTGATGCCTCTTTTTAACTTGACACCTTTCCCCTTGCTAACACTGCGTGGCAAAACAAACACACTGCAGCTGCTGTGCAGCAGTGACGTGGGGAGTGGAACTCATTTCTTGATCATTTAAAATGCTTTTTTTTATCATTCATCACATATTAAGGGTTGCTGGGTTCATTAAATAAACAGTAGATGGTGCCAATTGTCCAGTTCGAACTGCATTAGAAGAGGGTAATGTGACCTATTTAAAAAAGATATCAGTCAGATCTGAAATGCAAAACAAAATTACCCTGAATAAATTAACATGAAGAATCTGGAGCCTTACATCACTGTGTACAATCAAAACTGAAAGTTAAAGCTCATGAAACGTGTTTAAGTTGCTTTTTGTTATCTTGAGCTTCTCCAGTCATCATGTAAAAGCATCCTTGTGTTGTGATCCTGAACCCCACAAAGACGAGAATGGAAAAATCACAAAAACAACCCGGTCAAGTTCATTTTGAAGAGCTAATATTAATATCATGATACTCCAAAAAGAACATGGCAAAGTTTGTCTCCTGAGTCCATTCTCTAGTCATGTGATTACCTTGTACATGTACAGATTTACTATGTGCTTATAAAGATTTTGCAGTTGTAAATTAATGTTTGCAAATAATTTCAAAGTTTGCATCTGTTTGTCACCCTGTGAAAATAATCTGCCTGAAAAAAATCACCTAAATTTAAAAAGTTTAAAAAAAAGTTTTCGCAAAAACCCTGTTCACAGGTGCAAAGCACAAAACTGTGTGCAAGACTGAAGTTACAGTTGCAAATTTTGTCCATATCTTCACACTTCTATCTGATTGGATGGTGACAAATCAAACTATCCAATCAGAGAGCAGATGGCTTCCTGACCTCCTGCACTGCTGCAGACTCTTGAATGGGGAAAAAAAAATAAAAAAAAAAAATCTAGATTTTACAACTCTTAGAGTTGAAATATACATTTTGCAGCAATATTTTTATGTCACATCGTACAGTTGAAAATTATTGAATCTCTTTTGCACCATAGGTGAAAATTTTTTGATTGCACAGTTGTTCACAGCTGAAAAATATTGATTGGTCAAGGTGGAATTTTGCACAGGTTAGTGAAGCGAGTCATATCCTTTAGTGTTCATTTAATACAGCAACAGCCATGTGATATGTGCTGTTTGTGCCCTTACACTATATATCAGGAAATTATTCTTTAGATGCATATTACAACTGTTGCCCGCAAAGCCAAGCTTGCACATTATCTTCAACTTTGTTTATACATCATATACTACACAGAACAAGGGAAATTACTCATTTGAAACATGCAGGATATTTTGAAAGTTTAACATGGAAAGGTTAAACACGTGAAACTGGAAGTACCTCTTAAAAAAAGAAGAAGAAGAAAAAAAAAACGATCAGCTTTTAAAAAGCCCATATTTGACTGACAACAATTTGTGCACAGTGCAATATGGATAGCAAAGCACACACAGGAAGTAAAGAAAAACATGTCTCTTGGTGGTGACACTTGCATAAAAGTGCTCCAGAGATCTCATGATATTCAACACAATTTAGTGATGAAAAATGGATCAAACATTCTTAGTCTTCTCATGGTTTATCACATGAAATAAACCTGAATTCAGATAGATATCTAATCCAATGGGAAATGATCACTGTGTCAATTACATCTGAATTCCACTGATGTGTTTTAAGCCAGACAGCCAAGATGTAAAATAGCATAACTTAGAGCTGGTTGACCTCAAGTGATAGGAGTTACACTTATTGAACTATAAGATTTGGCAATGAGTTCAGGTTATTGCAAATTAGCTAAATGGTACTTGCTAGTAGAAATAATACCGAGCTGAGCTTGAAACAATTATACTTCGGTCTCTTTTTAGTGGGAAACTCCCCTCATAAATTTGGCCTACAGGAATGCACAGAGTTGTCGCTCAAGAGGAGAAAATAAATCTGCAGATCCACTCTGTCAGTGTGTCTAAACCAGGAAACTGTGTCACTACTAGGTGTTAGATATGTGCATAGACATTATGAGAGACACAGCCTAAGACAGGATTGCATCACATGGAAACTTAATGGGAGTGGATGAGATGCAGGTTTACTGCAAGTACAAGTAACTTCATAGGAGCTGGAGTAAGGGCAGCTGGACTTCTTTCCTTGACTCTTAAAGATGCATCCTCTCTCATCTGAAACTGATCAATTACTTATTGAAATTGTTGTTAAGTTAACGTTTGTAGGCAACAACAGGAGGAATATGCTGCACCATCTTTGTCACAAATGTGCTTTGGTGTACCAAGAAACTAAGATAGGCACCCTTTGCATTTTCAGGTAAAACTGGAATAGCTGGAGGACTCGAAACAGATGTCACTTTTGCCTTTGCTTTTTAGACACATTTGCCAGTGGCAATAAAAAAGCAAGCACAGGATTGAAACCAGCTCCATTCCCATCCATACAGCCATAGACATGGTTCTGCCAAGTACCGATGAAGAACGGTCAGTGACACTGTGGACAGTAAAATGTCTCTTTTTTTTGTACAAGATTCTCATGACAATGGAACAGGCTATTCTTTTCTAAGTTACTGCAGTTATTCTTCTCTTAAGCAGTGGAAAATGTGGTTAACACCCAGTTATTCATGGATTTTTTTGAAAACTATTGGGTAGGTGATACCTGAGACTCCTTCCTTTGTTGAAAGACTTCCTTGTGACTCCTCTCAAAAACATGGTGTAGGTGAACCAGAGTCTAAACTGAAGAAACTTTTCAAATGAAAGATTTCAAGAATCAAGAGAAAAGGACCGGTTTACTTTGTTCAAATTATTTGGTCTGGATGACTGAAAATCGCCACTAAGATATGAAAATCTACCTTTCTTGTCCTGTTTATGGACTTTTATGACAGCAGTTTCAGTTTAATGATTAATTTAGAATGGAAATGTGATTATTTGTTTATGACAGAACGTCACAGGCAACTGAGTATCAGAATAGAGAAGAAAGGGGATTTAAGGTAATTTGAACATAGCATGGTTGTTGGTGCCAGTAATTCAGAAACTGTATATCTATATATTACACACAGCCATCTCTAGTCATTACAGAAAATGGTCAGAAAAAGAGAAAATATTAAGTGAGCAGCAGATGTGGACCACAATACCTTGACCATATTAGAGGTCAGTAAGAACAGACTGGCTCAAATTTTTAAACACCTAAGGATCTTAAATGTTATTTTATATCTTCCTAAACTAGATCATTTTATGTAACGTGAGAACATTTTCTAACCAGCATTCATTAACATTAACAGTGAGTCAGCAGTTGTCTGATTTTATTCATTAGACTATTTTTTATTGGTTGTGGGTTGACTTTTGGGTCAAAATATGGCAGCTGTTTATGTACAATATACAGAAACTAGAAGATTTCTGAGGAAACAGTTTGATAAGTGCCAATGTTTGGGCTCAATATAAAGTCAAAGATTTTGCATTTGTAAATGAATGTTTATATATAATTTTTGTATTTGTAAATCATGTTCCTGGAAATAAAAGCTGCCTGAGAAAATCAAATTTATGATTGTGTCGAAAAGGATTTGCATGGTTTTAATGGACGGATGGACAATTTCCGGTGACGGATACACACGGAATTTAGTTCATTTTAACAGAACTTAGCCATCTGTCACTTGATGCAGAAAACAGCAATACCACCGGAAATTGTGGGGGCAGTGCTGAGCAAATATAACCAGCAAAAGTAACAAACCAGAGAAGAAGAGGAACAGGAAGAAAGAAAAAAGCACATGAAGAAAAAATACGAGGGCTGACCTGACTGCATCATTATGTTAATGAATGAATGAACGTATGAATGAACTAATCAATTGATCAGTCAATGGATCTTTTGTTGAATCTGGCTGAGATTACATCTCCATAAAAGGAAAGACTATGAGCAAGAGAAGCGCAGGCACATAGACTATGTTTCTGCACTTTAACTGGAAACAGTTATCTAAGCCATCATTTCTCATGTCTGCTCTATTTCTTTCCCACTCAAACACAAAGTAGGGTGAACGCTGCTCTAATATTCATCACTGTGCTGTATTTCATTAAATAAAATGCACACTGCACAAACACAAACACTTTTTTGAAGTATTTATCATGTCTACTTCCATTGATTCCTGCTAAATCACTGCATGGTTTAAGTGGTTTTTTAAGGAGTTGCACAGTTTATATTCACATTTATGTACATTATTATATATGAGCTGGTATGGACCAAAATGCCAGGGCTACATTCAGATGGTAGGGTCAGACTTTGGTGCAAACAACACGAAAGCATGGATCTATCCTGCCTTGTAACAAATGTTTAGGCTGGTGGTGTACTGCTGGAGGGAATATTTTATTGTCACACTTTGGTTCCCTTAGTACCAAGGTTCCATGGTTTAAACACCACAGCCTAACTGAGTATTGTTGCTGACCATGTCCATCCCTTTATAACCACAGTGTAGCATCTTCCAGTGGTGTTTTCCTTTTTCTTCATACAGCTGTATTAGTTTGCAGATATTTATTGTGTGCTGCTTTACCAACAATTTTAATTTCTCCTTATTTTTTCCTTTTATAGTTCAAGAAAGAAAGACAAAGCTAAATGCATTTCTTTAAACACAACCCAGAGGCTGCATTTCCTCTGTGCAGGAACAGATCGAACACACACAATTATCCATGAAATGGCACCCTTCAGTGCAGTTTTTGTGTTGTCCTCTAGGAGGTTAAGTGTATAATGTGTCTATTTTTAGCTCAGTCTCATCTGGAGAAGAGGCTATTTATAGCTAAAGATCTGTTTCCTACTACACCGTTGAGGTTCTGCCACACGCACACAAACATGCACTCAAGGATGTGCATCCTCCTACACATGCTGAAAGGCATACTCGCCAAGACTAATTAATTAACACACTCTTACGCTTATGCATGCAGTCGTTTAGAGGCTATCAGGTGCCTGAAGGAGAGCTTCAACATCAAACTGCTGCTGATGTAAGCATAAATAATAATGATGCTATTCTTAAATCTGTAAGGGTGAACACATACAGCATGTCCAGTAAGAATGTTAGAAGATTATACAAAGAAAAGCGTTCGCCGTCACACTCGCAGCCATAGAATTTTCATGCATGGACAATTCCACTCCAGCAAGCAGCATCCACACAGAAACAGAGGCAGCGTTTGTTCTCTAAGTGCCCCACTAAAAGCAACAGAACCAGTTATCCAGCTCACACTCAAGTGCCCATTGAAGCCTGCTAATTTTCTCTGTGGACATGCACACATTCGTCTGTCCAGATTCTGCTGGAATGTATGACCTTACACACAGAAATTTGTAGATCATGCCACGGCTGTAGTTGCATGCAGTGCATGTTCTCCTCCTCACTGGGTTATAAAAACAGATTAAGAGAATAAGGTAAACATTTTTAGAATGTTTATTTTAAGGATGATTCTTTTTTTTTAAGGGTAAAGTCACACATCAGTAACATTAATCACTATCTTCATTTTTGTTCTCTCAACTGACTTCAATATTTAAGTAGTTCAGATAACCAGATAAGCAAATATACGCGGTAACAACATTTTTGATTACATGGTGACAGGTGAGGGTTTCAGGATTGGATATAAAAGGAGCAGCTAAGAAAATTTTAGTCTTTTTGGTGTATTTTCTGTAACTACACTTATATACGGAGTCAATCTTGGTTATAGCTCAACCTAGCCTTTAAACTGGACCACCATCCATGTACTACAATACATGCATGGGATAGTAATTAAGTTAACTAAGTAACTGTAGTACACCCTGTGCTGCAACACTGTGGACACAATGTTATTATAATTGTAAGCACAACAAAATTCATGATAGAGATATAATTTTTAAATTATTTCAATAGTGGTTTTGTCAGAAGATGCTTATGTTATAAAATCAGGATTTTATTAGTGACAAGTGATTGTCTAGAAATACTTTTGAATTTAACTGAATTCAGTTGAATTAAATTGAATGTTTATTTTGAATAAAATCTTGTTTTAAAAAAGCAACAGAAAATATTGTAAATAGTCTACAAATACAACGGTAAACAAATGAAAAAAAGCAAAAACATTTTTTTTAGTTTACGCTAGTGTCCAAAAAGGAGTCGGAAGAAGCCAAAGCACTACCCCTTGTTGCTCTGATCAACCAATAACTTTAGCACACTTATTACTTTAGGCAACCATTTCAGTTACCATTTGACCCTTTTAAAGGCCGCCCCACCCTCTCGTGCAGGTTTCTGGTTTGTGAGAGGATGGCTCTTTTATATACAGTCTATTAAGGATGGAGAACATAGCACCAGCAAACATAATCCTGACGAGCGAAGATGATTCACACAGTAGGTTGCTATGCTTTGCAATGCTAGCGCTAATTCCACACGCTAATTAAGTTAGCATAGAATAGAGTGTAAACAAAAGCTACATTAATTAACAAATGCCACACAGCAACTGTTTACCCTTAGTCTCACTTAATAAATTAATTTGATAGTAATTTTATTAGTTTATAAGGACACACACACTATTCACTTGGCCCAAACATCATTACATTTGTTGTTGTAAACTAATAGGCCATCAAGTTACTCAACTAATACATCCATACAGTCGCACAAATTAATTTAATGAGTGCTGAGAAATAAATTAGACTAAAATCTTTGTAAATCAAGATAAGCTTTTTGGTTATTTAAGCAAAATTCCGGTGCTTAGCTGTCGAGGAGAAACTTTGTCAGCTCTGCATCCATCTTGGATTTAATTTGGTCTCTCAGACTTCTCCACCGTGCAAAAGATTCTCCAACACTGATCATCGTTTTATTCCGTTTTTGGTCGTTTGCTTTTTTAGCAGGATGCCCAGGCTTTTTAGGTTTTTCTGAAGCTATTTCTAGTCCGCTTCTTTTACTAGCTTCCATATCCATACCTGCACGCTGCTGCTCTTTTGCAGATATAAAACACCAAATGCTGCTTTGTTGTTGTTTGGCAACCGTGGGGAGTCGCATATGATTGGTTAAGGAACCAGGAAGTAAGAAAGAGCTATACAGCGCACTGAAGTTATTCCGTCACGTAACTCTTATTTTGAAAGGGGAAAATTTGACAAAGACATTGTTGATGTAGAGAGACAGATTGTTTATAGGGAAGCTTCCTTTTATCCCTCACAACAAATGAAAACATTTTAAATTATTTTTAAGGAAAAAATCCTAAATATTCAGCCTTTAACCATCTTACAAAAAAATATAAGATATGAAAGATTTTGGCTGTTTACATATACACGTACACTTTCTTGTTTGTACAAAAGGATGTATAAAGACGGAGAAATAGGAAACTCTGGATCTTGTGTGGATCATCTAGTTGAATGTAGGCATGTAGGAGTTATTCTACTTCCATCCACATTATCTGTGTATGTCTACTTTTACGAGCTACCATTTCACATCCACATGTTTTTTAAAACAACTTGATTTTATCTACTGTCATGTAAACATGCTGAGTTTAAGTGGAAGCACTACCCGAAATATAACTGATGCCATATCTTTCGGCATGAAGATCGAAAGAAATTAAACCAATCTGCATAACTTCCTCCAATTTGCTCCACAGATTTCCACAACATCCTGACTTGTTGCTTCTTTCCCTGCTATTTTTATGGTCATGTCATTAAGATTTGTAATCTTGTGTACTTTTCTGTTTCAGACTTAATCAGTAGTGGGGATTTTGTGTATCCATTCAGAATTTCTTGACTTCCCTCTTTATTAATAACATAAACAGGGTGACATTAAAAATCAGCAGAACTGATTGTAATACTTGACATCATAATATTAATATGGGTGTTTGCTGTCAGTGTCTGATGATGATAGCTGGGACAACAAATCTAGTAAAAAGAAAGATCTAAGATTCTAAGAGGCTGAGAATCAAGAAAAAATAAATAAAAAGCTGGTGCTTTGGTTGGCTCACCAGAAACAAACATCAGCTTAGAAACATGTTTTTCATTGCAGCTTTGTATTGTACAACATTTTGCAGGAGTGATGGTGCGTGACGATTAAATGGGTCCAACACACAGTTGCTGCAGTATATAAAACAGGAAAAATGACTGACTTAGAACAAATAGTAATTTAAGTAAAGTTTGACATTGTGTGAGTGGCCCTACTGTTTAATCAGTCTCTGGGATAAAAGTTGAGGGAATGTGAAGAAATCCAGTAAACTAGAAAAGGGGAAGAACACAAGTAAACACACTTTTTGATGAACCACAGATGATGTAGTGACAGCTGCTGTGCAAATAATCTTATCCATGTGGGCAACAGTCCTGTTCACACTTCAGAGTCAGAAACCTGCAATGAGCTCTGTTTACTCTACAAACATGTCCAGTCTCCAAGAATCTGCCAAAACTGGTTTCTGCAGAGAGCAAATGGCTCCAATGACACCAAGCCAGTGGGAATCCAGGCCTTGGTAATGGCACCACTGTGATGGTTCCTAAAGAGTCATCAACATCAGGGACAGGGGCAGATTTTTCCAGCAGTTTTGGGGATAAAAGAAGAAAAAAATAAGATGTAAGTTTATCTACATATTCGATGAGCAGCGGCTGAAAGATGGACTTTTTAACTTTAAGGCCCTTTTATGCTTCCTTACGTACATAAATATCAACGTCCAATTCAAAAGTTCTCATACGTCGCCATCCTAGTACTTCCATGTGAGTTTTGTGTTGCCTTGGTTGTTAAGTAATTTCTTCCACTAGTGGGCAGTGCTGAGTTCAGAGTTCATTCCCGCGAGACAACGTCAGTTTCAGACACCATTTAGCAGCAGTAATGCATCACTATAAAGCTGTTTACACCCAACACACCCTAAACACTCGCATATAGTCCTTCAAAAGCTTGCATAATTTCGACAGTTGTCTTCCTCCTCATTCTTCTTCTCCTTCTTTGTTTCCTTCCTGATCTTCTTCATCTTCTTGGATTTGTTTCTTTTGCTGGTTGCATATCAACTATCCTGCTCAGATTTGCCCCCGCAATTTCCAGTAGTTGCTCTGTCTTCTGCGTCAAACAATGGGTATCTGAGCTCCCTGAAATTAACCAAATTACGCACGTAACTAATATGCGTTAAGCATAAATGGACCTTTAGTCTTCACAAAATATCACCACAAGGGAGCAGAGTTTTACCAGATGATGTGTATGTTTCCATTTAACATATGTTTTCAATTAATATATTTACTCATAGGTCAATAAGCCTGGTCACTAGAAGATCCAAGTCAGCACCCCCACCCTGAGTCTCCCTCACCCAACTCATAACAACGTTCTCATCCTCCTTCCCTCAACTTCAATAAAGCCCTTAAAACTTACATCTTTGTGGTGTGGCCCTTTCTCAAGCTCGCTGTTCCTCTTCTTATTTACACATACCTTACAGAGAAAGCTCAGCACCCTGTACACACAGCTAGCCACCATCCCAAAATTTGAAGTTTTAAATAAAATGTAGGCTGCATCCACATTAGCAATAGAAGTCTTTTACCTACCGGTCCAGAAGAAATGTTGTAAGCTCTGCATCAGATTTCAGATTTTAGTCCTTTAATGCCCCAAATTTGCCTCTCTCTCTCTATACATATATATATATATATATATATATATATATATGTATATGAAAAATAAAAAAAAACAGGGCTTAACAGAAAAAAAGCAGCTGTCACTCAGCAGTCCAAAACCTAATAATGTATTTATGAATATCCAGGTCTAACCATCTATTTTCATTGTCTAACTAATGAAATACAAACTCTCTCAAATTATGTGGGTGTATTTTGGTCTGCAGTATAACACCACAGTTCATCCTTTCTTACTTTTACCTAGGAACATGATTTATTTATTCACTTACCCTAATTGATATAGGAGACATCACTAAGACCAAATGTCTCATTTACAAGAGAGACCTGATATACTGCAATTGTGCAACACTCACTATTCAGACTGTTTTAAATAATGCAGAATATAAGCACGTAACATTTTTGAAACCTAAATATTTTGTGGTGTGGACTAATCGGTTACACAATCTATTTATGCATTTGTATAAATATGACATGTCAGATTTTCTGAAGCAATAAAAACAGATAATGAGACTACAAATTAAAATTAATAAACCTAATGTGTCTGTTATTTGCTGAGTAAAATAATCAAATTGAACAAAGCTTGCATGTATCTAGTATTAGCAGGTAATTTCAAGATGAACAAACTAGTTTTTTATCAACTGGGTGTGAGTGGGTGCCTGGTTTGACTTAAAGAGATGTGATTTTCACAACTCATGTATGTTAACTGGTGAAGTCACAACAGCATGAAGTCACAAAGGAACTCAGGGTGCATTCACACCAGAATAGTCCGCTAGACTTGGTACAATTAGGGACTCCGTTCAGTTGGGGGGGCAACATTCTTCTAGACCGAGTTTGCATTTTCTACTGCACTACTGCACTAAACGAATCAGACCTTTTAAATAATGAATTTCACTCCCCGGCAGTGGTGGCACTGCATCAGAAATTATTGAAGCAAGGGAAAACACAACGAAGAAGAAAACTCGTTCATCCATTTATCTAATTCAGGACAACTTCTCTTTCTACCACGTAACATCAAAACATGGACCTGCATCGGATCCTAGCGGTCTTGGGTTTAACAGATTTCTATCAGAAATTTTACCGAGTTCTTCCATGTCTGACTGTGAGCCATTTCTCTCAGCCAGAGCCACCTATCATCCCACAATGTGGTGCACTAAACCCTTAATGCGCTTTGTTTCATAGTCCGCTTCGTATATTTGGTTCGCAGTAGGACACGCAGTTGTGGGCGGACTGAGTCTGCTTCTTTGATCCAAATCAGCTTGTTTGCGCATTCAAAATTACCCGAAGTGGCCTTTTGGAGCAAACAAACTAGGATTTGAATCAAAAAGGCTGATGTAAATGTTTTTAATTGCACCATCAGGTGAATGTTGAAAAGTAATGTTGTGGAAAAAAAAAACAGGCAAAGGCCACATTCCAAAGGGATGCTGGAAAATCATGTTATCATTATAGTATAGAGAAAATAGAATATTTTAGTTTCAGTGTGTGAAGCATTCTATTTGGAAGATCAGAAATGCTTCACCCTGGATAAAAATACAATTATATCTCAAATATATGGCGGTGGTAGTATCATGGTGTGGGCTGGTTATGCGAGATTTACTTCAGGATGTTTTCATTAATAACTTGTTGAATTCTGAATCAATTCTTAATGTCAAGACATCTGTTAACCATAAAAAACACAATGAAAAAGAGGTCATGCTGCAAATGCTATGTTCCTTATCACAGAAATTTGGCCAAAGACAAAATAAAATGAATGTTTAGGGTCCAAATTCCTGACCTAAATCCTACTGAAAGATTACAAAATAAATTTTTCTTATCTGCTAATTTTCTCTTCTTTCAGTTGTTTGAAAATTTAACCAAAATCAAATTTTCATTTGTAACATAAATCATTGTTTTAGTTTATAATCACATTTTTTAAAAGAAATTCTGTACTTTTTTTAAATTAATTTTTGTTGTATTGCTTCATTTAATTAACCAATAAGATGTCTAAAATCCAAAGAATCTCTCCATTAGTCAAAACATGACAAAATCAGGTGCTCCTACAAGCTGATTATCATTGTTGTCGACTGTTAACATTTAGAATGTAAAAATTCTGATAATTTACTCATGTAAAATGCTACAAGGACACAAAACAGGTTTCACTTTAGTTTTATTGAAGCCATGCAATCAGATCACAGCTGCTCTGACAGACACTGCTACTGCACTGCAGAAACCCCCATCTGCTGTGTGAATACATGTGTGGGTGAGTGAACTCAACATCACAACTTTGGCAACACTTCAAAGACTTCATGCATGATCTCAGGACATGTATCCCTGCAGCATTAAATAAGTTAAAACTACAATATGACATAATACAGTTACAAAATAATAAATTATAAACAGATTTGCTGTGCAGAAAACCACATTGTCAGCAGGTTAATAAGAAAATGAACAATATTAACAGAATGTACAGAATCTGACTTGTCTGCTGAGCTGGAGCATGCCAGGATAAATACTGAGAAAAATAATAATGTTAATGTAAACATAAGATCAAACAAACACTTCCCAGTTACACAATGAAACCATGAGGTGAATGTTATCAAACACAGCCAGTGTAAGTCTTCTCCTCCCTCTAGTGGTGGAGATGTGAACAACAGCATTTTATGGTTAAAATACAAACACGGACCATCAAACCTCTGAGAACAATATTTACTGCCTCTTGAATGTTCACCAGTTCCTAAACAAACTGTGGAAACATTTTTATTGTTCCTATTTATTTACAGTATCAATATGCAATATGTAATTAAACTGCAGCTTCAGTTGCCTTTAAGAGGGAAAAATGGAAGTTTAATGTTCTCAGGTTGAAGATATTCCAGTTTCTTCTTTTGTAACCTTGAAGACATTTAATATTTTGGCTTTAAGGACCCACTAGACATGCCTGCTGTTCTGCTTCATCCTGACATTCAGACTGATGGGAAGCTCCAGCTGAGCAGCTCAGCCTCCCACCCTCTGCTCCACTTCCACAGCAGCGGATGCAGCACAACATTCAAGTCAAAGCTTGATGCCTGATAGGTCTACTGATGGAGCTGGTGCAAGTTAAAGTCAAAATGTTTTGTTTTTTTCACATTTTTATATTTAAAAAATCCTTTCAAACACATATATATATATATATATATATATATATATATATATATATATATATATATATATATATATATATATATATATATACATATATATATATATATATAGGCTACATATGGACAAAACACTGCAACATAATGTGGCTGGTTTTAACATTCATTTGAACTACTTTAAGTACATAATATATCATTTTCATGTCGCTGCTGTCGGGGAAAAAACCTCCAATTTCAAAAATTTGTGATTTTTGTTTTCCTTCATAAATCAGTACTATTGGTCACCCTTTATGTCTGTCTGTTGTTTTACAAATATTTAACCAAAGATATATGATGTAAAACACAATATCAAGTTTGATGACATTAGTCCAACTATTACAAAACCATACAGTTTTTTTCATTTTGTGAAAAATGACAGTTTTGGAGATAGGAGGTTTGCGCCCAACAGCGGTGATATTCAAAGTGAAACATTTATGTGTTACAAAAAATATTTCACACTTCTGCTCTTAACAATTTTTCCTTCTATACCATCAACAACTTCTGCAATACATATTATAAAGTACACTTTTTAGGTGAAAGATAACTAGTGTTTGTTATTTACAAAAAGGCCAGTTTGATCAAATTTGAGTTATTTTAGCCATCAGATTTGGATATTTATGGAAATTTCTATGAAGGTTTTTTTTTCCATTAATAAAATGCAAGAGCTGGTATTTCTGTTCTTAAAAACATCGTTTATTGTTTTGCCAGATCAAAATCAGCTGTAGCCTCTAAACTGTACAAACCCCCAGGAGTGCTTGTTATACAGTAATCAACCAAATTTTAAGCTAGATATCTTAAACACATTTTAGGCAATGGATGTTTAAATTTGTGCTTTAGCCCAAATTTGTGGCCCTGTATCTGACAAAAATCACATTAGAATATAGTTATTGATATAAACTGATGAATGAACCCCTTAAACCTGTAATAGTTTAAATCTCGCATCATATCTGAGCCATCTTCCACCTAAAAACAAACTATATTAAATATTTTGACACTGGGTTGAGGCGTCCTGGAAGCAAGCTGTGTTACGCTGTGACTAAACGTTTTCATGGACCAATCAACTTGAAGAAATGCTTCAGTAACATGACCTGCTCTGACTCAACCGTTTCCATGGCAACAAATATTATCAGGTGCATATGAAAACAGAACTAGGTCGTCTCTGTCCTGTCTGGACTATTTTATGTCTATGATTTAGACCTCATTAGCTAAAAAGAACCTGATTGATGAATCCCAATTTTATTGTAGTGAGGGCTGAGAGGATTCAAACAGAACATCACAGCAGGAGACAGAGGCTGAAATCAAATCTGCTTATAGGAAGTGAGGGAAAAATAAAGGATGAGAAATAAATTCAAGCTATTCATTCTAAACTAAATTCAAGCTGACAGCTGAACATCCTGACTTTGTTCAAAAATAAATAAAAGTCTTTTTTTATCAAGCAGAAGAAAATCATGGATGGAAGGTATCAGTTTGTAATTTCTAAAAACTAAATCAAGTCGAAATATGCAAATGAGACTGCAGATAAAAGCGAGCGTTTGCAGACCTTAATGAGCTGCTGCACCTGACTGACATGAAACATGGCCTCAACAAGAGGGCTGCCAGTTGAAACAATAGAAAGCATTATTAAAGTCCTTCAAAGAGTTGTCGGCTGCATCTAAAATTTGCAGCTAGTACAAACAAAAGGGGAACGCTGTAAAAGGGAAACATCTGCCGACTGAGACAGACATCAAAATGTCTGGACTGAAAACTTAAAGAAATTGATTGAACATAAAAAAAACTGGAACAAAAGAAAAGGTGGATGACAAAGCTCCTTCCTGAAAAGCTGATCTGTCAACTGCCGTATATAACTTGTTACCTGTGATGAAAGATCATTTTTGTTCATTATTGAAGGTTCAAGACTCAGGAAATTAAAACTGCCCCAACAAAACCCAGAAGAGATGCAACAAAGAGATAACTGTAATTTCTTTGGTTCATAATTCCATTTCCTAAGCCAGAATAGTACATTTTTTTCCCATTGTTTTTTTTTTTTTTTTTTTTTTTTTGAATAAAATAATTTTGTGTCCGCTCTGAAAAAGATTAAAGAAAATCCTCCAATGTTACAAACTCCTTTTTTCTCTCTCTCTTGGTCAGGGATCATAGTTGTACCAGAATAAATGTCTTCCTCACTCTTTTTATATCTCCATTTCCCACTCCAGTGATCCAGCTGAATTTCTCTCCTATGAGGCCTTAGAGATATTTTACATGAACATCATATTACACAGTCTGAGATGATGACAGCATGGTGTACCTGTCAGTCTCCATACAATGCTGCTCCTGCCTCCAGGTGAAGAGGAGGAGACCCAGCACACATATACACAGAAAATCACCTGTCAACGCTGCTTCATATCAAACATCTCACACACACACGCACACATCATTTACGCTCTCTGTCTCAGTGTTGATGTTATCCTACTATAACCCAGGCTCTCTAACAAGAATATCCTGTGTGTCTTTTTCCCCTTAATTGTCCTTTACTCTCACTGAGGATCATGGAAAAATGAGTCAAGGTCATATCCAGACTTTTCTCCTTCATTCAGTTTGGATGAGCCTTGAACTATCCAGGAAATTCTCCAGAGACTGGAAACAACTATAACAGATTTTCTGTGCTACTTTGAGATTGTCCTTACACCTCCAGTCACAGCGAGTCTCTACTGCTCCTTAGTGTCCATGAGCAAGACGCTAGAAACCAGTCAGATCCCTGACTGCAACATCCTTCATTTCTTATCCAGTGTGTCACATGTGCTAGTTATTAAAGTCAAACAAAGACTTTCCACCAAAACAGATGGGAAAGTGATTAAATTAGGAGATTTGTACCAATGCCTTCTATTGCACACATCTCAGCTACTTGAGCCTGCAGCTTTGAACGAATGGCAGCTTGTGGATATAGATAAAAAGATTTTGTTTGTCAACAGAATTATTTGAAAATAAGGTCGTCTTCAGCTCCACAAGAGATTTTGGATACATGTTTTTGACTTTACAAAAATCAGGGTTATAATCACTCAATGGCCTAAAACATGGTCAAGAAGTCTGTACTAGTAAACTGAAGATATCAGTAAATGTAATTGTTTACTTACACTGGTTTGCACAGGAAATAGCTTCAAGATGTGAAAATTAATTTGAATGTTCCAGCTATGAGAATATAGTATGAGCACACACAGTGGCTGTTAACTGCACTGATATCTGGTTAAAAACACAACCTGACCATGTAAATGAAACAGTTAATGGTCAGGATGTAGAGACATGCTGTTTGTGAAGCAGCTGCAATGAAAAGGAAAAAAAAAAAAAGTAAAAATGCCTTCTTTGCTTCCTCCTAGATGTTTGGTAAGAAACCCACCGGTGGCCCCATCCTCACAGGCATGATAGCGAGGTAGTTGGAGGGCACATAGCCCCTCTGACCACCACTAGCCTCCACCAGGCTCCATTCAGGGTTTCCTCGCTTGTCATGGCGTTCCAGGACACGGACATGCTCACCAGCCCGAACAGAAACTTCATGGTTTCCCCTTGCAGTGAAATCATAGGCTGCCATAACCTGTAAGATAAAAAATAGAGTAAGTCTACCCCTGAATCATGACTATGATCTTTATTGACTTATATCGACCTTACAAGTCCAGCCTGTGCCAAATTACACATTTTTGTGCACCGCCAACTCTTCACATACTTTAATGATGTTAAATAAAACCAACAACAGTGAGACGATTAATAGACAAAAAATAAATAAATAAATAAAATCACTATTTCATTTTAAATTTTTTGACGACTTCGTGGTTCAGGTAGAATCTGGCTGCAGTCAGACAGACTGGCAATGTGGTACCTTCCTACAGGGTTGTAGGTGTTATAGAGTGTATTTTAGGAGAAAAGTGTGAAAAAATCACAACATAAAAGGTTTCTCATCTTTCTCTCCTCACAATCACCACTCTACTCATTCAAGCTTGAAACCCCCCTGCCACACCACCCTCTCTCCCTCCCTCTCCTTACTGCACCTCTGCCTCCAGTGATAGACCTGACAATCCTTCACCTGTCAACTTAACTGTAATCAGGTTGAGAAACAACTGAGAAGACTACACTCAGGCAAGGCAGCAGGACTGGATGGGGTGAGTCCCCGGGTCCTTAAAACCTGTGCCTCCTAGCACTGTGGAGTCTTACACTATATCTTCATGATGAGTCTGAGTCTACAGAGGGTCCCAGTGCGGTGGAAGATGTCTTGGATTGTGGACTACCTGACCGGAAGATCACGGTATGTGCACCTGCAGCACTGTGTGTCGGACACGGTGGTCAGCAACACTGGCGCACCACTTTTTCACCCTCTAAACATCTGAGACCTGCCACCTTCAGAAGTTTTCTGATGACTCTGCTGTATTCGGATGCATCAGTGGAGGAGATGAGGTGGAATATCAAGCTAGTGTGGACTGCTTTGTCACATAGTGTGAGAGCAGAATCATCTGTAGCTTAGTGTGACAAAGACTAAGGAACTGATTGTGGATTTTAGGAGATCCAAAACACCGGCGACACCTGTTTCAATACAGGGTGTCAATGTGGAAGTGGTGAAGGATTACAAATACCTTGGAGTGGAAATTGACAAACTGGACTGGATTAAAAACACTACTGCACTTTACAAGAAGGCCAGAGCCATCTCTATATTTTGAGGCGGCTAAGGTCGTTCAACATCTGCCGAACGCTGCTTTGGATGTTTTATGAGCCTGCTGTGGCCAGTGCTATCCTCTACGCTGTTGCATGCTGGGTCAGCAGGCTGACAGTTGCAGAGACAAACAAACTGATCCGCAAAGCCAGTAACGTTGTCGGGATTGAGTTGGACTCTCTGACGGTGGTATCGGAGAGGAGAATGTTGTCCATAATAAAGACAACACTAAACAATGCCTCCCACCCGCTTCAAAACCTGCTGATCAGTCACAGGAGTACGTTCAGTGAGAGACTGATACCACCTAAATCAGGGGTGTCTAAAGTCGGTCCTCGAGGGCCGCTGTCCTGCAGAATTTCCAAAGTTTCCTGCTTCAACACATCTGACTCAAATTAAATAGATCCAACAGCCTATTAGGTTTTGCACAATGACTCATCAATTTGAGTCAGGTGGTTTTGGAGCAGGGACACATCAACCCTTGAGGACCGGAGCTGGACACCCCTGACCTAAATGCTCCACTGAACGACACAGGAAATCATTCTTACCTGTGGCCATCAAACTGTACAACTCCTCCATATAGCAACAACATCCACTGTTATACATTTACACTTTACACTACATTTACATTTTACTGTCTATCATATTGATAATACTGTTTATATTACTCACTGTCAGGATTTATCCCACATCTGTTTATATAGATATTGTAATGAATTTGTAATTTTTCTTATTGTGATTGCTATCTTTATCTTATCCTTTCTTATTTGGTATGGAGTGACTGTGTGCACACAATTTCCTCTGGGATTAATAAAGTATTCTGATTCTGATTCATACTGTAGCCCAATGTTTCTCCATCCTGTGGCTCAGGACCCCTTGTCCTACATGTTTTACCCCCAATTTCCACTGGGTGCGTGTGTTCAGGATTGAGTTATTTTAGATGCCATTTACAGTTTACAAAAAAAGTGCTCTTTTTGTGGCCCCCCCCCCTCTAATTAAATTTTAGCTTACTTTGCTTACCATTATTTCTAATTCTCCAAACAGCAAGAGATCTGACGGTCTACTGCAGATGAGACTTCTCATGTATATGCCACAAACAAAAAATCCCTTTAAATGTTTTAGTTTTCCTAAGAATTTCTTAAGTGCAATCTTGAAATCAAATGTTTTACAATTCAGGAGGTTGTGGACTATAATCTTTCAAGGACCTTTAGTCTCTGAAGGAAGTTTTTGCAGACAAAATGCAGACTGTCCCTACATTCGTCTTGTTGCTATTGTATAGCATTCTGCAAAAGCTGGTCTAAGTTAAACTTTTACTTGACCAAGAGGAAAAAAGTAAGCATGAGAGGAAGCATGCAGATATATAAAAATGCAAAAAAAAAATAAAATAAATAAAAAATCTCTACTACAAGTCACTGTGATATTCTTTGAAAAGGTTAACCCACTAGTTATGTCTTGACAAATCCCAGCTCATCACCCCATACTCCCACATGCACAGAATGAAGGCTTCCTAATGAGCCCTGTGTTGGTACGACAGAGTGCCCCAGCAGCGCCAACAGCAGAATTTAGCTAGCTGCTCAGTGTCATTAACAAAAACCTTCATCTCAGCTTACCTCTCAGCTTTGACATTAGCTCTGCCCTGACAGTTTACACCAATTATCATTTAATTAGCATTGTGAAGCAGCAACATGCAGGAAAAAAAGGTTACTTGTCCATGATTATCAGCTGAGGAGAGATTCATGTGGTGAATATTTGCTGAAGCCAACTTTCTGATGGAGGTGAAAAACTAGAGAGGAGTGTTATATGGATAAGCAGCACCTCTGTTGATAAAAGGTCATGGCAAATTTGTGTATCCATAAAAGGGAAGCCTAACGAACAAGGATCAGCAACTCTGGTCTTTATCTTAAGGACACTAAGATAGATTTTTACCAATCAGAAACATGAACAGAATTAAAAGTTTAGTCTCCTGGAAAGACCAGGGGAAACTCATCCATGTATTCATCTGAAGTAGACTGGATTACTGTAAAGTAGGGCTGCACAATATTTATCGGAAAATTAAAATATCGGCCAGCATGGGGATATTTTTTTCGTGGTCCGATGGTTAAATTTTTCGGATAAAAAACCCAAATAAATTAATGAAATTTGGGGGTATCTTATTCAGGCAGAGTAACCCTAAAGCAGCCCTAAAGCAGAACCCAGGTTATAGTAAGTTAATAGCACATTTGGAGCCACGTTTCATCTTTCCAAGCCGACGCTTCTTCTCGGATGTGTCCCTCCTGGCCCTCAATGATATCGGTGCCACACAGATCCACCACTTGATCAACAAGAATAACTATATGTAAGTTTTACCACAGACATATGAATGTCTGATGTTAGTCCGGTCAGCATGCTAAGCTTGACAGCTCAGTGGTTGGTTCAAGACTTTAACATGAAAAAAGTAATGCTGCACGCTAGGAGGAAGTTAAATGTTAAAAGTGGGAATCATTGAAGTTTTTTTTTTTTGTTTTTATCATGAACTATAAGATTTTCAGAAAAACTCTCTATGATGTCTGATGCAGTGAAAGCATTCACAATTCTGTAAACCTTTGGTAGATTATTCACTTAATTTTTAGGGTGCACTTTATTTTATTTATTTGATTACATTTTTGTAATGGAGGCTGGCAGTTTGTCAGTACATAGAATTTCATATTTAAACACAAAACTTTTGGAGATAAACCATACATCTGCTACATAATTTTGAAGGGATGCACTTTGTTGATTGAATGGAATTGTCTTTTGCTGCTGTTATCTACAGCAAATGACCACATTAATGTTCAATGACATGAAAAAAATAAACATTTGAAGAGCCAAAACCTTTTGTTTGCTGTTATAGATAAGCCAGAGCTACTTAACCCCTTATCAAGCAGGGTCATTTTGGCAAAAAAGCCTGTAATTTGATCTCTCCAAATTAGAATTACTGCTGTTATTGAACCCTCTGGATTGTAAGTACAGGCTTGGGCTCTTTGTAAAGGCAACACTCTCTAGTTTCACCCACAGCAATCACAATCACTGTAGGTATTACTGATAAATAGTTATACACTTTAGAACACAGAAAAAAAAAATTTTTTGTCCTCGCCTACGAACAGAATGAGACCAATCTTGATGGGAAATATTGATGTTTGACCTATAGAGAGCCCTCAAAAGTAAGGAAAGTCAACATTTAAACTTTCTGCTTTTCTGTAAAAAAAAAAGGCTTTAGTGTTAGCGCTGTGGTTGTTGAGTGTCAAAATGGTTTATATCATAGGAAAGACGAGACTTTGAGCTTTAATTTGATGTGTATATTGTGGGTATTCATGACGGAGGGGCTTGCACACATGGCTGCAATGTTGTTGATTAGTAGTCATGTACCGGGACATCTGCATCGTAAGGGGTTAAATATCAGTTTTTCATTGCTGCATCCAGCACAAACTGCAGATTATAATATAAACATAAAAATATGAACTTATCGGTTATCGGTATCAGCCATGAGAAGCAGAAAATTATCGGTTATCGGTATTGTTTGAAATTTTTCATATCGTGCATCACTACTGTAAAGGTCTTTGACCAGGATTTCCTACAAAGAGTATTATACATCTGCAGCTCATTCAGAACGCTGCTGCTAGAGTTTTAATCAGGACTGAGAGATCTGATCACGCCCCACCAGTTTGAAATCTTGACACTGGATTCCAGTCAGTGACAGAATAGATTTTAAAATCCTTCTTGTTTACAAATCCCAGAACGGTTTAGGCCCAGAATACATCTGTGATATGTTCAGTGAATATAAATCTAGCAGAGCTAGAAAATATATACTTTTTGCTTTGTTTAAAGGAGTTATCACCTGGAAATTGCACTTTTTCCAAGTTAAAACGTGTATTGGTGTTTGACCAAAGTGTTAACTTCCCAGGAAAGCCTTTCTTTTGAAGACGGTCGAGTTTTTCCATATGGGCCCTTTGTTCACAGCAGAGCCACCAACAAGTGTAAACTCTCGCAAACATGTGATTTTAATTTGTTCCTGGGATTTCGTCAACACAGGAGGCTATCTGAATAAGCTAGCCCCTCTTCCACACCTAAAGTCACGCTTTAGGCGTGGAATGATATAATGATATAAAGTCATGCTTTACTGCTAATGCTAAGGTCGTGCCTAAAAGTTTAACCCCCTTCAATGTACAAATGAGCCCCGTGTTTTCTTTTTTATAAGTGGGGTGAAGGGCTCACAAGACAAAGTTGTGGTATTGTGGAACAAAGGTTCAGAACAAGGATGTTCGATTTTTCTTTTTGTTTAATAAGTTTTCAAAAAAATGTTTAAAGACACTGAGAGGACAGTGGATACATGAAAAGCCCAGGTGATGACACCTTTAAAGCTATTTCTTTACCAACTTTTAATATATTAACAAGATTAGTGTTTTATACTCCATTGTGGATTGCCAGTAATTAAAAGCAGGTTCTGTCATTTAAACAGAGTTTAATGCTCTGATGTCTAGCTAATATGAAAAGATTCAATAGAGATTTGAAGCGTTTCCTCTGGTGCTTGGCACAAGTATTTGCATGGCTTGCAAAGTACCTGTTAGTAGTGTGTCATCTGTCTTGTAACCAAAATAGTTCCAAATAGCCGGCCTGCTGTTCTTTAACATCCATATTTTAGTCGCTCCTCTTGCTGCCTTCCACCACCACACTGTTCCACCATCTCCATCTGCTCCATTGCTGCAGCCATTAACATCTACATAGAGCGGGCATCCATGAGGAGAACATTTGATTTGCCATTGATGCACACAGAGCATGATGCGCAGCACTGTTTGGAACAGCGTCACATCACTTCCTTAAAATATGTAGATATTATTGATTTATTATTGAACACAGTTTAGGCAGTTGTTGCAATATGTATATCGTGCATGCTAATATTGTGCTGAAGGTAAATTTTCTATATATTGTGCAGCCCCACTCTGCAGCCAGGGATTCAATTTTTTTGCAGTGATAAAACTCTAGAGTTGACAAAAGAACAGAAGATGATGAAAATGAGTATTTCATACACAATACTACAAACAAGATATGGTGTGTATGTTTTGTATATGAGTAGAGTCAGGGTCACGGTGGATGGATGGAAGGGAGGAGGAGGAAAAACCGCCTGTATAAGGTCACTGGAGCAATCACTCATTTTAACAGGAAAGGCATATCTCTGTCACACACAAGCACAGGTCCTCATAAATTGAGCAAAACACAGACCGTGCACACATGAACACATACATATACGCACACACGCATTCACCTATATAGCTCATGCACACACTCCCATAAACCATAATAAATTTACTGGCCCTGACACTCCTCTCACACTCACTTGGACACAAATGTAAATCAATCTGGCAACATGTGCACACACAAACACACACACACACGCACACACTATCAAGATTTATCTCAGCCTGCAGCCCTGCATCGCATAAATTACCTTGCAACCCTTCACACACTAACCGACTTACAAGGTTAAACAGCTAATTATGGACCTTTCCATTAATAACACACAAACATGCACTTAAACACACACACCCATCTTTCTATCTTTGCGAGAACACTCAGTGTTCTTATACTTATACTGTTCAATCCTCACCATTTAAAAAGTCCTCAGCTCCAAGGTAAAATAAAACAAACTACTCTTGGTCCTCACAAAGATAGATGTACAAAGACAGAAACACACAGAGACAAAAATGCGACAGATTGATGCTTTCATTGCAGAGTGGTGTCACATCCATCAGTCAGCACTTTGGACAACACACAAGGTCTTTACCATTTAATTTAGAAAATTACAGAAACAATTTGAAGTGTGACGTGTCATCATTGAAACACACAGTAGTAACCTGAAGTCTACGCCAATCAGACAGTGTTTCCTTTACCATTATATTACTCCCCCCACCCCCCCACAACGGCAATTACCACCCTCCCAAGAAGGTCAAGTTAATTTGATCCTCTCCTCTCTACATGGCGGACAGCAATACCCCCCACACACCATACAGCAGCCACCATTAAACGGCTGCCGCCACCACCCCAATGCCAAAAACCTAGGGGAAACACTAAATCAACTATAACATTATGACCACCTGCCTCGTACTGAGTACAATCCTTCTCATGAGGGTGTCCTGGAGAGTGAGGTAGGGTTTCTGTGGATTGGTGTCTGTGGAGTTTCAAGTCTAATAAACACCTTTGTTGTGTTCTTGAAGCCCTCCCTAAACAGTCTAAGAATGTGCTACAGAAAGCAGGTTTTCCCAGCAGAACACTGCATTAATGTGAGCAGTATTACATCATCTGTCCATGGTTTTAATAATATGGCTGATCCATGAATATCAAATACTTTTGTTCAAATTTCACAAATTTATTTATTTTCATTTTTTAGGTTTACGTTAAGTTGTCAAAATTAACTGACAGAGATCTTGCCGACCATTCTGTCTTCACATCCAGATGGTATGAAGATTATTGTCCACATGGGGTCTTTTGATATCCTGAGGAGGAAAACTGGCTCCGAGATCCTGAAGAAAGACTTTTCTCTGCTGTTGGAGAGACTGTGTCCATTTGGAGCACACCATGTTCATATTTCAGGACCCATTCCTACAGCGGGTAAAGGAATTGAACTTTTCAGTAGACTTCTTGGCCTGAACACATGGTTATCAAACGCATGTATCATCCATGGGATAAAGTTCATTGATAACTTCGATATCTTTTGGAACTGTAAGGAGTGATTCAGACCTGATGGTGTGCATCCAAATCTAACTGGATGCAGATTACTTGGTGCACACTTGCGTCATGCTGTTGGGACGGCAAACCCAAACATGAGTGTACAGATAAGAGCGAAGGACACAGCAGAGAGGCGATCAACTCCCAGCTCTCCCCCCTCACCAGACCCTCTTCTCACATCACCCAAGGTCTTCAAAGGATGTCTCTATCCCGGTCTGAACCCCAGCGACCACCATCTACCAATGGATGAATGGATCTAATCTGTTAACTTTACCTTGTATAACTCAGAATGCAACAGAGACCAGTGTAAACTTCATAAAGCTAGCTGTACTAAATGTTAGATCTCTGTCCAACAAGTCACTGTTAGTTAATGACTTCATCATTTCTCACAGTTTAGATTTTCTTTTTCTGACAGAAACATGGTTAACAGAAGACACAAGTGCTATAGTTCTTAATGAAACAGCGCCTCCTCATTTTAGTTTTATGAATAAATGTCGAAACGGGAGGAAAGGGGGAGGAGAAGCTGTCTTATTGAAAGATTCATTCCTGTGTAAAGAAATTTCATTTGGTGATTTTACGTATTTTGAATATCTTAGTTTTATTTTAAGGGGCATTCCTAAAATCCTATTTCTAATCATCTACAGACGTCCAGGACACTGTGCAAATTTTATTGATGAATTTTCTGAATTATTGTCGTTATCTCTACTGATTTTAACCATTTCATCTTAACTGGGGATTTTAACATTCACATAGATAACATGACGGATGGTAATGTCAAGGAATTTTCTTCCATATTGGACATGTTTGGTTTGTGGCAACATGTAAAAGAACTGACCCACATTCGAGGTCACATTATTTCAAAGGGTGTTGATATTTCTTCTGTTGCGGTCACTGACTTGGCCTTGTCTGACCATTTTTGTATTTTGTCTGATTTACTGATCACTCAGAATGTCCAACCAACCTGCTCCTCGATTAGGAAGAGGTACATTAATGAAAGAACAAGTGCTAAGTTTGTGGAGGCCATAGCTATGTTACCAACAACCAGTGCAGAGTCAGTTGATGGACTCCTGGATCATTTCAATCTGAAAGTCTTGAATGTAATGGATGCTGTTGCACCGATAAGAATCAAGAGCAACTTGAGCAAACAGAAAACACCATGGAGAAACACCACTGTGGTCACCAGCCTAAATAGAGAATGCAGAAAAACTGAGCGGAAATGGCGGAAAACAATGAGCTGTGCAAGGCCAGAGAGCTCCATTTATCTGAAATGATAAACAGGAACGTCAACAATTCTCACACTCTGTTTGCTATGATTGAAAAACTTACAAATCCTCCTGTACAGATAAGCCCAGAGCTCCTTTCCACTGAGAAATGCAACCAACTTGCCAACTTTTTTAACTAAAAAATTAAAACAATTAGGCAAAATATTAATTCCACACAGTCACACAAGAAAACTAGTCTGTGTCTAAAACCCGGAAATAATTGTGATGTTATGTCGCAATTTAATATGGTCAATTTAAAAATCCTACAAGAAACAGTTTGGCATTTGAAATCAACAACATGCACTCTGGACATGATCCCATCCGACTTTTTAAAAACAGTTTTTACCTCAGTAGAAAGTGATCTCCTACTTATAGTTAACAGATCACTGGCATCAGGCATTTTTCCCAAGTCACTAAAATAGCTGCTATTAAGCCACTCCTAAAGAAAAGGACTCTAGATGCCTCTATAATGGACAACTATAGACCTGTCTCTTACCTCTTTTATTTCCTAGATTATTGAGAAAGTTTTATTTCACCAGCTTAATGACTTTTTATATGAAAGTGGAAATATTGATAAATTTCAATCCGGCTTCCGACCTCATCACAGCACTGAAACAGCTCTGGTCAAAGTGTTAAATGACATTAGTTTGAATACTGATTCTGGTCAAGTATCAGTCCTGGTTCTGTTGGATCTCAGTGCTGCGTTTGATACTGTAGATCACAGAATCCTGTTGCACAGGCTGGAAAACTGGGTTGGACTTTCTGGAGCGGTCCTTAACTGGTTCAGGTCCTATTTAGAAGGCCGGAGTTATTTTGTGACGATCGGCAGCTATGAATCCGAGCGAGTGGCCATGACTTCTGGAGTTCCCCAGGGGTCAGTCCTTGGACCTCTTCTGTTCAACTTGTATATGCTCCCTTTGGGTCAAAAATTACAGAACTACAGCATTAATTATCAAAGTTATGCAGATGATACACAACTTTATGTGTCTCTGTCACCAGATGACTGCAGTCCAACAGACTTATTGTGTCAGTGTCTGGAGCAAATAAACACCTGGATGAAGGAGAATTTTCTACAATTAAATGAAGACAAAACTGAGATTATTCTGTTTGGTAGCAAAGAGAAGAGGGTCAGCATTGGTAAACACCTGGAGACTCGGGCTCTTAAAATCACCAACCAAGTTCGTAACCTTGGAGTGTTGATAGACTCAGACCTGACTTTCAGCAGCCACATCAAAGCTTCACTAAGAACCTTTTTACCAGCTCAGAAACATCAACAGAATTAAAAGTTTAGTCTCCCAGAAAGACCAAGAGAAATTCATCCATGCATTAATCTCCAGTAGGCTGGATTACTGTAATGGTCTTTTAACAGGTCTTCCTAAAACGAGCATTAAACATCTGCAGCTCATCCAAAACGCTGCTGCTAGAGTTTTAACCAGGACTAAGAGATCTGAACACATCACACCAGTTTTGAAATCTTTACACTGGTTTCCAGGCAGTCACAGAATAGATTTTAAAACCCTTCTGGTTGTTTACAAATCCCAGAATGGTTTAGGCCCAGAATACATCTGTGATATGTTCAGAGAATATAGACCTAGCAGAGCTCTTAGATCCAAAGACTCTGGTCAACTCTGGTAAACATGGAGAAGCAGCATTTAGCTGTTATGCTGCAAACAAGTGAAACAAACTGCCAGTGGAGATTAAACTTTCACCAAATGTAGAAATTTTTAAATCCAGGTTAAAACATTTCTTTTCTCATGCGCCTAAGCATAAAATCTGCATGTTAACTTTTTAATTTATCTTGCTTTTATTATTTTTTATTATTTTATTGTGATTATGTGTTGATGCCTTTTACTATTTCTAAATATCTGTAATGCCTTTGTTTTATGTAAAGCACTTTGAATTGTCCTGTACATGAAATGTGCTATACAAATGAACTGCCTTGCCTTGCCTATTCAGGGTGTTGCAGTTCTTCTGTTTGAGGGCTGGGTTCAACAAAGGGTGTCAGCAAGGTGGCAAAGTTCCCAATTTAACACCATATCCCACAAGATTCATTCCTAATCACTCATCTATTGTTGTTGCAAATTCACTTTGAAATTCAGTTTTTAATGGACTTGTTGCATTAAAAACCAATTTTTTTGTTTCCACTTGCATGCTGATGACACCCAGCTTTTTTGGTCTATGGAGCCTGATGAAACTAATGGATAATTAGAGTTACAGGGTTGTCTTGGAAATATAAAGCATAGCTTATCTGTCATTTTCTAAAACTCAAAATCATAGTTCCTGGTTCAAAAAGCCCCAAAGACTCACCTTCAAACCTTTAGTTATCCTGAACAGTTTTTTCTTGGCTCCTGTTTGGAGTAATCTTCAACCAAGACTTGTAATTTAAGTCGCACACAAGTTGCTGTGTTTCATTTTAAGTAACATAACCAAACCAAGAAGCACCTTTTCTGTAAGTGCTGCTAAGAAATTGATCCGTGCATTTCTCAAGTACAGACCTGACTGCTGCCATGACATTTTAGCTGGTTGCCCAGAAACGTCCCTGAATATCTTTCAGCTGATCCAAAACAACTCTGCTGGAGTGCTGACAGGTCATAATTGCCCTGTATTGGCCTCTAAAATTCTTCTGACAACATATAAAACTCTAAATGGTATTGCTCCATCTTACAGTAAAGATCTAAAGTTCCTGACAATGCCACAAGATCTTTTCACTGACTGCAGGTTTACTGCAAAAAATCTGAAGCAAATCTTTTATCTTAACTTAAAAACTCTTTTTAACATTTTATGACTGATTTTATTAATAGTTTATAATTATATACACCATTAAAAAATATATTCTTTTTTTTGCTAGTAAAGCACTTTGATTTGCAATTTGCTTAAAAGCAGTGTCATATAAATGATATATATCATTGCTTCTGCTATGCTAATGTGTTGTTGTTACTGACACATGATCCTGGCACAGCCAATAAAGCAATAACCTAAACACTGAGTTACCTGGAAACGTGGCTGGCTCATGACTCCTAGTGGCTGGCTCTCTGGGGTGTAGGAGTGTCTTCTGATTCCAGTCACACCTAATGGCATGTTGAGATGTGGTGAAGGGGGCGGGTCCTCTGCTGCCTGGTGATAGCGAATGAGCTTTGAGGAAGAAACGTAGCCTCTTCTTCCTGATCAGACACACATATTTGGACTTAGAGGATCCATATAGAGGATTAATTTACATATTTTCACCTGACCAAATATTTTAAGTAAACAAAACCTTTTGCTCTTACTGATTTTTTAAAAATCCTACAAACTTAACCATACTTATTATTTGGGTAAAATAGATTATTTTTTTAATCATTTAGTCTTATATATCTTAAAACAAACCAAAAAAAAAACAAACCAAAAAAAAAAAAAAAAATAGTATAAGACTGGCTTGCAGACTAACCTGTGTAAATAAAATAAAGCCTGGTAGTTGGTTTAGTGTAATGACAGGATACAGCCAAAAGAGGGCACCAAAGTGCTGCATTTAGAAAACCTCAAATGATAAAACCAGTATCCACCTTCCTTTCATCAACATTTACAATCTATTTTGGTAAGAAACCTGTAGAAAACCGTGTAGTTCTCCATACTGTTCATAAGTCATTCCTAACAAATAAACTGCGTTTGTTTTCCTCTTAAAGTCAACCATTCCGATTCAAGTGTCCATGATAACTACAGCACAAACTGAAACTGGAAAGTTGAGTTTGCGACTGGCAGGAATCTAAAAGGTTAATATTTCACCTCCTGCATCAACCAGCCATCTCCGTTTGTCTCCACGGGTGTCGGCCTCGCTTATGATGGCCACCAACTCGCCCTTAGCCAGGTTCAGGTCCAGGTCCCGGCTTCCCACCACAGTGCTCATCACCTGGTAGATCTTTCCAGAACCATGTTTATCGGTCAGCTGCTTCAGGCGGTGTTGAGAGGATGGGCAGAGAGGCTGGCGGAAACAAACACAAAACCTCTGGGTTTAAGCCGGCGTGCATTTTCATGTCATGAACATCGTAAACATAGAAATTTATAAGGTGAACTAACATATTTCTAAGTTTTGGGATTATTGCATTATTAGAAAAAAAATAAAGTTTTACTTAGAAATCACAAATTCATATTAAAAATAATTATAAATTAAACACAAACTGCTCAGATATTTCCCATCAATAAATGCGTAAACACACTAGAAACAAAACAAAACGCTGCAGAATAAGAAGAAAATTCAGAACCTTTCATCTACGAGTAAGTTAGAATCACACCAGAATAACATAAAGCTGTAGACATGATTACTCTTAAGTTTTCACCCAAAAACACGATGCAACAACATCCTGTGCTATCAGTAGGCTATTTTTGTGAGTTGTTTTGCATGTTTCCTTAAGTATGTCACACTAAAAGGCTTTTAAAAGGTGGTAAAGCAGGAAATACTGGCAAGACAAAAGCATGGTATTCACCTGCAAAGGAATAGTGCAAATACCAGTCCAGTGATTATACACATAAGAAACAAAAAATGCATGTTGCTTTGTCTCTAGTAAATACCTGTTCATCCATCCTTTTGTTCACACAATCTAAGATGGAGAAATATCACTGCCATCAAACCAAGTTAGGTTAGTTTAAAATAAAACTAAAATAAAATAAAAATACAATGACTGAGGGATCTGGTTTTGACTTGTTTGAAGCATTAAATTACAATGAAGTCAGGAAGCCCAGTTGCAGCTTCAAATTTCTTTTAGTTTTGTGCTGTGAAATATTGAGATTTAAAGGGCTTAAGTGATATTTGCTGGTTAATATTAGTTTCATAGAACTTGAACCAATTAGCTCATTCAGACGTACGACCCCTTCCAAACATGGAAGCTAGTATAGCCATATGGTGCTTCAGGTCATGATGGGTTTAAAAGTGCATTTGTCTTGAGCATTTGTTGTTTATGTGGGGTATAAAAAAAGAAAGAAGAAGAAAACGAGATGAGATCAGGTGTCCAATGACAGCTGTAGACCGGTGTGTTACTGTGCAGTCTGCTGGTGACTGTGTACTTCTGGTGTTTTAGCTCTTGTATGAGGGTCACACATCAGCTCTGTGTTGTATGGATATTATTTATTAAATAACAAGAACAAAACATTTGCTTCATTTCCTAAACTCAGAAGAAGTGTGAAAGCATCATTATTCTCCAACCTGGACGGCTGGCGAGTTGAGCGAAACCTCCACAGTTTGACATAAAATCTGCAGTTTCGTTGCACCCTTAAGCACAGAAGACTCCGCCCATTCCCAGAATTCACCAGGTTGAAGAGAGCTGTGAGGGAGCTGCAAGGAGACATGGAAAAATGATCACAACCTGGTAACATGAATATTTAAAATTTTTCAGTGATGTTGATGAATGTGTGGTTTTAAGGTTGTACCTGTTGTGCAAAGCTCTGGAAAAGCTGCTCCATGTCTGCAGCCAGGTCTTTATGTAAACAGCTGAACGTCCCCAACATGCTCCAGATCATCTGCAGAGCCAAGCCGTTAAACCGAGGAAGCTCATTGAGGAGCAACGTGTTGATTGTCCTGAGAAAGAAGAGGAGTGGGATTTGCATTTTAAATCTATAATTAATAAAAAACTAAAAAAGACTGACTTTTTTAAGTTGTGATAACTCTTGGCAATACTGGAAAGAGCAAAATATCTTCAAATTAAAAAAAGAATTTCGAAGCTATGATTGCAAATACAGTATACTTCTGTTTTAGAGTAACTCAAACAATCTAAATCCCGGTAGCTTTCTAGGTTACATTAATGACAAACAAGCCACTTAATCCAATAACCCTGGAAGCAGAGAGATCTCTGTGTGGTGGCTACATCATAACTATCAGCATTTTGTTTTAACAAGTGGAATTGAGAACCTACCAGTCCACCGTTTATGGTTTTACATCTACTTACTGCTTACTCTGGTTGCTGTTGGCTCATTCCACCTCAAGCTAAGTTTCAACCAATCATCTAAAAGCCTAGGAGCTGTTAGCTTATCAGCATGAATGCAGGACGATATGACGAAAAGGTGCTAACCAATTCTTCCAATCAAGGCAATCCAATACTACACGCGGTGAAACTGCAGATTACCTGTAGAAATACCTACAGTCGGCCACACCAAGCTCTGAACAGGAGACACACATATATTCTTGAACTATCTTTTGATTCAGATTAATTTCTACACGGCCAAGCAGATGAAAGCATGGAAAAGCTTGGAGACCTTTAACTTCTTTGTGTGTAGGTGGGTCAAGTAGCTGGGATTCATGACACAACCTGCTTTATTTCTATATAACACAAACACACCTTCGGTTTAGGATAAAAGTTTGTAGCAAAAGGTTTAAAAACACGTGAACATGCAAAGATGTCAAAGAAAGATGAGGAAGCGTTAGTACATGTACACAGTCTCATCCATCAGTGGTCCTCCTCATGACATCACTTCTCTTTTATGTTATAACCAGTGTTTGGAGTGAAGCTCTAAGCTCCAACGACTCAGTCATTGTACCAAAACTGCACTAAATCACCTGGTAAATCTGTGATAGAAGTTGAATCATACTTTTAATAAATAAATATATAAAAGTCTCTCCATGCTGACTCCTAATTGAAAAACAATCTACACTTAATAAAATTAAACTAAAAAACAAAGTAAATATCAATAGAAGAATTTCTTTTATTATGTTTTGCTGTTCTAAACATTTTTAGGTTGTCTTTTCATCTATTTTTGCCTTTCCCATGACATCCCTCTACACGGCAGACTCCATTACAACTCTATGCACTAGCTGATTATGCAAATTAGATGATGACATCATTTAGCGACTTCTAGCGACACCGCAGGTCTCATTCTGTACATTTAAAAACTCTTTCTCTACCTGTATGTGTTGGCCACAGCCTGTTCCTCATAGCTCAGGTTAGATTTGGCTTCTATCACTTCGTAGTCTAGCAGCTTGTCGAGCCTCTTCCTGATCAGGTTCCTCGGGCCCACCAGGAGGTCACGGAGTGCACACAGGGGCTTGTAGATTAATGTTCTCATCCTCTTCTCCTGGAGGATGAAGGGAGGACAATATTGCAACCTGATATCCCAGATATATGCTAGAAATCTGCAAAGTTTACGGTTTGTACTGTTTTTTTTTTCTTCTTGTTTTTTTGTTTTGTTTTTGTCTTTGTGTGTGTGTGTGTGTTTAAGCAAAGTATCTGAGTACATCTTCTACCAGTGGGAACTAAATGCAAATAACTCACAAATGTAGGAAGGATCCATTGTCTCAGAGCAGTAGAGATCTCCTTGTAGCAAATGGGTGCTTTCTCTCCATCCATATCCAAATCAAACTCTTCTGTCTTGCAGGCCAAGAACCCCTACAGACATTAGCATTGTACAGGCTGAAAACACTCATTTAATCATGTTGTTTAAGTAAATCATTGGTGAGCTGAATTAGGTTTGTTAAAATAACTTTTTTTGCCCAAAAGCAACTGCCTTTACAAAAGGAAGAAATGGGCCAGCAGGTGAATATAAATATAAATATATATAAAGATAAAGATAAATTCATATAAATATAAATATAAATTCATATAAAGAAAAAGATAAATTCATATAAAGATAAATATAAATTCATATAAATTCAAGATTCAAACACAAAAAACCCACTTTTCTAATTGAATGCACAAGAAAGAAATAAAGACAGAAATGATAGAAAAGCAAAAGCAGTGGAAAAATAAGAAAGATTAAAAAGTGTGGTTTCTGTTGCTTGGACACAGAAACAGGAAACCAAAAAAAAAACTTGGGAGGATCGTTTTAGAGTGAGGCAGGACACAGAAAGTCATGTTTGACCTCAGGATATTAAAGGAGTCTGCACAGTGTGACTCAAACATAAGACCAACTGTACAGAAATAAATGTTCACTAATATTCCACTTCCTCTGGAAACTAACTGGACTGGAAAGACTTTGGATCTTGTGTATGGCCACGCTGGAAAAATCTAAACAGAAATAAGTATGTGGCGTTTGTTGGAAAATACATAACGTTAAACCAAAGAAATGTATAAGGTGTTTTATTCATGTTTGAGAAACTGACATGGTGGAAAAAAATGAAGTTAATTAAAACAAACATCTAGAACCACCTCAGATATGACAATTTATGATGCAGATAATGGGAAGGAAAAAGAAAATTGATCTGAATGTTTAATCTGTAACAGGGGTCCGCCTCAAAACAGCCGGAAAGGAACAAGACAAAACAGGAGATTGGGTCTAGTGAAGCTTCGGTGAAGCTTTAAACACATGTTTTACATCCAGCTTACAACTGGCTGCTATAATCTGGAGTTTAGACCCTTGAACAAGAGAAAACAAAGTTCTTTACCTAAAAGATTGTTTACTATGTTCGGGATACACACAAGGATTTACACAACACTCTGAGTTTCAGGCCTCAATGTCTCCTAATATGATTTATAATACACACTACTGTGTTAAAAGACAGTTTCCACAAAAGCCTTTAGAGTTTTAATCTTCCAGAGACTGGTATTTATATTTTACCATAACAATTAAAATACCTGCAAGTGAAGCAAATACATCTCCACATTTTCATGAAGTGTCAGGATCCCATTTTCCAGAACGCAGAAGAAACCTTCCATGGCATCAAACTCCTCATCCACCAGCTGTAAAAGAATGCAGACTAAGTGTGTATGGACATAAGGGTAGAAGAATGAAAACATGATTGCATAAATGTTGTAAACATTTGTTGTAAAGACGCACTATGTAATTTTCCAACCTTAAAACTCTGGGTCCCTGACACATATGAAGCACAGAGACATTTATTATGTACATTTCTGTTGCTGCCCAGCAGCATCCTGACGCTGACAAACAGCCCTCACAACCTTTGCTTCCAAGACGCCACGTAACGTTATAGCTAAGTTTTCCATTTAAGCAAGCAAGCAGCTATCAACACACTGGACGTTTCGAACGTGCACAGTGGCTGATTCATCAAAGTAACGCAAGATCAAATTATCAAAGGAAGAAAAGAAAGAGAGAAAGAGACAGAGCAAGAGATAAGACATGAGTCAACATAAGTACATAAGTATTTTTATCATTTGCAGAGAGCTCACAGTACAGATAGGATGCAAGATGGATGCCAAATTCCCCGTCATTAGGGGGCATGTTACTGAGAAAAGTTGCCAAACTTAGTTCATGTTTCAATTGTTAGAAATGCACTTACTGCTTTCATAATATTTCATAATATATTTTCAAATGTTTGTCACTGCTCACATTTAGCTACTTAAATGTGATGAAGCTGTGATCACTTTGTAAAGTTCCTTTATATCTGGCTGAAAATGGACTTCACGATGAACATCAGCAAAATCAAAAGGTGAAGTTAAAGGAGCACCAATAAAAATGCAGGACATGTACAAGGAGGTCCAGATATAAAGTCTTTGATCAGTACTGTGAAAGCTAACAGATGTGTATCAGACCAGAACAAACTGCTGTTTAAATAACGGATCATGTCATATTGTCTTTGCCTACATTCCTTGTAAATCATTCATTACTGAGGTGAAGCTGAAGGCAGTGTATGCACACAGAGACTTCTTATTGTTTAGATGCCAAACAGCCCTTCCTGGGCAGTGATTGGTCGGGGTCAGTTACAGAACAGCGTCCTACCTTAGCAGCTATTCCAGTCTCATGTTTGATGTGCTGGCTGAGCCTCGCTGTCTTTTTTGCGATGCTGTGGGTGTTGAGACGGTTGATCTTGTCCTTGATGGTCAGGGTTTCCGTCTTTTTGTATTTGTCAGCTAGAAAGCAAAGTAAGAGGGGGACTTCAAATCTGTTCAGCACTTGCACAAGGTAACTTTGTGTCAACGCCGTTTCCTTCATCAGAAGAAGACAAAATCAGATGCTTTCACTGTCCTATTTGGGGAAAGTCTCACCAACTTCTCTGAAGCGTTTGTACTCATTGATGCGACAGTTTAGGGCGATGGAGGTGTGAGCAGTCTGCTCCAGGAGTGCATACGCTGTGTGAGAGGGATCAGTGTGTTTCTGGATGGTCTGCAGGAGGAGGGGATAGCGGGCAATTCGCTGCACAGGCATCACTAAGAAGAAGCTCAGAGAGGTGGCGTTGACTTCAGGCCTGGAGGAAAAGTAATAAATGTTACATGTGCAATATTTTCCATTTGTGAGACCAAAGAAAGTTATAGAAACCTACGCTGAGGCCTTGATGATTTTGACAATATCATTCCAGAGCGCCTCCTTCTGTTTGTAGCTGTTCTCCACTATTGTAACCTGGTTATAGTTGGTCAAGTATTCCTTATAGGCTGCTTCAATGTCTGATGACAGGCTGAGGAACGAACCACCTGTCAGGAGAGAAAAATGTGTATGTACTTATTTACAGAAAGGAAATACACAGAAAATAAAGCAACATTAAAATCTGATTCAAATTTTTATCAGACAAGGAAGCAGCAACTTTAAAATACTTTAAAATTGGCTTCTTCCAAGATGGAATGCTGATATTCAAGTCCCAAGAAATATCAACACACAAAACTACTATAACCAGAAAACAGAGACAATCCAATGCAACGATATTAAAGTTTGTGGGATAAAACTGCTTGATAGAGATTTTAAAGACGTGTACAGGATCCCTTACAGAGCATTTCCAGGAATTGAGGGTCTCCAGACTGGGCCTGCCTCTGGTCCAAAAGGCTGAGGAAACGACTCGACACGTCAATCACCTCCTCTATGTAAAGAAACATGCTGTCCAGGTTGGCTGGAGGAGGCTTTAGCAGACATGCAGATAGAGGAAAATATAAAAGCACATGAAAAAGCAAAACTGCACTGCAGCAGTGTAGTGCCTTAATGCATACTGGGATCATGGGGGTTAAATATGGTGCGAAAACCAGTTTTAGTCCAAACTCAAAGTTTTAACTTCATTTTAGCAGTCATAGAATATAAAAAATATTCATCCAACTTGCCTAAATACATCAGCTTATATTCTACAGCTCTTGTGCATGTAGCTCTAAAATGATATAGATGATTCTATGTAAACTATGAAGTGAAATTAGTGGTGAAATGGTTACATATTAGATGATTAATAAACGTGTGCATAACTTCAGGAAGTCAGAAATGTATGTTTAAATCCACAAATAAATATCATGCAGTTTGAATACATGTTTGTATGTATAAAAGTTACTTTATATTACAAACTGAACAAAAATTTCTATTAAATATAGATTTTTACCCTCAACCTCACAGTGATAACTTTCAGGTTCAGCATGCTGCCAAATATTTATAACTGCAAGATGTTTTCAACCAAGCATTTTATTTCAGAACTAACTTATAATAATTTAACATTGACCTTTGTAAAATCATGATAACAGAGATTTCAGCTGATACAGTACAATTTTGCTTCACCTTTGGCACATGGTGCTTACTTTGGTCATTTATTAATTGAATCTTTAATCTGTGATCAAACCAAAACAATCCCAGAGCTGTTGGAGGTAAAAACATGTTTAACTCAACATTTCCCAGTCTAAAAAAGAAGAAAATTTAACGGAGTTGGGTCTGCAGAAGTCTTGTTAGTCCAATGAGTCCTCAGCTGTTATGAACGTGGCAGGAATGATGAGTCCAAAGTGAAAGTTCATCTAAACTCATCCTTCAGAGGAACTTTGATGAAGGGAATTTTGTGACATATACACATCATTCCTTTACTTCATACTTCATTTTCCCCCAACAAATCAAAAAGGTTTTATAAAAACGGGAAATTGAAATTTTCTGCATATTTGTGGACAACATAAAGGCCAAGATAAAAATGGAAATCTATAAAAAAAAAAAGAAAAAAGAAACACCATTGTGGCTAGTAATATTTAAATGCTAATTTTAGAATTGTTAGTTTGAGGTTTACTACATCTCAACTAATAAAACATTTAAACTATAAAACATGTTTTCAGTGATTCTGCTTCTTGCTGAATGCAGCTAATGAAGATGCATTTTGTCCATCTCGGTCTATTCTAATGAGGGAAAAGTGGGCAGGCTGACTCACGGAAGAGAGAACAATCTGCACATTGCCAGAGAAAACAATTCAGCGTCTTATCGGCCTCACAATGCCAGTATTCATGTGGCATCTTTCGCTCTCCAGCCTTTCTCCATTTGTCCTTCATCCATCATTTTATTCTTTTACACGCATTTTAATTTGTATTTTTCACTAAACATGTTTTTCAACCTGGCTCTTATTTTCTCACTGCAAATATGCCATTTACAGTTGAACAGCTCATTTCTTACAACCTTAAAATATAGTATTCACTGATCATTTACTTCCCTCACAGGCACCCAGCTCCTTTACCCTTTCAGAGCTTTCCAGTTTCTGATTCTCTTTTCCTTCCAGGTTGTTTTATTTGCATGCTCATCCACAGTTTAGGTCTCGCAGCCCATAAAACCTGATTCCATTATGGTTTATGATGGCCCCATTTCATTACCACTGTGGTAATGAATGACTATTTTACTGCAATAAGCAATACCTCAGACATAATGAAAAGCTGATGATAAAAAGGCCACAGCAGAGCAGACTGTGGGATTGCTGCAGCGTTACCTCAACATCGGCAACTTCAAAGATATGCGAAACAGCAATGTGTACCCAGTTTCTTCTATAAAAATGTTTACATTGTGCAAAATGTACTTCAGGTTGCCCAGACAGTCCCATATGTTTGCACTCTGAGACTGTACAATGTATACAGCTATGCTGTGCAAGCCCCTGTTTGCAGATGTTATGGGCAGACCAGGGCATTGGCTCATAAAACGGATGATAAACCATGAACCACAGTGTAATAAAGCAGGCTCAGAAACACTGAAGGTACACTCTACCTGTTCGTGTGAATCTAGAGCAGGGAACAGCCAATGTTTTGGCTTTTTAATGTAGTCAGCAGGTGTTCAGAAAGGGGCTCATTTTAAAATTAGTCCCAAATTTAAAAAATATATCAACGACCTTCACTTATTTTCCCTTAAAGTACCTGATTCTTCTGACACTAGACAAAATATAAATAAAAAGGTCGCTTCCGCTAAATTTCTTGGTTTCTTGAAAAATGAAGTTATAATGTTAATAAAAAAAATTTTTAAAAAAACTATCTAAACCCTTTTTAAGTGCTTTCTCTATGCAGTCAGGGAAATATAAGTGTGTTCTTCTCTCTGTGTTAGACTGGTGATGGTATTTAAATGCAGACCTTTTCCTTACTTAAACAAGCTCACACTCATCACTGCACCTTACCGTCTCTGCAGAAACGACCTCTCTAAGCCAGAGAATAATAACTGTTGTATACTGTAAACATAATGTTAGTTGGGCAAACTATTAAAATTACAGCCTTTCACTCATACGACACCAGAAAAGATTATAGAACAGCTACAACCAGATGTCAGATCTTTTTTTAATCGTCCCTTCATTAAATGAGACTCAAACCACCATCATCTCACAGACGCTGATGCCTTCATGAACACAACTGGCCTGAAAGACACCTGTTGCTGTTTAACACCCATTTTAGCTAGAAGACAAACACTAGTTTTAGTTCATTGGAACCTTTTTCTACCCCCTTTTTGAGTGTGCTAGCCATCAACAACAACCCACCAGTCATTCATACCTGTAGTTTCTGCAGGTTGCTCCTGATTGTCACAGTGCTGACTTGCAGCATTTGAAGGTAATTCCTCTCCGACTGGACCAGCTCTTCTATAGCCATCTGCTGTCTCTGAGCAGCCCTTTCTTTAGCTGCTGCTTCCTCTTCCTCAGACTTCTTACGGGCCTCTTGTGCTTCCTCTGCCAACCTCTCCTCTGATATCGAGTTCTCCTCTGAGAAACTATCATGTGAGGAGAGTCTTACATGTATTTGAGCAGAATTAATATCTTCACATTCTGAGAAATCAGCTGGCGATTTCACAAACACAGACTCCTGCATAGTTTCCTGCTCTGAGCTGAATTTCTCGTCTCCATCTTGGTCCTCTTCCTCTGTGGTTCCATCTCTTTTCTGGAGCTTTTCAGTCCCTGAACTTTTCTTAGCAACCTTTTCTGCTGCTCCTGATGAATATCGGGATGCTGCTTTAGGGAGAGGCAGTGTGAAGGAAGAGGGCTGGGGCCTCGTGGGAACCTCCATGATGGTGATCACTGTCAAAGAAAAACACTATTAAAAAGTGTGCACAATTCTTGATTATCATAGAAGTCTACAGTTAAGAGACCAGCTTACTGGCTGGCAGAAAACATGGCTTCACAACAGAGCTCTTACTGGAAACAGTGGAAAGGATTATAAACCTTTTTTCAGGAAATGGATCCAAATGACATGTGGCAAAAGTCTTTTTTTTGTTTGTTTGTTTGTTTTTTGTTAATCATTTTGGACTTTGTACAATTGCAGTTGGAAGGCTTGGTCCATTACAAAACCAGTTTCTTAGCTCCACTTTTTTTTGGGGGTGAAAAAAAAACACAAAAAAGGAAAAAAAAAGTATCTGTATGGCTGCATAAGCTGGTCATTTCTGTCAGCATCTCTTCTGTTTTCACAGCTGTACTGTCTCAACAGCACATGTCAAAAGCGGCAGATTAAACTAAAATATGATGCAGCTGTTACACGTACGTTGTAGACATTGAAGACTGTAAAACTAAAACAGTCTGAACTTTGCTGAGAACTGCCATGCTGTGCAGGACTTCATTATTACATAAACAACATCTGTCATACATCTACAGCAGATACGATGACGAGTTATTCAGTCAGTGATAAATACAGTTATCATTATAGTGACAAAATAAGACGGCTTGTTTATTGCTTGCTGTACAGACACATGCAGAGAGGGGTGGAGGTAATGTCATGGATACTTTGAACTGAAGCGCCACATGTTAGCCCACCAGGAGGCTGGCAAGTTGCTTATGGGATAACAAACGCTGCCACTGCTGTGACAATTAGGCATGACACGGTTCAGCTCAACAACGTTCTGTGGCTTTATGGGTTGGACAGTGCTGACCATTTTATCTTTGACTCAGTGATTAAATTACAACGTCTGTGTGAGGAGTTACTCATGACAACATTTAACATTGGGCTGAAGCTAGATTTTCTTCCATGAATCATAATCCTGATACCACAGTAACATCTTTATGATACATTACTTTGAGAGTTAACATTATTTTCCCCACACTGTTATGTTCTGTTCTAGGGTCACGTTGAGTTTATACAACACCCTGATAAGATGCTGAACTGTTGTGTAAGTAAATTCTCACACTCAACCGTAGCATGCTGCATAAACACACACAAGTTGTTTTCAGTCTCTTTGACTTGAATATGAAGTCCAACCATTGAAATGAGCTTATACAAGTTAAAAATGAAGTGTGCAAAATGAAAGTTTTTTATTTACTTTGCAGATTAAAATGATGTATATCCAACAGTGCTCCCTAGTTTTTCATGTGAGAGCATTTAAAGCCTGTTTTGATAACCACAAGAAAGCAGAACTTCAAGTATTTCTACATACACTAATACAAATTTTGGTACATCACACTTACTTGCTCAAAAAGGTTCATTTTGTGTTCTTTCATAATATATGAAGAAAGGAAGACTGCTGTTGCCAGTCGAAACATGATAAGGTAAAACAAACATCTTCTACTTCAATCTTTGAAAGAAGCAACCTTTAATATATTCACTTCCTTTTCACACCAGGATTTTACTACAACTGGTATTGAGACTAATGTTTCTACACCATCTTTGTCACAGATGGTGTGGAAACGTTAGTCTCCCTGAAGTTTGCACAATAAAGCTGAAAATTCATCAGTGAGCTCCAGCTCTTTCTACTTTTTTAAGTCTGATGTCCTTTAAATGTGAAGCACCTGATTCAGCTGGTGTTGTGCCTTTATTTCATTCAAATAGATGGAACAGTGAACCTTGTATGGCGTGGTAAGGCCTACGTAGCTATGCACATACTTGCAGGGGTGATTCAACCTCCAGCAACATTATCAGCATTTGTTAATCCATTTTGAGAGCATTCATATTGTATGATTTTAGTCAGAGCATCATTTTAACATGCAATTTAAAAGTTTGGTTTTGATCTAACTAACAGGATAATGAGTTGTTCCTTAGTACCTTTGTTTTTGACAGTCATCTTAATTTGATGTCATCTTAACAGCTATGAAAGGACACACACACACACACACATACTGCCTGAAAAAACAGGTTAGTATGGGTGTTGTCATTTATTTAGTCTAATCCTAACCCTTCCCTCCAAAAAAAGAGGTTTAGGGGTTTCTAAGCATATGGTGACCTACAGATCAGGATTACTGAGAATTACAACTTGAGCTAGAAGCTAAATCTCATTCTTTTTACTAATGATGGAAATCACTGTAGATCCACAATCAAACCTCAAACTGCTTTGTAAAATATTTCTATAAGTTTGGTCTTTGCTATGGTTGTTATGATAGACTGTAGAGTTCAAACAGAATTAAACGCTTAATAAATAGCTGACTGTAGAGGTTATCATCTACCATGAGTGGTGCTACTTTCTAAAAAGTATTAACAATCACAAACGTGTCTTAAAACAGAAAAATATAAGACGAGCTAAAACTATCCCATTTCAGAGTAAGTAATCAGAGCTTAAGGGTAAAAACATCTGCTGGTCACTAGCTGCACCAAAACACATGCAAAGTCACCAATTATCCTGACAATAGAACTGTGTGTGAGGGACAGAGAACCATTAACAGTATTTACAGGTGATGAGGGTGTTATTACCTTCTGCAAAAGCCCTGATTCAGCTGTGGTGAACCGTGATTTCCGCTCTTTATCTGTTGGGCTGAGTCTGGACTGAAGCAGAATCTGCTGCAGAGGAGACACTGCTGCAAGGAAAACACAAACACACTGCTGTAACTTTCTCCAGTGACTCACACACAGGAGGCTGCTGCTGGGACTCATGTGGCAGGAGTGTGTGAGGGTAGATTTAAGAGTGTGTGCGAGTGAGAGAGAGAAAAACACTGAATGTGAGTGTGAGGAAATGGGGGATGGGAGTGGATGGGAGGGAAGTAAATGAGGGGAGGGTGGCCACACACACATTCACAAACACACATACACATGCTGCTGAATAAGCTGACTGACTGCAGCAGCTGTTTAGAAGAGGAAGTGGTGCTTACCTTAAACAGATGCTGATTGGCTGACAAGTCCTCACAGTGGTCTGAAGGACCAATCAGATGAGACCTTGAGGGGCTTCATGTGACACAATGGGGACCAATGAAGACCGAGAAGCTGAAGTGATTGAAGTTTTCCACTCATAAAAAACAAAAGCACAGTGGGACAGCCCATCTTCTTCCAGTTTCAAAGGGACTGTCTGGTGGAAAGCAACCAGAGATTTAAAGTCACTCCTTTAAATTTTTTTGTGTCAGCCTGAAATGTGAGATTTAAGGAACTTTTGTCTCAGTTTTATTTTAGTTAAGAGCACTCACTGGTCACCTCAACGGCATTCAAATTAGAGTTTGAATAAAAGTCTGTAAGTTACTGAGTCCACATACATATAAACAGAAAGCTTGAATTTCTTCAATAAAGAACAAGTTAACCCCAAATTCTCCCCAAAAAGTTTCCATCCATTCCACACAAACAGATTAAAACAATGGTTTTGTGATGCTAAAAGCAAAGACGAGATAAAAAAAAAAGAAAAACACCAGATTTTTGACTGCACTGAGAAATATCACCAGGAAACATAACATACATTTCCACTGCTATGTTTATGTCACACAGCTGAACGCATCTATGACAGAAACTAATCAGTTTCTGATGCTACAGACTCGTCATGAAGAAAAAAATATTACAATGGTTGTGTTTCTAATCTAAATTTAAGCAAAATGTTGATAACTTTTTGGCACACAAGCCTCTGGGAATCCCTATCCAACTATAAATTTATTTTGGATGGCATTACCTTAACTCCCAGTGTTATTCTGAAATAACAAGGTGCCATTTTTTTCTGGATTTGTTTAAAAATTCACAAATCAAAACGGTTTCCTGGAGTGGCTGTCTTTTAACTACAGAACTTTAAAAATCAGTAGCGCTTTTTACCAAAATGGCACTGAAAACCTCCCCATGTATTTATCACATCCAGGCTGGATTACTGTAATGTCAGGTGTCAATAATTAACTGAAAATCTTTTAGCTGATCCAAAATGCTGCAGCCAGAGTACTGACTGCAGCCTGGACAGTCCACATTTAGTTTGTAAAATATGGAATCTAACATTTCTAAAGCCTGGTACACACATAACGTATTTGGGCTGTTTTTGTCCTGATTTTGCCTCTTCCCGACCTCAGACGGCATACGCCCGATCATCGTGAGATTTCCCTGTCCAATTATCATTTGGTCTGTGGTGTGTTATGAGCCGATTTGTCCCGATAATTGGCTCCGAAATGGGTCGTAGCCGACAATTGGGAACATTAAACATATTTAATATTCCAGTGCCGATTTCTGAAGAACACAGACGACTCGTGCATTGTGACTGCGTGGGTGGTGATGTGGCACAGAATGTAGCCAATCAGAGAGCGAGCTGGCTGGGGAGCAAGGAAGTAAATAAAGTCCGTGTTCACGCTGTCTCCAGTCTGTTGTTCTTTTTAGTTCAGGCTTTTTCTGTTAACAATAGTCCCAAGACCACCATCACTCCCTCGTCCTATATATCCTCTTCCATGCTGTGTGTTGTGTTTTCCGAATGTTTCTATGTTTCTTCTTCTTCGTTTTTGCCGGTTGTTGCTATGGTTCTTCTTCTACGTTTCAACGTTTGTCCGGCTCGGAGGACTAGATTGTAGATGAGTTGCTGGACAGCATCGTCATGTGTGTGTTGTTCCGTGATTACATTTTGGGAGCATACCACACACAGTACGATCAAAACTGATTTTTTTTTATCTTCAAGTATGAGGTCTTAACCAGATAAAACATCTCATAAGATCAAAAAAATCATTATGTGTGTACCTGGCATAAATCGCTCAAAAGTTACAATATTTTTAAGTCCCTTATCTGAAAATTTTGATTCCTCATTATCCAACAACAGTACTTCCCTCCCAAATTGTAACCTTTCCAGACTGCAGCCAGTTTCCAGGTCCAAAAGGGGGGAAGAGCTTTTAATTTTTGGGGAGCCAGCTCCCCATCAGGGTATGAAATGTTGACAACCTGTGGACTAAAAATGTATGTCAATATCACTTTTGTTTGTTAATCAGTTTTTATATGCTAGAATAACCAATTTTATGTAAATACATCTGTTCCAGCTTAAAAAAAAAAAAAAACTACAAAAATAAATACTAGCATCACATGCTTGTGCTGAAGAAAATGGCAGAGGTCTTCTTTTTTATTTTTTTAAAAACTTTTCAAAGTATAATTTTGTTTTGAGTCTTTCTTCACAATTTAGGTTACCACATCTTTTACAGACACAAGTAGCTAATCCTTCACTTCACCTGATGACACAACATAGGTTGGGTTAGTTACTGAAAACCAGGTAATGGAAACGTGACTAATTCTCATTCTATATTTAGAAACAGTTCAAAGGCTTGCTTTGAACTGAATACACAATTCATGGTTAAATGAATGAATGAATGAAATGAATGAAAAATACTTTATTAATCCCAAAGGGAAATTCAATATTGTAGTAGTAGTAGTATTTTTTTTTTTTTTTTTTTTTTTTTTATAAAACAAAACAATCACATTAATTAATTAAGGGCTTTGTTCTTCAGCCTGATAGCTGCTGGAAGGAAGGATCTTCTGTATCTCTCTGTCTTGCATCGGACTTGAACAAGCCTCCCACTGAACACACTCTGTTGTTTCGTCACGGCGTTGTGTAGAGGGTGTGAAGGATCTTCCATTATCTTCGTCAGCTTGTACAGAATTCTTTTTTTGATGATCAACTCCAGCGGCTCCAGAGTTACTCCAAGCACAGAACCGGCTTTCTTGATCAGTTTGTTAATTCTTTTCAAGTCTCTGGTTCTGATGCCGCTGCCCCAGCAGATTGCTGCAAAGCTGATTGCACTTTCAACAACAGACCTGTAGAACATTTGTAACATTTTGGTGCAGACGTTAAAAGATCTCAGCTTCCTTAAGAAGTAGAGTCTGCTCTGACCTTTGGAAACATGGCTCTGTTTAGATTTGTTTCTCCAGATATTGTCAGGTTCATAGTGAAACCTGTTAAACATGACCTACTGAGTCAGTAGGGTAGCTCGTCTAGGCATTATAAAGTGGTGCGATATGTTGTCTCAACTCCCAGCACTTAAAATTACAAGAGGTTGGAGTCTCAGGAGACACTAACAGAGGCACAAGTTCATATGGTCACACCATGTTCAACTGAGGTCTGAAAAGAATTATAATGAGATGCAAGAATGGACCATCCTGATACAATGAAGGTATTCATAGCAGTCTGACTTGATGAGTATGGAATGAAGGAGGCGTGAAGGCAGGAGTAAATCTGGTTCAACACATCGGTATGTCAAGGAGGAATGTTGCTGAGCTTCTTTATCAGCTGACTTGTGTTAATCTGATGGCAACTCAAGGTGTACGTCAGAGGAAAAAAAGTAGTTTGAGAATAAACAAAACATTTAGTCATTACTTCATAATGACGTCTGATAGCAGACATCCTGCTCAGAGATAAAATCCGCTTTGCCAAGTAGAAAAATGCTGGATTCCAAGAAAGTATGCAGCAGAGCCCCTAATGTTGCACAAGTGTTGACAGATTGTGATAATACTTATGACATAATGGTAACGCTTACTTTTTTTGCAGATATAACACGAGCAAAGTCCACCAAATCTAGACTGGTAGTGTGAAACAGATACGACACACTGTGCTTAAGGTCAGTGAGAAGCCATGTTATTAGGGCTGCATGGTGGTGTGGTAGTTAGCGCTGCTACCTCACAGCAAGAAGGTCACTAGTTAAGAGACTCAGCTGGGGAGGGATTCAAACAGCCTTTCTGTGCAGAGTTTACATGTGCGAGTTCTCTCCAGTACTCTGGCTTCCTGCCACTGTCCACAGACATGCATGTTGGGTAAATTGGTCACTACATGTTCCCAAGTAATGAGTGTGTGATAGTCTGGCTGTGTAGGTCCTACGATAGACTGGCGACCTGTCCAGGGTGTCCCCTGCTTCTCGCCTAGCAACTGCTAGGATAGACTCCAGCCCCCTGTAACCCTGTATAAGCAGTACAGAAAATAGATGGATGTTTTACTAAAAGGATCTAATTTATTTTTCAACAATAAAAGCAATAAAGAAAAAAAATTATACTGTTGGTTACTAGGGATAGAAACAATACATTGATCTGATTGATTCAATAACAATCCAACAGCATTGAACCAAACTGAAAATACTGACCAAACATTAATACGGTAATCATTTATTTGTAAGCTTAACTTAAGAAATGCATGTAATTGTTTATATGTCCTTTGTTGTAACAATCAAAATGTATCCATGTATCCATATCCAAAGATGTGGTGTGTAACTATAATAAAGTCAAGCTATACTACCTTGGTTATTATAAGTTTTAAAATTTTTAAAAGTTTTAAAATTATTTTATTTAATACTCCAATTCGCAATGAGGTTCACACTTTGTGGCAAAATTTATATCAGCCAGCAAATTGATATCATGTCATGATTAAACAGTGAATTCAAAATATATTCAGTATCTTCATTCATTCATTCATTTATTCATTCTCTGTACCGCTCAGTCCATTATGGGTCACAGGTAAGCTGGAGCCTATCCCAGCATTTTTAGCAGGTGAGGTGAGAAGTTCAGTATATTAAACTCATTTTTCCATCATCAATCTACACTCATTACTTTACCATGACAACAAAAATAATCAAAGAACTTGACACAATTAGTCAACCCAGGTCCTATTTAAGAAACCAGGAAGCACAAATCACCTGCTAGTACCATCTGAACAGTTAAGCATGGTGGAGGCAGCATCATGCTGTGTAGGTGGTTTTCTACACTTGTGTGTTTTCTAAAACACATAAGTGTCTAAGGAACTCTGTGAATGTCCTTAAATGGCCAACCAGTTCTTGCTTAGTACTGAGTAAAGCATCTGAATCCTAAATGTGATATTTCTTTCATTTTTTTTATAATAAACAACAATTTCTATAATTTTGTGTTTGTACTGTCAATATTAGGTGTGGATTGATGAGGAGGAAAAGTCAATTTAACTGTTTTTTACATAAGGCTGTAACATAAATGGTTGAATTTAAAGCAGGCTGAATACTTTGAGGTCAATGTATGTATATCGGATTTGAGCTTCACAGAAAGGCCTCTGAACCAAACTGTCCTGTAAAAATCATCTTAATATTTAATCACTGCATTCTAAAAAACAAAAAACAATTCAAGTATTAGCTACAAATGATTTTAGTCTGCAAAGATGACAAACACACTGCTGTATTTTCTTACAAATCACTTCTATGTAGGACTCTAAGACAGAACAGATTCTATCATAACTCTCCACATTTGTACCTCCCATGCACATGCAGTCAGACTAATATCAGGAGTGAAGAAGGAAGGTAATTCCAGTAATGACAAGTGAGGTAAGACGTGTTAACTAAACACCGTTCTATGTCAGGGGTAAACAAACAGCTCTTATAGACTTACTCAATGTCTGTCTGCTCCTGTTTGTTTAAAATTTGTTTTGACTATCTGAGTTGATCATCAGCTGTACTTTGTCTACAGCACAGTAACTTTACATGATGAAATAAATTACAAACAGAACAAAGGTGGAGTGATGTATTACTGAGTATGAAGCAACATTTAGGGTAACTGCAGTGTTGTGCTGGTTCCTAGCTACTATATCTGTCTGTTTTACATGAGAACTTGACAGCTTCACTTTGGTGATCAAGATAAACACGGTGATCAAGGTAAACTGACTGGTTTTTCAAACAGATATATAATAAAAGCAAATATGAGAAACTGTCCCTCCTGAAGAATCAGGGGACAATACTAAAAAAAAAAAAAAAAAAACACATTTTTTTTTATTTCATTGTCAGCATGATTGCCTCCTCCTTTAAAGCACTTTGATCCTCTTTTGATATTGTTGTTATTAGCTAAAATGAAGTAGCAGAGTCTCTTAAACCTACACAGGAAGGCTTCTTCCTGGTGCAGACCGTGTGACAGAAGAAAAAAAAAGCTGAAGGAAGATGACAATGCTGAAAATAATACTTGTGAATGCATCCTCTTTGCTAAGTCAGCATTAAATCTTCCTGTCAAACTCGTGCTGCAGCAGCATTACTGGCAATGATGACAGAATTGTGAGATACGAAACATTGTGGGTATATTTATATTAGTTTAGGCAATCAATATTTATTTATATTGCGCTTTACAACACTCAAAGGTGACCAAAGTACTTTCCAATAAAACTAGTGCAAAAGCAATAAAATTGTGAAACGAGAAGTACATCAATAAAATATAATAAAAGTAAATAACATGTCACAGGTATTAAAGGCCAGTCTGAATAATATGTTTTGGCTTGGGGTGCGGGGGTTCAGTATCATGCCTATAAACATAAACACAGGGGTGGTGATGAGTGTGGGGAACGCAAATGTCTGCTGTAAAAGCAACAATCTCATCATACTGATTTTATATGAATGTGCCAGTAAGTACAAACATGACTGCATTGGTCAGTAGGATCAAAGAATAGTAGTCATCAGGCCCTTCAGCTGGAACACTGCAGGTCACAGATGGCTTTATAACTACTAATCATTGATCTAAAAAGGGACCTTTTTTCTCAGTACGACTGAAAAACACAAGAAATCTTTTTGTTTTTTTGGTTTTCTACAGTACCCACTAAGCAATGAGTGCCTTACTATTACAAACTCATCTGGTTTTAAGCAGCTTTCCTCTTCTCTCACATATCTGAATATTTAAAAATGGGCAATGTGTGCTATGAGTGTATACATTTTAAAGAGGGTTACTAAAGTCTCACTAATTTTAACCTCTTTTTCACAGCTGATGAAAAGCAAAGTAAATATCTGTCATCCTCATGTATACGCAACACTAAAGTATAAGGCTACATCCATGATGGTACCCAGAATGATAACAATAAAAAGACACTAGAAACAACGGGGAAAAGAGGGATAGTAACATTGGCTTTCATGTTGTTTAAAGAACATAAACAAACAGACTTCGAGACAAAGCTGCTCTAAAAAAAAGTTTCTGAGCCAAACAACCATCAGCTAAACACTGACTTCACACAAAAACACACACACACACACACAATATAATTACGTTTCTATATACATACGTGTGTACATTCAACATAAACTAATCATTCTGTAAAAAGGGTTAATATAGGGGCAATTTATTTTTATTTTCCTTTAAACAGAAAAAATGCCGGACCCAAACGTTTTCATTTTTTGCCAAACATTCCTGTTATCTACCACAGACAACAGGTGATAAATGACACTTTATGTTTAGCAACAGCCAGTTTCTGATTTCGTTTTGAATCACAGGGGATAAAACCAATAAAAATTACATTTAGTTTTTTTTCATGTTTTCAAGTATTTCCTTCTATCACGTTAAGACATTAACGTTTGCCTCGTGGGGAGATTTAAAAATCAGAATGTCGTCACTTAACTACTGCAAAACGAAATATGAAGCCCTCATTTAGGTTTCGTTTGGAGAAAAATGACAGTCTGTCTGCTGAGTCGTGATATAGAATGCCTAGTATTTTTTAAATAAATGTGACAAAATCAATTACCATGCTGTTACTGTCCTCTTGACACGTTTTTACTCCTGCGAAGATGTCCGGAGTCTCCACGATAACAAGCTCTACTTCACCTGTTGTCAGCCAGCGCCAGAAGCCTGTCAATTAACCTTTAAACGGAAAAATCATGACTTCCGGTTACTACGTTCCTACTTTACGAAATAAAAGTGGCAATATCCGGTTCGTTTTTGTTTTTCTTTTGTTTTTTCTTTTAGCACAGAGCTTCTTATAGGTCCAAGACGCCAATATGTATTTTCTAAGCTGTAAATATTATATAAACTTTAAATTGGCACTTTGAAAAGTAAAGAAATTGCAAATTTACCCATAACAATGCACACACTGACAGGATACAATAGAAAAAAAAATATTTACAAGAGAGGCTCAAAAACAAAGTTAAATTAAATTAAATAGCAATATACACACACACGATGTACAATTCTGATTATAGATTGTTATAATTGGTTCAGTGCAGAGGTGATGATCATCTCATCATGGAGGAGTTAGTGTACAGGGTTAGTGCAAAAGGGAAGGAATGATTTCCTGAACCTTTTATGACAGCGGAGCTGCACCAGTCTGAGCTCAGTTGTCCCTCCAGTATACTCCAGTAATGGATGGAATGAGTTGTCCATGATGGAGACCAGTTTGTCCAGAGACCTCTTGTCTTTGACTGTCTCCAGGTGGTGTTCAATTGTCTTACCATCCTTATGGATCTATTACGACCTCGTACAGGGGTATGATGGGCGTAACAAAAGAATGAGAATTGTGGACAGATGTAAAACCGGGAGATAACAGAATTTATTGGTACAAATGGGAATGAGGATAAATACAAAGACAAATGGGTGTGAATCACATGTTGGGGTTAGCAAAGCTGCTTAAATCATGAAACCAATCTAACAGCTATTTTCTAAAGTTAACTCAAAACAAGCCAGTAAAAAGCAAAACTGAAAATAACCAAAAACGTTAACTGGCCTAGTAATCTTCTATATAGCAACAAAAGGTGAAGCAGCTCTAATATCTAAAATTTAACCAAAAGAAATATTATAAACTACAAACCCAACCCATTCTACTTTCATCCCAGTACACAGCATCTGTGTTGATCCTCTAGTCCAGTCTGCTGTCCAAATGCACACCAAAGTATTTATAGCTGTCCACAACCTCCACCTCCTCACCCAGGATCCTGATGGGCTGGTGAGCAGGTTTCTTCCTCCTAAAGTCAATAACCATCTCCTTTGTTTTGTTCACATTCAGAAGGAGATGGTTCCTGCTGCTCCTGTCCACAAAGTTTTTCACCAGCTCCTTGTTTTCCTCCTCCTGTCCATCTCTGATACATCCAACCCCCGCAGAGTCATCAGAATATTTCTGCAGGTTGCACGAGTCAGTGATGTATTTAAAATCAGAGGTGTATAGGGTAAAGAAGAATGGTGACAGGACCGTCCCCTGAGGTGCTACTGCTTCACCAACCACCACATTAAACAGGGTATTCCCCAGCTGAACAAACTGAGGTCTGTAAGATAATCTGTGCTCTAAGAGATGAGGGATGTGGTAACACCACCCTGCAGCAGATTCCCACTCAGTAAAGACAGTTGGATGGTGTTAAAGGCACTAGAAAAATCAAAGAACATGGTTCTGAACATAAAATATTTGGTACTGATCCAGTACCAAGTAAATAATCTGTTGAATTAACACATCCATTTTTTAAATGCAATAATGCATAAACAACAAAGAGAAAATTATTTTGGGCATGTAGTTACCTTGTCACGTGAAGGGAACCCACCAAAAACCACTTTATACTGCATAGAGGAAAGTAACTGAAACTAAAGTATCAATGTTATTACACTAGTATCAATATTATCAATATTTGTATTGATCCACTCACCCCTGGTTGAGATAGGGGCAACTGTTTGGGACTCTCCTACATTCAAAATGTTGCAGTGGCTGGAATTTTTCACAAAGCAGGTGGTGTAGTTTCACTTTTGGCTTTAGTATTTGCTAATAACTTGTAAAACCAATTCATTTAGTCTCAATAAACATAACACAAAACTTAAGGAAATTTGTGTTTAGTTGATTTGTCTATTTAATTCTTATAATAATATAACTGGTGTTGTATTACACATAGTTGGAAAGCCTTATTATTTACCTTTACAGTGAATAATATCTTGTAAAGATCATGCCTCTGTAGAATAATCAAATGAAAATGTGTCAGGGGGGAGCAAATATCTGACACAGAAGCCCCATTTTTCAGTTTTTGACTTCTCAGAGCCAGTTATATTAAGTACCTATGCATATGCACTCCGTCACGAGATAAATAAGTAACACTTGAAAATGCGTAAGAAATTACGCAAATATGATACTGAGTTGAAAATATGTATAAATGTAATTTTAAAGTCACAAATTATTCCCTACTATTGTTAGCATTAAGTCTAAACTTAAAGGTGAATTTATTGACTTTAGTTTTCTGTCTGATCTGTGCATATTCTCCCTTTGTCTGTGTGAATTTCCTATGCGTGTTTTCTTTCCCAGGACACAAACAACATGTGCATTAGCCTTTTTTAATTCTGAAATAACTGTAGGTATGACTGTGAGCACTGTTGGTCCTGTGATGGAGTGGAGACCTGTCCAAGATTATTCTCTCTCTTGCTCTGCTGGTTTAAGTACATAACAGAGAACAGATGGACGGACTGACTGCAGTGATGCATACAACAAAAAGTGTCTCTTATTTTTGACGGTGAAGTGTCCCAGGCTCTGGCCTTTGGTGTGCATTATGCTCCTGCCCTGGAATTACTCTCTCTGACATCATGGCAATTTTCAAATTACATAGCCTGAAATCAGATATGTTGAGAGTCATGCAAAAACATCATCTAACAACTATGGCAATTTGCATTTTTTATTTGCTGTAAACCAAATGCAGTACAGTAAGCTGTTGCAGTCTAACAGAATATACATAGGATAAATGAGCATCAAACTCGGTTTCGTTTAATCTTTGAATTCCTGTAATTCTTCAGTCCTCTTACTTTTATTCGTCAAAAAAAGAAGGATGACAGCTGAATGTTATATGATAAATTTTCATATAACTACGGCAAAAGTTTGCAAAAGGAGCTCTGCTCTGAGAATTCCCACGTTTGAGTTATTTTATGCATCAGTGTAAATTTACTCCACGTCTTCGGGGGGCGACACCGCCGCGTCTTCACGTAATTACGTCAGAGGTCGAAGGGCATGAGGCTGACAGCGCCACATGTATATTGTTGTGTTGTTGATGTTGGATACCAAGGAAGTTATATTGCTTTAAGTTCAGTCTTCACGGTGGGTTTCTAACGTGGTCTGGTAATTATATGAAGTTTATCAGCCGTCATGTCTTCTATGGCAGATTTAATTTAGCTGGTAAACATCACGTTGCTTGGTTTAAGGGTAAGCTAGCTAAGTCCAGTTCCATTTTCGGACATCCTGTCGTTAATGGTTTATTGTGGGTTTTATAAACAATGTGCTATTTAAAACGGTTTTCTAACGAGAATGGTACACTTGAATGCGCTGTTTTTCGCTTGTGACTGACTAATTTTTGTCATCGAGGCACAGTTAGCCTCTGAAATCCTGAAATATTTGAGGACCTGGATGTGAAAAGTTCTCGGACTTTAGAAAACGTGCAGCTTTTTAAAGCGTAAGCTCGCTGCTATCGGAAATACACCGAAAGTTTTGACATTATAATTGTGTGAAGTAAAAAAATATTACATTAGTGAAGTAAAGAAGACACTGATATTAATAGTATGTTTAGTTTATTTAGTGCAATGATAGCATTTAAAAGCAGTTAAATGCTGCTGCAGCTATGCACCTCTATGGTACTGCTATAAATATGTTAATGAGTTTTCTCTGTCAGATTTTTCAGTACTGAACCTGTTACACTCATGCTGTCACAGGTCGTCTCAGGACTTAGGGTAAAGACCACTGCGGTGAAATGAGGAATCTGAAGCTGCTGAGGAGCCTTCAGAGCTCAGAGCTGCAGGGTCCAGGCTCCCCTCAGTGTTTGTCTGTTCGTGCAGACACTGGTTCACTACTGATCGCCTCCCAATACTCCATCACAGAGTATGACCCCCGCACTGGCCAGGTGCAGTACTTGTTCCTCTGCGTTTGCAGGCAGTGTACTCTAGCAGCACTAACTGAACTTTCCTGTGGTTTCCTGTTTAGGTTGTGAACGAGGCCTCATTGACGGCAGACGGTTACCTCCCAGAGGATGGCACCGGGGTGGTGGTTGGACTACAGGATCTGGCTGAACTTGAATCTGCATGTTTGGCCACAGCAGGCGGTGATGTTGTTCTCTTTAACCTCAACACCTGGCAGGTTGGTAATGATGAAGCATTAGAAAGTTGTTTTTTTCAAAACCCCTTTATTGTAAAATGCCGTTTAATCTGAGTGAAGCATTGGTTTTAAGATCAAGTTAGTGTTGAGTCATGTTAACATTCAGGGAAAAGGAAAGGCATTGTGTGTATGAGAGTACTCATTAAAAGTTATATTCTTCTTAGTTGGAGTGTGTCGGCAGTGTTGACAGCGGTCTTACCTCGATGAGCTGGAGTCCCGATGAAGAGCTTGTCGTTCTTACTACTGGTAAGAAAAACACGTTTTTCATGACAAACATATTTAGACGAAGATTAAATGAAAAAAAAAAACTTGCACCAGTCGTTAAGTAATGTAATAGCAAGAGAGCCTTGACACCAAAAGCAGGTAAATTATAGTGTTTTAGTTCTTTCAGTCAAGTGGCACATACACATTTACTCATACATTATTATCCTTTTTTGTTTTGGGGATGATATCTAATCCACAACCAACATCAGGGCCAAACTAAGTCTTTTCACAAGCATTACAGTCTACCCAGTAAAACAAGAAAACAAAACAAAAGCAAATCACAGTTGCAAAGACAAGTCCTCAGTTGGCAAACTGCTCAAATCTACCACAGCTGCACTGAATGGATTTCAGAATCACAGTCAAACAGCTGAGGAGTCACTGGGATTGGTTGGACAACAGATCATCCAGCCACTTGCAAACAGGGAGCTGCACAGCAAACCCATCCAGTTAATCACCTGTTTGTAACCATGCACATAATCTTAATAACTAAAGCAAACAACCACCACCACCAAATTAGTTTATATAACTTTAAAAAAAAAATAAAAGAAGAATTTTCGTTTTAGAAGTATTTAACTCTTTTGCTGTAATAACAGCCTCAAGTCGTGAAGGAATCATCTTAGAAACTAAGTGTGCGTTGTTTTTGGTCTGGTGGATGTTCTTTTGTTCTTTTTGACAGAAACGTTCAAGCTTAATCAAGCTGGATGGAGGTCAGTAGTGCTGGGCTGTTTTAGCATATTTCCACTGTTGCGTTTTGGTTTTAATTCAAGATTCTGGCCATGTCCAAATTCACTTCTGAATTTTCTTGGTGGCATCCTTTTGGTTATAAAAAAAAGATTCATTCTGCACTTCGTTGCATTTACTTTTCCCTCCACCCTCCCAGTCTCCTGGTCTCCACTTTGCACACAGTGATGCTGTTATCACCATATTTGACTGTAGCTTTTTGCTGCCTGATTTCTTTAACATATGCCAAATGCTTACATCAGATCAGAGGACTGTTTACTCCACTTTCTGACTTGTTTTTTTACCTTTTATATGGACAAGCATGCGCCTTCCTAAATATGTGAACTCAGTCACTTACGGTTGGACATGCTATGTTGCAGAAGCATCTTTATGACTGCTGGGAGAAGTAAGATGCACCGGAGCTCAGCAGAAAGCACCATCACAAAGGGTTTAAATACTAAAGCTGAACATATTAATCAGTGTTACAAATAATTTGTGTTCACAGGTCAGGAAACAATCATAATGATGACCAAAGACTTTGAGCCAATCACTGAGGTGGGAATTCATCAGGATGATTTTGGAGAAGGTATGATGCCTTCAAATGAACTTAGTTTAGATGAGTTATTCCTTGCATGAGTTGCAGAAGCCACAGAAATACATTTGATGTGAATATTTTATTTTTCGCTGAATTTATGTGCTCATCCACTTAACTTTTCAGGGAAGTTTGTGACAGTGGGCTGGGGGAAGAAGGAGACTCAGTTTCACGGCTCAGAGGGGAAGCAGGCAGCGCAAAGGAAGATCCAGGTCAGTGAGGATGTTCTCAAGCAGCAGAGCTGGTTTTTAAACGAAGCAACCAAAAAAACAAAAAAGAAATCCTAATCTTTTTAAGATTTAACTGAATGTCTGTGAAATGTGAAAATATTCTGGATGCGTTGAATGTTTGTTCTCAGGAGGTGCAGCCTGCTGTAGCGTGGGACGACCGGCGGCCGCGGGTCACATGGCGAGGAGATGGTCAGCTTTTTGCTGTCAGTGCCATCTGTGCTCAGAGTGGAGCCAGAAAGGTCCGGGTCTGGAACAGAGAAGGTGTCCTGCAGGCCACCAGCGAACCCATTAACGGCCTGGAGCAGGCACTCTGCTGGAAGTAAGAGCTCTGCCAAAAATGTTTCACTTTAACTTCAGTAAAATACATAAAACCTCAGTAAATAAAAACTTTGCCTTGATTCTGGCTAATACGTGAATATGAGAGTTTTGAAGTAATTTTAAAGCTCGACATGCTGTTTCAGACCGTCAGGAAGCCTGATAGCGAGCACTCAGCGTCACCCCAACAAACACAGTGTGGTGTTCCTGGAGAAGAACGGGCTGCTGCATGGAGACTTCACCCTGCCGTTCAGTAAAGACCAAACAAAGGTAAGTTCACACTATATTCCTGGGTGTCTTTTTCTCTTGATTCAAAACAGAAATACATTTAGTAGGTCAGCAGCTTATGATCCAGAACATAGCGTTATCAGATTATAATGCTGTGTATGTGCAGGTGAAGGAGCTGCTGTGGAACAATGATTCCACAGTTTTAGCTGTGTGGTTGGAGGACATGACTGCTGGGGAGGATGGACAGATCAGCAGTTACAGTAAGCACAGAAAAAAATCATTCTGGTGTTTAACAACATTAACTATAACTATGTGCCATATAATAAGCTAAATGAAAAGCAAAAAAAGGATGCAGAAAGCAGAAATGTATTATCATTTTCCTTATAATAATTAATAAATGTGTTAATGAATCAGTGGAATAAAAACTGGGCTGAATTTCCCTTTAATTTCTGCAGTCCAGCTGTGGACGGTGGGGAACTACCACTGGTACCTGAAACAGAGCTTGGGCTTTGGCAGAGACCCTCAGAAAGCTCCGGTGTGTATCTGCTGGGACCCTGAGCGCCCCCTTCGGCTTCATGTGGTGAACCGCAGCTGGACCAGTACAAGCTACGACTGGGGCTGGACAACTGAGCGGAGTCCCGGACTGGACGCCAGTGACAACGCTAACGTGGCTGTAATAGATGGAGGTGAGGACCAATAAGATGAGAGATCACTGAACTGTAGAATTTCTCCTGCATGACGTTAATATCTGTCCAACTCCTCTCAGAAAAAATCCTGGTAACGACGTTCCGGCAGTGTGTGGTTCCCCCTCCCATGTGTTCATTCGAGCTCCAGTTGAAGTCTCCTGTCAACCAGGTGACTTTCCTGTGTCGGCCTCAGGGAACCAATCAGCTCGCAGCATTCACTGCTAACGGACAGATCTCGGTCTTCGGCCAAAGTAAGTATTGAACGTTGTTTTTCAGCATAAATGTGGGAAAAATTAAATTAGAACGATGTTTTTAATTTTCTTATAAGGAAGGACTGAACCTACTAAAACCAATATTAATACAACATTTATAACTTGAAGTCAAAGATAACTAATTCAATATTAATGCTTAAAAATAAATCATTGACAACATAATCTGACAGTTAATGTTTCTGCAAAAATTTTCATCATTATCATTTTATCTTGTGTTAATACCACAATTTAATTGACATTTAATTCTAAATTCAATTTATTTATTCACTAATTTCTTATTCATTTCTTTGTAAAGGCTATTCTTCCATCCATGAATTTATGTTTCTCTTCATTATAACTCTTTCTTTACGTGTTTATTTCTCCATTTTAGTTTTATTTATTTTACATTTTCATGAATTTGAATATATCTAGAAATGTAGTTATTTCTGTTATATTGTTTTTCTGAACAAAAACAAACGATGGTAAAATGGTACATTTATATATAAATTAATAAATGATTAAATCAATAAAAACATTTTTATCAAAAATATGTTTCATATAAAGTAAATTTAATAATGTTAAATAGATGATTGTAAATTAAAGCAAGGATAGTGATTAATTTAATGTTTTATAGTTAAACCAAAGCCTATTTTATACATTATTATTGTAATAGTTAAGTCCATATATACTTATTTACCAAGCTTTTTATTTATTTCTGTATCAATCTTTGTTTTTTGCAGTTTAGTTCCTCTCATCACTCTCTTGTTTTAGTTTGTGTCATTGACTCTGAAACATTCCCATTAGTAGTCATGGTGACTATTAAAATCTGACTGACATCCTATTGGGATCGGGTGGCTGTGGAGGTTATTGGAGTCCAGTGAACTCATTCGCATGTTCTAGAAAGCAGGTGGAGATGATCTGAGCTTTGTGACATGGTGCTGGAAGCAGCATCAGACGATGCTACATTGTGGTCATAATGGGATGGACATGGTCAGCAACAATACTCAGGTAGGCTGTGGTGGTTAAACCAGGCCACGTTGGTACTAAATGGGCCCAAAGTGTGCCAAGAAAATACTCCCCACACCATTACACCACCATCCCGACTGATACAGGGCACCAGAGATTCATTCGGCCAGGCAATGTGTTACCGGTGTTTTCCATCTTCTATTGTCCAGTTTGATGAGTCTCTGTGAATCCTAGCCTCAGTTTCCTGGTCTTAGCTGCTGTAGTCCATCTTCTTCAAGACTGGATGTGTAGTGTGTTCAGATGGTATTTATATAATTTGTTGTAACCAGTGGCTATTTGTGTTCGTGTTGTTTCTCTCATCTACAACCTGTCTCCCCACTCTTCTCTGACCTCTGACATCAACAAGGTATTCTACTCGAGACAGCTTCTTCTCAGACCAGCACATCTGGCACCAAAAACTATGCTATGGTCAAAGTCATTTAAATCTCCTTTCTTTCCCATTCTGATGCTCGGTTTGAGCTACTGCAGGTCATCCTGACCATGTCTACACGGCTAAATGCATTAAGTTGCTGCTGTGTGATTGGCTGATTTATTTCAGTTTTCAGTTATTCACACTCACACACATAGAGAAATACACAACACTTGATGTTTACATTTTTACAGTGGTTGGAATGTGAATGGATCTCCCAAAGGAAGCTACATAAAGCTTATAATAGGGGGCCCAGTTTTCAACAAATAAAAGGCAATGGACAGAGTGTGGATCAATTATTCTGTGGTTATATCAACTAAACAAGTAAACGTGCAACAGACCCACAAAAAATACAAAAAGTATTCAATTCCAGTAATAAAGTACATTAAATAATATTTATGGTCAAGACATAAGAAATCACCACAACACAGATACAAGTAATCTTGTATCTGTGTTAATAACATTTAATCTATAGACAAGTTCCCAATAAAATTAGGAATTTGCCCAAAAGTTGCAGTTTAAGTTTTTTCTTGGAGAGGGACGTAGACATTTTCAGTTTCTCATCAAGTTCATTCTAAATCTGCAGCCCCCTGCAAACAATGCTAAAGCTGGTAGATTTAAGTCTTTTCCCGGTAATTCGGCTTTTATTCTTTGTGGCATAGGTGTGTATAGGAAGGAAGATTAGAATGAGGTTGCGTGATTTATGGTTAAGATTATGAACAACCTGGTGTATTACACAAGCATTTAGAAGATAATTACACTCAACAAGCCTTAAGAGATTAAAATGATGAAAATGGGTCTTGTAGAAAAATTAAACTTGGACCATGACACGGCACAAATAACTTTCTATTGAAGGATTCACAGCGTGTTCAGGTGGGTTGAAAATGTGTTAGACCAGATGATATTGCAGTAGTGCATATGAGGCTCAGAGTTTTATTATAGTATGAGAAGTGCAAAGATGTGGAAGAAAATATATCAACTTAAAAAATAAAGCTGCATATTTAGATATTCTTTTTGTCAAGTCATTAATACATTTAAAATGTAGAAATGAATTAGGATCCCCAGGAATTTTGCGGAGCTGACCCTTGTAATTTCCTGTCCATTTATTATAAGACTAATTTGCTTTGCATCAGGTTTTCTATAAGAACGGAAAACAACATAGATTGTTTTTTTCTTTTTCTTTTTTTTTAAGAGAGCGTTTATTGCACCGAAGCCAAATGTGTATTTTTACAATCAGTTTATGATTTGTTCAATTTTATTTAGATTTTTATGGTCAAAAACAAAGCTTGTGTCATTTATTTAGATTTTTATGGTAAAAAACAAAGCTTGTGTCATTTATTTAGATTTTTTTGGTAAAAAACAAAGCTTGTGTCATCAGCAAATAATATTTCTTATAATACAGATGAGAAATTCAAAAAGTCCTAAAATGGAGCCCTGGGGGACCCCATGGCTGATGGGTTTATATGATGATCTGTGGTTATTTACTAGAACACATTGGTATCTTCCAGACAAATAACTATTAAACCAGTCTAGTACTAGGCCTCTGTTACCATAGTGTTGTAGTTTATTAATTAGGATGTTAAACTTGATGGTATCAAATGCTTTACATAAATCGAGGAAGATGCCAACACCATAGTTGCCTTGTTCAAGTGCATTATTGACCCTTTTGGCTAAATCAAGTACAGCCATCTCAGTCGTGTTTTTCTTTCTGAAGCCATATTGGGATGGGACTAAAATGTTTAGCTTGTTAAGATAGCATTTAAGTCTACTATAAACTACTCTTTCTAAAACCGTAGAGTAGGCAAAATGGACATTTGTGTTAAGCAGTTGAATATGTGCACTTAATAAAGTTGGTGTTAAGTGTATAAACATGATGCATTTGCTCTCTTGTAGTTTAATCTGTAATAAAAACTGAGATCAGATTAAAACGTAATCTAATCTAATTCAATAATAATAACAAAATATAAATAGTAACACTAATAACATCCCAGACTTAATTAGTGGAAGAAAACCAATGTGGTGCTTGAAAATTAAATGATGAGGTTCAGACTTTTTTATCGTGTTTGTCTTTTTTTCTTCTTTTTGGAGTTTTGTCTTGCATGGTTTTAAATTTAGCGTGCATATGTTTTTGTCATGACAGATTCAGGTGAGCAGGCTGACAAAATGACAGATGGGTTCAGGATCATGTCTCATCCACTCATGCTCCAAAAAACCTTCAGGTAACATAAAACCTCCTCCTGCTGCTCACTGTCTCCTCTTCTGTCTCATGCTCAGTTGCTTTAATAAATGTGTTCTCTCATTCAGCAGCTAACATGTGTTTCTGTCTCGTGGTTTATTTTACTTCTCTGTCCCATACCTCGTCAGTCTGGCTGCCCCTCAGGATGACCCTCTGGCCCTGCGGCAGCTGCTGTGGCTGCAGGATGAGCTGTTTGTAGCCGTCAGTTCCGGTCTGCTGCCGACCTCCTCCACCCTGCTGATGCTCCACCCTGTTCTGGATGCCAGGGACAAGCTGGCTGTCAGGTCAGCAACCTTAAAAATACCCTTCAGCCTTTTTTTTTTTTTAAGCTCATAAGTATATGAACTGGCTCAAGTCCTTCAAAATGATATGTAAATAAGTCTATCAATGCTGTTTTCATGCCTCAGGTCTCAGGTGGAAGTAGATGGTGTTGTGGTCAGCATGGTTCATAGCTCCCGGACCGGAACTGTTGCTCTGCAGCTCGAGGATGGACAGATCCGGAAACTGCTCTGGGGTCAGTAAACAAACAAAACTTCTTTGTTTCTGAATTATGTGCTAGATTTTTTTAGTGTTGGAGATGTTTCATTTTAAAACTGTCCGCCTAAAGTGTTTATTTACTCACTTATTCATAAACACATCATTCTGTAAGGAAACTTTCCAGAAAGTCTGCTTGAAATAATTTCATTTGCTTGGCATAAATTAAAGCAGACACCATTACCTTTCTGTGGAAGCATATACAATGTGTTTGTTTACAGAAGTTAATCTACTTTTTGACATTTCTGTGCAGATTGTCTTGAACCAACACTGGAAGACTGGCGTGACTCCAGCGGCTGTAGTATCGGCTTTCCCGTTTCCTGCATCCAGACAGCCCTCTGCAGCATCAGTGGAGAAGTAGGAACACATCAATGGAAAGGCACATGCTTGAATTTTTTTTCATTATCTTGTCCACAAGCCTGAATATCAATTTTTTTTTCAATGCCACATGTCTTTAGGAACATCTGCTTGGGCTCACGGACAGATCCCACCTGTATGCTGGAGACACAGAAGTAGGATGTCAGCATATTACTTTGTTCAACCAACCGGGCTTTTGGAAACATGTATATTGATTTAAGTTTGCTTATTCCTCAGCTGGCCTCTAACATCTGCTCCTTTGCTGTTTGTGATGACTTTCTCCTCATCACTACTCACTCTCACATCTGCCGCTGCCTCCAACTGAGCGCGCTCACAGTCAAAGGTGGGAGAGAAGCAATAAAGGCTGATGTAGAAGTCGGATAGATTGATGTCTAGGTAGATGGATGGATAAATAGATATATAACATTGACAAATCAACAAGATAACAAAAAAGAAAAAGTAAAATAAAATAAGATAGTTCAAGTGGACCAGGCAGATGTGCAAAAACAAAGAAAAGTCAAATGCAAGATAGAATTAAATAAAATTCAATAAAATAACAATGAACATAAACAGCAGTTGATGTTAAAGATGCTGCGAATGAGCAGCACAGCTTTACAGATGAAGTTAATATCAGAGTCACGCAGAGTCAGAGTTCATATCAGCTGTAACGGTGGTCTCTTTGCTGGTCAATGTTGGGGTGAATAACCTTTGACCTTTCAGGGCTGCAGGCAGCTTTGGCCTCTGACGGAGGTCAGAATGATGAGACGCTTCGGCGAGTGGAGAGAGGATCAAGGATCGTCACCGTGGTGCCTCAAGACACCAGGGTGATTCTACAGGTGTGCTAACCGCACACACTCTTACACTAACGCGCACACTGCTAGTTTCTTTTGTGGTAAAAAACACGATTCTCTCCAAATAAAACTTTCCATGGCTGCATATTTTCATCCTCATTTTTGTGTCTAGATGCCTCGTGGAAATCTGGAGACAATACATCACAGAGCACTGGTGTTGGCTCAGCTCAGGAAGTGGTTGGACAGGTGTGTTTTTGTTTTTTTTCCTTTTGCTTGTATTTAGTAGATATGTTGAAAATAGTTTTCATTTCAGTAACAGCTTGTTTATCCCGGCTAACACGGATCTTTATGTCATGCTTATTTTCTAAACATAGACTAGTAATATGTTATTGTATTCTCCTGCCGTCATGCAAATATCCAGAACAGAAACTAAATGGAGATTTTTTTAAAATGTAGGTACCCCTGCTCAACTAACCCAGTTTAATCATTTCCTTTCCAGTTGTAGTGGGTTTAACGTCTGTGCAACAAAACACAGAACTAGACTTACTAACTGTGCCAGCATGCAGAGATGGCTTTATATGGCATCCTCAGTTGTGTTAAACCACAATTTCTAATAAAAACTCCCTTCCCTGATAATTAGGAAAGTTTATTATTTTTGTCTGTACTCCGCCAGTCAGCCCACAGAGCAGGACTTCCAGCTTACTACAGACTCTTAAAACTGACCAGGCTCGTGTTGTCGTTGGTTTCAGAGCCTCCATGTGAGACGTAACACTTTGTAAATAGTTTTTCTGTTCCAATTTAGCTTGTGAACCCAGATGTTGTGTTCCCATCAATGCTGATATGAGTTTAAGATGATATATACCTCCAACTATGGCAGGTCTTCTATTTAAAAGGCAGTTGTTGGAAGGTTTTTTAGATCTAGGGTCAAAGATGCTGTAGTCTTATTTGCTTCATGTTGTTGTTGCCAGTTTGAGATTCAGAGAAGCTTTTGAGTGTATGAGGAAGCTGAGGATCAACCTGAACTTCATTTATGATCACAACCCAAAGGTATGTAAGATTTTATCATACAACTAATTAAAGAAATCATTTAGAGATGCTCTGTAGTGTGTAAACAAACAAAAGTCATGTTTATATCACACCAGATGTCACGTTCGTATGCCTCTTGAAAGAGATTTTTTCTCATTCAATATTTAGCTACATTTTTAATAGATTTTTTTTTCCTCAAATTATCCTTTTGTCCATGATAACTCCCTTTTGTAAACATGAGTTTTATATCAGTACTTTTAAGATTCAATAATTATTTTGATATTTTAAAGATATTAAAATAATATGAATATTTTACATAATTCAGCAGGAACTTGTCACCACAGACGACACAAATAATATACATAATTTACAAAAACCTAATTGTGGCATCAAATTTAAATTTAGTGGTACAAGACTGTCAATAAAGATAAATGTTTTCACCTATTCCTTCCCTGCAGGTTTTCCTGGAAAATGTAGGGACCTTCATCACACAACTTGACTCCATCAACCACATTAACCTCTTCCTCACTGAGCTCAAGTAAGACATGATCAGAGTTAAAGTTCTAAATCCTCACATCAGCAGAAATAACTGACCTTTAACAGCTGTTTTCTCCTGTGGTACCCAGAGAGGAGGACACGGCCACCAGCATGTACCCCCGTCCTGAGAGCAGCCCGATCCAGCTGCACTCTGCCTCCGGGCAAAAAAAGGTCGATGTCGTTTGCAATGCTTTACGGAACGCCATGGAGTCAATGGACCCAAACAAGTCAGTGCTATTTTTAATTTAATCAGTATTTATAATGTAGATGAATGGAATAAATTTAACTTTAATAATTAGTCAGCAGTTATTATCTTAAATGTAAACTAAAATGTTTCATCCAGCGGATTTTACCCAAGTCTTAACAGCTGAAAAGACAAGCTTCAGTTTTCATGACCTGAATCACCAAGAAGGTGTAAAGTTTTCGGGTTAGAAATGTGCAGGAACCGATTACATTAAGTATGACATTGAAATGTTCATTTTGTGCTCTGTCTAGGTTCTGTTTGTCCATACTGACTTCTCACGTGAAGAAGACAGTTCCAGAGCTGGAGATCGCTCTGCAGAAAGTCCACGAGCTTCGAGGTGAGAACTCCTCAGCAGCAAACACATCCACGCACACACAGTGGTGACAAGGTGAGAAGTTTTTTTCTTCCTGTTAACCCATCATGCATTTTTGTGTCTCCAGAAAACCCTCCACAAGCTCCAAGTGCTGTGAACGCTGAAGAGGCTTTGAAGTACCTGCTCTTCCTGGTCAATGTCAACGATCTTTACGAACACTCTCTGGGAACCTATGACTTTGACCTCGTTCTCATGGTAGCTGAGAAATCCCAGAAGGTACATGACGACTCAGGAAGATGTGACCTTGTGTTTTCCTCACTCAGCAAGAGAATATACCCACGTCGTGCTTCAGAGTCCCAAAACATTCTGTGCTACATAAAAATAGTAACTTTAAACAGTATTTATTCATATCCTTAAAAAGAGGTAATCTACATTTCTTTGTACATAACAAAAGTAAAAACTAAATTAAAAGAAAGCTGGTTTGAGTTTACCTGTCCTTGTCTACTAATGCTTTTACTTTTGTAAAGGTTTTATTGAAAAGAAGCATATAATTCAAACAGATACTGTAGAAATTGATGCTGATTCAGCATGTTTATGCTTGCAGCTGCTTACCAGATGATGACGGGGGCAGTTTTGATAAAAATTAATAAATAAAACACTTGATGTATCATTGATTTGGCTTAAAATGAACACCAGGATTTTCCTTTGTTTTTTTTTATCAGTAGATATAATAAAAGAAAGGTGCAGTTTGACAATGAATTAGTGTGTGTTCTGAGTTTTTATTCTAAATGCCTGCAGGACCCAAAAGAATACCTCCCTTTCTTAAACATGCTGAAGAGCCTGGAGCCAAACTACCAACGCTACACCATCGACAAGCACCTGAAACGATACAGGAAGGCCTTGGTCCATCTCAGCAAGTGTGGTCAGTTCATTCTGCCAGCTTTGTCTCATACACTGCTGAGCAACAATCTTTCAAAAACATTTAAACACTTTGCTTCAGTCTTGGTTATCTATAAATCATAGCAAATAACAAGTAAGTCAACTTACTGAGAATGAAGTTGCTAATTCAGGTTTAGTGTGACCTAATTTGTTCTGTTGTTTGAACTCAGGTGAGGAGCATTTTCCTGAAGCGCTACAGCTGGTAAAGGAGCAAAAACTCTACACCGAAGCTCTGCGACTGTATGCAGCAGAAAGTCCTCAGTACAAGGTGAAAACAAGCAGGAAAAACTCTCATGTTAGTCAGAGATGATGTACTTACTGCTCCCGAATTCTTTCCTTTCTTATCTCCAGTGTCTGAGCTGTGCATATGCAGACCACCTGGTGGAGCAGCAACAGGCAGAGCAGGCCGGCTTGTTGCTATGGCGATGTAGAGAGCCAGTGAGAGCGCTGCAGGCTTTCACCAGCAGCTCCAGTTGGAGAAACGCCATTTGTGTGGCACAGCAGATACCACTGCCACCCGACCAGTTATCTCTATTGGCCAGAGACCTGGCAGGTAATCACGACAACCAGTAGTCAGACTGACAGACAGACACTTGGTTTGATCCCAGTGTAGCTTTGTGGCATGTCGCTCCAATGAATGTTTGTTTCTCTTTCTTATAGAGAAGCTGATTGAACAGAGGCGGTACTCAGAGGCTGCTCTGCTGTTGGATCAGTACGCTAAAGTAAGACTGCTCCCGTTCACAGTCGCTAGTTCAGGTCTGATTATTGTCATTTAATTATTTTTCTTATTTCCAACAGGACTGCGAGGAAGCCATCTTGGCTCTGATCACTGGTGCAGTCTGGGAGGAAGCACTCAGATTGGTCAGTAAAAATGTAAAATAAGTTGTCAACTCCTTTTTCACCCTCATTGCTTTTAAACACGGACTGTGTGGTAGCAAATGTGGCATCAAACATCCTCACATTCATGTGTTGTAGTCTATTATAACAGATATTATGTTATTGCTTCAGATTTTCATGCACAACAGACAAGATATCACTGAAACCAACCTGAAACCTGCCCTGTTAGAAGGTAAGAACATTTCAGCCGTGGGAGGGCGTATCAAAAGAATAATGATTAATAAACAGAAAAATTGCATGCCAAGGAAATTATAGTGAAGCCTTTCTGAGTTATGTTGTCTTGTGATAAAGTTGTGTGTTTTGTTTTCCCTCAGCGGTCAACACTCAAACTGTCTTCCTGGAAGCTCAGGTAGCAACCTTCACACGGCACAGGACCCGACTGGCTTTAGTTCGTGAGCAGAAAGAGAAGGCTAGACTGGACATGCTTGGTGAGAATAAGTCATGTTTCTGCTTCACAGTAGATACAAAACTGGACACACCTCTGTTATAAAGCCAGATTTTAGTGATGTAAAAAAAACACATTAAGTCACTTTTTCACACCTTTAATGTGAGCTGGAGCTTTTACAATTCAATTAATTTATTAGCTAATTTATTAGCTAATTTATTAGCGGGGAAATGTGGAAAAAAATGGACTGTACAATAAGCTGGTTGTATGAGTGTGCACACCTTCAAACTAATACTCCCCAAAGCACTTTTTGATTAAATTAGTTGACTTTGATTTAGTTTGACTTTATCTTTATTGCAGACTCACTCCAAATCTGTCAGATTTCAAAGACTTGTGCATAGCCCTCTCCAGGTCATCCCACAGATTTTCTATTGGATCTGAGTTTTGGGTTGGCCATCGAAGAGCTTTAATTTTCTTCTGAAACCATTCTTTTGTTGATTTTGGACCAAAGTCCCTGGTATTTGTAAATGTTCACAATTCCCTCCACCATTTCAAAGGTTCTAATTCTAGGTGAATAAAAGCAACCCAACGCATGATACTGCCACCACCATGCTTTACCATTGGTATGGTGCTCTTAAGTTATATTAAGTGGGTGTTTTTTTTCCTCCTATTTGCTTGAAATGTACTTTTTGGAATTTAGACAAAATGTTCAGTTTTGACTTCATTATACCATAACACATTTTCCTCACATGATTTTGGGAGACATGATACATTTTTTAACAAATTGTAGCCAGGCTAGGAGGTTTTTCTTTGTATGAAAAGGCATAAGTCTTGCAGCCCTACCCCACAATCCAGGCATATAGAGAATATGGGAGATTGTTGTCACATTTAAAGCAGAGTCATTACTTTCAGAAATCCATACACGTTCTTCAATGATGCTGCATGTCTCTTGGCAACCTCCCTGACCAGTGTTTGTCTTGTCTTTTTATCAGCTCATCAGACCCCAGGTCCTGTTCCAATGTGTTTAACAGTATTTCATTCTGGTTTCATTTGTGTTAAATAGTCTGAAAATATTTTTTAACTACCTAAAATTTATTCATTTATATCCAAAACCTCTGCAGTTTGTCTTCTTGCCATGTTTCCATCAAGTTGGTCGGTTTCAGTGTGCAGTTTGTGTCACAGACGTCACCTCATGTCCAGTGTGTGGGATGTAGGAGCATCTACAGGCTTTCAGTTCTCATTCATCTCCAAGTAAAAACACTAACCTGCTCTCTTCCTCATCAGATGAAGATGGTCCAGACTGCCCTGATGCTGAGCTTTATTCTGAGGCTAGCAGTGTGATGACCAGTTCCAAATACTCCCAGAGCAACTCCCGCATCTCTTCGTAAGACATATAAATGTTTGCCTAACAGGGAAAAAAAAGAATAAAAATTATTCCTGTTTGTGGTTTGATTTACTGCTCTGCTGGCAGGAGGTCATCAAAGAACCGGCGGAAAGCAGAAAGAAAGAAGTTGAGTCTGAAGGAAGGAAGTCCGATGGAGGACAGAGCGCTGATGTACGCTCTCAGTGAGATCATCACCACTGTGGACAAGATGAGAGGTACAAACGGTGTTTGTCTAGATTGTCCTTTTAGAGTTGAATAAAAGAAAAAATGTAGGTATTAAAAACACTCTTCAGGGTCCAGCAGGTCCACATTTTTGGAGAAAAGACAGCTATCAGCTCGTTTTAAAAGGCACGTTATTAAAAACTAGTTTGAGGCTTAAGCTTGGCTGAGCTGAGGAAGATGAACAAAACAAAGGCTAAGGAAACTTTTAAAAAGAAGTTATTTAGCAGGATAGCTACTTGGTTTATTTATTGAAGACCAGTAAAGTCTTGTAGTAACGTTTCTTTATGTTGAGTTTGGAAGCTTTCACACAATAATAAAAGCATTTCCAGAAAACAGGAAAGAATTATGAGAAATTAGGTCTGATATTAGTTATTATTCCAAATATTAAAAAAATGACCTGTTCTTCATATCTAAAATCCTCCTTTCATCCACCACAGAGGAAATGCACAGCCTGCTGAAGGCCTTGGTGCTGTTCCAGTTTGATAAACAAGCAGAGAAGCTGCAGCTGGTCTATGAGGAAGCTCTGCAGATGATGGAGGCAGCTGTTCCCGAAGTGTGGCCTGAAGACCTGCAGAACATCCAAGCTCCTGTAAAAACAATATCTTATCACCGTAAAATGCCCTGTTCATAATTAAGATTTCAGTTTTCATATCATACACTTTTCATAATACAAAACTATCTGCTGGGTTGAGTATTAACTGAATAAATCAGTTTTCAGAGCAGTTTGTTTAAACTACACCTGTGGATATATTCTTAAGCTCTAAAAACTCCAGTTTCTTAAAAGATCCACCAAAGTGCCAACCTGTAAATGGTCATGGAAGAACCATGAACATTAAGACACCCAAGTTAAAACGTATAGTACGTCTGTTTGCATAAGTTTGTTTTTGCTTTGGTTGATCTGGTTCCTGATCAGATCCAGACAGCAAAGAACTACAAATCAGTATCCATCTTCTAAAACAGTCTGTTTCTTGTTTTCTGAATTTTCTTCATGCATTTAACAAGTACAAATTACAGCACTTACACAATTAATTCCTCCTAAAATTAACTTGGCATCAAGATAAATGCACTGATCATTCCTTCTACATCTAAATGATTTATTTCCTGCTGTCATTTTGTTGAACTCTGTAGCTCACCGGGCCAAACTCGACTGCAAACAGCATCATGGCTTCTTTCCAACAGCAGCAGAAACCTGCAGCTTTACAAGGTCAGTGCAATTCCTAGTCTTAAATGAGTGGTTCATCCTTTTTATCGCAACTTCACTTAAAAACTTCATTTCGCCATAAATGTTTAAGCTTCAGTATGATCTATGCTCATTGACCACTTTATTATGTACATTTTGCTAGCACTGGTTTGAACCCAATTTCACCTTCATAACTACCTTAACTCTCCATGGTGTAGATTCTACAAATGTAGGAAACATTCCTCAGAGGTTTTCTCCATATTGAGATGATAGTTTCACACAGTTGCTACAGACTTATAAGCTGCACATCCATGATGAGAATCTCCCGTTCTACCACATCCTAAAGGTGGTTATTTTTGAGGTACTCTTGCTTTTCTATCATCTCCAACCAGACTGCTCATTTTCTCTGACATCCACAAGGCATTTTGGTCCAGACAACTGCTGCTCACTGGATATTTTCTCTTTTTCAGACCACTCTCTGTAAATCAGTAGAGATGGTTGTGTGTGAAAATCCCGTTATCAGTTTCTGAAATACTTAGACCAGCCCATCTGCCAACATCAAGCATCCCACGTTAAGTCACTTAAATCCCTCTTTCGTCCTCATTCTGATGCTCAGTTTGAGACCATGTCTACATGAATAAATGCATTGGGTTGCAGCCTTGTGATTGGCTAGTTAGCCACTTAATCAACTCAACAGGTGTACCTAATAAAGTGGCTAGTTAGTGTAGACATGAGCAGACACTCAGAAATAGGCCGTGGTGATGTATTTAATGGAAATGTGATGATTTGGTGCACATGAGGAGGCATATTTATGATGGGTGTTTTTTTCCTCTGTGAAGATGCTGAGGTCCCAGCAGCCCCAAGGATGAGAAATGGCATCAAGTGGAAGCTCACTGTTCTTAAATAAACTGTAACCAAAGTAGTTTTTTTTTTTGTTTTTAAATTTCATTGTAAAGTAAAATGATGTAACTATGTAATAAAGATTTATGTCTCTAAACAAATCTGTTGTGATATCGTGTTGGTTTATTTCTCAAATTGGCAATTTATCTGCAACGTGTTTCCTCAGTTGCTCTGCTGTTCCACAGCAGATGAGGAAAGCGTCGGCGCAGGTGGGAAAGTGTAATATGTCTTCTTTAAAATTTATTTAAATAGTACAAAGGCTATGGCCTTGATACCTTTAAAAAAAAAAAAACTAACAAGAATCCAGAATGATCTAATGTCTCTGAACCAAGTCCTGCTTTGTTCTCTCCTTGGCTTCCTTCGTCACACCCTCTTCGCCCGTTTAGCAGCTGCAGCGCGCCTCTGGTTGATGGCCTTGGTGGTGGCGCGCAGCTTACGCATGCGTAGCTGCCATAGCCTGAGCTGCAGGTCCTTTGGAAGTTTTCCCCCCTTTGCTAGAATGTCTTTAAGCCTCTGTTTGGGCACCTTGGTGAGGTTGAAGTCACAGATTGTAGGGTAGTGGTCATACATGACCCAGCAGGTGCGTGAGGACGGTAAGTAGCCCTCTGCGGTTACTGTCACTCGGTACTCTCCGGGATTCAGCAGCCGCCAGTAATCACCATCAGCCACTGAGTGAGGAAAAACCAAAAGTAGCACTTTGGATTATGAATTCAAATATAAAATATTAAACGTAGCCTGAAATGTAACTATGATGCATTATAGTATGTTCTGCTGTTTTATTGGATTTACATGCAAAATTATTTGCAGTGTGCATTCAGCTTGCAGTGAAATTATGGTGTGCTGAAGTGTGCCAAGAAGTGTGATGAAACACAGTAAATACACGGTTGTAAAGCAGTAAAAAACTGAACTGAATGTATAAGGTGAAGCTGCACCTGATCTAATGTGATGATCGATCTCCTCAACTTTGATGATGGCATCTGCTATTCCAGCCTCTGTGTCTCTGTCTCGAATCACACCCTTAATTCCACGATGGACCTAAAACAAAATGAAGTGCAACAAATATTGTACTTGTTTTAGTCACAGATGTATTATCTCCCTTTTTTTCATAGGTCGTTTGACGGAAATTGCTTAAAATTTCAAACAGACATAAATGATAAATTTGTGCTACCTGACCTGCTCCATGTAAACCAGGAGAGACTCTCTGTTGTTCTCCCATTCGATAGGAAGCTCGCTGGCATGAGGAAACTTATCGCAGGACAACTCCACTGTCACCTCAAAACAGTTGGTGTGCAGGTAGCTGAAATCATTCATACCTGCAAGTAAAAACAAATGCACCACCTGACGGCAACGGTGACTTCTCCCGCTTTCATCTGCTTGGCCGTGTAGAAGCTTGTCTGAAGCACCAGATTGTTCAAAATGTCGTGTAACTGTACTTGAAAGTATTTCTTTAATTAAAAGCTTAAATCTTTCTTGACTAATGTAAAGATCTAGTGCATGAACTCATATGTAAACTTTGAAAACACCACTTCCTTCATTTAAAGCAATAATCATGAGCATCATGTATAGATTTTTACTTTAAATCACACATTCTTACTTCCTGGAACGTTGTGCCAGTCAGCTCCATTAATGATGTTGTTAAATCTAAGGAAGTCTTTGTTGTGGCATGGCCGCCGGTCCGGGTTTGACATCACCTGGTCAGATTAGGTCACAGAAATATTTCACGGTCAGTGTTAAGTCACTTTCCAGAGCACATATGTCAAACTGGTCCAGCAAAGGGCCGTGTGGCTGCAGGTTTTTGTTCCAACCAAGCAGCAGCACACCAGATTTGACTGATTCAATCAACTGATCTCAGTCTTCAGACAGCTGATTGGTCAAACTGTGTGCTCTTGGCTGGCTGGAACAAAAACCTGCAGCCACACGGCCCTTTGCTGGACCAGTTTGACATGCCTGTTCCAGAGGAAGCTGATCTTTGAGTAAGAGGGGAGAGTAACCCGATTGGTGCTGGCGTACGCTGTGGCCAACCAGCGGAAGAAGCTCTCATCAGGGGTGGGTGTGTGCTCACGTGGTGCCCAGTCCCGGGTCATGTCGTACGGGTAGGTGACCACCAGTTCTCCTCCATGGAGGTTAGCACCAAGAACAAACGGGATGTTCTGCATCCAGTTGATGACAGCTCGGGTCTCAGATGCAACCTGATATTGGAGTTTATATTGTTTGGGAGTATATTGGAGTATATAGTTTATAAACACAGAAAATAATAAATTATTCTATATTTTTGCATTTAATTATTGTTGCATCTTATTGCTAAATTTTCTGTGACTGCAGGGTAATGAGGTGGGAAATAACTCTACAAAAGAACTGGCCGTATGGAAGAGCCAGACAAAAACAGTTCTGATCAATCCTACATAAAACAAAATGGTGACACCAGAATCAACTCAGATCATTTCTAATGTTACACAGCTTTACCCAGAGATATCCAGCATATAAAGGCCTACGGTGACTGACAGTTTGGAGTTTGTATCTTATGGATTTGGTCAGAAATTATTTTTTCTGTCAGGGTTTCCAGTATGACCAATCCTGCTTTAGTGGTAGGATAGAGATGCCAACTTTAAATTCAAATAAATACAAATAAAAAAGGTTAAACTCAAATGTACAAAAAAGATTAATAAATTAATCAAAACCAGCATAATTTATATCCCATCATTAACCACATCCTGATCTTGTATAATTACATTACGCTGGACTGTTCTCTGCTTGTAATCTGACAACTAAAACAATAATCAAGACAAGCAGAGGAAAGCGTTATGATGAGTATATGTTATCACTTACAAAAGCCTCTTCAGAGGTGTACATTTCAGGGATGGGGAAGTAATGGTTGATGAGCTTGGACCGGTCTGTCTCCAGCTCGATGGCGGTCCACATCACTGAGTTGAGATCAGCAAAGTTGTGGTTCATATCGATGCCTTCATAGCTGTAGCGTCCCAGAGCCCAGCCTGCCAACTCCGAGCCCTGTGAATGAAAAAAGATTGGAATAAATTATTTTTATTGTAGTATAATTATTCAATATTTGTGGACTAAACAGTTTTTTTTTGAGTTTGCATTGTATGAAGGGATAAATTTTGACACCTTCTTAAAGGCCATCTCATATCCGTCAGGGTTCATGGAGGGCAGAAGGTGGATGCGAGTCTCTTTGACCAGACGGATGATCCGTTGGTCTCCTCGTTTGTACTCTTGGCACATGTACTGCATCAGATTGAGCAGAAGCTCCCGACCCAGCACCTCATTCCCATGCATCCCCGCAACGTATCGAAACTCTGGTTCTCCTGCAGGGGGCGCCAAAAGCAGAAATATGAATTTAGCTAAGAACACTCATTTTGACATGTAAATACGACTTTCAAAGGTCTGTTGGATCACTAAGGAGAGTACAAGAAGATCCAGCTTTACATTTACAGGATTTTAAATATTCTTTAGAATAGTCACATAAAAATTAGATGCAGCTGTGATGGCAAGTCTGTTCTTATTTGTTTAACTTGTCAAACTAACACCCACACTTTCTGGATTTTCAAAGCACTGTTGCAAAGATCAGTGTGTGTCCTGTTTGCTCCGCATCCATACATACACGGCACTGGCAGGCATCTCAGAAATTTCACACATCCTCCTTAAAATCATTTAGGAGGAGTTTCAGTTGACTGCCAAGGCAGCACTGCTCATTGAGACCAGCCTCTCTGCAGATCTGAGAGCTGGCTGATTTGGATGTGTCAAGATATTTAGTGTGTATGACATCTACAGTACCAGTCATGTTTGGACACACTTGTTCAATTAAATCTAATAGCAAAGTGTGTCCAAGCTTTTGGCTAGTAGTGTTCTAGTAATCCCCTCTCTTACTTTAAACTGGTCTGTACAGTAAATTAAGATTGATATGAAAGTTTTTATGGAAAACAAAACGACCAATTTAGAGGTGTAACTCTAACAAAATAATCAGCCATTTTTAGAAGAGAAAAATCAATCAAATGACTTGATCAATTTTCACAACTTCTGCTTAAACAGTGTTTTTACACAAAATTTGAAAAAAAAAAACATACTTCAAATTACAAAAATTATAAAGAAAAAACTTCTAATTTTAATAAAAAATGTAAACTGACATTTGAATGTCTCTCAGTAGATTAATAAAGAATATTGACTGATTTAATTCAATCATTCACATCACCATGGCAACCTTACCTGCCACTCAAAATTCCTAATTTGACAGCTTCTCTTATCAATTTCATAGATTCAGTTTCACTTCTTTTAAAAAAGACTTTAAAATGACTTGATGTGAAACAAATGAATATCAGAGTCTTTCTTTTGGATGAAACAAGTTCAGGTTTGGATTTAATCTCTTTTCCGTAACATAATCGTGTTTTTTCTGTAATTTGGAAAGAACTTCGCCCTTTGACATATATGCCTGCACGGTCTGATCACAGTTAAACATCTCTCAGGTCCTGCAGGAGTTATTAAAACTGACTTCAGGAGAACGTTGATACATTTCTTCTAAACAAACAAAAAAATTAAGGTTAAAAAGTTTAAAGCCAACAAGTGTGTCATAGAGCAGGGCTACTCATGATCCAAAGCCTTATTTATTTAACCTCACACTGAGACATCTGCGGCCATGCCGAAACAAGGAAATCAACAGTTTCGGTCCCCAAAGATAAAACAACATTCAGCATGTTAAATAATTGGAATTGAAAACAAGACTGAGAATTTTTAATCCGGTGTTCAAACTATGATCACCAACATGGTAAATATTGAAAAACCGTAATAGGTTATTTCACTCCAGTGACTTTCAACTGGAATTAACAGTGGAGGGAAAAATATCTATTTTCCTGTTTCAACTTTACCAATTACTGCAGCCTGCACATGAAATAATACTAGACTGTGTGTCATTAGGAAGATCTTTGTGTTCTAAGCGCATTTAAGCACTTGAAGATATTAAATTTGATTACTGAACACAAGTATAATCATTCTCTAAAACTGTTACCCTTCACTTAGCTGTGCTGCCTTCACTGCCATGCTTTTTGGCGGGAAAAAAACTATCAACATTGCTGTCATGTGGGCCAAGCTGATGAAGCCAAAGAAAACATTTGTAAACCTCCGACCAAACAAAGTGGAACCTTCACTGTACAGCTTTACGTTTCTCACAGTGCTGGACTGTCTGTTCAGGAAATACAGAAATACAGTGACAATTAGTGTACAGGTCCCCTCTAACCCTTTGACCCCTTACTGCTATATGAATGCAAGAGTGTGTATTCCTCCATGACATGTTCCTCTCATTAGGTTGGAGCAGAAAGTGGAAAAATGCAGGTTTAATTAAAGAAGCATTTCTCAGAGGCAAACGGATCGTCATGAAGTCATAAAAAAGTCCTCTGCCTTATGAACCACTGAGAAAGATTTGGATTGTAATGAAACATGAAGGAACAACAACAGAGGAAATATTAAACACTGCCAGACAATCAGACATGTAAACTCACCCAGTTCGTGTTTTCCAGGGTTGTCTGAGATCTCCATGACGTAAAGCTTCAGACCAGTGTAGCTCTTCCCAATGCTGTATATGCGGGTGATATTCGGACACTCTTCATTCACCCTTTTCATCAGCTGTGAAAACAAAAGTCAAAGAAATTTCACTGACCCCTGAAATTTGGAGCTTTTTGGACTTTTGATTGATAAAGATCAGCTCCAGTTTCAGTAACTAAGCCTTGTCATTTTAATGACATTAACTGTTGACCATCTTTGCTAACACTGTCATTGAAGAAAAGACAACATGTATAAATATAAAAAATAATGAATACATAATAAAAATAAAAAAGAAGCTAATTGTAAAAATCCACCAAACTTTAAATAAAAACAATCAGAGCCAGGAGATTATCTAACTGGGGTAAATCACTGCCTTGTAAAAAGACCTGTTCATACATGACGACCTCTTTGAGGGCAGGGCTAAAGCACAGCAGAGAGGGAGGGGGAGGGGCCTTCAGTATTTGAAATATCACATTCTCCTTTGGGTTATGAGGCTGTTAGCACATCACAGGGATGGACAATACCCACATTTGTCCTTTTCAATAAGATACCATTGCTTTATGGTACTTTTTAATCAATATTGATACCAATACCTTTTTCCCCTTAAAGGAAAATCACAGAATTGTACAGTGTGCATTGATATCTTTATAGAAAGGAAAACAGGAAATATCATTAAAACTCATGAACTCAGGTCTCTATCAAGAAGAGAGACTTAAAGGTATGTGATCATTTTGTTTGTCTGCAAGATTACACAAAAACCGCTAAACAAATTTTCTCAAACTTCTGGGCTGTTTGTTTTAATCTTACATTTCCATTAAAACTTTGACACCATCAGCTTTGGTAGAGGATGTGCTCTCTGAGTCACGTTGTTTAATTTTTAGAAATCTACTACATCATTGATGAGTGATGAATTTTCCCAAGCCGGATGTTTCTCTGAACTCTTTGAAGATATATGGTTACATGATTACTGAGGAGAAAACTAAAAGCTGGAAATAGTAAATCAATATATCAGTCAAACAAATTGAGAAAGATTTCTATGATTACAGGTTTGTGACTGAACATGAATTTTAAAACTTTAGTCTACGGCACTAAAATTGACTAGTTTCTGTCTCCTTATGGCTCTGTTCTATGAGTTGTAGAAGTTTGTGAATTTATGGTTGTGGTTTTTAGGACAGATTAAGGATCGTGTCTCCAAAACTGACTGCTTGCAGTGGCAGCACGCGAAGGTCAGTGCAGGACTGAAACCTGACTGAGACTGAGAACACACACACACACACACACACACACACACACACACACACACACACACACACACACGCACGCACGCACGCACGCACGCACGCACACACACACACACACACACACACACACACACACACACACACACACACACACACACACTGTCACATATACTGTGGAACATTCTTGAGTAAATAAACAAAACCACAAACATGTAAATTTGTCAACACTGGTGAAGAAAGATAATTTTTTTTAACTAAAAACCATTATTTCTGTTTTTAAATAATTTATAAAAACTATAAAATCTTCAGTATAGTCTACCACTCCCTGTCTTACCTTTCTCATCTCCTCATAGTTGTGATGCCTGAAGTCCAGTTTGTCTTTGGACCCTGTTGGTTCTGTCTGCCATGCGTAGATTGTATTGGGATCTGTAGGTTGGGAAAGTTCAGTGTTTAAACTGCCAACAGCATGAAACATGTATTTTAAATCTGTTTCCAGTCACTGGCTTCTTGAACCTGGAAGTGCACATCCTAACACCTCGGCTCTGAGGCAGATGTCTCCCTCTGTCCCATTCTGATACCAAGTCTGCGGGTTGATCCGAATGTAACGGGCTGCTGTGGACGTGTTGAACAGGGCAAGGACAGGTGTCTCTGCATCTTGGTTTCCTTCAAATACCTGCAGCACAAACATATATGGTGAGTACTATAAAATAAGGGAGCTAATATAAAGATGGCAAAACTAAGAAAACAACAATGTTTTAACAGTACTTTGTTAAATACTGTACTTGTTCATGTGGAGGAGCTGTACTACAACACCTTTAAACCAAATTATAAACACAAATGTTTATTAAAACACTTTTTTCTTAAAAAAAGTGTGAAACCTTAAATTATATTAATATCTGGTAAACAGCTTCAATTTGGCTAAGGGGGAGAAAAGTGGTGGAAAAAGGATGACTAGCCATCATAGTTAGCTGTAGCACACATACTAGAAAAACAGCTGATGGTGAGAACGTCTGTTCCTGTATTTGCTTTTTTTTATATTAAGTATAAGCTGCATAGTATAAACTGATGTTTCCAACATTTCACAGAGAAAGGAAGCGATGATGACCCTAAAAAGAGGATTAGCAGCTAAGTAAACTTAACTAATTCATTTTACAGACTTCCTTTCACAGATTCAGAACAGTCATAATCATTTTAATGATTATTCAGAGGTTTCGTTTGATTATATTGGCACAAACATGATTCCATACTTATAAGGAACTGAGATGTTAACTCACAGCCTCTTTGCTACCGTTCATACACGGCGTCCAGACCAGTGTGTCGTTACTGAACTGAACCTTGTAGGTGTGCACCATGTCCCAGCTGTGAGAGAGCAGACACATATGTTTTTACAGTAAATATAATTTACGTCTTTGCATTATTCCATTTTTCTCTGGACAACTTTGTCTCCCACTTTTAATTCTCACTCTGCATGCATCATTTCATGCATCAGCGCTGACCTCCAGATGGAGCTACGTCCCTGTAGGATGACACCAGTGAAGCGGGTCAGTCGTCGAGCGTCGACTTCCAGCCACTGCTTCTTGTCTTTGTACCGAGCGCACCAGGCCCCATCATAGATGTCTCCATCATGCGTTCCAGACTGCAACACACAACCCACACAAACGAAATACACAGCGTGGCTCTGATAGATCATGTTGGTTTTCTTTAGTTTGGTGTTGGTCCGTAAAGTTACCTGGATATTTAGTCGGCCCCGGTGGGGCCCCAGGCCTCTGCGCTTGTAGGATGAAGCCCTCAGCTGATTGTCTTTCACCCTCAGTGATTCCAGCCCCAGTGGAGGACATTCTAACAGTCAACAGGTTACTATTATGTGAGCATAATTTACATCTGAACAAGCAGAAGAGCAAAGTAATTGGGATCGAAGGACCCAGGATCAGAATGAGGGTAAGAATGAACCAGCTGGTAATAAATACTGTCAAACCAAAATCGATTGCATTTGGTACGAGGTAAGCTCTTGCTAATGCCACTGCACTTAATTTGTGTGTAGATGGAGTATCAGTCGAGCAGGTGACTAAGACCAAATTATTGGGTGTTAAATTAGATAACCTATTGTCTTGGTGTGACCAGATTGATCATATTGTTTCGAAGATGGGAAAAGGCATTGCTATTTAAAGGAAATGCTCTGCCTATGTTCCATCTTCTGTTATGCGTGATGTTATTTGGTCACTTGTTCTGTCGTATTTGGAGTACTGCCCTGTTATTTGGTCAGGTGCAACGTCAAATTACATAGAATAGAGCAGCCCGATAAGTTCTTCACTGTTCTTACCAGGCCAATGTAATTGAGATGCATAAACAGTTATCATGGTTAACTGTATGGAATGAATCAAAATGTTGTCCTATGATGTTCGTGCATAATGAGATATGGAAGGGTACACCACATGTGTTTCATAAACAGGTTTTTAGAGTTTTGCCATGGACATAACACTTGACAAGTAAGCACAGGTCTTTTTTTGGTCCCAAAACCATAAAGAAATGTTATGATGAGGACTGTCCATTATAGAACGTCTTCGGCTTGGAATAAACTCCCATTTAACGTTAGAACGACCAGTAACAAATTATCTTTTAAAAAGTTACTTAAACACAAGTTAAAGAGTCCTTTATAAACTGGCAGACACAATATAATTTTTCTGTTTTTACAACTAATTTGGTTATTGTTGATTTATATGCAAAGTAACTTTACTTAGTTGTTGAAAAGTGTAAGATGTCATGTGTTTTTTGTTTCATTATATAGTGTAATTTTAATTTTTATATCTTTTAATTGTTGTTGCATTGTTGTGAGGACTCCAGGAAGACTAGCGACCACTTTGTGGAAGCTGATGGGAAATCCTATTAAATGAACAAATAAACAAACAGAAGTCTGATTTATTTTCCCCCAGACTGTTAACTCATCAGCCAATAAGCAGTTATTAGTTGATTTATGATTGACTGTGTTTAAAATATAGTACACAGTACTGTTATATAAGTAATAAGAGCTGAAAGGAAATGTTTTGAAAGGCTAGATTTAGTTGAATGCATTTTTAATTGGATTCTAATTTTGAACCAGTTTTGTGTGAGAGCCATTTCACTGTTTGATCCTAAATCCAGCAAAAAAAAAAGAAAAAAAAAGGACAAACTGGTCTTTGTGACAAAGATTCAACAAGGTGTTGAATCAGCTGCAGATCCATGATGAGAATCTTCCCTTCCACCACATCCCAAAGCTGCTCTACTGAACAAAAAGCTGGTGATTGTGGATGCTGCTGGGAGTACAGTGAACTAAGAAAGCAGTTGGAGATGATCTGAGCTTTGTGACATGGTGCCTTATCCTGCTGGAAGTAGCCATGAGAAGATAATTAAACATAATTCATTCACTCTACAGTTAGACACAGGTGGTAGCCACAGCTGCCCTGATGGAAACATGGCTGCCAATCCGATCCAACAACCTCACCGACTGCCACCAAATATTCATTCACATTCATACACCAGTGATGGTGGAACTGGAGAACGACTGGGGTAAAGCAGGATTTGGATGGCTCGTTCTATTACTTGCGTCATTGCTGCCCCAACTGATATAAAGGAGCCTAAAGTGTGCCATGAAAATATCCCCAGTACAATTACACCACCACCCCAAGCCTGAACAAGGCAGGATGGACCCATGCTTTACGTTCCCACCAAATTCTGACCCTACTATCCTACCAGAGATGGTATTCTGCATACATTGGTTGAAATCAGAAGCTATTTGATTTACTGTTGCCTTTCTGTGATCTTTAACAAGTCTGCCCATTTGCTTCTGACCTCTGACATCAACAAGACATTTTTTTAATATTTTCTTTTTCATTTCTTTCTCTGTAAGCCCTAAAGATGGTTGTGTGTGAAAATCCCAGTATTATATAGTAATTTCGTATCAGCTCTGAATTTCATGCAAGATAAAAGAAGATGAGAAGTTCCCTTTCTTATCTAAGTATTTCATTACTCATTATTAAAATGTGGATGAATTATATTAAGACCACAGAGGGAAAAAAAACTTCATATGCGTGGACACTTTCAGTACCGGACTCATTAAACATTTATGAATCTGATCATTAATAAAACGTGAATCTTAACCTATCAATATTTCCTATCTGTCGCTATGGGAGATAACATCAAATGAGGGACTGCATAATCTTTTTTACTTGTTTTGAAATATTGATTGCATTGGATTACTGCAGGTTTTGATTAAGCACAATGCTTCTATCTACACAGATTTCCAAATTGAGTCTAGAAATGATGAAATAGAGAAAGCAAAACTTAAATGTAGCCGGTAAGGTTTTCTTTGACCATCCAGCGTCCTCTGCTGCCTCAGACAGACTGTCATTGTCTGCAGGTTTCAGCTCTGCTCAGTTGGCCTCTTCCTGTCAGGAAGCTCTCTTGGCTGCTAAAGAGTGTTGGGCCAAAGTGTCGAGGCCGCATAAATGAAATAAAACCCTTTCACCATTTTGCCTTCTAGTCCAGTAGGATCTCTTTTCAGCTGCTTGTAACTCAGAATGAGTCTCTGCTGCTGCTGACCTCTGAACTTCCGTCAAAAACCAAATCTCTCCTGAAACTCCTCAAGATGGGACAGAGACATTTGGTAAACCAACTCTTTCCAGAAATGAGGGCATTAAAATCAGCTGATTTGATAGATAAACATGGCAAATTCCCAAAGGAGAGAAAACCAATCAAGATTGTGTTTTAGGATTCCCAAACTGTTGGAAAACCTCTAACTCCTCCCAGGAATGATGGTGTCAGACTGTGGTCCCTTTTGCTCAGTAACAGCTAGAAAACTAAATCCCACAAACTCAGTGTTTTCAACTCAAAGATGAACGACTAATAAAAAAGTTCTTGCTATTGCCAAATAGTTGTTTTTCCATTTGTTTGGGTTCATTCAGTTATTAAAATGCTGTTATTGTAATTTACAAACTTACATAAGAAACTGCAACCGAACAGTAAAGTGGAGAAAGTAGAATACTTGTTCTACTTGAACATTTACTACGTTTCTGTCAAGAGATGATTCTAATTGTAACACAGCAGAGCCTGAACTATATTGGAGGAGGTACTATTCTGACACTTCTGACATGCTGCTGATTCTGGCATTCCACTGTTAATCTCATCCCAGCACGTCCTGACAGGCCTGAATGGGTTTTAATGAGCATTACCGCTGATGTGACTTGACATCTTGCTTACTGGGCATTTATTCCTAGCAAAGCCCTAAAAAGATAATCTTTGACCTTTCATTTAAATTATACATATATTTATACTGTCATACTCCAGATGAAGTCCTGGTATGCTGGTGTCTCGCTCCACCTGTCTGGTTCATCAACACCACTACTTTTTCAGGTTTTCCAGCTTCATCTCACTGCCAGAGTGTTGACTCTGCCACAGTCAGACTCAGTCTAGAAAGTAACACTTTTCTGAATACTTTTGCTCTGACTGATTAAGTCGCTTTTTGCCACAGATTCCACAAATGAGACCACCAGTCTCACCCCAGACCCAGGTTCACTGATTTCCTGCATACTAATAAACAAATATCCTGAAACTTGAACTCTGCCTCTGCTTCTTTAATTGGGTTCTGCCACATATTCCTGACACACACTTTCTATGTAGATGTACAGCCCAGTACTCACACAGACACGCAAATATGCATGCATATCCTTGAATACAAGAATTTGTGACATAAAGTAAAGTATGAATACACAACTTAGAAAGTTGGAAACTGGCAAAGCAAAAACTGCAACGATTATTTGTTTTCAACTTTTTAGAGAATCAACACATATAAACAATATAAAGTAAATGTTTAACTCAGTGTCTCTTTAGTTTTATTTATAAAGGTAGAGCTGAAAGTCCCTCAATAGCCATGCTTACATGGACACAAGTATTGAGATTAAAAGCCTGATCAGAATAAAAATGCTTCATATAAACATACCAATCAGAAGATTATGATCTGGGGCCTCATGCATAAAACTGTGCGTAGCAAAGCAAACTATAGGTGGCGTCCTCGGCGCAAAAAGGAAGTGCAGCACACTTCAACTTTCAGATTTAAAAAAGTGTACACATGCACATCCCATGCCTGTTTCCGTTTATAAATCAGAATCAACTCTAAAGCGGGCGCATGTGAGGTATTGCCTTCCCATGCCCACATGGTGGCTATAAATGGTCAGGTGAACGCCTATAATACATATTCATCACATCATTTGCGTGATGGCTTGGGAGGGAAAAAGAGGGAAGAAGCTGAATTTTTTGGAATGTGAGACAGATCCTGATGGACCACGTTGACAAACATAAAAATGTTTAAAGGGCACATCGTGGGCATTACTTGTGTCAGAAAGGTAGAATAGTAACAGCTTCCAGTTGGGACCTTAGGCAAGACACTACAGCCCACAGTAAACCGTGTTGGAGAAAAGCATCTGCTAAATAACAGTAATGATGCCGGTAATGTAGTTTTTTGTTTAATGTATAAAGTACAGATACAGTTGATATTGGTAGCAGTTTATTTAGTGTTAAATAATATTTCTTTATAGTTCCTGGGTGTTCCAGGTGGGTCGGTGGTGCTGCTGAAGAGAGTGAGGCTAGAAACTAGACGCAGCACCACAGCAGACATGTCCTCCGAGGAAGTCCTGCACATGCAGAAGGACACTATCAGTGCTATTAACAATGTGGCACTAGAGTTTCAGGAAATGGAGACTGTCTTGATGGAAATTGGGACAACAATTAAAAAAGGATTGTTTAAGAATAAGTAAGTAAATAAGTAAATACAGGAAATCCACCTCTTCTGTGTTTCACAAGTGTTGCATCACTTTTAGATGCTCCAGTCTGTCCCACTCGGCTGGATCTCAGAATAAATGACAGAAACTTACTTTTGACATTTTCTTTTACTGACTGGTACATGTTGGCAGCAGACTGTCCATGTCACATCTGCATCAGACTCTGCCGCAGTCATTCTCCTTCCCTGCATTCCCACAGTCAATTCCCTGCCTGAATTAGCTACACCTGTGTCCAATCTAGTCCCGCAGTCATCACCCACACCTGTTTCCAATTCCGGTACCCGGCTTTATAAACTCTAGCTCCACCATCATTCCCTGTCAGAATTTGTTCGTTCCTGCATGAACTTTACCTTTCATCTTTCCCAGATCCGTGGTTCTATGGATTCTGTCTAGTCCAGTGTGTCTAAAGGCAGGGGTGCCCAAGGTGGTCCTCGAGGGCCACTGTCCTGCAGGCTGCAGATTTTCCAATGCTTCCTACTTCGACACACCTGACTCCCTGAAATAGATCCAACAGCCTCTTAAGTTTTGCACAATGACTCATCAATTTGAGTCAGGTGGTTTTGGAGCAGCGACACATCAAAAACCTGCAGGATTGTGGCCCTTGAGGAGCTGGGCACCCCTGCAGTAAGACAACTCCTTCTGTTTGTGATTGTTAAATAAAGTGTGTTAATCAATCTCCTGTCTCCCAGAGGGGTCTATGTGTAACAGTCCACCTCATCATTTCATTGATTTTATTCTGTACCGTTGGTGTCACAGTTGCCCATTTTCTCAGATTTTGTGCGTACGCCATGGTCAGAGTTTCCATGGAGGTAGGAACATTTTCTCGCCAAGTTTGGTTTTTATAAATCCTAAAAGTTGAATATATTTATACGCTGGTTTTTGTATCTATGCCAGCTTTATGCATGGGGCCCCAGATCAGAGTCATTTGGATCAAAATTTAATTCCAATTATGATGGCTAAATTATGGCAATTGTTCTGATTAGCTTGGAAGAAAACACATATTCTGAAATGTGGGTGAAAATTATCCTTACTGCGCATGTCTGTTATGTCAGCCATGTGTCAACATAACATAATCCCACAGTTTACATTACAGCTTGTATTGCATTGTTCATTTCTTTCAATAAAGTTTATTTTTTAAAAAATAAAGTAAGACATTGAGGGTCCAAAACAGAAGTGCTTGGTTTGTTATATAAAAACATTGCTTGACATTTTAAAGGAAGTGTAATTATTAGAGGGGACAAACTGAAATGACTAAATAAATACACATGTCCATATTTGTTTACATAAGAAATTCCTGTTATTTTTTCCACTGCTATTTCAGGAAAGTCAAGATGCATTATAATCAAAATAACCTTTTCCAGGTCCATGTGAACAGTATAAGTTGGATTATAATTGTAAACTGACTGAAGACATTTTGTGCTTGTAAACACAGCTACTGACGCATACGCCAGGTCACAAAAAATCAAATAAATGTTCTCTGCAGGTAGCTTTACTAATGTAGGTCATGTCTCTGTGGTAATCCAGAAAAAGGCTGCATAGTAAAAAACATTTATACTTTATAAAGCAGTTTAATCCAAATCTAACTGAACAGTGACTGAAAAATAAACTTTAAGTATAACAGAAGTGTCAGTGACTATCTGGTCAGGTGATTTGAAGCTGTGCTTGATGCTGACAGTAACTGTGAGATTTCTGGTGAATAATGTTGGCTTTTATGGTCACACCAATTTATTATTTATTAAGTCAAGGGGGTGATTTTTAAGCTGAGGCTTTTGGCCTTTCTACCTTTTGGTTGGGCTCTAAATGACCAATAAATATTTTTAATTCATTTTCATTAACTTCGGGTGAAGTTGATTAACAACATAAGAATTAGGATATAGTCTGTCTTACATCACCTGTGATAGGCACAGTATTTAGTCATGAATTTGACCTTTTTTGTGTTAATTTAGGAAATAAATAACTTTTGTTGCTTTTTAAGTGGGTTTTCTAATAATTCAGTGTCCAACTTAGTTAAAATTTCTCATTAATCCGTTTTAAGTTCATGTATAATGTATTTATGGAAAAAGGCAAGCTGAATAATCCTGACAATAACACCACATGGCTAAATCAACAAAACCTATTAGTAGGTACTTAGACCTGTCCCTTGCCTGAGTGGCATACAGTATACTTTAAGACTAATACAGACACATACCTGAGACTTTTTCTGTGGACTGGTTGGTTTTTTTGCTTTCTTAGCAACAACTGGCTTCTTGGTGATCTCTTTGGGTTTCTTCGTGACAGTTTTAGGCTTTTTTGCTGTCTTAATGCTTTTTCTCAACTTCCTTGCTGTAAAAAGGCAAAACACATTTTTCGCAGAAACATCCCTTAACAACATATAAGTTACTATGTACAAATACACCAGGAAAAATCATTTAAAGTCTTAGTAAAGCTAATTTAGATTGCATTTAAACATGTTTTATGTGTTAAATGTGGGAAAACATTTTAAAAGGCCAGAGAACCATTGTGGAGTTGTTTAAACAATGATTTCTTTTTTCTGGTCAGGATTTTTAGGACAGCATTGTGCTTTCGTCTTGTGGAGAGCTCACAATGCACCAACATCTCTGGTGATATCTTTCCAAAGCTGAAAGGTGACTGAAATACGCAGCCAGTGTTTGTAATTTCACATCTAATCAGCTTTCCTTAATTTAAACTTCCTTCTTTTGATCTGTTAAGTGTCCTTTTAATACAATCTGATTTGAAATTCAGCATGTTTGGCTGAACAATCTTTACCTATTCTTAGTGAGAAAAGCCCGGAAAGACACCAGCATCTGCATCTCAATGAAACAATCATTATTAGCTAAAAGGGACAGAAGCTAAAGGACTGCACAGGAACAGCCCCTACACAAACACAATTTTATTAAGTGATATTATTTAAGTGAATTTGTTGCACAAAGTTTAGTGATAATTTTATGTCACTTCCATGTGATTAACCATTACATGAAAAACTGGTTAGCTTTCTTTGGGCTAGCTTAGCTTTAACATTAGCTTAGTGCAAGCCTGGAAAAAGCTGTTACTGCTAAGACGTTATTCACCACACAACAATCCATACATTTACATTTTAACACACACACCTAAAACTATAGAGATTTTGTTTGCTAATTTAAAATTTCATGCGGTTTCCGACTGAATAAACTTAGTTAGCTTCATGCAGCTATAGCCTCATATCTGATGGGCAGATAACTGTTACCCAAGCATGGAGAGGCTAAGAGATAAAAAAAAATATGTTATAGAAATGCTATGTGTGAACATTTTAGAAGCTCATTTTTCCATTAACTGCTGTGTGTCCTTGATTATGCATGACCACCACTACAAGTAAAAGCTACAAAAAGTGTGACTTATTTGTTTATTTTATTTCTCCTGATCTGAGCCAACAGCGTTTTCGTCTCAACCCTCGGACACTAAATGCAAAGACCAGTTATTGTGTTTTACACATGTGCATGACATTGAGGGACACTGACAGAGACTGTAAAAGATGTTACCATAACTCCATCAAGGTTTTGTTTGTAGCATCCAAACACAAACAATTTTTGGTTGCTTGGTTCTGAGAAAAGGTTTGTTATGTTACAGTCAAAGTTTTTATTCATGGGTACAGTGATGGCACATTTGACACTCCCTACACTGTAAGAACATTTTAATAGCTTATATTAGAACAACTGTGGATTAAAGTTTTTTCATGAAGTTCAACTAATTTAACATGAAAATTTCATATTAATCATTAAGTATGCACGGTATAGCTGATAAGTAGGAGTCATTATTTCTGTCTTTTAATGATCAAAAGTATAAAACCAAAAATGAAGAATATCAATTTGATATCTACTCACCTACTTTCAGAGGATCTTCCACTTTTTCATCTTCTGTCTTGGACAATTTTCTCTTTGCTTTCTGATCTTCACTTTCAGTCAGGAGTTCAGAAGCTCTGACGGTTTTAGATGTTGACTTTGTGTAACTGGTTGTGAATCCTGTGTTGGGAACTCTTCTGGCATTGGTTTTCCATACAGAAAAAAGGCTCTCAGATATGTTAAAAGTGTCATCTAAATCCACAGTGGGTCTAATTGTTATGTCATCAGCAAGTCTGCTAGAAACAAAAATAAAGAGGCTGCAAATTGGAAAGAAAAGCAGAGTGATTTGGAGAAATCCTGGCATTGTGACTCTCTCCAGTGGATACCCCTCACACACTGAACAGTCATTCAACCTTCCTGACCTGCTGCTGCAACTCTGCCAAGTTCCCTTCAGTGAGAACTGTTTCCCTTCACATACAGGTTAAAAAATAAAGCCAGAGATTAGATCAGGGTTTGTTCATTTCTGGATTTCTCTCCTTTTCTTTTTAATTAGAGCTGAATATATTTTGTGTAGATGGTTTGAAATGACAAGAATTTAATTTGTTTTAATTATTTGGTAAAACTGAGAAAAAATTGGTTTAGTAATAATGGAAACCAAAGCATATAAAAACACTTAATTTCCCCAAATATAATTATTGTATCTGTTGTATTCCAAAAAATCCTCCCATCCTTTTTTACATGCTGTCATTAAGCAGAGACAATTCAGGACCAATAATGCTTTAATAACTCAAATGCATCACATAAAGTTGGCTCTAATTAGATTTTACTTTTAGGAGCAGGTGAGGTCCAAGACACTCATCAATTTCATGTATCTTTGTGCCTTTAGCTAGAGGTCAATATAAACTTTAAATTGGAAGGCTCTGCAAACATCCTACACGTCCTGCTAGCAGATTTAACACTCCTCTCTGCAGAGCTGCTGCTCTAAGGATATTCCAACTAGTTTTTTTAGGGATCAAATTCCGACAAAACCTTTTTTTTTTTTACCAGAGAAGCAGAATAGGCAGACCTCCTCTTTTTGCAGAGGAAGGAGGCGATGGGTGGAAACTTAGGACAGATTCAACCTAAAGATGTTTAATGTGCTTATGCAACAGTCTCTGGGATTGTATCTGGGATTCAGTAGTGACTGCAGAAAAAGATCATCACTTACCTCAAATTTTATGTCTATTCCACAACAACTACGAGCACATTTAATTAAGTCTGGTTAAATAGTTTTAATGGTAAAGAAAATAAATGTTACATTGGATATTTGCACAACCAACAGGTTACAGGTCATTCAATTTGAGAAATTCAACGATTTTTTTGTTTGCCACATTCATATGAATGAAAATGCAACAGGGGGAAAAAAACAAACATTTGACTTGTTTTTGTTCCAAAAGCCTTCCTCTCAGTGAGGACAGTAACCTCAAACTGAAACAATCAGATCTTTTGACTGCTGTTAAGAAACAGCTGTTTCTGATTAGCCAAATTTTAGCAACTGAATAATTTAAGGCATCGTGGCCTTTGCTTTTGAAAAGAAACCTTTCATTTCAGACATAACACACACACAAACATGTGACCACAGACTATTTAACCAGGTCTCATTGGAAAAAACAAAAAATAAAAAAAAAGCCTACAAAAATTTATTTACAAAAAGTGGAAATTTCAAAAAAGAATCTGAGTTTACAGACTTCTCATCAGCTCAAACATGGCAACCCTCCTCCTTTGTTATTAATTACACTTGACCATTTTTAAAGCCTTGTGTGTTAACTGAAGGTGCTCTGACACATATAAACCTTCAGGTCCACATAGAGATGGACAGGATTCACCAGCGTGGTCAAATGTCAAAAAAACTAAAAGTAGATGGAGTAATGTCCAGAGTGAGGGGAGCAGCTGCTGAACGAGAACGTCCATTCTCCTTTTGGGACGAAGCTTTAAGGTTTCCAGAGCTTAAGCAGACCGTCCTCACTGTATGTGCCGATGAGGTTCTGGTGGGGGTGGTGGGCGATTCCAATCACATCCTTCTCATGGACCTGGAGAAGATCCAAGCAGAACGTGAACAATGTCAACAACTAAAACAAAGACTCATAGTGGAGTTTTTGGCAAATCAATAAAATATTTAGATTTAATAGTTCAGATCAGGGGTCTCCAGCTGCTTTTAGATGTCTCCCTGATCCATCACACCTGATTTAAATGAAATGACTCTCCTCAACAGCTTGTTGTTAAGTACAGCTCATTCTAATTCAGGTGTGCTGCAGCAGGAAGCATCCAAAACCTGCAGGACAGCAGCCCTCGAGGACAGACTTTGGACACCCTGGTTCAGAATACAGACTCAAAAAGACATCTGCACTTGCACTCTAACTGTAGCAAGACAGACAAGTATCTCAAACTGAACGCTAGCAGTAAAACTTTAGAAACCTGAAGGAGAAACTCAGTGTGATATTTTTGGACTCTTTGATGCTGGAACGTACCGTCAGTGTTCTCTCCAGTTTGCCGGTGACTGTGCTGAAGCAGTAGAGCACAAAGTCTTCACCCACACAATAGATCCACTCACCACGCGGCGACAGAGTGCAGCACACAAAGTCACCACCTTCTCTCTTACCAGAGCTGAAACTCCTCACGATCTGCACAACAAGCACATCCAAACACAGACAGGACATGAGCATCACAGGCAGAGGGGCTCAATTAAACCAGTTCCAGCAGCCCCTTTGTTTTTACTTCAACCTTTGTGGAGTGAAGATTTGCACCAACCTGTCCCTGCATGTTCATGATGACCACTGTGTTGGAGCGGTTACACACTACAAAGTGCTCTGGATTCTTGGGCAGCAGGATGACGTTGTTCACTGTGATGTCTGTGCCGGCAGACGTGCCGAGAGGTTTGAAGGTGCTGCTGCACTCTGTGGTCTTCACGTTCCACACCTAAAGCAGAAAAGCAGAGATTTATGACGCCGTTTCATATCCAGATGAAAGAAAAAAGAGAACAAGCAGTTGTTTATTTTCTTTTACCTTGACTGTACCATCAGAGGAAGCACTAATGATGTGATGGCCATCTGGAGTGAAGGTGGCCTCATTAACAAATGAACTATGACCACGGAACTCCTTCAGAGTTTTACCCGATTTCAGTCCATGGATTCTTGTAAAAAACACAAAACAAAACAGGAACATTGTTAGCAGGCATAATAGAAAGGTTAAAGGTGATTGATATATTGTTTACCTGATAATCTGATCGAAGGAGGCGCTGAGCAGCTGACCACTGTCCTTACAGAAACTGACACAAGTTACTCCTTTGCTGTGAGCCCGTTCGAATCTCCTCAGACACTGACCGCTCTGGATTTTCCACACCTACAGATAAGAATATGTCAAGTTTTATTATGGTTTGAGTCTAACTCAAAAACAGTCAGGAAGTAAGACATTTTCAAGCCCTTTAACATGTTTTTTTGCACAAAAACAAAATACAAAAGTATATAACTGGAAAAAATTGTTTTCTAGGATTGTTTTTTTTTTTAAGTCAGCTGCAACTGCTGCACAATGTAATAAAACATGTAACAGCAAAACAGGATGAAAAATGACCTTGATCTTTCCATCCTGGGCTCCTGTGGCCAACATCTCTGTGTCTCGACTGAAGCACATACACAACACTGCATCATCCATCATCATGAAGTTATCCTGAGCCTGATACTTCAGATCCTGTACAGCATAATACATACAATTAGTTCAAGTCAAAAAAGGTTCATTTTAATGAGTGCAAACAGTGTTTTACCCAAGCTGAAAGTGTAACTGGTGAGTTTTGCTTTTGCTACCTTTCTGATTTTGCCTGTGGTGAAATTCCAGACTTCAATGAAGCCGTCCACTGAGCCAGTGACCAGATACTGACCATCAGGAGAGAAGCGGGAACACTCCACGTGAGATTTCTGTCCAAACTGGTGGTGAAAAGAATAGATTAAGAAAAGTTAAAAAACATTAAAGTCAGGACATTTGTTTAAACTCCTCATCGGTGTAAAACTTAAAATCAAAAACATAAATGTTGGTTTTTCAATGTGGATTGATGAATCCTTTAATCTACATTTTGAAACAGAGTGGATACCTTGATGTGCCTGGTGAGCTGGGTGGGGAAGCGTTCCTCCTCCACATCTTTGACAGCAGCTTTACCTCTGAACAAGTCAATGGTCATACCAGGAGGCAGGAGACCCTGATGCTGCTGCCACTTCAGAGCCTACGGAGGGAAATCATCATCAGCACTTCATGTCAAAGTCACTGACAAAAGCTGAATCCCATTTATACCCCTTAAACTTCCCCCTCCGTTTTGTACATTCATGTCAGGAAAAGGGCTTCTCATTTTCTTTTGGATGAAGTGGAAAAGGTAAGGGGGAGAGACACACACCCTTCCAAACAAAGACAGCCCGGACCACACCTAAAACAAAAGGGTATAAAAAAGTTTCCAGATGGAAATGCTGTTGTCATCAGCAAAGATGACGACAGAAGGAAGGCATAACATTTGTGTTCTATCTTGTGGCCATTTATTTACGATTTTGTTCATCATAGAGTTGTTACCAAAATTGCTAACTTAGCGCTAACTGCTAATCGATAACATTCATTAATGTTAACATTAGCTAATTTGCTAATGCCGCTAACGGTCATCAGCATAGACATATTGTCTGTCCTGTACATCAATTTGGTCAACGGAGGTCGTTTTAAATGTGCTATAGAAATAAATTTGACTTGACATAGCCCTCCGTGTGTGTATCATAACACTACAGCATGTTTCCTTTCGTCTTGAAGACAAGCACAAAAATATGCCCACAGTCCAGGCCATTAAAACGATACGGCATCTTTGTTATCAGTCTGTTGCCATTCAGTTCTCATAGATACTTGTCACTTCGTCTGACGGAGCAATGGTGACTTCTGATGATGTGTGGCGGTCAAGTAGGGGTACTTCATTTCCTAAGGGAATGTTTGCATCCCTTCCACTTCGTTTTAAGGGGAGAGGGGTGGGGAAAAGCAAGGGGTTGGGGAAGGGGTAAAAAAAGAGAAATGGGAATGGGCCTAAATCTTTGCCGTCTGTTACAAATATTTCCTGATTACAGTTTAAATTAGGCTGCATTTCTTTAAAAAATAAATAAATAAAATAAAACAAGTAAACCTGCAGGATTTCAGGTTACAAACCTGTCCCAGCAGAGCCATGAGACGAGAAGGGGGCACCACGCTGACTTCCCCTGCCAGGGCCTGAGCAATGGCCGCCCGACGCTTCTCCTTACTGCTGCCATCCGGGTATGCCTGGACAGATGTGCATTATTAAGTCTCAAAGAGAAATCCATGCCCTAATCCACTAAAAATCTTGTTTCTTACTGGGGTGAAAACATTCATTCAACTTATGAACAAAATACAAAGCAGATAAATGGCATAATCTTAAGAAAATTAAGTGAAAAAGATTATAAATAAAAACTGTATCTTGCGGCACATATATTCTGGACTCACCTCTCTGGGATCAAAGTAGGAGCGAGCCAGCAGATTCTCCAGGTGGATGTATCTTTCAGGCTGGGTCTGCTTCAGCATAATCATGGGATCTGTCTGCCTGAGGAGTGAACGAGCTGCACCAAGCTCTCTCAGTTCAATAAGCTCCAAGACAACCTGGTCAGAAAACAACACCAACACACTCTGATATGAGGAAACAGTATTTTGGGTATGACATGCTAGAATAAGTAAGGACACCAGGAGGGTAAATGCTGGGTCATCTTCAAGTTGAGACCATTAAGAATCCTTTAACATTCATCCTAAACTTACTTAGCTCTAATACATTTTCCAATGACACCTTACAGAGCAAGTGCCTTTGTCTTAAAAAATAGGACAAATACAGGAAGTTAAGGATGGGAATTTAAACAGAAGAAATTTATGTGTGAGAACTCTGTCAAATGTACAAAGTTACATATTTAAAACCAACATTTATTCAAACCTCACCTGTTCATAAAGGTCTATCAAGGTTTTATCTGGCAGTTTCAGAGACTGGATGGCTTGCAGGACAGTATCCCAGTGACCACTGTTTATGTCTGCCACGAAGCTCTCTATACTGTCCACAGTGTTTAGAGACACTGTGGTCTCCTCCTGCAGTGTGACCAGAGTCCGGTGCAGATTGTTTTCCTTTAAGTACTGCATAATCAGACGAATAACGCTGAGAAAACACAAATAATACAGATGAGATAGAGAAAACCTGGCAGACAGGTGAAGCAATTCATATTATAAAACTGTGTAAGAAGTCATAGTTTTATGATGAGAAATTAAAATTATTTGGGTGTTTTGCAGTTTGCATCGTGTTGGTAGAGACAAAATGAGCTAGAAAAAACTATAAAGGAAGAGAGACTACAGAAAAAGAAGAAATTACTTAGATACGTTTGTTTAAAATTAATGCCTGTATAATAAGTTAGTTAATTTAATGGGTTAATTTAAAAACAACAACAACAAAAAAAAAAAGAACAAAAAAAAAAAAAAAAACCACACACACTTTAGTTTTTTAAAAGGTTAAATAATACGATTAACTCGCCAGCAAATATCCATCATAGTTAAGCTGCATGAATTTTGCAAAAACATATTTAGAAAAACGGGATATTGCTGATAGGACATGAGTCTGGACTTACAAACATTTTATGATTCAGTTTATGTCTGATAATTTATTCTGCGTGAATTCATTGCTAATATATATAGTATATTATATCTATCTATATATATATATATATATATATATCTATATCTATATATATATATATATCATCCCAACTCAGATCGTAAACAAATTGAATGCACAATATCACAGAAGTGCATATACAAGGAATAAATGGAGTAAATTTTCTACATATAAACAAGCCTTTATTCGCTGTTAAATATAGAGAGTAGAATCAATGGTTAGCTACCAAGCCCAACGTTGATTAATTAGCTAACTTTAGCTTCCAATCCAATACTGATGCATATAAGGGATGGGTGAATTACACTACTGCATTTAAACACGAAACTTTTCCTATTTGGACTGGACAAGTACGAATCAACATCTACGGATGTAAAAATGCACGTTAGCATGCTAGCTGCGAAGCTAACGTAACTGTACTACAGCTAACGATAAGACAGGCCTCACCTTGGAAATTATCAACAATTGTGCAGTTATTAGTCCTACATTTATTCTATAAAGACACGTGCTTTTATCAGTGATTTAATGTTATACTTACTCGGCAGATTCCACCTCTAGAGACATGATTATTTATCTTAATACAGCAGCACAAAGACACTTCTGCAGCATAAGTTAGACACACGTAGAGAAACCGGAACTTTTGGGAGGAGCTAAAGATTTTTCGAAATAAAAGTCTCTTATATTCAGATGATTAGATTATTTTATTATGTCACTGGAAATTCAGATCGTCAGCTGCTCTGTCACACCAGACATGACATAACATAAAGGAAATGAAAATATAGAAGACCAGATATTAATGTACAAAGAAAAACTATGTTCACAGTGCAATAAAGTCAAGGCACCTTATATATATATTTATACACAAGGCCAGCCAATGTGAGGTACATATTAAAAAGAAATAGAAAAGAGGTTTGGAGTGGACTTCAGATTCTGTGGTAACTTGTTCCAGATAATAAGAGAATAAAAACTAAATGCAATTTCTCCTAGTTTAGTTTTCACTCTTGGGATTGAAAGTAAGCTTGATTAACGTAATCTTTCACAGAAGTCTCTGTGATTCATGTGGCGTCAACAGATCTAACATATTTTGGTCCAGAACCATTTAGCGCCATGTACACCAGCAGTTAAAGAAAAAAAAAAGCATTTTAAATAATATGTTTTATTAAGCCATGTTGAGCCATCAGTCCCCTTATATTTTCAGATATATTCTTCTGGTTGTAAAAGGCTGATTTAAAAATAAATAAATAAATAATGCTTCAATATCTGTTAAAATTTAGTTTAGAGTCCAAAATGACATGTTAACATTTTTGTCTTGATCTGTTGATCTTAACATTTCTGACTGAAGTTCATCTCTATTTCCAAAGACCATAATATTAATGTAGCTTGATATAGCTAAAGAAAATTCTTGCAGATTCAAGTAATGATTTGACTGAGGTATGAACTTAATCTTTATATGGAACCAGAGTCCCCTGGTACAACAGTAATATGGAGCTGAGTGTCAACATAATCAAGCAGAGATATTTTGTTTTGCATATGGAGACTGAACAAAAGGTCCCAAAATGGTGCCTTGGGAAACTCTGCAGGTAATTTTGGTTTGTGTAAATATTTGGTTACGAATTGATAAGAAATAGTCCCTGTCTTTCAAGCAGAATTCAAACCAGTTCAGAACTAAAGAATCTCACCCAACTTTCCAGTTGGTCTAATAAGATTTTGTGGTCCTGTGCCAAAAACTGCACCAAGATCTAACAGAACTAAGGCAGGACCTCTACCACCATTTGTGTTTAGATAGATGTCATTTGAAGCTTTGATGAGGGCAGTTTCTTTGTTCAGAAAATGTATTTAAAATGTCCCCAGAATAATCAAGCTGCTTTTGATGACAAGATGGAAAGATACGATAATTAACCCTTTAGGCAACAGAGTTTATTCAGAATAAACTGTAAAATTTTGATATCAAGAATCCAAAATGCTGTAGCTTGGAAGTGGTTAGAGACAAAGCCATCTAGTAAATGACAAAAAAGTTAAATATATGAATCTGCCGTTATGAAGGGAATAAATTTACTCATCTCTTTTGCATATTGAACAAGAATCAGCATATAGCTGAGAAAATAGTTCATCAACAGTGGAAAAGTGTTTTGTGCATGTTTTCTCTCTGACAATGTTTTTTCAAAGTCTTTCGAAGTCAGTTGTTCTCATAAACTTTGAATAGACCCCTTTGTGAATAAATAATAAACTTTGGCACTGTTATGTGGTTAACACAACAACAACACTCATTGCAGACAGTGTGAATGGAGCATGTCATGTTTACTCATGTTTAATTGATTAAATTTCCTATTATACATTCATTTCTGCAAAATAAAATGTTAAATTTAGGACTATTTAGTAAATTAACACATTTGCTAAAGGAATGTGGCCAAATAATTCCTAAAATGCTTCATTTCTTGGTACTGCAATGCCAAAACATCTTTAAAGTGAAATCACAAATTTGAAGGCCTAAAATTCAGACATGGACTTCAACAAGTAAAATCAAACAAACAAACAAATATCTTGAATTCACAGTGTTTGCCTTTATTGTATAGAAAAAGTACAAATAAATTAAATAAAAGAAAAATGGTTTTACTTGCCTATTTCTCTGGTCATCATTAGCAATAAAATACTAATAATCTGTTCTGTGATCATCACATTCTACATTTACAATCTGAAGATTTCAGATAGAAACAGAAAAAAAAGGCAGATTTTCTTTTTTCATGAGAAAATATATTAGAATTAAATTGTGCCCTACCTCCTTTCTTATAATAAATATTATAGTAGTCCAGCTGTCCTCAGAGGCTCTATGATGTAATTTCTATCAAGCTGTTGCTTTTACCACCGCTAATGCGTGCACCTCCACCCCTGTTTTCTTTGATGTTATTCTTGTTTTTTTTTTTTTGTTTTTTTCCAAGATGATCAACAGGGGGCGCTATCTGCACAGTTATGACATTGAGGCCCTCCTGACTCCCTTTTCTCTGCCAGTGAAGGTCTTTCAAGGTTATGATGATGCACGGTGCAGCACCACTTCAATCTGCAGGGTTTGATTGTTTTGGGCAATCGTGCCATAATCCCACTGTGAGCCCCCATCCACATTGGAAATGAATCTGGCAACAAAAAACACAGCAGATCCTGCTTGGTTTCATTTTCCTTTGCAGATGGAGAAATATATTGGGATATGATGAGGAGCAGGAGCTGAGGATGGGGTGGGGGAGGTGGAGAGGTGTTTTCACACAATAACATAATACCACATTTCCTCTGAATATATTAACAAGAAAGCAGAAGAAAGACGTCAGTATATGTTTTGTCATCTTCTGGCATGACTGCCAGACAATAAGAGCCAATGAGGTAGATGTCACCACGCTGGAGGAATGACAGCAACACAAAAGGCTGTAATGTAATCACTTCATCCTTTGTAGGAAAAACAAAGAAGACTACATTTATGTGAGGTGCTGGGTTGGATATGCATTAAAGTTCCCAGCATAATTAGTACTTATTACCACCAGAAAAAACAACAACCCAAAAGATAGACTTTTATTCATTTTGCCAGGACACGAAAAACATTTTTCTGGCTGGGATAACATCTAGTCATGTCCTGTTTTCATGCCAAACAGACAAATGTCTATGAGAGTGAATTACCAAATGTTCAGCTGGTCAGATGTCCCATTTAACTCCTCTTTTCTCTGTTTCATCTCCAATGAATAATTATTTGTTGTAATCTTTAAATTTGTCCTGAGTATTAGTCCTCTTGACTTCCTAAAGGTCTTACAGAGACATTGCCTGCTTTATATTTCAAAACTAATTTTCAGTCCAGTCCCTGAACATTTTGTGTGTGTGTGTGTGTGTTTTTCTTTTTGTTTGATTGTTAATCCAACTTAATACTGATTGTTGAATCATTCAGTTTACTAGGTACCTCACTCAAGAGATGAACCTGTGATGTGTAAACTGTATGCTGTTTGTATGTTTTGCCACTAGCCTACTGCAAAGAAATAACTGGTTCTGATTTCTATTGCTGAACCTATGATCAAATGCCAGAGAAAACATAGTTTGACAGACATACAACAGTATTTCTTTTTCCACCAACAACATGATTCCCAAAGAGCCAGAAGCTAAAAACATGTCTTAATCTTTATAAAAAATGAAAGAAATCTGGACAAGTGGACATCAATAATAGAAGATGATGGCCTAAATCTACAGCAGATGAACAGGATCTGAAGTGATCTTCTTAAGAAATAGAAATAAATTCAAGAAATACCTGAGACAGAGTTGATCTATCAACTAGCCAAAACCTTATCAGAAATGGTCTCTATGAAAGGTGCCTGTCAAGAAGCCATTCTTAGAAAGGGAAACAGGGAGAATAGGCGGAAGTTCGCCAGATGACCCAAGAACTGGACTGAAAATATGTGGCAACAGGTCTGATGGAGTGATAGATCCTCCCCAGAGCCTGGACCTCAACATTATCTAAATGTAGGATCTTTTTGACAGAACATGGAACAAAAGGCACCCAAACCTTCAAAGAAGAGCTTTGTAGAGTCCTCCAAAAAGCCTGGAAAACTATTTCTGAAGACTACTCAAAGAAATTACACGAAAACTTGTTTACAAGGGTTTGTGTTGAAGAATAAAGCTGCTCATACAATTTATCAACTTAGAATACAATGAACTGTTTTGCCTGATATTGATTTTTTTTATCTATGTTTGAACATGTTTCAGTAATTTGTTGCATTTGTTTAATGTCTTCCTGGAAATTTTTAAAGAAAGCTGGAGTGTCTAAAGAGTTTTTGCACAGCACTGTGCATACGCAGTTATCTTTAAATCTCACTTTTGCAAAACATCAAACACAATTTATAATTTCTGGAACGACCTTGGAAAATCTTTGGAAACCATTTAAAATGCTAAACCAAAATGGATATTCAGCCACGTTGAATACTCAGCTCTCACAAAGCATAAGGTCTTGTTGTGGAGATGAATAGATGAATGAATCAATAGATGACAATTCTGCAGAGTGAGGCAGGAGGAGAGATGGATGAGGCCGAGGAAGAAATGGAGGAAAATAAGGGCATCAAGGGATCAATGCGGGATTGGATGTGTTGTGACAGGCCATTTTCCCAGCATGGGAAAGGGATAGTGTAATGTGGATTTGACAGAAAGTCCAGACTGTAAAGGTGATTTCAGACTGCTGCTTTATTTTTTATTTTTTTTTAATCCATTCTTGCTATTATTATTATTATTATTATTATTATTATTATTATTAGTTTTGCCAGTGTGTTGTAGACGTTTTTATTATGCCTTTATGTTTCCATCTTATTCTGGGGTTTTAGAGACAGAGACACAATCTAAGACAACCTGAACTTCAGCTACAACAAAATATTGCAAACATATTCTCATGAGAATGGAGTTGCTTGCTGTTTGTCACAGCTGAGATTTAGTAGCACTTTGTAATTTCTTTTAATAGGGGAAAATACAGATAAGAATAACTTACCCATAACAGTAAATCTTTGCAGCGTCTTGTCAGATAAAGAGGGGATTACAAATGCAGTACTGCTGGAGGAGGATATACTGGCTTTTAACAGATTGGAACAGAGAAAAAATCTTGCATGTTTACTTTTCTGTTGAGAGCTCATCAACATCAGAAGCAGTTTTAGGAAAAGCAGAAATCAAATGCTGAGATTTTGATATGTAAGTAAATGTATAACATAGGTTTATGATCCAGATCAGGCATGGAAAATATAAATACATGGCAGTTTTCTGGTCAGTAAGAAGCCAGATCTTCTGAATATGAGTTGTTAGTGAACATTAATACCCTGTGACAGATTCCAACATTGTAAATAAAGAGTTTTCATATTGGCAACATTGGCGCTGTGAGAGATTAGATGAATTTATGTAAATATTTTCAAACCTTTCACAACCTTATTCCATATTCCTAAATATGGAATCCCTCAGGGTTCCATCTTAGGCTCACTCATATTCTTTATGCACATGCTCCCCCTTTCTTTCAGTTTCTGGCAAACACATTTCTCATTTCACTGTTAGTTTTATCTCTGTGTTCCTCCTCTTCATATCATTTATTAATAAAACAGTTTAGCTGTCGTCATTAAATTATATCTAAAGTCAACCTATGCTGATTTTCAATGTGCTATTTGAATAACACAATTTGGCTGTTTGCCCCTTTGCTAACAGGTTTTTTATGTATGTGAAAGCAATATGAACCCTGTCCTCAATTTTTTTCTGTTCAAAATATGAAAAAAAACCTTTAACATTTTTGTAAGTCTTACAATAAAAATGACCAAATTGGTGTCATCTGAACATCCCATTGGTGGCAGTTGGGACAGACAACTAATATGAGCAAAAGTAATATAATAGTATTTACTTTTACAAACCACAAAGTACTCTTAAGGCTAATTTATTCTCCCTTTATGAACGTTAATGGGTACGTCTGCCAAACGTTGTCAAATGTCGCCGCCCATACACTCCCATGCGTCCTTTATGTTGGCATGCTTGTTGGACAATTCATGCGCAGAGTTCAGCGTTACATATATTGTGACTACTTTTTCCTCTATGTTCCTGTCACTGGTGGCACATGAGCTATACTGCAAACACACCAACAATTTCTGGTGGTGCTGCTCCATATCTCTGCATTTGGTTACACATCCACAACTTGTCTGAAATATTGTATACGTGCTGAAATATGCATGACATGAATGCAGAAGATGGACAGTGGGCTTGGTCTGTATGCAGACAGTACAACAGCTGTTTTTTTATATTTTATTTTATTTTATTTGGGTTACATTCATTCAATAACAATTTAACTCTTAACTAAAGCAATTTTACAAGTCTTGTAAACAAGTACAAGTACTTTTTGATTGTTTATAGTTAAGCAAGTTCCACCTATCTGAGAAGATGTATTCTGTCCATGCTCATCTACCAGAGACTGCGTTAAGCAAATAATACGCATAAGCCTTTATTAGAAATAAAACATGTCACTGGCACTGTGATTTTTGTGACACAGACAGATATAAAAAGACTACAGTCAAGCTGCTGCAGGATGGTGTGCACCAACATGATCACAACATGAGCCAGAGATAAAAAATCTGATTAGCCAAACATGTACAACCCAACCTCATAGTTTATTTATAGTCCTATTTCTGTCATGGGTCTGTAATGTGAAGTTGCATAGAGCATGCAAGTTAAAATTTCATGTGTTTTTGTGCACTGCTCCTTTCACAACCTTTCAAGTAACCAGCTGAGAGAATTGCAAATAGTAAGTCTGAATGAAAAACATCTAAATCAGATAACAAAGCCTCATTTCTTTGTTTGGTTTTGTTTATGTCTCTTTGAGAGCTTTGCCCTTGAGCGTTCCTGGTGGCTGAACACAATAAGCAAGGGTCCATTAATTTGTGGTTCAGAAGCTACTCGCTAATGGCTGATTTTTTCACCAGACAATCAACCCTTGAGTCAAGAGTGGTAGTGGGTGGAGGGAGTGTGTTTGTGAGTGTAGATGAAAGGTTGGTGATACTGCAGGGGTAGCAGTAGTGGTGGTGGAGGGCGTTGATCGTCCAAGCAGTAAATCTTGATGAATCTTCCCCCATAGGCTGGTTGTTTCTCCAGTCTTAGCTTCCACCCTATTGGCATGCCCATTATTCTTAATAGATCCATGAGAAAGCCAAAAGGGACTCGCTAGAAAACCTTTATTGATAGTTTCAATCTTTTTGACACAGAAAACAGGAAATAGGAGCAATGCTGCATCTGTAGAGCAAGACTAAGCTTGTTGGAGAGGAGGTGCAGAAACCCATACAAAGAATTTGTAAAGGGGTTTGTTCATGCTGCATCGAAGTGCGATAAATTACAGGTCATCAAGGTGATAAAGCACCAAGCTTGAAATGGGATTGTGCCTGTAAGGCGGTGTATCAAGCAGGTCACATGTAAACTGATATATGTTAGTCCCTGAACAGTCTGGATAAGAGAGATACGTGTAGGGCATGTCTACCCGTGACAATGTAAATAGAGGCTATCCACTTACCCAGTGAATGCTGCTGTCTCTCCTCTGCTGAAAGGCTCCAGCAGCCATGTTCTATTTACCAAAAAGAAACACACCCACAAAGTGCTGACACAAGTGGATGGTTTTGAGTGGGGTAAGCGTTCTCTTTTCATTGACAGAAGGGCCTATTTTGTTCCAGTCTATACCTGTTCCACTATCTGCACTCATGTAAATCTACAACCCGAGGCATCTTGTTTGTCAGGTCATTTAGGAGTTCACTTAAGGGCTTCACAGACGTTCAGAATAATTTTACAGATTTTATTCAGTGGGTATGAGGATTAAGGGCATGCTTTTTGAGAATTTTCATGCAGCTTTTGGGTCACAACACCTATCATAAAGATGTAGTTGTTAAATTAAGGTGAAAAAGATGTTGAGGGCAAAATGCTGTGGGTTGAACCTACTGTTATAGAACTATGTAATAAGAAAAAGTGAAAGAAACCTGGGACAACATACACTTATACATAAGATACAGCAGTGAAATACAGATGTTCTACACTGGGGTCTGCCTTGGTCACTATTGTCAGGAAAAGAACAAAATGAATTTTAGTTCAGTAGGAGATTTCTTTCATGTGTAGTACATTTTTTCAAGGTTTGAAATTATGAGAAAGCTAAGAGGAACTCAGCTCCCCTGAACAGCAGATGCTGAAAACACTCACCTGAGATACCAAGGGGGAGCTCTAAAAATAGTTCACTTTCAGGTTATATTTAATCATATTTCCATAACGTTGCGGATGTTTCTTAAATAAGAAAAAAAAACATTAATTTGCCAGTGCTGTGTTTTATTCATTTAATACATTACATTTTCCAAAGGATGCAGGTGATGTTCCATGTCTTTAAGCACCGTGGACAGCTGCATTCTTTGTTGTGTGCTGTGAGCCGTCCAATCCACCACCACTTCCCTGCTCCAACACACCTGACTTTTACAGTGAAAGGAACATGTAAGATTTGTTAACATGGAAATGTTGGTATATATGTTTATTGTGAAGAATAAATAAAAATTGCACATAGCCCAAATGAAAAGCATTTCAAACTTGCCTAAAAAAAACCAAAATAAATCACAAACACTTCCAGGGTCAATATGAATTTCCCATTGGAAATTTACAATTAATCTCTATTAAATCTCTATTAAATATGTGAACATTATCTCTGCAAAGGCCAATTTTGATTAAGTGAAGCTGAACAAAATTCAGTTGTTAATACAGACAGTTCAGGCTAAGTTTCTAAAATGGCCATTTTGGCACAGTTTGGCACCATCTGATCTCAAAAGTGACTTTATGAAAACAATTCTTCTTGCTTTGCAATAACCAGCTACAGTTATTGATCATTCTAAAAAAAAAAAAAACATAGGCAGTATTCTCAAGACAATGAACAAATTAACTTATCATATAAAAATAACTTCATGATCTTAAAATAACTGTGTAACTAACTTGAGATCTCAAGATAAAAACTCTTGGCTTCTGTAAGAACTCCATCCTCCTGATGTATAGTTATTCTCATATTAAAACTGGTAATCACTCTTGTTTTATTACATTTAAATAAAAAAAAAATAGTGGAGGGCATTAATAAACACGTTTCACAGCAAATGTCTGTGAGGTTGTGATCACCTGGTACACCCACAGTGGTTCACTGCTGATCAACAGCTAATGATAAAAAATGAGAAATTGCAGTGGTCTCTATACACAAGCATTTCTTCATTGTGATATAAAACCCTTTAGGGCACAGAGCCACAACAGATTATGATCATTCTTTACGATCAGACGTATGATTAAAACCTAATTGTCTTCAGAAAGCTATTCAACAGATTATACAGTAGGCAGGTTCAGCAGGTTGAAACAAGGTTATTAAACATGAGGTTAAGTTAAATATAGAACACAAAGGGAGGCTTATTGCAGTTAATTAACATGGTCATTTTCTTTGTAACTGATCCTTTATGCAGCAGAATGAATGCAGAGGCCCAGGGTTTTCTACTTTTTACTGGAGCTGTTGCCTCATTTGTACCCTTGCTTGACCATTCAGCTGAACAGTCTTCTCACCTTTCCCAGGGACTTATTGATTCCACATGCTCCACTTATTGGCATGCACAGACACAATAATAAGTGAATCCATCTTCTGTCAGTCCCTGCTGAGGGGAACGCCATCCACAGGGGAAGAGGGCAACACATTCAGGCTCAATTTCCTTGTCTTTTGCTAAGGATTACAATCATATTGTACAGTCCCGCCGCGACACTCCAAGACATTTGGAATACTAACGGGCAGAAAGAATCCAATGATAGAATAAATTCATCCATGGTGGTTTAATTAACGTGTACTGCTGGAGGGGAACAAAGCTAGTTGATAAGCTATAAACACTCAAAACAAAAACACAAGTGCACTTCATTGGTTAGATACACCTAGGCTATTGTAAAAGAGAGCTCTTTATGCATTCAGGTCCTCTTAAACATACAGGAACTTTTAAAAAAGTAGAGAAACATAACTCTCATAGAAATTTATTTCTACCTTAATAAAAATCTCTCCTAATTTCTTTATTCCCAGGCTTTTAATAAGCCATATTCTGAGCCAGTTTAGCCTCTCAGACTTAAGAGAGTCCCAGACAATTCAGTCTTCAATGACTGTGACTGTTTTCTCTGTTCCACAGGAGCGAATCCCAGCATGGAGAGTTTCATGCTGAAATAATGTGCCATGGACTGTCACCATGCCCCATGTCAGCTGTCATCCGAAGAAACAGGAATGGCTTACACTGTTTCTTCTTAAATATTCGATCGGTCTGAAAATTTCTTGTCGTTTCCTCTTGTGTGTGTGTGTGTGTGTGTGTGTGTGTGTGTGTGTGTGTGTGTGTGTGTGGGTGGGGGGCACTGAAATCTAAAATGTCAATGCCACAGCCTCCCCTCATCTGTCCAGAAGCACTCTAGAATACTTGTTCAGTAGCATTTGGCTCCACAGGAGTGGGCCTGAATGTCACAGTTGAATGAAAGTGAGGGAATAACACATCTCTAAAGGCCACAGACTAATGATGAGAGTCATATGGTCTGTTTTCAAATCTGCATTTTAAATTCATCATTTTAAATTCACAGTCAAACAAAAATTTAATTAGTTTGAGTCAAGGTGAAATAACCAGCAGCATTGTTTTAACTAGGGAGGAATTGTACACACAGCAAAGATTATTGGCTGTGTTTGTCTGTGTAAGTTTAGAAAATGTTGAAGCCATAAAGACCTAAAAATTTTATGAAAGGATTACTCATAGTAATGTATAATTTGAAATGTCATGCATTCGAATTGATTTTCTGGAGTCAGAAGTGACCATATATAAAAACATTAATGAAGGTTAAGTTATCCGCTAAGGCTAGCATGGGCTTAATTGGTAGGATGCCTCTATAATTTACAATACCTGTGATATAAATGGTAAATGTCTACCATACTTATTCAAATGCAAGTATTTATGGTGCATAGGAGAAGGAAATTTTATGTAGCCCATTTATGAATAATTACAGTTAAGCAAAAACTGATCAAAACAAGCTAACACAGCAAACATGTCTTACTCCACAAACATAAAAAGCTAAACTAAATTCAGTTGTGAGCTAACTTCAGATGAACCATTGACTCATTGATCAAAGCGAATAAATTTAACAAGTCTGAGAAGTTGTGGTTATATCCCTGCACCAACCAGTCAAGCTTCAATTACATTCACTCCTTCTTTTCCTGAGTTATGGTGCTAATTAGAAACTGTTTTGGCCTTTAATACTTTTTAACAAGTCATAATTTCATCATAGTAGACATTTGTGTATAAATGTGTCATGATCAGTTTATTAAACCAGCAACACTGGTTTAAACTTTTAACAACCAATTTATAATCAGATCATCGTTCGTATAAGTGAACTTTTGTGTTAAACTGAGTTAAATCCCCTTACTGTTCCACAGACATCGTGTGAAAAGACAACCTGAAAACATCACGCCTCCGGCCACGTCTGTGGCAGATGCAGAGGCATAACGAACTCAGCGAGGGAGACATTTTTCTCTACTGTTTGAGGGGCGAACGCTCACTGAGGCAGAGAAAACACCCCCTCACACACACACACACAGACCTTTACACTCACACTCAGGTGGAGTGTGAAGAGGAAGAAGTGCTGTGTGAACATCCGTCTGTCTCTGAGCTTCAAAGTGTGGAGTCCTATCAGTGGGACGTGAGGAGAAAGTAAACACAGTGGCTACTACATCATCTGGAATTATCTTCCACAACTGTCTGCTGCACGTGCAACAGGATGCACACATCAGTTGGTGTGAATTGATCTTAAACTACGCCATCGAATGACAGTATTTTTCTTGACATCTGACAGTAAACAATGCTTATTTTTAAACTGGGGCTACAGAAGGCTTTACATATATCTTAAAGAGAAAATTAGGCTCATAGGTGGATGGTGTGTTCAAGTTTTCTGAGTGAACTGTCAAAGAAGCTGAAGAATCATTGCTGGAAGCTTCACGATGCAAAATCTTTAGGCTTCAGGTTAATTAAACAGGTAGAGATAATTGGTGCTGTTTCAAGCTTTTGCAGCATGAATGTTAATTAGCTAAATGACTTATAGAATCAGCCCGAAGCTTTAGAAATATTAGAATTCTTTTTAATTATTTCTTTTATTAGACAAAGAAATGAAATGAAATTTTTTTTATAATCTGACAAACCTTATGATGCAAATCGTGCCAATTGCTCTAAAACCAGCCTTAACTTTGATTTGACAGACATGTAAAAAATGACTCATTTAGATTGTCTGTGCTGAATTGTCATATCTATAAAATTCTATGTCCTTCATCTTTTGAATGTAACTAGATGTGATTCATACCTAACTGTATTTTATAAAATAATTAGACATGTAACATGTATATATCCAACATGCAGCTGTCACTTTTATAACTTTTTCTTTTTCAAACGTAACTTACTGCAATGTTTTGGAGATACTCCTGCAAAAGCCTGATCCCCTATGAGAGCAAGCCTCGTCTCCAGGGCAACCAAAGTCAGATGCTTCGCAGATGTCAGGAGCTGAGTAGGGTCATGAGGCTTAAGCAGGTGTCATGAGGCAGACAGGTTTGGACTCAGAAAATGACTCAGATACCCAGGGATAGGTTACAGACGTTTATTGTGATACTAGAATTGTGCAATCCAGTTCCTCTCTGGTCAGGCTTCTGTGGGTATGGGAGACAGGTGTCAGAAAGCAGGGAGCAGCAGATGACAGTGCGAATTGTGTGGCTGACGTACCAGCAAGATGAGATCCAGCGGGTGAAGGAGGGAATCTCACGATCTGAGCCAAGGAGATCCAGGGGAAAACTGCTGCGGGATGTGGGAGAAGCTGCTGAGCAAAAAAGAGATTAGAAGCTGGATAATAACCCGCAGGTCGGATTGCTGACCAGGATGACAGCGTGGGGACAGGGAATCCTTGAGGGGGTGAGGGGAGTAGTCCGTGATCCGTTATCCAAATCCGATAATCGATTCCAGAGGTCCGAGAGCCAGGAGATCCAAACAGAGACAAGCAGAGTACCAGACAGGGGGCAGGCTGAGACAGAATCCAAATCCAAAAGCGACAGGGTCAACAACAGACGGGCAAACAGGCAGAGAAATCAAGGCTGGAAGCGTACAGGGTAGAACCAAGACGATCTGGCAACTAGGAGAAGAAACAGGCAGGTATATAAAGCGCACAGCGCAGGTGGAGCGCATCAGCAATCAAGCCAGCGTGCTGAGCAGATGCCTTCAGGGTAGCTGGGGAAAACGGGCTCCGAACCACGGAACATGACAGTACCCCCCACAAAAGGGTCGGCTCAAGACGACCCACCAGGCTGACCGGGGAAACGACGATGGAAGCGGGCCCAGAGCGCAGAATCCACCACGAAGCGAGCAGGAATCCAGGACCTCTCCTCGATGCCATAACCAGCCCAATCCACAAGGTACTGGACGGAGCGGCCCGAGCGGCGGGAGCGCAGGATGCGACGCACAGTGTAAACAGGACCCCCACCCACGACCCGGGCGGGCGGCGGGGGCCGGGAGGCGGGCACCAACGGACAGGAGACGACAGGCTTGACCCGGGAAACATGGAACGTAGGATGAATCCTCATGGTCCGCAGGAGACGAAGGCGCACAGCCGCCGGATTGACGACCTTTGCAATCGGAAACGGCCCCACGAACCTGGGAGCCAGCTTCCGACATTCCAGGTGCAGGGGAAGATCCTTGGCGGCCAGCCAAACACGTTGACCCACCTGGTAGGATGGGGCAGCCCGGCGCAGGCGGTTGGCCGCCAACTGGTAGCGCTGAGAAGTCCCCAGAAGCGCAGCGCGAGCGCGCCGCCAGAGACGGTGACAGCGGCAGACCGCCGCATGCGCCTGTTACACAGGACCCTCAGGAGACAAGAGCAAGTTAACAGATTTATTGTGAACCAGAACTCAGAGGAACGAACATACAGATACCAATGCTGGAAGTGGTACTGGGGGTGCTGAAGCCAGGAACGGAGTGGGAGTGAGTCCATCTAGTGTAGGTTAAGGTCCGACAATGAGTGACTGAAGGGCTGGTGTTTATGTAGGACTGGGGAACAGAGGAACACAGGTGTGGCAGGTTGACTGGATTGTAATGAGTGGATCAGGAACAGGTGTGGAGGATGAGGGAGGTGAGGAGTGAATGGAGGAGCAGAAGACCAGGGAGTGCTGTAGGATCAGGGGAGTGGCCGGACAGATTGTAACAGTACCCCCCCCTCCAGATGGCCGGATTCCAGACGGCCGGGAGGACAACAGGAGGGCGGTGAGGACAGGAGTCGGAGCCCTGGCGGACGACCAAAAGGGGGAGACAAAAACACCCCAACGCCTCGGTGGGCGTCCAGGAGGACGGGAAAACCTGGACCGGACTGCTGGAGGACGAACAGACCAGGGCTTGGATGGAGGACGACCCGGAGGTCGAGCAGACCAGGGCCGGGTCATGGACGGAGGACGACCCGGAGGACGAACAGACCAGGGCATGGATGGAGGACGACCCGGAGGTCGAGCAGACCAGGACCGGGTCATGGAGGGAGGACGACCCGGAGGACGAGCAGACCAGGGCTTGGATGGAGGACGACCCGGAGGTCGAGCAGACCAGGGCCGGGTCATGGAGGGAGGACGACCCGGAGGACGAGCAGACCAGGGCTTGGATGGAGGACGACCCGGAGGTCGAGCAGACCAGGGCCGGGTCATGGAGGGAGGACGACCCGGAGGATGAGTGGACCAGGGCCAGGGCCGGATCTCTGGAGGATGACCCGGAGAACGAACAGACCAGGGCATGGAGGGAGGACGACCCGGAGGTCGAGCAGACCAGGGCCGGGTCATGGAAGGAGGACGACCCGGGGGACGAGCAGACCAGGGCCGGGTCTTGGAAGGAGGACGACCCGGGGGACGAGCAGACCAGGGCCGGGTCATGGAAGGAGGACGACCCGGAGGACATGTGGGCCTGTGGTTGACCCCTGGTGAACGGGCTGGCTTGCACCGGGGCTCTGGCGACCCGGCTAGGTGGATCTCTGGCAGCGGCGGAGCAGGCTGGACCTCCGGCGGCTGGGCAGGCTGGACTTCCGGCGGCTGAGCAAGCTGGACCTCCTGCGGACGGCCGGAGGACTGCGCAGGCTGGAGTTCAGGCGGACGGCCTGAGGACTGCACGGGCTGGAGCTGGAGCTCAGGCGGACGGCCTGAGGACTGCACGGGCTGGAGCTGGAGCTCAGGCGGACGGCCTGAGGACTGCACGGGCTGGAGCTGGAGCTCAGGCGGACGGCCTGAGGGGTGTACTGGCTGGAGCTGGAGCGCAGGCGGACGGCCTGAGGCATGCGCCGGCTGGAGCTCAGGCGGACGGCCTGAGGCATGCGCCGACTGGAGCAGGGTCTCTGGCAGGCGCGCTGACTGGAGCAGGATCTCTGGCAGGCGCGCTGACTGGAGCAGGATCTCTGGCAGGCGCGCTGACTGGAGCAGGATCTCTGGCAGGCGCGCTGACTGGAGCAGGATCTCTGGCAGGCGCGCTGACTGGAGCAGGATCTCTGGCAGGCGCGCTGACTGGCGCTCTGGGAGGCACACAGACTGAAGCTGGAAGGCAGGGAGGGGTGCAGACAGGAGCTCTGGAAGACAGAGACGTATTAGTGATATTGCTGGTGGGCGACCGAGAGGTCGCACAGACAGGTACTGCGTCTCTGGCGGGCGACCAGGATGTCGCACAGACAGGAACTGAGTCTCTGGTGGGCGACCGGGAGGTCGCACTGACTGGAGCTGAGTCTCTGGTGGGCGACCGGGAGGTCGCACTGACTGGAGCTGAGTCTCTGGTGGGCGACGGGAAGGTCGCACTGACTGGAGCTGGGTCTCTAGTGGGCGACCGGGAGGTCGCGCTGACTGGAGCTGAGTCTCTGGTGGGCGACGGGAAGGTCGCACTGACTGGAGCGGGAAACTGGAAGGACCCCGAGGCTGGAGAGGAGCGTCCCACTTGGGGACCCCCTCGGAGACCGGAGCCACAGGCGGAAGAGGAGCGCAGCAACCATCTACCTCCTCGGAGACAGGAACTGACGGGCTGGACAGAACCAGGGGCTGGAGAGGAGCGTCTCGCTCTGAGACCCCCTCGGGAACTGGACCCACTGGCGGGAGAGGAGCGTCGAACCCGTCGACCTCCTCGGAAACAGGAACTGACAGGCCGGACAAAACCAGGGGCTGGAGAGGAGCGTCTTGCTCTAAGACCCCCTCGGAGACTGGACCCACTGGCGGGAGAGGAGCGCGGAAACCATCCACCTCCTCTGAGACAGGAACTGACAGGCTGGACAGAACCAGGGGCTGGAGAGGAGCGTCTCGCTCTGAGACCCCCTCGGGAACTGGACCCACTGGTGGGAGAGGAGCGTCGAACCCGTCGACCTCCTCGGAAACAGGAACTGACTGGCTGGACAGAACCAGGGGCTGGAGAGGAGCGTCTCGCTCTGAGACCCCCTCGGGAACTGGACCCACTGGCGGGAAAGGAGCGTCGAACCCGTCGACCTCCTCGGAAACAGGAACTGACAGGCTGGACCGAACCAGGGGCTGGAGAGGAGCGTCTCGCCCTGAGACCCCCTCGGAGACTGGACCCACTGGCGGGAGAGGAGCGTCAAATCCGTCGACCTCCTCGGACACTTGTGCTGACCTCGGACGGGTGAGCGCCGGACAGGACCGTTGCGCTGGTGTCGGACACTGTAGAGCCGGGACTGACCGGGGAGCAGGCGTCGGAGGCTGCAGAGCTGAACAGGACTGGGAAGCAGACATGGGAGTCTGTAGGACCGGGGCTGTTCGTGGCTGTGGCGTCGGACGCTGTAGAGCCGGGACTGACCGGGGAGCAGGCGTCGGAGGCTGCAGAGCTGAACAGGACTGGGAAGCAGACATGGGAGTCTGTAGGACCGGGGCTGATCGTGGCTGTGGCGTCGGACGCTGTAGAGCCGGGACTGACCGTGGCTGTGGCGTCGGACGCTGTGGAGCCAGACAGGACCGGGGAACAGGCTCAGGGGACGTGAGCCTGGGAGCTGGAGGCGACACAGGGGACGTGAGCCTGGGAGCTGGAGGCGACACAGGGGACGTGAGCCTGGGAGCTGGAGGCGACACAGGGGACGTGAGCCTGGGAGCTGGAGGCGACACAGGGGACGTGAGCCTGGGAGCTGTAGGCGACACAGGGGACGTGAGCCTGGGAGCTGGAGGCGACACTGGGGACGTGAGCCTGGGAGCTGGAGGCGACACTGGGGACGTGAGCCTGGGAGCTGGAGGCGACACTGGGGACGTGAGCCTGGGAGCTGGAGGCGACACTGGGGACGTGAGCCTGGGAGCTGGAGGCGACACAGGGGACGTGAGCCTGGGAGCTGGACCTCGCCGGATCGCCAACCTGGAACCCTGGAATGGCGACCAGTCAGAAAAACTGTCCCGAAGACTGATCATTTGGTCCAGCCATCTCCTCATCTCATCCTCCGTGGAGAAGGGTGGTCCAGTGTCGAAGAATCCCTTTCCTATTCTCCTTCCGCGGCTCATTCTGTAGTTAGGTCGGACCTTCTGTTACACAGGACCCTCAGGAGACAAGAGCAAGTTAACAGATTTATTGTGAACCAGAACTCAGAGGAACGAACATACAGATACCAATGCTGGAAGTGGTACTGGGGGTGCTGAAGCCAGGAACGGAGTGGGAGTGAGTCCATCTAGTGTAGGTTAAGGTCCGACAATGAGTGACTGAAGGGCTGGTGTTTATGTAGGACTGGGGAACAGAGGAACACAGGTGTGGCAGGTTGACTGGATTGTAATGAGTGGATCAGGAACAGGTGTGGAGGATGAGGGAGGTGAGGAGTGAATGGAGGAGCAGAAGACCAGGGAGTGCTGTAGGATCAGGGGAGTGGCCGGACAGATTGTAACAGCGCCGAAGGAACCCGGACCTCCACTTCCTGAGGAGAGAACAACGGAGGTTGAAATCCAGTCACGACATGGAAAGGAGACAGCCCAGTCGCCGAGGAGGGCAAAGAGTTGTGTGCATACTCCACCCAGGACAGGTTGCGGGACCAGGTAGAGGGGTTGTCAGAGCACAGACAGCGGAGACAGGTTTCCAGGGTTTGATTAGCCCTCTCCGACTGACCATCAGACTGGGGATGAAAAGCAGAAGAGAGACTGACCTGGATTCCCAACAGACGGCAGAATTCGGCCCAGAACCTCGAGACGAACTGGGGACCCCGGTCAGACACTACATCCACCGGGATGCCATGCAGACGGAAAACATGATCAGTCAGGAGATCCGCTGTCTGCTTTGCAGTGGGCAGCTTGGGGAGAGCAACGAAGTGGGCCATCTTGGAGAACCGGTCAACAATAGTCAGTATTACGGTCATGCCATTGGATGGAGGAAGGCCGGTAACGAAATCCATAGCAACATGGGACCAGGGGCGATGAGGAACGGGCAAAGGGCGCAGAAGACCAGCAGGACGCAGTCGGGACGTCTTGGATCGGGCGCAGACAGGACAGCCAGCAACGAAGTCACGCACATCTCGGCGACAGAGAGGCCACCAAAACCTCTGGGACAGCAGGTGGTGAGTGCGCGTGGCTCCGGGATGGCAGGCCAGGCGGGAAGAGTGGCAGAACACCAAGACCTTGGAGCGTAGACCAGGAGGCACAAACAACAAACCCGGTGGACATCCATCTGGGATGCCTGCAGTAGCTTGAGCCCGACTGACCTCCTCCTCCAGCTGTACACGAGTGACTCCCAGACGAACACGGGCAGGAAGGATGAAATCCTCAGCTTCGTCTGCATCCACCCCCGGGGAAACAGTCTGACGAGAGAGAGCATCAGGTTTAGCATTCTTGTCTCCGGGACGGTAAGCGAGGGTAAAGTCAAATCTGTTAAAAAACAGGGCCCAGCGGGCCTGTCGTGGAGAAAGCCTTTTGGCCGTTCGGAGGTACTCAAGATTCTTGTGATCGGTCCACACCAGGAATGGTTCGGCGGCGCCCTCCAACCAGTGACGCCACTCCTGTAGCGCCAGTTTGACCGCCAACAGTTCCCTGTTTCCAACATCGTAATTGCGCTCAGCCTGGGTCAGGGTCTTCGAATAGTATGCGCAGGGATGCATTCTAGAATCGTCTGGACTCCGCTGAGAGAGGATAGCTCCTACACCGGAGTCGGAGGCGTCGACTTCCACCACGAACTGGCGAGAGGGATCAGGAGTGCGCAGAATGGGAGCTGTGGTAAATGCGTCTTTGAGGTGACTGAAGGCTGCATCGGCTTTCTCATTCCAGACGTAGGGATTCTTGACCGACGTCAGCTGATGAAGGGGGGAAGCAATGACACTGTAATTGTTGATAAACCTGCGATAAAAATTCGCAAACCCCAGAAACCTCTGGAGCTGCTTGCGACTGTTTGGCGTGGGCCACTCATGCACAGCGGAGACCTTGGAAGGATCCATCTCCACACCCCCCGCCGAGATGATACTTCCCAGAAATGAGACCGAAGGACGATGAAACTCACATTTCTCCGCTTTTACGTATAACTGATGCTGGAGTAGGCGTTGCAGGACGGTTCGGACGTGGAAGACGTGTTCATCGAGGTTCCGGGAGAAGATGAGGATGTCATCTAAATAGACAAACACAAATGTATTAAGCATGTCCCGTAACACATCATTGACAATAGCCTGGAATACAGCGGGAGCGTTGGTCAAACCAAAAGGCATGACCAGGTACTCATAGTGACCGTTGGGTGTATTGAATGCCGTTTTCCATTCGTCCCCCTCGCGGATGCGGACCAGATGATATGCGTTCCGCAAATCCAACTTAGTGAAAACAGATGCCTGCTGCAAAAGATCCAGGGCGGATGACATGAGGGGCAGGGGGTAACGGTTCTTCACAGTAATCTCGTTGAGTCCCCGGTAATCAATGCACGGTCGCAGCGTGCCATCCTTTTTATCCACAAAAAAAAATCCCGCTCCGGCAGGAGAGGAAGAGGGACGGATGAGTTTGGCCGATAAGGAGTCAGAGATGTATTGTTCCATGGCTTTCTTTTCAGGGGCAGACAGGGAATACAGACGGCCTCTGGGAGGAGCGGTGCCTGGCAGGAGATCGATGGCGCAGTCATAAGGGCGGTGTGGAGGGAGAGAGGTGGCTCTGCTCTTATTAAATACTTCCTTTAGGTCGAGGTATTGGTCTGGTACCTGCGAAAGACTGGGGTAGTTGGTCTCTGTGTCTTTTCCAACAGAACTAACAGGGGGAAATGATCGGAGGCAGGTGGTCAGACAGTTTGTGCTCCAGTTTATAATTCTGCCATTCTATCTGGGGATTATGAAGCTGCAACCAGGTTATGCCGAATATGACCGGGATCTGAGGAGAGTCAATGACCAAAAAACTGAGGTTCTCATAATGACATTTATCCATAACCACCGCCACTGGTTCGGTTCTCATAGTCACCTGGTGAAGAAGATGGTCGTCCAAAGCTCGGACCTGTACAGGGTTTGACAGAGGGGAAACACGGAGGCCCAGCTGCTCCGCCAGATTCTTATCTATAAATTCAGAGTCTGAGCCGGAGTCAATAAAGACAGAGAGTTCATGTTCTTGTCCTGCTACGGTCACCAGTATGTGGAAAATTGGTCGTGAGACGGATGGATCGAGGAGCGTTCGGCTCAGCAGGGTCCGCCCGTCCCCTGCTGAGCCCCTCCTTTTACTGGGCAGACGCGGACCATGTGACCCGACTGACCGCAGTAAAGGCAGAGTCTGTGGGACATTCTCCGTTCTCTTTCTGCTTGGGATAGTTTGGAGCGCCCGAGTTGCATAGGTTCTGCGTCAGGGACAGAAAAGGGAGTGGCCCCTTTGACAGGGGGTGGTAAGGAAGCACTGGGAAATGCAGGAGAGTGGTTTGGGTCCCGGGTCCCTCTTTCTCTCCTCCTATCTCGGAGTCGTTGGTCGATGCGGATAGAGAGGTCGATGAGGGCGTTGATATCTTTTGGCGGGTCCCTGGCTGCCAGCTCATCTTTAATGCGCTCAGAAAGACCATTGTAAAACGCATCATAGAGGGCAGATGCGTTCCAAGAACTGTCTGCCGCCAGGGTCCGAAAATCTATGGCATAGTCCGTCACTGCCCGATTTGCCTGACTGAGAGAGAACAGGTTTCTGGACAGTGGCGGCTGGCCAGCAGGGGGCGCTGGGGCGCCGCCCTCACCTACAAAGAGTCCATATTCCTGGTTACTACACAATTAAAAAAAACAAACTGTTAGGAATAATTTCGGATGAAGATATGTGTAAAATAATGTATTTTTTTTTAGCTTTTTGTGCATGTTAAGCGCATTACACAGTGTTTCTTTTTAATGATTTTTCATTGAACAACACTTCCTGGTTGCGGGGGCGCCGGTCAAATGAATCCCTATTGTCAGCCTCAAACTTTTGACTAAAACGTCACTGGAGGCTGCGTTTTGATTGGTTCGTTAAAAATCTGCTTGTGGCGCAGCTCGGTGCGCCCCGGATACGCCCACTTTTCATCGTCAGCGAATTAGAATAGTTGAATTATGTTGCTTCAGTGTGTTTGGACAATGTCATGGTCAATTATACACTCCTGTATTTTAAGCCAGTGTGACGTACATCCGTAGTAGCAGAGTGAGTTGGAGACGAGTCTGTAGTAGCGTACGATTAGAAAGATGGCATGTGAAAGTGGAACCGGAATTCCCGAGCGAATTAATTCTGTAAAATATTTACAAGAGCACCCATTTTCAAGATGTTCTCTCGAGGAGCAAAAGAGGATAAAGGAGCTCGGGGCTGACCAGCCTGATCTGCAAGTACAGCAACAAAGCGGCGACCGCGGAAGAGCTTATACCCGGGCTTTTTCCCGCTCTTACTCTGAAAAACGGAGTTGGCTTGCCGGTTGCGCCGTGAGTAACGCCTTTTTCTGCTTCCCTTGTCTGCTGTTTGAAAGTGTCGGCACCACCGAAACGTTGTGGACAAGCCATACACAGACTTCGTTTTTCTTTTCTTCCTAACTCTGTAACTGTATTGAAATTAAAGTGGCTAAGTTTTAAGTGTCAACTTTCCAAGAAAATTTGCGCCCCCCTAAAAAAAATTGTCATCAGCCGCCACTGTTTCTGGATGCTTCCTTCTCGGGACGAATAGGGTCAAAAACCCGACGCAGCTCCTCCGAGAAGCTCTGAAAATTGCTGATGACAGGGGAATTCCGTTCCCATTCCGCAGTTCCCCACAACCTGGCTCTTCCTGACAGCAGGGATAGGACAAAGGCCACCCTGGCTTTTTCTGTAGGAAATGATGAAGGTTGTAATTCGAACTGGAGGGAACATTGTGTCAAAAAGGCCCGGCACTGACCTGGTTCTCCCGAATACCTCTCTGGCGGCGCCATGCGGGGTTCAAAGCCCGGAACAACTGTTGGGGAACTCACAGGTGGATGGGTTTCAACGGGAGCAGAAGGGGTCAGCTGGGAGATGCTTTTTGCCAGAGACTTGACCTGTACAATGAGTTCGTTTAAACCCGCTTCCTGTTGACAAATGGCCCCCTCAACCTTGGTACGCCAATCCATGGGTTCTGAGGAGTCCATTGTTTGGCCAGATCGTTCTGTCATGAGGCAGACAGGTTTGGACTCAGAAAATGACTCAGATACCCAGGGATAGGTTACAGACGTTTATTGTGATACTAGAATTGTGCAATCCAGTTCCTCTCTGGTCAGGCTTCTGTGGGTATGGGAGACAGGTGTCAGAAAGCAGGGAGCAGCAGATGACAGTGCGAATTGTGTGGCTGACGTACCAGCAAGATGAGATCCAGCGGGTGAAGGAGGGAATCTCACGATCTGAGCCAAGGAGATCCAGGGGAAAACTGCTGCGGGATGTGGGAGAAGCTGCTGAGCAAAAAAGAGATTAGAAGCTGGATAATAACCCGCAGGTCGGATTGCTGACCAGGATGACAGCGTGGGGACAGGGAATCCTTGAGGGGGTGAGGGGAGTAGTCCGTGATCCGTTATCCAAATCCGATAATCGATTCCAGAGGTCCGAGAGCCAGGAGATCCAAACAGAGACAAGCAGAGTACCAGACAGGGGGCAGGCTGAGACAGAATCCAAATCCAAAAGCGACAGGGTCAACAACAGACGGGCAAACAGGCAGAGAAATCAAGGCTGGAAGCGTACAGGGTAGAACCAAGACGATCTGGCAACTAGGAGAAGAAACAGGCAGGTATATAAAGCGCACAGCGCAGGTGGAGCGCATCAGCAATCAAGCCAGCGTGCTGAGCAGATGCCTTCAGGGTAGCTGGGGAAAACGGGCTCCGAACCACGGAACATGACAGCAGGTCAAAAAGGTAAGGTGGAGCAAGGCAGTTTAGACATTTATATGTTAGGAAAATTTTAAAATAAATTCTGTACTGCACATGAAGCCTCTGAAGGGAGGACAGAAACTAAGAAATGTGCTCATATCTGTTAGCTCCAGTTATCTGGTATTGAATAACATAGTAAAGTATATTATATCCTGCGTTCAGTTGCACTAATGCATCTTATGTTCATCCAAGTAAAGGTACATGTGGCAAGACAATCTATGTGCAAAGGTAGAATAAGACCATTTACAGGCTTGGGGTAGTAGAAAAATAGTTTTCCATTTATTGTGACATTCTGCACGCCAAACTTTGCAACTTCCCTCTGTTCAGACCAACCAGTCTGCTTGACAGCACCCCCTATGTATACCCTAAGGCACCACCCTCTAAGTTCAAATAGAGCTATCACAGCAGACTCCTGAATAAAGTAAGTCAAGATCATTAACAGAACATGATTATATTAAAGCATTACTTTATATTATACAGCTCATTAATTAATTAAAACAGGATAATAAAAAACAAAATATCTGTGCAATCCTAAATGTTCAACTTTAAACCTCTAATCACTCAATTAGTCAGTCAAGATCGAGAACACGCCCACACACACCCTGCAAGAGAATGCCATCGTAAGCAAGCCTGGTCCATAAACAATGACCAGAGTTCTTCCTCAGAACAAACATTTTGAAAGGGAATGACTGACATTACTAGAGTTATAAACACAAACTAGATGACACAAGAGGTAACGTAAAGCTCAGCAGGGAGCTAGTACCTTTTAACTATCTGTTTACTAAATAGTTGGTAGAATTTCATTGTCTATTTATATGATGGCTCCTTGGGGCCAATCATATTTTAGTTCTTTAGTTTTAGTCTTTTGCTGAACTGAATACAAGATTATTTTACTTCATTTTATGAGCTCTGCTTCACATAATTATTGTCCACATAAGAAAATAGTTTGCACTACGATGTAAACTGCTTAACAGAAAAATTCTTCAGTCACACAGTTTAAGAAATCCACCACTGAAATTAACCACCTTAATGAAACCTTTAAGTAAAATATGATTAATACTAGATATTACAAACACAGTGATAAACCATTGCTTCAAACTATGTCATCATCCTTAAAGCTTTAATAATTTTGAAAAAGGAAGTTTGTATTTGATCATTTTGACTAACTGCAACTGCATATAATTGATGAGTGAAGAAATGTATGAAGAAAGAGCTGGTTTCTCCCGGAAGAAAAGAAAAATCCTGCATTCTTAGACACAACTTTGCATCTCTGAAATTAAGTGAAAATGTTTTAGCATTGTGCACCCCTGTTTGTGAAGTATGAAAGAACCATATGGAGACCAGGACCATTAAATCTCTATGTGCTTAGTTTTGCACAAAAGAGGTAAATCAGTCATGTATAATAAGTGTTAGGTTGCCAAGTAACTAAGCAATTGTGTCATTAACATAACTAACAGGAACTCAACACATCACCTCATAATAAAAGTAAAAAAAACAACAATCCCAAATGGTTTTGCAGTCTTATGCTTTGCTGTGTGCAGTTTATTGCTAACAATGCAAACGGCCACATGTCCATGCAACAGTGGACATCCATAGTTACTATTTAGTCAGGAAGCTGGTTGCATCTGATCCTGGCAGAGTAAGCCTCTCTTTGTAGAAGTCATAGGTGTTAAATGTATTTGCACTCATAACTGCGTGTTGCTTTGTGAGAGCAATCTGTAGCTGTGTAGTTGCCATGACTTGCCTGGTGTTTAGCCAAACTTAAAGTTGGCCAAATCTTAAGATAATTCCTAGAATCATGATGTTTTCTTAGAAAAGTGAAGAGTAGATGCTAGTAAAGGTAAAAGGTATTCCTAAAGAATCTTAGCTCTTAAAAGAGTGGCTAAGGTGAGACCTGTTAAGAGCAGGGAAACGGACCTATAAGAGGTCTAGGAGTTCCCTAAGCAGAGGAGAAAATGGCTGTTCTGAAGTTACAGCTGGGTAATTCTCATTTCTTCACTTTTTTAATCAGGCCAACCATGATTAAAAAATCTCAGGATTTAAGTGAAAATGTTTCGAGACACAGCTGTTAATGACACCATTAATAGCTGTGTTAAAAAAACCTGATTGCACACTGCAGCAGTGTCACAGCAGAATGGGCAACATTCGCTCTCCCATGGGGGATTTCTCCATGGAGTTAGGGGTGTAGCTACATGCAAAAGAAGCTGGTGAAGGTAAACCAACGAGTCTCAGAGTTCAAATTTAACTCAAATGTATAAGATGGAGTCCCCAACATCCGATACATATTTTGGGACAAGCAAAATCTAAAAATATGTAATTTATTGAGCTACTAGGATTTAATTTAGTTTATGTGATGACAAAAAGGAGAATCTAGAGAAAATATATCTTGGGACATTTCTTGAAACTGCCACAAATTGAGTAGCTCAAGTGGTAGAACAGCTTCCCCATGCATAGATGTTTTAGATTTTCTTTTGTAGCAGACCCTTGTCTAAGTAATATTATTGTTACAGCTGGCTCAAGCACGTAACATAACAATGGACACCACACCATGGTCGAGATTAATAATTGTAGTTTATTTAAAATGTAAAAGAAAAGAAAAACAAAAAGACCCAAAAAGGGGTTTTGTCAAGTGGTGGTGGTGCTGCTGGATGGAGAGTAAGCGAAAGGTTAACCGGGGGCCTTTATAGACTCAACCCCACAGGTCACAGGTGCTTGTAATTCAGCTAATTGAATTGGAGTTGGTAACAGGAAGCACCACAATAAAACAGGAAGTAGCAGAATGTTACAACTGTAGTAATTTGTGATTTCCCTTTGGAGATTAAGAAAGCACTTCTCATTTAATGTGCTTTAATTTATATCCAGCCCTGGTCCTTTTCTACCTGTCTCTGCCCACTTTAATGTCTTTACTTGATGACTAAAGTCACTATTTTAATAACAGCTGTTCTTGTAGTAAGTATTAGTTCTTTTTAAAATATGTAAAAGCCTGTTTTTATGTGTAACTCATAGACTGTATAAAAGATGGACGGAGCCTCCGTGACGTCACCCGTAGGTTTCTGAAGAGCAAAAGTGAAGCTCGTTGGGTGGTTTTCACTGTCGCCATCTTGGTAGCATCACACGTGTCGTTAGTCCCGGAAAATCCAAAAATGGGCAACGAGGTCGAGCTGAGAGGGGGACTGTGAAGGTGGGGGTAGATGATTGACAACCATCAAACTCCGAGCTGCCTGTAGCTAAGAGCTAACCGAGCTAACTGAGATAGGCGGGCTAAAGCTAAGGCAAGCTGTTAGCTGGCTAAAAACTGTGGTTGTGCTGCATTCTCCCTTCTTTCCGTGGATATTGCATACCTGTCAATCCAAAGGATACGGTCCTAGTTATGCCGAATTTCAAGATTAAATAACATCCAAAGGGATGAGTTAGAAAAAATTCATCCCCCTCACAGCTGGTGTGAAGGTAAACTTGACCTATTAATCCTAAAATGGATTTTTGTACCAGGCTTTAAACATGTTTATTTCTGCTGTGAAGTTGGCCTTTTTAACATGGGAGTCTATGGGAATTTGTTCTGTTTTGGAGCCAGCCGGCAGATGAGGGGTGAACTACAATTTTTTTGCACTTCCACATAGGCTTCACATTTTACAGGCGGAGGTTGCTGCTTGGTGCAAAAGCCCCTACTTTTGTGTAACTCCACCCACTGCCAGAGGTGTGGGGTGATCAGGGAGCGGAGAGTGGGTGGGACAGGATGCACAGGCAGAAATGATTGATAGCAGCTCAGCTCACTAACAAGATGCAAAGCGAGATTCACAAAGCACCTACGCCACAGAGCGGTCTTTAAGGTGGAAGACTTTTCCCCTCCTGAATCTCCTCAGCTACACACGGTGTTACTTTTACACCCCTCAAAAGCGCAATTCCATCCCACTGCAGGAATATTTCACCCTGTGAAAGAATGGAAGTCTGAAACTAACCAATATACACCTTATAAGCTTATGTCCCTTCATATGCGTTGGTGGGCATTTTCTATGCCTGCAAGGCGAGGACCCATCTGTTTAAAATTTTTAAAAAAAATTTTCTCGTGATGTAAATAACCTCTCAATGTCACAAAAACAACCTGTAGAGAGCGTTATGAGCCCTTTTTTTACCCACAAAATTCTGTTTTTAAAAAAAAAAAAAAAAAAAAAAATACAAATTTTAATCAAAGTATATGTAGTTTTCATCACAATTAAGTAATTCAGTGTTGTTTACAGCTCAAAAAAACACATTTTTGGGTGCACTACATCTTCAAGCAGCTAGATGTTTTGATAATACCACATCAGGGCTACTAAATTCAGTGAAGTGTGTTGGAGCAGGGGCCCATTGAAAACTTACAGGACTGTGGCCCTCGTAGGAGTAGCCCTGTAGTTTTTTTTTAATTCAATTTATTATGGGCTTTCAACAACTAAACTGACATATGTTCATTCTGTGGATCTGTTCATCCACAGTTTTCCAGCAGATTGTGGAATTGCCTTTATAGTGAGATTTCTGGTGAGGTGTAATAAAATATTTTATCAGACTTTTCCAGCCAAATTCTTTCCAGCTAAGCGAACTACTGCATTTCCATATGCCCATGTTGTTTTCCATTCTTCTTCCATGCTCTCCATTACTCCCTCCTTTTCCCATTTAGTTTTAATACATAGAGTTGAGTCCTTTATACAGTATATACCAGAAATAATGCCTATATCTTTATCTGAGCTATATGCTCTCTTAAACAGGTGTAACAGCTGTTTACTTGATTCTGCTTCCGTTTTTTTTTTTCCACTGACAAAATGTTGCATCTGTAAATATCGATAAAAATCTTGTGGATGGCACAGGCAACTAAAACATCAGGCAAGCTTTTAGCATTAAACTCAATGAGGCTAGGTTTAGAAAGACATCATTTTTTTGTCCCTTAAATAAATACTTTCCCAGATATATTGCATGGTGAAAATTTACTTTCTGGCCCTACTGAGGAACAAGTGTTGCCTCATCTGCAAAAAATAAATGCAACTATTTTAAAAGTCATGCATGATGACATGATATGTGTCCATCATTTAATACTATGTCATATTAATACAATGATTTTATTACATAAAGTACCATACAGATTTTCTATTAGATTTCCAAGTGGATCTAAAATCTCTGACTTGAACTGTATACTTCACAGTATACCATAAAACTTGCTCTTAAGAGAAAGACCGTGTTGTTAAGGATATTGTAATCGCTGTAAAAATGTGTTTAATTTCTGTAAACCAAATTGAAGACTAAGTGCATTTAAATAAATGTTCATTTATGTGTCTTAATTAAGTATATTTGATCCACTTCATAAGAAATCCACTTGGAAAAAATATATTGCCCACATTTCTATTGCCAGTCCTTTTCCCATGCTACTGTTAGCAGTGGGAGTGAAGGCAGCGCCTCAGGGCTAAATGATATGTTCTGTTGACAAAAGTGAGAAAAGCCTGGCTCAGAATCCTGCAGGGGGGGGGGGGGGGGAAGTCTTGTTAGTGTACAGTTATACTCTGACTCTTTTCCTGTCTGCTTATATAAACTCACTCTGTCCATTTCATAACCATTATGACTTAACATCATAGCCAGGGTTTGAATTACGGAGGAGCTAAGAGGAGCTCCGCTGAAAGTCACAAGAACTCCACTAAAGACGAATTAAGGTGCTACTTCAAGGGGGAGCCCTAAAAGAGGCTCCTAATGTTTCTAGAAAAGTATAGCATTAATTTGTCAATGTTATGCAATATGTTTATTTAATTTCAGCTTCCAAATGTTTTGGGTGCTCATGAACTAACAAGCAGGTTTATCTAACTCTAACACTGATTGACGGCATAAGCAGGATATAATTCTCAGGATATAATTCTCTATTTTTATTGGAGTTTTGCTCATTGCAGTTCATTTTGTATTCATCTTTTCATTTTATTTTGGTTTTGTTGGGGTTAATTTTCCTTAACAAAGCCATTTAAAAAATATGTTTAGAAAGTTGTACCAGCTTCGTCATCGTTAAATCAGGCATGAAGACACAGTACTCATGACTTTAAAAAGACAAGACTAGATAAAGCACCTTTGTGCAAATGTAAACAATGCACTTGTTCCTGGTTTACAGAAATGTAAAATGTGACAATTTTAAATTTCTGATAACCTGTTTTGCTGCACACTGGCCTGTGTTTGTCTTCTTATGTTATATTTAAATTTTTTATATACTTAATATTTCTGCATCATGGTGTATTATAATCATTACAAAATAGTGTTAAATAAAAACAAAAGAAGCTCAGGCTGGGCCAGAGAGGTCCATTTTTGAAAATCCAAGTCAAGTCTCAAGTCAATTTTAGTCATGATGAGTAATCTGCCATGTGACATGTGTCGTCTGCTTAGAGGACTGCATTATAATATCCAAGGATTTAAAATCTGTTCTCACCTTCAATCTACCAGCATTTTGTAACAGCACTGATCTTTAGCTTAAACTAACAACTGCTCTGTTCCTCTTTCTTTACTTTACTGAATTCGAAAAACCTATAGAAGAACATGGAAATTTATTCAGATTAGTAAATATGCTTGTAACATAATTTACCCAAGAGTTTTTAATGTGTACAAAAATCCATGATCATGTACTACATTCAGGAAAATAACTAATAATATGAACTGCAGTTCATAGCATTTATTTTCCTGAATGTAGTACATGATCACCAACCTGCGGGTTTCAGATGTTTATCTGCAGCAACACACCTGACTAGTTGTTAAGTTATACACAAGCTTCTTAATGACCCATTAATAATTTGACCAAGGCAGCAGGTAAACATGTAAGATCTGCAGGACAGTAACGCTGCAGGGATCCACGCACTAGTGCATCAGAAAAATATTTTTTTTTGTTTGTTTGTTTTTAATGAGCTTAAAACCCAGTAAAACCGCATTGTTAACAGTGGGACTAATCTGAGTTGGGTCCTAGTTTAACATCATCATGGCAAAGTCACAGTTTATAGAAAATGTGTTCATTAAATGTCTCATTCGTCTTCTGAACACATTCAGT